>NC_087080.1:4087216-4752896 GCF_026151205.1 Bolinopsis microptera | reverse complement strand
TGATAGCTGTGCAGTCGCAGTTGACTGATGAATTTTCAAGATTTGAATATTATCGTTTTAAAAACCAAGTCAGCACGTATAAATTTAAGGTAATTCATTTTAAATTCACTGATAAAAATAAAGTTTTGAAGCTGCAGCCCCGTTCTAGTTGGTTAATTGTAACCTAAAACAGCGACCTTTCACACAGATTAACCCTCACATATCAGGCCCACCACCTCGTTAGTCAATTAACTAATTAGTCGACTAATTGACTAATTAGTTCAGCTGCTCCTGATTGAGCCAGAACGAGAAGATTGGCGGGGTATGTAGTGGTGAATAAAGTTAGGGTTAACAATAGTCTCCTCTTCAAGGGGCTGGGATTGTACCGCTGTTATCTCGTCTAGTTCTCCTCCGTCATCAGACTCGTCCAACTGGTCATCTGGTGGCTCTTCTTGTTGACTGGGAGACGAGGTGTTAGTGTTGCTATGATGATATCAGTGTTACTATGGTGATATCAGTGTTACTATGGTGATATTAGTGTTGCCATGGTGATACCATGGTGTTACTTTGGTGATAACTGTATCACTATGGTGTTTAACAAGCTAAGTGAAAGTGAAAGTGAAACTAACTTGTCAAGTTCCTTCATCTGTCTCTTCCTCTTTTCGTATTCCGACAATTGAACGTCTCTCATGTTCTGCTTGTCTAAATTTTCAGCGTCTTTCGCCTTGAACTCCGTATCTTTCGGCTTTTTCGCGTTGGATATTCTGAAAACAACCTTTCGTTAGCTTGAAAGTCATTAAATTGAGGTTATCTCAGGGTGTGTCGAGTGTCGACTAACTCACATATGGATGTCAACATCAGACGTTACGCTGCTAGTTACCATTACAAAAGTTACCCCTATAGTTACCACTATAGTTACCACTATAGTTACCACTTATCATGACAACATTTACCCCAGTTACCATGACAACAGCTACACTAGTTACCACTCTAGTTACCATGACAACAGTTACCATAGTGGCATAGTTACCACTATAGTTACCATGACAACAATTACCCCAGTTACCATGACAACAGTTACACTAGTTACCATGACAACAGTTACACTAGCTACCACTAAAGTTACCATGACAACAGTTACCATAGTTACTACTATCTCACCTGCAGCTGATAAAAGAGCACCACACAGGGATAACATTACACGCAAGTTTCTTGAACATAAATATACAAGAAGGAGTGCACTCTACAGGTGAGTCAGGGTAAGAGGATCTGCTAGAGGATCTCTCTTCTCGCGGGGAGGCGGTGTTAGGAGAGTGGAGGGGGAGGGAGGAGGTGCAGTGGAGGGGGAGGGGAGAGGTGGAGTGGAGGGGGAGGGAGGAGGTGGAGTGGAGGGGGAGGGGAGAGGTGGAGTGGAGGGGGAGGGAGGAGGTGGAGTGGAGGGGGAGGGAAGAGGGTTTCTCTGACGAGTAGCTGAAGTGAGTGCTGCTTTTAAGTGGAGAACTCTCAGATACGTGATTGTTGTCTATCTTCTTCTCAGACTGAGAGGGGGTTTGTTCTGCTGGTTCAGTAGTATTTCCTGACAGATTTCCGAGTGAGTCTTGAGAAGGATGTTCAACTGAGTGTTCAATTGAATGTCCTATTAGTACAGGATCTTCTAAATCCACAGAAGCCGGTCTAGCGAGAGGGCAGCTTCCCTCCTTTTCCTCCCTCAATTCGTCCTCTTTTCCTTCACTCGGTACTGTAAAACTTACAGGGCAGGGTTTACCAGGTGATCTGACAACTTCACCGGGCGAGGGAAAGGAGGCTGGGTTGAGGACGATGTTCTTCCAAGGAGGGCTGGGTCGTGAGAGAGACGGAATACTGAGGCTGCTTTCACCAGTTCCTAACCTTCTCAACTATCTATTAAATCATATCAGAGTCAGTGGAGGATAGTAAGTAAAAGTGAGTGTTCAAATTGGGAGAATAAATGAGAAAAAGTTGGAATTTTAAATGAAAATAATATTAGAAAACAAATCACGCGAGAAAGCGAACGTCTGAGAAGAACCCAACACAGTAATGATCATAAAACAAAATGTAGGAATCGTCTCCTGAGTAGCTGTCTTAGAATAAGATATGATAATACCAAATAAGGAAATGTGGTATAATAATACCATATAAAGAAATATGAAATTTATTAGCACCAAACAAGGAGATATGTGAGGTACAGCTGCTATAATCACTGACACTTTAAGTACTTTACTGGACTCTCGATTCCTTGCTAGCAGTCCGGTTAATTTAGTACCTTTAGTGGGTCTCATTTAATCATTAGCTCTAATTAAAGAACCTCTCACCCTCTCAGAAAACTCCGTTTGGAGATATTCCTTATTACGCTCTAAGTTATTAATTTTCCTTGTGTTTGAATCCTTTCACTTTTAACTGTTTTTAGTCTTTGTTATTTTCGGCCGATTTCTGCACTTTTACACTGGGTCATCATTCATAATTTCTGGGATTGAGACGACTTATATGAGCATTTAAGGAAAAGTTTGCTTGTCTGACTTACTTCATTAGACACTTCTGGTCAAGAACTGAACAAGAACCACATTCGAAGACTGGAACATCTGAATGACTCTGCAACCCAGGAATCAACTACTCAGTTATTATCGCTCAATAATCGGTTTGGTATCGACGTTACATACTTTATTATTTTTTTTTTAAAAGCTGATTTTAGAAACCAGGGAATTAAAGTTACTGTCCCAAGGCTAACATTAAATCGCTGATTTTATTTATATATATCACTTTTTTTGTTCTTTCTTTTCCTTCAAAACATTCCAGTACATTGTGCAGAAAGTTGGAGATGAAGCCGTAGTACGTACATGTAGCATTGCACTGGATTGAACTTGCAGAGTGTGGTTTTTTCCAGTCTGCGCCGTGTATATTATACAAATATACGCGGCGCAGATAGACTGGAGGAGATTGCACTGTGTAGGCTCTGGTGTAATGTGATATGTATGTACTACGGCTTTACAAATTTTGGAAGCATGTAGGGATATATTTCTGATACCAATCGCATATACTAAAAATACTCTAGCACAATTGTAACTGCAGTTTTACAGAACTCTAAATGCTTAATGAACACTCTTGCAGGTACCACCCGTATTCACACTCAGACCTGAGTTTAGTCATTTTCCAATACGAGATTGGGGACGGGTTCTATAAACAAACAAACAAACAAGTACTTTACTGATAGGCCTTTAAGTGACAGGTTTCTATTGGTTATAATTTCTTAAATAAATTAAAACTTTCCTTTTTATACCTCGCCTGACACATCTAGAGAACGAGGAGCTTTCAATCCCCAAATACAAGTTAACATAAGGATTTCTACAATGAGTTGTACAAAAGGGCGCGCCAGGACTAGAAAACAATCATTCTGCAGTCAGAAATGCTTAATTTGACTATCTAAATTGTTTCTGGGAATAAGGTTCTAAATCTAAATCAACGGTAACCATGACAACAGTAACCCTAGTTACCACTGTAATAGCAGATACCAGTACACGTCCAACAATCTACTTGAAGGAACTTTGACTTCAAGTAAGAAAATATAATAAATATAAACTTCCGCGATCTAAAAAGTTAAACCGTTGTTTGTACCTCAAAAGAGAGAAGTTTCAGTAGTGTATATTACAAAGAGACGTTACTGCTGTTAAAAACGCCTATTAAAAAATAAGGAATTATTTTAGAGGCCAATGTTATTTAAACGCTTTGATGTAAGAAAATAGTCGCGCGACAACAGCTACCTCGTGTAAGAAAGTAGTCGCGCGACTCGTATCACAGCAAAAGACAGAGCTACAAGAAAGCAACAAGCTGCAGTATAACGCAGAGAGAGAGAGAGAGAGAGAGAGAGAGAGAACGGGTAGGTTGGGTGATCTCTCTCTCCATCCCTCTGTAGCAATAACCCCTTGTAGGGTATAAGTGATTCAGAGTCATTTGGGGGAGAGAGGGAGAGAGAGAGGGAAGGAGAGAGAGGGAGGGATGGCGAGGTATTAATATTGAATATGTTGGAGACTAGAGTATCTGGTCACATGACTAGAGTATCTGGTCACGTGACCTGATCCTAAGAACCCAGACAGAGTAACGCTGTCATAAAGTGTGGTTATAATGTTATATTGGAGGGTTACAGAATATAGAGAGGGTACAGAGAGGGTTGCTGCTGCTACTCCAGGTAATAACCTGGTTATTAATTATTCATTGGAGGTTTAGTGTAATTACGTAAGAGCTCATTACACAGCTAGCGTAACATGCTGATTGCGAACCAAGGTTTCTTATCAGGCGGATCAGCTTATCAGGCTTTAAAAGGGATTTCTGTCCCAATTTTTGAGAAAGGGTTTCAAAAATGGCAAAGGTACGTTTTAGGGGGTTATTTTCAAAGAAGCCAGAAGGACATGTTTTACAGCCCCGATAATAACGATTCTATATGAATTTAACAGATTGTAATATTAAGTATTCATTGGTAATATTGAACCAGTACCAAACGAGTCCGTCAGTCCAGAATAACGATACAACAGAAAAAGTAGTGTACACTAGTATATAGTACCCTAGATAAAGAGGTACACTAGAGGCCCGTATTATATGAACCTTATATACCATTTAGCTGGTAGTTATAGACTCAGCTCTTGGGAGCTGTTAAAGACTAGCCATCATTTAGAGGCTATATGAGGTATGAAGTCACGTGACCACTGACCCTCCTACTACACTGCTCCTTTATAAACAACACTGCTCCTTTATAATATATAATATAAGTGCAGTCAGGTGTGTTAACCCCAACAACTGGAGTAGCTCTTTAATACACTGAGTATCTCCCAGTTAATCAGAATACAGGTGTATTTACTATGACCTAACTAGTTACTTTACACTTCAGAGCACGTACCACACGACACACGTGGTTGTAGCACGGGTATGTGGGCACCACCCTTCTCATTACCACACGGTTACATGTACCACCTGTTTCAGTGCTCCTGTATTCTATTGCGTATCATCATATCCCTGAATCTTCATAACTAATGATACATTTAGGAGACCAAAGTAAGGGACAGTAGAACAAGAAGCTCATTAGGGTATTACTGTTAGCGAATAGCGGTAGAGACCTCTCAAGAAGAGATCTCCAGATTCCCATAACGATGAAAGTGAAACACTACATTTATTTGAGCTGATGTTACAGACAAAATCATGTCGTAATGTTGCCATGCTTACTATACCCCGCTGTCCCCCTAAAACGTTTTCTGGTAATCTTACAAGCGCCATGCTTTTTTCAGATGGATGGGTTATTGTACCATCTGCTGACAAATCAGACGATTTTTCATAGAAAAAAGCCTAAAATTGGTATAGTGGGGGTATTTATATCGCTCCTACTAAATCGCTCGCCCAAATTTTAAGAAAATTCTTGTGAAGAGGCTCTTTAGGCATGGAATTGATCTTGATCGGTGTATTTTTGGACGCTGATTCCGAATCACCCCCCATGACGTAGGGTTAAAATGCTTCCCTGGACAGTTATGGGCAAAAAACCGTTTTGGTCACGTGACAGGCTAGTAAAACGTGAATTCGATTATTTAGGGCTCGGGTTAGGGTTAGGGTTGTGGTTAAGATTATGGATAGCTTCGGGGTTATGGTTAGGGTTAGGGTTGGGATTAGGGTTTATGTAAAACCGTTTTGTACGGCTGCAAAACCAAAAAAACCAAAGTCACGTGAAATATTTGGGCGAGCGATTTAGTAAGAGCCTATTTATATAGTAGCGCGGTGGCGGCTGTAATCATCCAAACAGTGGTTAAAGCGGGGGTAGTGTGGTGAAACTCCGCAGATTAGACCCAATCTTCAGAACACTAGGACCTGTAGGTCTCAGGAGATAATAAGTACCTACCTTCCTATGAGAATGTTAAGTTGCATGTTTGTAATAGTTTGTAAATAGCTCATAAGCACAGAGTATTACACAGGGCTACTTATAATAGAAGAGTTCCTTTCAAAGACTGGATAATGAACATGATGTTGTACACCAGTCGGCTGGTGGCTTTAATAGAGTTCATATAGTTACTTAAAATGTAATGAGGGTCAGGCATTTCGTCGGTAGAAAGTGAACTGTGAGTATAATAGATACAAGTTCCCATTGGTGAAATTAATTGGTTATTAGAGACAAAGAGTAAGTATATTAAATAATATAAAATAATAAACCGGGTCTTAGATTAAGAAGAGCGCGTAACGCGCGCGCAAACTGTTACAGAAAATGCTTTTAATGAAAAAGTTATGATAAATATATTTTAGCGCGTGCTGTTAAGACGTTCTATGGAAAGTAGAAGTTTTAAAAGTAAAGATTAAAGTACGCAAAAACGAATGAGCTAAATTTTCTCAAAAAATTGAATTCTCATTAAGAGAAACTACAAATATTTCTGATACTAAAAATGTAGCTGTGATTTAAGAAGTAGTGTTAGGGTCTGCCCACACTACGCCTCTGCCCTCTATTCCCCGAATTTCTGCCCACACTACGCCATGTTTTCAAAATGTTTTAAAAATCCGTGCCTCTATTCCATGAGAGTTTCCACGCCAACTGGCGGGAGCTCTAAACACACTGTGCCTTTTGACCCACGCCATGACCCACGCCATGTGGCCCGTCGCCACATGGTGTAGTGTGGGCAGAAATTCGGGGAATAGAGGCGTAGTGTGGGCAGACCCTTACGTGACCCAAAGTGTCACTCTAAAGCAAATGGTCAGTAAAATGTTATCTTCAGCCCAGTGGCATAACTTAGGGCCCCGCAGACCCCGCTGTGCGGGGGGGGGGGGGGGGGGGGGGGGGCGCCGTATAAGGGGGGCGCAATTTTTACTGAATTTTAGGCCCTTTCACTGAAAAAACGCCTTGTTTGTGTATTTCCCTGTCCAATTTAGCGTTCAGTCGACGCGAAAAAAATATTTGGGGTACCCTTTTTTGCTTCAGGGGCGCAAAAAGCTGTAGGGGGGCGAGAAAAAAAGTACCCGACCTTTTTTTTTTTTTTTTTTTAGGGACACAAGAAATTTTAGGGGGCGCTTTTCGTCACTGAGCGGGGGGGCGCCAACAGGCAAAGTTACGCCACTGAGTTCAGCCATCATTTACGACAATCTCATAAATTTGTTTAAAATTTTGGTTGACTCAACTCTTAACCGTTAAATCTGATAATTCCATATTTCGTTAACGTTGAGGCTCGAGCCAAAACAACGTCGCCACCATTTGTGACATTTATCATAAACGCCGAGTGAAAAGACATCTTTCCTGTCTATTTCCAAGGAAGGAACACAACACTAAGCAGATATTAATTAGAAATGTTCATTAAAGCAAGCTTTCGTATTTAGTAAGTATTCAGAAGCATTGTAAGCTTACAAGTATCTTGCACAGGACACAGGTAACTTATTCTTACCTAACTACGACTAATGCAGTGGTAAACTTTATTTCTAGAAAATACCCTCAAAATAAGTACATCAATATATAAGAATCAGATTTTATAACAGGCAAATAAGTAAACAATAACATTAAACAATAAAAGTAACTAGAATATAACAATAAACTGACGAAGTAAGCTTTGTGACATGCTCATCCAAAGTATGTTATTCAGTATTTAATAAGATGTTTACTTTTATAAAAGCTCTATAATGAGGAAGACGCCGAGACGTATCACGTGCTACCATCATTATCTATACCTATTATCTAAAAAGCTATTAAAGCTACGTATATCCCATTATCAAGCTACGAGTATCAATAATACTTTACAATACCAATACTACTAAATACTAATTCTATACATTATAATATGATCATTATCTTCAAAGAAAGCAAAGAATAATTATGATCACATTAAGGTATATTAGGATTATGACAGCAATTTTTCTAAGCAGCTATAAAAGTATAAAATATAAGAACAGGTTCTGTAAACTTTGTCTAGGAAACTAACACAAAATGTAAAATATCTGGGAGTATCAGGCTGAAGGGTTGTAAGATGAGCTGTGAATGACGTTGCTGGAAATTACCATGGTTACAGACTACAGTGCACTTTATGACGTTGCTAATCTCCGAAATTACTGGAATCTCAGGAAGTTTCGGAATCCAGAGCTGTTTTGTCTTTTGAGTTCACACTCTTGCAGCGTAAGATGATAAAAAATTAAATATGGATACTTGGTCCGGTTAGGTTTAATAAACCTAGATATGTAGGTATGCTGATAACACTTTTATACTTCAGAACTATACTTACTGTAAGCATGTACATATTACTGCTTAAAAAGATTGCGACGTGATACTACACATAACTTCACTATAACTACCAACTACTCAATACTCAGTGTTGGTCACATTCACTGACTACAAGTAGCACGGTTAACTGAGTTAGGTCTGAACTAAACTAATTAATGTTAGGTCTGAATTAACTAGATACACTCTATCTCTAGTAACTAATTATTAATGTATCTAGTATCTCTGTATATTAAAGTATTAATGTGTGAGTGATGATTTCAGCTGTATTCTTTCAAAACTCATGCAATCCCTTCCTAAATACTTTTAGAGCTCCTTATCCATCAATTAAAATAACCTCCATTGTCGTACAATTAATTACTTCACGAGAAAGGAATTAAAATATGGTCCTTTCTCAAAACTTCCCCCAACTCTCCAATAATACCTCACTATTAGGTCTGTACACACTACACACTATACTGTTTGTGTAGTGTTTATACTATATTTATAGTCTCTTTTGTACCCACTGTTTGATCCAGTAAGCTGATCCAGTGCCCTCACTACAAATATACACAATAAGACACACTGTTACACACTGTTACACACTGTTACACTCGTTTAAAACATTGCACACCTCCCATGCGGTGAGGAATGAGGACCACTACAGGTCAATACATTATCATTATTTATAAACAAAGTGGTTATAAACAAGTGTTTATAGTTGTATGTACAGAACTGTAAACAGAGCTCTGTTTACAGAGGCTGTATATTTAAATCCAGGTTTATAACTTAATATATAAGGGTAATTGAGCTGATTGATAAGAACTGAATATACATACTAATCTTATGTTTAGTTCTGTCCTGGATACTGAACACTACACGTCATACAGTTCACAGCTAAAGAAATCTATTGTTAAGCTGTAATGAACTCACAATGTTGTTGGTAAGAATTTAAGTAGATAATTGGTCTGAGAATCAAGGCGCGCCAGATAGTCACAGGGTCACATCTTACGTAATACGTATATTATTACGTAATACGTATAATATTGCACAATCACTACCAATTCAAACCATCACGAAGGTACGATTTCATCAAATTCACTGGTAACTTACATGTATAATTCGACTGTAACTATTAAGATATAAAGGCTTAATAAATACCATTGCAGGAATGCAGGCACCAACCGTATTTAAACTCAGATTTTGGAACCGTTCTATTTGTTTATAAACAAACAAACAATAAGCTAGGTAAGGGGGCTATCATAAGTTGGAGGCTGGAAATTCCGATTTGAAATTATTTTTCCTATTCATGTAAATGTGAATCACAGTGTATTGTAACCATGGTAACTATAGTAATAATATACATTATCAACAATATATAAAGAATAATTTTTCAAATCTAAGTTTGAGTTGCTGTGTAGTTTCATTGCCAATGGAGGGTCAGAGTGGTAACGGAATTTTCAAAACGGAACTTGAGAGTTAGGACAATTCCTCCTTACATTCTTCCATCAAATAACTAATAATGGAACAATTAATCTTATGTACTACAAACTATTGCATAAACTATAAGTCACCATTATAATAACTACATTAAAGTAACTAATGGTAACTATTAGTAACTATTAGTAACTAAGATAATAAAGCTCATTTCTCACGTACCTTATCCAGCACACAACTGTCATTGTAACTCCAACCACTGCAAACACGCAGAATCCTATCAGAATACCTGAACAAGGTATAGGTTAGATACAAATAAATAAAATGGTAAATAAATAGATATAGTAAATAAATAAAATGGTTAATTATTAAAATGGTAATAGATACAACAGCATGTTGCTAAAAGTATAAAGATGGTAACATATATTATACAATATCATGTTGCTAAAGTATTAAATTTTCACTTCACAACAACTATATGCGCTCAACAACTTTGTCAGGTGATATTATTAGAATGCCACCTAATCCATTTACTATTTTACTAATAAAACTAATAATTGTAAAACTGAGAGTTAATCAGTAGAGCAGTAGCTGTAATTGGGTTGGTGTTTAAACTTAAAATGGAGGATAATATCTAGTTTGGGACGAATATGGAATTCTGTTCAGAGGATATTTGAAAGGGTAGTACTCCTGTTCTCCAAATAGTCAAGCTTTTCTGTTACAAGTACCCTAGAGTTAAATTAGAAAACTGAATTAGAAAACTGTGCTCTACAATGAAGCTCCTATGATATTCACTGTGATGTTCACTGTGATGTTTACTGTGATATTCACTGTGATATTCACTGTGATGTTCACAGTTAGTTCCCCCACCTGATTGGGCAAGAATTGAGGCGAACAGTTTGAATAGTTTGAACTAATTGCAGCAGAAAAAACACAAAATAACACGACAAACTGCTCAGTATTGTTATCGAAGGTAAAGTATTGATAAATAAATTGTATTCGAATAAATATTGCACGTGCAGCGACCAGACAATGTTAGGAATGCACAAACCATTCTCCTTATTCCCTGGCCGGGTCACGGCTTCCTCAGTGATTATTTAGGCAATTTGGTCTGAGACTAAAGTCAGTAAAGATACTGGAATGACAAGAATGAAGGAATTTGTTGGTTACCATGGATACCAAAGCATTTGGGGATATTTGGCCAGACATTCAGACTTAGCTCTTTGGTAGGGTGTGTTATCTGGAGAGTAGTTAATGTCTGAAAACTCTGATCTGTACAATCTGGACTAACTGAAGAATACCAAAAAGAGGAGTGTAGCAATGGTGAGTGTAGGGAGGTATGTAAGAATGGTACTCTGATCCAGGTAGCTTACTAAACATCCCACTTGTCTTATTACATGTACAAATGTTCACTAATGTTTTTTATTGAGGAGCACTACCCGGAGGCATTACACTAACGCCTCAAAATCTTTAATTACGATCAAATATAAATATATGCACACATGTCTAAATATGCTAACGCTATTAGCAAATTTATATAGTACTATTAAACATTTTTAAATAGCTCTTATCTCTTGACATAGCATTGTAAAAATGCTGGAAAATAGTCACAAAAAATATCCTTTGTGTGTTCAGTGTTCATACGACCAATGTTCGCTAGGTCCCTATATCTCTATATATGTATTGTAAACACAGTCTATATAATATTATTGTGGGTGGCGTCGTCTGCTGACAGTGCTCAATCGGCAGGCCGAGAGCTATGTAATATATACACTCTATATTATGACACTGTATTTGTACAGCAGATGTTAAGATGCTCCCTCATGAGCCAGTGGGGGGCGTGGTAGAAAGCTCACTGTGTTATGCTAATGTTACAGTGTAATAGTGTAATGTTCTAGTTCAGTGTGTAGTGTGCATTGTTGGCACTTCAAACTAACAACTTAATTACACCTGGTATTTAATAGTGGTATAGCTGTTGTGTTATTGTAGCTGACTATTTTATCAACTAATTTATTTATAAATATTAAGCATTTTTGTTCAGACAGATAAATAAAATATAGTATAATTACCAGGTAAATAGTCTGGAGTAATATTATCATTACTGTAGTAATCACCATAATTCCAGATATCGTGACTTTCTGCTACCATCACTATACAACTAAGTAAAAACATAACTCCTTAAATAAACAAATTTTCTAACAATTCAAACTTCGTCCATTAAAAGTGGTTTATTCGAGAGAATTTCAAACTGAAATTAACACTGAATATTAACAAGCAATGAATACGTGCTGTGTATAATAAACCACTATAATACTCATTACAAAACACGACACTGTGCGTAAAACAATACACCAAATGCTCAACAGGACTATACAGTGTTGGGAGAGTAACAGGAAACAAACCAATTGCTGCAGTTCCTGGGACCCAACTATCAGGGTCCTTACTATTAGGGCCTTACTATTAGGGCCCCTACTATCAGGGTCCTTACTATTAGGGCCCCTACTATTAGGGTCCTTACTATTAGGCCCCCTACTATTAGGCCCCCTACTATTAGGGCCCCTACTATTAGGGTCCTTACTATTAGGGTCCTTACTATTAGGGTCCTTACTATTAGGGTCCTTATTATTAGGGTCCTTACTATTAGGGTCCTTACTATTAGGGTCCTTACTATTAGGGTCCTTACTATTAGGGCCCTTACTATTAGGGCCCCTACTATGAGGGTCCTTACTATTAGGGTCCTTACTATTAGGGTCCTTACTAGTAGGGTCCTTACTATCAGGGTCCTTACTATTAGGGTCCCTACTATCAGGGTCCTTACTATTAGGGTCCTTACTATAGGTCCTTACTATTAGGGTCCTTATTATTAGGGTCCTTACTATTAGGGTCCTTACTATTAGGGTCCTTACTATTAGGGTCCTTACTATTAGGGCCCCTACTATTAGGGCCCCTACTATTAGGGTCCTTACTATTAGGGTCCTTACTATTAGGGTCCTTACTAGTAGGGTCCTTACTATCAGGGTCCTTACTATTAGGGTCCTTACTATCAGGGTCCTTACTATTAGGGTCCTTACTATTAGGGACCTAACTATTAGGGCCCCTACTATGAGGGTCCTTACTATTAGGGTCCTTACTATGAGGGTCCTTACTATTAGGGTCCTTACTATTAGGGTCCTTACTATTAGGGTCCTTACTATTAGGGTCCTTACTATTAGGGTCCTTACTATTAGGGCCCCTATACTATGAGGGTCCTTACTATTAGGGTCCTTACTATTAGGGTCCTTACTATTAGGGCCCCTACTATCCTCCACTCGATTCAAATTCAGGAAAATAGTAGCATCTCCGTAGATGATAAAATGTAATGAAATTATTTGCAGTAATTAATCTAATAGTTTAATTAATCAGTTAATTAATTACCCAATTAACTAAATATTTAATAAACTAACCGAGAATAAATATGCTCTTGTCAGTGTCGTCTCCAGTAGCGTTTGCTGAGACTGGAGCTGCTACTGGCTGCAGTGCATTTAGCGTGTTGTTATCAGACGTCTGTTGGAGTGTTGTTTATTTAGTTATTAATTGATAAATTAGTAACTTAATAAGTTCGATGAGTATTCAATATTGATGTGGTTATTCGTTAGGGATGAAATAATTAACAAAATAACAAATAAACTAATTGACTAATTAACTAATTAACTGATTTACTGACCGCGGTGTTCCCTACTGAATTGTTGAGAGACCGTCTGATGACATCTGAAAACATCAGAGAGGGGGAGTATCCCGCGTCACCATCTATACCTTGAGGGTAATTAAGTAATTAGTAACTATTAGTTTATTAATTCATTATGTAATTAGTAACTGTCAGTTAATTAATTCTCTAGGTAATTAGTGACTGTCAGTTAATTAATTCCTAGATATTTGAGCTGTTATTTAAGTAATTGAGTAATAATTTTATCGGAGACAAAGTTTTTAGTCAATAAAATCAACCAATAAAGAATAACTCAATGAAAATTTGAACTTAACTACATTGATTGAAACCGTTTTCTGGCTTTATCAGTTTATCAGCAGCTGATAAAGCAGTTGAAAGGTCGGATTTCGACGAATGTGACTTGTGGGAAGTGTTGTGTATCTGTGTACTTGTATTTCATTGATACACTACCCAGTACCCAGAGGCAGGATTCGGCGCTAACTTTTAAAAACATTTATTTGCAATCAATATAAAAATATACAATATTACTATCAGAATGTATTTCTGTCGTCGGTTAAAACAGTGGGCAGAGATCATAAACATAAATACAGCATTCAATATAATATAAAGAGAGTGTAACCATAACATTTCTTGTTTTGTAAACTTGACTTGGCTTTGATTAGTATGTTATAATGGTAGTCATGGTAACGGCTAAAAGTTCGGTAAGCGTTCTGCTAAACAGAAACAAAGTCAGGTAAAAAATTCGTTTGGTATACAAGACGTAACGGTAAAGACACGATCTTGACAATTGAAACGACGACTTGAATGTAACGAAATATTTCGGATGTTCGACATCAGTCTCAATAAATGTAATTATTTGTAGCTGTGAAAATAGTTTAAAATCGTTTTTATTAAAGTCTTTATTTCAATTGTCAAGATCGCAACTACAGAGCAGAAACAACATGTCCACCTTGTTAGTTATATTATATATTACACGCTATACAACTTAAAAACAGCGCTCCACTTAAATGCTTACCGACGTGACCTCTAAAAAACAAAATTGCCAAAATACTAGGTAGTTAGAAGTTAAAACTATCCCAACATGAGTATAATTAGGAGTAAGTAAGTAAGGATACAGTAAGTAAGGATACAGTAAGTAAGGATACAGTAAGTAAGGATACAGTAAGTAAGGATACAGTAAGTAAGGATACGGTAAGTAAGGATACAGTAAGTAAGGATACAGTAAGTAAGGATACAGTAAGTAAGGATACAGTAAGTAAGGATACAGTAAGTAAGGATACAGTAAGTAAGGATACAGTAAGTTAGGATACAGTAAGTAAGGATACAGTAAGTAAGGATACAGTAAGTAAGGATACAGTAAGTAAGGATACAGTAAGTAAGGATACAGTAAGTAAGGATACAGTAAGTAAGGATACAGTAAGTAAGGATACAGTAAGTAAGGATACAGTAAGTAAGGATACAGTAAGTAAGGATACAGTAAGTAAGGATACAGTAAGTAAGGATACAGTAAGTAAGGATACAGTAAGTAAGGATACAGTAAGTAAGGATACAGCATGTTACACAACAAATTACACAACAAAGTACAGCTGATGAGGTTATAAAGAGTAGGCTAGAAGCAAACAAAGGGAATTTTACAGCACATGGTCAAATACGCCGCACAATGTAAAGCTAAAATCAGACCTGCCGCGTGACATCACGTGACAATACGTCATGTCAAGTGATAATACGTCATGTCACGTGATAATACCGCGCGTCCTGATTGGTAAACTCACTGTCACGTGATATATGATCGGCTTGTTCTGCTTTGCCCGTGATGAGTGACTGAAGGAAAGGATCGAGAGCACGTTTCCAAGGAATGGTTTCCGAGGAACAATAATTGCATCGGACCTATTTGGAATGCTATCGGACCAGGAAATTACATATTGAGGGTGCTTGGGACGGTCCAATCAGTGCGCTTGATTCTTGTCACGTGACCAAAAACACCCAATCAGTAAGCTGTTCACGTGACACAGTATGAAAATAACAGGGCGGAATATTTACAATTTACATGACTGCAGAATTAGAACAATGTCTGAGTGACCCCTGACAAATAAAGTATAATTATAAATATCATCTTTTCTCAGACACCAAATTAATTAAGGCTCATAATTAAACAGTTCTTCGATGTGTCCTACCAAGTAATTATAGTAACACCTGCTCAGAACTTTTAAACTTTTAAACAGCTGTAGAGGTTTATAATGAGATGGTTACTTCTAGATACCATTGAATAGACGTAATAAACCTTTAAATTAAAAATAAGGTGTTTTATTTAGACTATCCAAAAGACAGAGTAATGCAAACAAACGAACACAAAAAACAGACACACATACAAACGTTTATTCGAACAAACGAACAGCCGCCCCAACAACAGTGTCACTTGTAACCATGGGAACAGTCTCACTAGATAAACATTACAGTAGACAGCTGCAAGGGGCTCACAATGAACACTGACGCACAGGTCACTCGTAATTTATACTCAGTTTTAAAGGAGTTGGTAATTGTCGCCCTGACTACAGAGACTTTTTAAGTTTTTAACTTTGACAGGATGCCTCCTGTGGGGCGAGGCCCTTGTGATGGGTGATAGGGAGGGGCGGGGTCTAGGGGTCTAGGGGTCTAGGGGTCTAGAGGTCTAGGGGTCTAGGGGTCTAGGGGTCTAGGGGTCTAGGGGTCTAGGGGTTTAGGGGTCTAGGGGTCTAGGGGTCTAGGGGTCTAGAGGTCTAGGGGTCTAGGGGTCTAGGGGTCTAGGGGTCTAGAAGTCTAGGGGTCTAGGGGTCTAGAAGTCTAGGGGTCTAGGGGTCTAGAGGTCTAGGGGTCTAGGGGTCTAGACTTTAGGGGTCTAGACTCTAGGGGTCTAGGGGTCTAGGGGTCTAGGGGTCTAGGGGTCTAGGGGTCTAGGGGCTGAAACATTACTAAAATTCGGTACTATCATGATAGATGGAAGATGCAATTTTGGCAGATGATCCATAAATTTCTTCAATTGTTCGATTAGGTGATGAATCTTTGTTTTCGATATTAAGATTAATTATTGTTCGAGGGTCTGGGTTTTTCTGTACGATAGCGAATCGATGTATTTCAGATGACTTTGGATGCATCTGTCAGAAAATAACAAAGATGGATCCCTGAGACAAACAGATGAAGAAAATTATTGAAAATGAATCCTCACTCAAAAGGCTCCAGTAAACAAGTAATTCCCTCTTCTTCTAGCTGTATTGCCTCCAGTGGACATGCTACAGAGAGTAGTCTTAACTGGATTGGAACGAGGGGAAGAAGAGAGATGACTAGTTAAGATTGGTTCTAGAAGGTAAGTTCGAGTAAACTCAGACACATCAACCTTCTACAGATCTAAATATACCTCTTCAAACATTCCCACCAGTCAGAGGGCAGTACCCTGAGTTTTACCCAATCAGAGGGCAGTATGACGTTACCATAGTAACAGGTGAGAGACCCGCCTTAATACCAGCTGTACCCACTTGATGTTGTGACATTATTTACAAGTATGTAGTAACATCTTGCTACTGCTGCATTCTCTTTATATTACCTCGTGCATAAAAACACGTACAATCAGACACAAAAATAGACAAACTTACAGACAAACAAAGAGACAAACAGACAAACTCTAGTTAATAAGTTGTAGCTGGCGGAGAAAGTTATTTGTGCTGACATTTTTACATGCGGGATATTAAGAGAATTAAAGATAGAGATAGTGGTAACTATAGAGACATCACTGCTCTATAACATTATATATTGGGCGGGATTGGATTAGTTTCTCGCGAACAACATGAGAAGAGAACAATTGGTTTTATTATTTGAATTATAAGATGTTACGATACTCGATGAGTGCCACGACTTATATGAATATGCTAAGAAACAACTTCAATATTCATTGAACATTATGCAGTGTCAAGAGGTAGAACTGGCCTGTAAAGTTGGTAACCTTGGTAACCTTAGTAACGTTGGTAACCTTAGTAAAGTTGGTGTTTTGGTAACCTTGGTAACCTCTAAATAGTTGTAACCCACTAATTTAATGGATGATGGAGAAATTGCCACGAGTACATTATTATACATGATTTAGACAGAAGTGAAATACATAACTATATCTTTTTGAAACGTAAGAATACTAGCAGATAAAATTTTCAAATTTAAATTTAGAAATTTTTGAAAATATGAGTACATCAACTTCCGCGAGACCTCACGATACGGAACTACGTGTATACGACCACTAGGGTCCTCCAAGTACAATAGTGTCAATAACCTGAGGTTCAACTCCTTTGCCTCTAGAGCCTCTGCACTGTACAACGTGGTCCCTCCTAGCATCAAGTCCCTCCTAACCTTGACCACTTTCAAACCTGCTCTTGATGCTTTCCTCAATGAATTCCCTGACACTCCACCAACACCTGGGTACACTGGACAGAACAGGAACTCAATGCTGGAGTGGGCCGGTGGCACATGTCTCTGACGTGCTACTACTTGGCGGGGGAGATGCAAGACATTCTTGGCCTGGTAGCACTCTAGCTCGGAACTCAACCCAAGTAACCCAAGTAAGTAACGGTTTACATTTCATAAATATTATTATTCTTCATTCCAGCATAGAAATTTTGACTGTCCTTCACTGCATGAATTGTTTTTTTTTCTAAAAAATATAACATCACCAGGAGGAATCTCAAAGTAAAAGTATGGAAATAACAGATGGTAACAAACAAATCTACTAATAATGCAATCTTAACTAAAACCTCCAATTATGTATCTGTTTCCATGGTTACTATCCCTCTCAAAGATTGGTCCCCAAATATGTAGCATGTCAATATCACAGTGACTTAAAACTCCCAATATAATGACAATAAGTCGTGTATACATGCTTACCTAAAGCCTATTGTTAATCGTTTAAACCATTTACAAATTTTAGAAGATGAAGTTAAACATTATATATGAGATATATAATATATAACATTATATATAATATATAACATTATACATAGTACTAGGAGACATATTACTAGCGTCACAAGGTAAAATAAGAATATTACAGAGCCAATACATGTACACTGTACAGGAAGACTCTATATACTTATATGTAGAGTCTTTACTCTTTTAGTAACATAATATAATATATGTTACAGTTAGACGAAATAAGAACATGCTGTATGTAATTTATAGTTTTAATCAGTTTTAATTAGTTTTAGACGATCTAGATAGTTTAATGAGTTTATGAAAATTTATACTGTTTTGATCAGTTATTACTTAGTTTAGTTTTAAGGAAAATGTATTACTTAGTCTAGTTTTATGGAAAAGTTCTTACTTAGTCTAGTTTTAGGTTAGGAAAAAGTTTTCTTCTGTAGTCGATCAAGTTATCTGTTTATAGTTGCTATAATTAAAATAGTTAACTACTGTTTATCAAAAAAAAATTTTTAAATCAAGACACTTATTTTACTTCGGTGTATTCCAACAGCCATATTGTTACACAAGTTCAACCAGCCAATTACAGGAAGCCGAAGGATTTATTTGGCCAGTGACGGTTAAGGTAGTGTGTACCATACTTTCTTCGCCCGAGACTTTGCTGCAATGCAGCTCCTCATTTAACCCTCACACAACCTCATGGAGGAAGGGAGAAACAAAACGGAGATGATACTCAGTTTTACATCGAAAGAACAAAACATTGAATGTAATTATCATAGTTTAATTGCTTCTAGAGGTCCACCATTATATTAAGAAATATAACGAAGTGTTTTCGAGCAAGGTGCATCGTTAACACTCAATGTGTGATGAGAACCTGCCAATCTATTGGGTATAATACACGTCTTCAAGTAATTTACACGCTAATTTGAAGCAGAAGTTAGAGTAAAATTTGCAAGGAAATTTACAAGAACATTTACAAGAACATTTACAAGAACATTTACAAGAACAAATTAATACGAGTTATGAGACTGAGAAGTTTCAACCATCAAAAGCACAGTCGGAAAGGTTATTGGAAAGTGTTATCTATATTCCATCTATCTACCCGCTACCGCAAGGTACAACTTTAAGCCATTGACAGATGATATCCGAGGGTAGTTTTACTGAAGGAAACATTATTTGAGCTTTGAGAAAATGTATCTGAAAAACGATAATATTTTTTCCTTTGTAACGCGGTTTTGCCAAGAACTGAATTTACAACAATTTTATCTAAAAAATTAACAACATCAATAAAATTATCAAGAAACAATGTTGACTGGCGCTCATGAGCACATAAAGGGATTGCAGATTGTCAAGAGAATACAGTCTAAGGGAGATTATTGTTCTTACAGATGGAAAATGTTGGCACGTCTGGAATGTGTCAAATCTTTGTTTGTCCACCAGCTGACGAGAAGTATGTTTCAACTGTCGAGTGTCAATCACATATGTTTGTGTAAGACTGCTGTCCCTCAATTCCTCAAGTCTCCTCCGGTCTGCAACTATTCGACAAGAGCAAGTAGAAACAATAGTGAGCTTCTCGAGATTAGGGAGACAGGAAAGTTATTATGGTTTGAAGCTTTGCCAGCAAGCGACTCAATAGTTTCTAAGTCGATAAAATGAATGATGACCTCATAAATTGTTAAATTAATCGTCACTGGTTGAGTATTTGTATAGGATTTGTATAGTATACAGTTAATTTAGTCCTAAACTAAAAAGACAGTCAACGAGAGTACTTGTAAACGTTTAGCAGGATCACAACTAAATAATGCATAACATTTTACCGATGGTGATTGACCCTAATCTTATGGGCTAGGGTTTAAGAGAATTCGAATAATGTGACGATATATTACGTGAATGGTGGTATGTGACAATGCCATATTGCAATTTTGAAGCCAATATCCTACATTATCTTGCATTCTACCCCCCCCCCCCCCCCCCTTTATGTTAATATTTAAGGAAAACCAGTCTAGGAGTAGACTCCGCTATCGTAAGAGCAAGGCTATGAGGCATCCCAGAAACTTTAATTTAATTCAATTTTATGATAATAACATATTGACCGGCTTGCCGGCTTGATATTGAAACAAATATCACGATAACCGCACTTAAAACTAGCTGGTGAAAAAAAGAAAAGAAAAAACACAAAAATAAAGGAGCTTATCTGAAAGATAGGAGTTAATAACCCGTTACTTGATAGGTCACCTCCCTAATTGTAAATCACTCTGTTATGTTCAATCACATGACTCGGTTTATGTCACGTTTTGACAAGAATACAGCTCTCTGGTTGGTCAGTTTGTGACACGTGACAAGAATACAGCTCTGTGATTGGACATACCGTTTTGTCTGTGTGACGCAGTTGCTGACATGCCGAACATTGCTTGGATACCAGAGACTGTGACTATAAATAGTCTTCTCTGATCCTTACTCTTTGTTACAATAAACACTGCTATGTAGTACTGTGTAGTACCGAGTAGCACTGTATAGTACTGTAAAGTGGTGTCGACAGTGAATTCATGTGTCAGTGTGATGTCATGTTTTGTTCTGTTTTGTTTTGTATTGTACTATTGTGCAGGTAACTTATAGTTCTAACGTCACGATGCTGTTACTATGGAGATACCAGTAAATACATATCTATTAATAAATTATAAGTGATATATTTTGAAAAATAAGGAAGGTTATATTGGAGAGATAGGGGAGTTACATAATGATGTATTAATATGTACTAGGGAAGTACACATAAGATACCAGTATGATGCATCAAAGTAAATGTAAAGGTAGTGTAGTAACAATAAAATTATACCAGCTCTAGACTTCACTTCCTTTATAAGTAATGTTCCTTACACTTACAGTCTAATATATAATATATATTGTATATAAACTCCCCTTGTAAGATAACAGTTCACTCCACTGGTTTCAATAATGGTCAAACTTAACTACTTCTCATACTACTTCTCAAGGCTGCCAGACCAAGACTGCCATACCAAGACTACTAGACCAGGCTGCCAGACCAAGACTGCCAGACCAGGCTGCCAGATCAGGCTGCCAGATCAAGACTACAGAATCAAGACTACAGGATCAAGACTAAAGGATCAAGACTACAGGATCAAGACTAAAGAATCGAGACTACAGGATCGAGACTACAGGATCAAGACTACAGGATCAAGACTACAGGATCAAGACTACAGGATCAAGACTACAGGATCAATGCTGTCAGAAGAGGTTGCTAATTCAGGGAGGGAGCTGATCCTCACGAGGGTACGGTCAGTGGAAGACTATTGGTCTTTAATTTTAAAACTGTCAAGGAATCTCGGGAATTTGCCTCTCAGGCAGTACTGCTGTCCCTCAGTTTTAAATGTCTCCTCTGATCTACAATTCATTAACAAGGACAAGTAGAAGCAATTATTAATGTTCACTCATTGTCACAGAGTTTCTATTGAGCTTATAAAACAAAGCTAATATATTTTGAAGCTTTGCCAGCAAGTGCTGAAGAGGCCCTGTACTGCTGAACCAATCTAGTGAGGGACTCTATAGTTTCCGGGTCAATCAACTGAAATCCATGGATCCTCCACAACAATATAACCACCCTTTGTATATATGGTGAGTCTCCTGTAATAATGCTATGTTTTACTGTTAAATACAGAGTAAGCTGTATTACTATAACTGATAACAGTTTTAACATGTTGATTTCTAAATAAAGAGAGTGTAAGGCTGATCCAGGCTGCTAATAACCCGTCCTATTAATGTAGCCCACTTTGTACAGTCTCACCCAGGTGTTCTCCTCAAGCTCTCTCATTGGTTAGTTCTAGTCACGTGACCAGAATAAAGCTCTCTCATTGGTCGGATTGTTTGCACGTGCTGGAACCAGCCGGTCTGGGTACAGTTCAACAGTTGTCATGGTAACGCGATACTGTCATGGCCTTTAGAAAATTATGTACAACTTATCAAACTGCTCGAATTTAAAGAGTATCATAAAAGAAACTTTAGCAGGCATTATATTGAAGGTGAACGAGGAATACAGGGAACTTTCTTTATTAACTAACTTGAACTTTCGGTGTTAGTTCTCTTTTACTTCAATCTGAGTTTATACTGTAATGGAAAGACTTTAAGACAAGATGCTCAAATACCAAGAAATAGTTATATATGTTAAGAGAGACAAGTCAGTAGTTAATGTAGATACACACTTGACAGGGTTACTGTAAAAAGACTTGGGAACTTGAACTATGCCCTCTGAATAACATTAGGATACTAATAGAATATGATAGAGGTGGTAATATGACCAACATCGTACTGAAATACAGATAAAAAGAGACTGATGATAAGATAGCAGTAACAAATATAACTGGAAGCAAATTTAACAGAAGCAAACCGGAAAATAGTACAAGAATATTTGATCATGAGAACACGGTGACTATTGTAAGGTAAGAGAACAAGAAGACCACGACATTAGAAGCTCAATAGCACACAGTAACGCCAAGCAGCCAGATACAGATTAGCCAATTAAATTTGCATTCTACAGAAAGGGTGAGTTCTGCAGGGTTCTGCAAAGTTATGACAAACAATGAAGTTACACCAGAGACTAGTTTCACACTGTACAATACATGTGTTATACAAAACACCAGGATAGTGTGGCAAAAAGGGAGTCATGTTTCACTACATCATACTATGCACAGTTAGAAAAACTATTCATCAGTATATATAACAAATAACCATCATTATACATAACAGAGAGTAACTGGTATCTCAAATACCGTTATTTTTAACGGCAGGTTCTTGACACAATGTAAATGGGCATTACTAAGGTTAAACATCCCGGGTCCTTAGTTGCTGACACCCAACTACAAAGCTAACGACCAACACATTCATAGTCCCTTTTACCACACTCCCTCTGTCTATAGCGATCTCTGTGCTAGTATACAAACGTGATTTTGTGCGAAGTTGAGAGACACCTCCAGTTGTTAGAAATTGTTGAACATGATTTACAACATAATGAATAATGACAGTACAGGTCCAATAATTCAACATCGTCACTTTGAGCGAAGAGAAAACTTATGTACCTAAATAATACATATCTTCCAATACATCTTCCCTTACAATAAGTGTAGTTATTGACTACAAGCATGTCATGTATTTGGTTATAATGTGTATTTTTCTTAAGAAATGCACAATATAACACACAATAGAGTTAGATATGTAAGGTCCCTATGTGCTAGTATAGATTTACACACAAGGGAGGTGGTTTCCTCATAGAAGGAGACGGCGTCACACAATGCCACACACACCTGTGTTCAACATTGTGTGTGACACAATTATAATTGAATTATAATCCTTTAATCTAACATAAAACTCTTGGTGAGTTCACTAAGTTTTACTGAGGAAGACACAGAGTAATTGTTTAAGAAACTGTAGGTACATTCAATTGTTTAAAACATAAAGGTTATTGTTGTTCCCAGGTACATTAAACTTATTCAATAAACTTATGGATTATATCTTATGATATATGTTTAATATAATCATGATACCATGGTTTTGTAACCAAGATTTAAATTTTCCATTCTTAAATAAATTGATTGACTTTGTTAACTACACATTACCTATAACCTACTTATTTCTTATACTTTCCGCTAATACCTAATTTAAAAAGAAAACATTTATATGTGCTTGTGTGCACTCTTAATATTGTGAGTTTGATGATACTTTAGATTTTGAAGCTATTATTTAGAATATACAGAGACAGTAATAACTGAATATGCTCACCATAAGTAATGAAGAAGAGCTCAAGAAGCATTAAACTCCAAGCCTCATCACCTCACTCCTGCCCTGCAGCTAACACACCTTTTCTTTCACTCCTGCAGTGGTCCAACCAGTCTGTTTCTTTAATTATCTCCTTGCTATTAAGATGATTTTATTAATTTGATATCGATAATTTGTGATAATTGTCAAATGTTAATGATTAGTGGTTTTTACAGCCAGGTAGCGCAGTTGGTTAGAACGCCATCTTTGCAAATCGTGAGGTTGCGAGTTCGAATCCCACTGTCTGCCTGGTCGTGGGGTGAGCGTTGCTGACGTTCAGCTAAGGATTCTGAGTGGTTTATGCAGCCCCCTGGTCTACTCAGCCGAATACTCGAGATATCGGGTGTGAGGGTTAAATGAGGAGCTGCACATTGCAGCAAAGTCTCGGGCAAAGAAATTATGGTACACACTACCTTAACCATCACTGGCCAACAAAAATCCTTCGGCTTCCTGTAATTGGCTGGTTGCACTTGTGTAACAATGTGGCTGTTGGAATACACCGAAGTAAAATAAGTGTCTTGATAAAAATTTAAAAAAAGTGGTAATTGAAATTGTGGAAATATACAGGGTGGGCCAAAAATCAGTGGACATACGTTGGCCTTAATAGCTCAGTCACTGAGTGCCCAATTGAAATAATTCTTTCTGGTATGACTTACTTAATAAAACAAAAGTTAATAAAACAAAAGTTAAATTTATTACCAATTATTCAATCAATACATATCATAAATTCTAATATTGGAAACACAATGCAGAATGGATGTCTTAAACTATAATTTTGTTGTCACTAATAATCTATTTACTTTCAAAGTTGAAATTTAGTTAAGTATGAAATGCCACCACATCATAGTTAGGGTAAAATATAATTCTTAAAAATTTTTAAATTGAGAAGATTGCTCTATGACTTAAAATTTAAAATTTAGCAAAAGATATCTAATTTTTAGATAGTTGGTTACAGTTTATGACAGTACTGGCATGATCAATTTTATTGTGGCTGGTAAAAGGACCCAGTTGCCTGTAAGGGCTTTACCGAACCCCTGGGGACCACAATGTGATAGGATCAGGCCAGATGTTTCTATGTAGAGCAATTTATTTATTTCTGAGCTATGGTTACGTGGTATAGCTGGTGGTCATGTTTAAAGGTCAGTTTATCTTTGTGTGCTAATTATCCATCCAGATGCTTAGTGATGTGAGTAAATCATGCCCTTCTACAATATATAACGTTTAACTATAAATTTGTTTTTACCACAGAAACTGTGGCACTAAGGTCAAGAATTAAAAATTTGTACTCTCATTGATAGTTAAAGCGTTTTTTTCCCCAGCACTACTACACAACAAAAACCTGTCGGCCCACCGAGGAAACACAGTCGCAGAACAAGGAACCCAATTGTGCTCCTCTATTCTGCGATCGTGTGTATTTACTATAAACTAGCTAAATGCAGTTAGTAAAATTTTCTGGAATCATTAAAGTCGTTTGATTAGTTTATGTGTCAAAGTAATGTCCATGATAATCATATATTTGGATCCCCGGTGGGCAAACACTCGTCCCAAAGGCTAAGGCAAACCTTTCAATGTTTCACCATACGAAGTAAGGAGATTTGAACACATACTCAGCCTACAACTCCACCCATGGGACGAGACGTCGTGAGCCTCAAAATATATAGCATATACCCAGTCAGCAAACACTATACACAACATACATACGATAACAAACAATGTATAATGCCATTACTTCATTTAAAAGAAAATATATCTGCTATCTAATTTTTTTTTTTAAAATTGAACAATAAACCTGAAGAGAGGAGAAGGAGAGAGGGGTTTGGGAGAGGTAGAGTAGGAAAACAACAGGATCCTGTGCCGCAGGATTTTAAAATTTGTTGTATGATGATTCGTTTTGTGTCGTCTCTTAGATTAATATAGGTCTGATACCCTTGTCATGGTTTTTTGCAATAACACCGTGGTTTACTCATATGATTATGTTTACTAAATCAACCTATTTCAATGATAATTCATTTGCATCAAAGTTGTAACTGCACCAAAGTTGTCGGTCATATTTAGATTGTAGTTCTAACAAAGATTTCTTAAGATTATTCTTGAATATACTGATGGGAGTGGAGAAGTCTATTTCACTTGTTGACTTACGGCAGTGATTCCAAATACTAGTTGATTGATAGATGAATAGTGAGGATGGAGTGGGTGGGATGAAGTAGTTGTCTCGTCTTGGTGACCTGTTGAATAAAGAGAACATTGAGACTGGTGATTGGAACTTATTAATTTTAAACATTTCCAGTAAACAGTGCAACTTATGAAGATTGTGGACAGTCAGGAAGTTATACTCGTTACAGATTGGTTTACTGTGTTCTAGTTCAAAGAAATCTTTGCCTAACATCTGCTTGATAACTTTACCGGTCTTATCCCTAGTGATAGGCCTTACTCTGGCACATGTTTTGAACTTATTGAAGTATGCATCATTATCACCAAAGAGAATTCTTATGCATTTCTTTTGTGTTTTAAATATGGCTTCTAGTTTATTATTTGATACACCTCCCCAAACAGATATTCCATAACATAGGTGTGATTCAAAAAGGGTGTGGTACAGGTCCTTATATAGTTTTTTAGGTACACAGCGTCTAATTCCACATAGTCTACCTATCTCACATTTCAATTTACGGTTTAACGCTCTTAAGTGAGCATCCCAGTTCAGTTTTTGGTCAATAATGACTCCAAGAAACTTAGTTTCCTCCACCTTTTTAATTACTATATTATTTAGTGTCAGTTCTAATTCATTGGTGTTTGAATCTGGTTCATTTCTACAGTTCGGCTTAAAGTGGATATAACAACATTTCTTTATGTTGATATGCAGCAAGTTACTCTTCATATACTGATGAACAAGTTTAAGAATTTTATTAGCTTTGCAGTAAAGTGTTTTTATACATTTATCTACAACAAATATGTTGGTGTCATCGGCAAAAAGTATAAACTTACCTAGGTCTGATACTCTGTATATTTCATTGATGTAGATAATGAAAAGCAAGGGACCTAATACTGACCCCTGAGGAACACCAAATATTACAGACAGTTTTTCGGATTCTTCTCCAAGTACTGAAACATATTGCTGTCTATTAGAAAGGTAACTGGCTATCAATTTATTTGCAGTCCCTCGAATTCCATAATCATTCAGTTTTTTAAGCAGTTTATCATGACAGATTGTGTCAAAAGCTTTACTTAAATCAATGAAGATGCCTAGTACGTGATTTTTATCTCTTAAAGATTTTTCAATGTAGTCGACAGAGAAGTTGAGTGCATGGCTTGTCGAGTGATTTTTTCTAAAGCCATATTGATTTTCATATAATAATCCTTGCGACTGAAAGAAACTGTAAAGCCTGGAGAATATGATTTTTTCAAGTATTTTACCGAATATCGCTAAGGTTGAGATAGGCCTGTAATTTTCAAGAAGCTCAGCATTTTCTTTCTTATATATTGGACTTATTTTACCTACTTTTAGGTCGTCTGGAAAAAATCCCTGTTGCATACATTCGTTGTACAATACCGATAGTAGTGGGCTAATTTTGCCTGATACTGCCTTTACTATATGTACTGGTATGTCGCTAGCCTTGCCATTCTTAAGTTCCGATATGATCTTAGCCACCTCCTCAGGTGAGCAGTCATGTAGATATATATTAGCTGTATTCGATTTAGGTAAGAAGTCACAGAAACTTGGAAGCTGATTTATTTGTATCTCTCCTAGTTCTGTGTAGGCTGCATTAAGGTTAGATGCTAGGGATACAAAATACTTATTGAATTCATTAGCTATAACTCTGCGATCAGTTATCTTTTCATTGTCTATGGTAAATATAGGTCTGATATCACGTTTCTGTTTGCCACGAATTTTATTTATCAGTTCCCAGGTTTTCTTGGAATTTCCCTGAGTTTCAAGAAACTTGTCAGAATAATATTCAGATACAGCTTTTTTACGAACCTTTTTTAGAGCCTTTCTATATTCTTTGTAGTCATCATAACGGTTTCTTTTATTACAGCAGATAGAACACAGGCATGTGCCCCCTTTTGTGTCAGTTTCGCCTTGTTTACACTTAACTTTCCTGACTTTCGCCCAGTCATCATACAGCCCATGGCAGTGGTTTACTGAGGCTATAATCCCGCCAGTAATCCATGGGTTGTTCTGGATAGTGCGCTTAGTGGTTTTGGGTACAGCTAGTTTGCAGGTTTCGTCAATGCTGTTTTTAAAGATATCATGAAAGTTAGTAAAATCTATAATTGGTTCATTGTCTAGTTTGTTACCCAAGACTTCAGCAAATTTATCAGTGTTTGATTTACAATAGTCATAATATTGAGTGTGCTTGTGAATATTTTTGGTCTTGCTAATTTCCCAGTCAAATATTGTAAATATAGGGAGGTGATGAGATATGTGATCAGTTATGACTCCAGAGGCAGTAACAGAGTCTAGGTCATTTGTAATGATGTTGTCGATGCACGAGGCATTACATCCAGGCTTTTCATGAGTTGCTAATGATATCAATGGAAAGAAGCCTCTACTAAATAGGACATCTTCATACTGTGCAATAATGCTACTGTGGTTACTATGGAGATTAATGTTAAAATCACCTGCAATGTGTGTATGTTTTGGTGCTTTATCAAGTATTGACGACAGTTCTTGGAGAGCTTGCTCAGCATTGCCACTTGGAGGGCGGTATATTACTCCTATAGAAGTAGAATTTCCTAGACTACCTATAGTTACAAAGAGGGTTTCTAGATTTTCTGTTACTTGTGAAAGGTTGTTATTTTTGACAGCATTGAAGGAGTTCAGGACATATAGAGCTACTCCTGAGCCTTTTACTTTCGAGTCGAAGGTATCTTGATAGAAGCTCTCATAGCCTGTGAGTTCGTACAAGTTTTTCATTTCAGGGCCTACATTCGTTTCAGCAAGACCAATTACAGAGAATTTGTTAGTAAACCTAGCTATTTCAATTGCCAGCGAGTCAAAGTTTGATTTGTTGCCATCAAGATTTTGAAATATTAGTGAGTTTTGCACTTGTAATTCGTTAGCAAAGGTGCGGTTTATGTCTTTTACAGAATATGAGTCACAGCTTTCAAGTACCTCAGAGATTTTACGTATTACATCATCTGCATCAGTGTTGTCATCATTGTCATCATTCAGAAGCTTAAATGGGTTATAACGGTTTACTGCTAGGTGGATACAATTATTGCAGTACAAGTCAACTTTTTTATTTTGTTTGTCACTGGTGTTAAAACATCTAGAGTGAATGGGACAATTACAGTGGTAGCATTCAATTATAGATTGACCTAAGTAAATACTTTTTAAACAGTGGGCACAGACCTCTTTTTTAAGAACATTCATGCTGGAGGCTGATAGCCTTCAACATGAGGCTGTCCTCCGGCGGCATGAGAATAAAGTGTTGAACCAACCTTACCGTCCCTCCTCCCCCTCTTCCTCCTATCAGTCCCTCCATGCATCCTAACAAGGACAGTATTACGGATTAAAGTAGCAAGTTTGGCCACTCCCTTCCAATTAAGGTGCAGGTAATCCGTTCGGCCATATCTGTCAAACTCCCTGGACAAGGTTAGGCAAAGTAAGCCAGTGTTATTGTCAAGGAAGTCATCAAAGCCATCAACGAACTGGACACCAAAGTTTTTGGGGAGTAGCTCACGACGAATAAGTTCTATAAAGTAAAGAACTTTCCTATTTAAATCAGCATTTCGAGTTGGTAAAAGAGGACAAAGAAATACTTGGGCAGTTGGATTGGCCTCTTGAATTTGCTCAATCTTGAATTCTAGATGACTAAATATAGCAAAAATTTCACGCTGAGATTTAACAGATGGTCTTCTAACATCATTTATACCACACATAATAACAATGTTCTTGTATCCACATGCAAGATATGGGTTAATGTCATCTATTGTAGGAGTCCAAACATTCCGACCAGGCAGCCACTTACCAAAGCTCCTTTTGTGATCCTCTCCAAATTTCATACCTGCTCCATTTGAATCAGAGAAGATACAAGTACTGGCACGATTCTTTCCATCTATTGATCTGAAGGTGAAACTATATCGTACTGCACCAGTGACTGACCCCTTCTGGATAGAGTGCTTGTAGTGAGCCTGACTCCTTCTGGTCATCCTGTAAACTACCACCACTGGTTCGAGGAATTTGTGAAATCGAAAAATATTCGAGTTCATTTTTTTCAAATGAAGGTTCATTTTTGCATTTATTTGATAGTTTGGATCGAGCTAAATTTTATTGAATTGTGTTTGGCCATTCGAATTACGTTTGTCCTAGAAGAATTAGAACTGTAGCTTTTCAGATTACCGAGATATGAAGCATAACAAGTTTATTCATTACGTGTGATCATATGATTGGTTTACCTAATCACGCGATTAGGTGACCCCGTTAGCCACCCTATTAAACATTATTGGAATTGTTAAGGGTGCCCAATCAAGGTGTCATGTCACAGTGTCAAATAATCACCCAGTCAATTTTGTTAACGAGATTCAGAAAATGCTTGATAACTTCGTTATTAGTAATCCGTTTTGCCTCATATTTTTAGATCATGTGCAACATTAAATAATCTATCGTCTCTGAAAAAATTAGGCGTTCAGCATGTTCAGAGAAAACAATATATGTGTTTTAATATTGAATGGGCGTGGTCTAAAATATTCGAATTTTCAAATTTTGATGACAGAATCCTCGAACCAGTAAGTACAGTATGCCATCTGCAAAGCAACAGCTCTCAAATATAAAACAAGGTGGAGCTATTAAGGCCAACGTATGTCCACTGACATTTGGCCCACCCTGTATTTAAAATAGAGAAATATACAGGGTGGGCCAAAAGTCAGTACCCATACCTTCGGTCTTATACCCTAATGTTCGGTCTACTACAGCAAAACGTATGTCGCCTTTGTATCAATGGTATTCTTTCTTACATCATGTAGGGGCGCCACCACTATTCTTTGAAGCCTGCAAACTTGCAATAGATTACTATAGTCGCCTTGAAAGCACTGAAAACGAAGTTGAAAGTACTCTCTGTTGCATTTTACGAGCAGATCATGCTGGGCAGTGGGCCTTCCTTGTATTGGTATACCATCATCTCAAAGCTTCTCACCAAAGAGACGCCGCGCTATATCCGTGAACCTACCGTCACTTATATCTTATATTTTATAATTTGTATCTCTTACTACGTAACGCGAAATTAAGTTGTATCACACTCCCGGTTTTGGACCCCAATGTTAACCTTGCAGCAACTGTGTCAGCCCAATATACTCTAGAAGTATGATCACACTTATTTTAATGAACAAAAGACCCATAATTAATATAATCAGATACTCGTCAACAGCAGCAGTTTCCGTCCGTGTGATGTGTTGTCCTCCTCCTTTCTGTGTCCCCGTCGTTTTGTTTTGTGAAATGTATTGTAGTAGTGTTTTAATATTTAAATCGAACGCAACTCAATAGTTAATAATAACAAACACAAATACTATTTCAAATAATTGATTAATATCGATTTATACGAACCAAACATTAATTATTTTTTAATAACCTTTTATATATGTGTTAAACGATCCAGGGCATATCTAAAATTCGATAATGAACTTCATATATTATTAGTGCCGCGTGCTGATAAATATTCTGGGAATCAATCCACCCAATCGTGGCGATAACATATTTTGTGCTTGGCCGGTTTTAGGTTTGAGTTTGTGCTCCAAAAGTGGTAAATCGGGTGCTAGTAAAGCTCTTGCAGGCAACTGGCTCCTTTTGCCAACTGCTTTTGGTTTAAGCGCTGACTCACATTTGGAACTGGCACTGGTATAATTGTAATATCCTACGAAGTCAGCATGCTATATTATTTTGCAAAACTCGTTTAATATCTTGACAATATTTAAAGTTTATGGATTTAGGTTTAGGCGCGGCGCACCGCTTATATGTTATTATATAGCTCATCCAGCTTCTGTTTTCAGCGATGTGTTGCTACACACTGTATAGCATGTGGATCAAGCGCGGTGCCGCGCCTAAGCAGCAAAAGAGTTATTTATTTTAAAATTTATTTTTGTATCTCAAAAATGATGTAAAGTTTTTAATATGACGTAGAATTAAAGCTATTTCCGTATAGTAGTACAGCCTAAGTGCTAAGCATGCTCGTTAGAAAAACTATGAACAATGAACATAACATGCTAGCTTTCTTTATTTTTGTAAGTCGCGTCGGCTGACATCTTGGGTTGTACTGGATGTAACAAGTTTATTATCGGATGTCTACTTATATTTATTATGATATCATTATTCATTGTAATGGCAATAAAATTTAAATTTTGTTTTACTTAAAATTTTGTTTTACTTAAATACAACTAGACTTCCCCCATACCACTCATCTTCCTCAAAATCTAACCTCTCCACCCAAATCAGTTATAATATGCACGAGGGAAAAATTCGCGAAGGGCGGGGGGACGTTTTTTACATGGCGAACATTTTGCAAAAATAAACCGGTCTTTATCTATTTTATTTTCGGAGAAAGGCTCCAACCAGTAAGTTTTCCTGGAAAATGCATGATTGATGATTCACCTTGATTCTTGAATAATATTATATTAATTGTAGAATTGGGAGTATTGTACAGATAGTCAAATAATGCAATAAAACCGTGTATTTGGCTTGCACGCTTGTAATAATAAAACGCCTCATCGGAATTTTTGTAAAATACACTAAAGGCCTAACACAACACAGATATAATTCTTTAAACGTATTTTGACCGTATTATTAATTTACTCGGCCCAACGCCGGGTAAATGTTTATGCGCGGCGCTCTTTGTGAGAGAATAAACTCAATTAAAAAACTTGTTATTATTTTATTTGTCAATCAAGTTCAGTATTGCCGTTGAAATTATAATTATTTTCTTCCTGGTATAAACAATAAACGCGTTTATTGTTTTTTTTTCGGTTTTAAAATTAATTTACGTCACGCGTGATATGACGTAAATTAATTTTAAAACCGAAAATTGGGCTAAAAACTTTAGTAAACTTTTTAAAATATATTTGAAATTTACAATTTGCGCATAATTTATTTTTGGTTCACCAAAAACATAACATGTAATCTTGTTAGCGAATATTTATTTGTATTTTGTAAAAAGGACCCATTTAAATGAGTTTAATACAATCATGGTCAACAAATTATTTTAAAATCATAATTGATACAAATTTCAGATGCGCCGCGCATATTTTTGCCAATTTACACTGTAGTTCTTCAAGAAATTAGCGGATAAACTTTCTAGGAAATCAGGCCAACGATATAGTTAGTGAGGCAATGACATTTAGTGAAACAAATTTAAAATTTTATCCTTTATTTTACAATCATAATATAATAATATTTATAAGCCTCCGTTTTGAAAGTTTTAAATTTTAATATATTCACATTTCTATTTAAAATTCAATTTAATGTATAAGTCAATAACTGGCCGCCAAAGCCGCGCATTCTTAAAAACATGATTAAATTGTTTATGATTATACGACAAATAGAAATACATTTAAAATTATCCGTGATTTTTTTTTTTAAATAAATTATAATCTTACCTAAATCCAAAGCCAGCTTTGTAAAATTTACTTTTAGATCAAAATATATCGTCAATTCTAAATATTTACAATGCAACATTTCATTAATTTACATACAAGCGTACTCCAGCCCCTGCACGCATCCGTTCTTATGCGGCGCGGCTCAAGCCGCGCACGCACGTATTATTTTATACTTTTTGCTTTCTAATAAATATCGTGTCAATGTGTACGTCTAAATGTTCATGCTTTGTGTAAACCGAATCCAATTGAGATTAGTGACAAGGATAAGGACCCAAGTGCCTGTACGGCTTTTTCGGACCCCTGTGGACCACTACTCTTGAAGTCGCTCTACAACTATTGAACATTTATAACTGTTATATAATATATAACGACATTTGACAATTATTATCATTAATCTATAATCTAGCTGTCTTGCTGAGGGGGAGGAGTAAACGCTTCACAAACTAAAGTGCTTACAACATACAAAATTTAAAACCATCAACACGGCTATAGTTCATATCAAGGGCCAATTTGGTATACCTCTATTTCGTTGTAATATCTAGTATATCTTCACATCTTAATACTATAATGAAATACAATAGGATACATGTTTCGAGAAAGAAAGGTTAGTCCGATTATTAACAAAAGTAAACAAAAGTCCATCAGGGACTCCACGGAGTCGAAAAAGGTACACGGCTGCTGTCTGGTGCTGCTAGGCATTTATTGATCAAGATGTTTTATTGTATTGGTTTTTGATGATTCTATTGTTCGTGACTAATCAAGTTCTAAGTGGGGGTATAAAGTGCTGCTTAAGATACTTCGTCATCTCATGTCCAGTATAATGAATAAGATAGTAAACAATATAGTTTGAGTAGTTGACCCATACAGTTAAGTCCGTCATAAATCACAATTGTTTAGTCATCTGTCAAATGTCAAAGTCGTTGTGTGTTTAGTCGCTGAGTTAGCAGTAAGATAAGTTGTTACGCGCGCGCGCGTTTAATCCCGTCGACGTGAAATGTGACAATGAGAACGCTACAGAATTATTGTTTTCGCGCGTTACGTAGAATTTACTAGTGTGTAATACTGGTTAACACTGGGTGTACACTGAGTGTAAGTCGCTAAGTTTCATATACGAGCCGAATATTTCTAATTTTGAGTGTATCGTGAGCATGTTTTACAGTGCAATTGTTCGGTACTAGTGTGTTTGTGTGTATATATAAATATATCATCTGTGGAGTATGGTGTGTGGACTGTGGTAAATAATGTGTTTAGTTGGAGTGCAGTGGTTGCATGTATGAGGAAAGATAAGTGGTTATTTTAGTAACTCACATTAATCAAAACTTGAGCTTATTCGTGGCAAAATTAAGCTCACACCAATCAAGTGTATCATGCTTGAATTGCAATTCTTGTAAAGCAATTTTCAATGTATTCTTAAACCCGTTTGTCGGAGTATTAAAACTTATCTTACTTGATGTTTGTCGACAGCTGTTCCACATGTAGGATGATTGGTAGATGAATTGTGAGGATGGTTGTGATGTGATGAAATAATCCTCTCGTCGTGGTGACCTGTTAAATGATGAGTACAGTGATAATGGTTCCTCTAACTTATTAATTTTGAATAGTTCTAAGAGACAAGTGTACTTATACAGGTTGTGAACAGTTAACAATTTCTGATTCTTAAACAAGGGCTTAGAGTGTTCTTTTTTGTAAAAGTCCACACCTAGTCTTTGCTCACCAAATGGTCGTGTCCGGGCACAAGTTCTAAATTTTTCTAAGTAAGCTTCTTTATCCGTAAATAGAATTCTTATACACTTTTTCTGTGTTTTAAAGAGAGGTTCGAGTCGGTTGTTGCTAATACCACCCCATACAGATATTCCAAATCCCAAATGTGATTCGAATAAAGTATGGTATAAATCCTTATAATACTGTTTAGGGACAATGTGTCGTATTCTGCATAACTTACCTACTTCACATTTAAGTTTTGAGTTAAGTGACCGTGTGTGAGTTTTCCAATTAAGTTGATCATCGATAATGACACCTAGAAATTTAGCTTCTTGGACTTTTTTAATGACAACATTGTTCAAAGTTAATATGTTCTCGTCATTTTCTACTTCCTCTTTGGCACGTGACGGTCTAAAGTGGATAAAACAGCATTTCTTAATGTTAATATGTAATAAGTTTAGTTTCATATACTTATAAACAGATGCTAAAACTTCATTTCCCTTTTCGTACAGTCTTCTGACACATGTTTCTTCAATAAATATGTTAGTGTCATCGGCAAATAGTATAAACGTTCCTATAATTGATGAGTTTCGGATGTCATTTATGTAGATGATAAACAGCAGGGGACCTAAACAGGACCCTTGGGGCACTCCGTAGACAACGGGCAGTTTCTCAGAGTCTTCACCTAATACTGAGACATACTGGTATCTATTCGACAGGTAACTTGCTATAAGGTTGTTTGCATTTCCACGGATCCCATAATTTTCTAACTTATGCAGTAACTTTTCATGTGAGATTGTATCAAAAGCTTTGCTAAGATCAATAAATATTCCAAGTACGTGTTGTTTTTTCTTGAGACGTGATTCTATGTGGTTAACTGAGTAATTTAAAGCATAACTAGTCGAATGATTTTTACGGAATCCGTACTGGTTTTCATACAAGGAATTCTGTGAATGAAAGAAGCTATATAATCTGTTGAATATAATTTTTTCAAATATTTTACCAAATACTGCAAGTGTCGACACAGGTCTATAATTTTGAAGGAGTTCCTGGTTATCTTTCTTGTAAATTGGACTAATCCTTCCAATCTTAAGGTCATCAGGGAATATGCCATCTTTCATACATTCATTGTACAGTACAGTAAGTAGAGGAGTGACTATTTTTGAGGACTGTTTTACAACATGAATAGGAATATCACTTGCCTTACCGTTCTTAAGTTCAGATATGATTTTGCTAACCTCGTCTGTTGTGCAGTCATGCATGTAAATGCTGGAGGTGTTTGAGAGCGGTAAATAGTCATAGAAACTAGGTAGATTGTTTATGTTCATTTGACCAAGTTCATTGTAAGCAGTATTTAGGTCAGAGGCCAATGATACGAAATACTTATTGAATTCGTTTGCTATGATCCTCCTGTTCGTTATCTTAACGTTGTCTATGGTGAACAGCGGCTTTATTTCACGCCGCCGTTTTCCTCTTATACTATTAATTAGTTCCCAGGTCTTTTTACTATTCCCGCTATTTTCTGCAAATTTACCAGAGAAGTAATCTGTTTTCACTGTTTGACGTGTTTTCTTTAGGACTTTTCTGTATTCTTTGTAGATAAGGTAGCGACTACGTTTTAGTGAGCATTCAGGGCACTGGCAAATCCCGCCCTTGTTATCAGTTTCCCCGAGTTTACATTTTCTATTTCTTATCTCAACCCAATTTTCGTACAGTTTATGCTGATTATTAATTGAGCAAATGAGACCGGGAGTTATCCAAGGGTTAACCTTAACAGTTCTCTTAGAGGTTTTCGGGGTTTCTAGTTTAAACGATTTTTCGATGCAGTTTTTGTAAGTGTCATGGAATTCAGTAAAGTTATGGATTATTTTAGTTTTAAGCTCATCTTCAAGATCCACTAGGAAGCCGTTAACATTTGATTGACAGAAATCGTAATACTGTTTAATAGAAGTTTTTCCAGAGTTGACTTCAACATTCCAGTTAAATATGTTAAAAATAGGCGAGTGGTGAGTTATTCGTTCTTTTAGGGTGCCTGAAGTAATAACATTCTCAATGTCGTTGGTAATTATGTTGTCTATGCAAGATGCTTTACAGCCTGGTTTTTCGTGAGTAGCAATAGATATTAACGGACAAAATCCTTTACTGAACAATATTTCTTCATATTTTTGTACATTTTTGTTATCTTTATCATGAAGATCGATATTAAAGTCTCCAGCTAGATAACTAAACTTCGGCATGTGATCAAGAAGGTTAGAAAGTTCAACTAGAGCTTGGGAAATACAGCCACTTGGTGGACGATACAAAACACCTACATTAACAGGTTGATCTTCGTTACTTAATGATAAGACAAGTATTTCTAGATTTTCTGTGACTTGTGATATATTTTCAATTACTGTAGCATTTAATCTATCGTCAACATAAAGGGCTACTCCAGTGCCCTTTTGTTTGTTAGGTGCTGTGTCCTGATAGTAACTATTATAACCGTCGAGCTGAAATAGGTTGCTTAATTCTTTCCCAGTGTTGGTTTCAGCTAGGCCTATTACGGAGAATTTTGTTTTGTACCTACAGGTTTCAATGGCAAGGTTGTCAAAATTTGATTTATTTCCATCAATATTTTGAAAGAGAATAGATGATTGTTTCTTTACTTGGTTGCAGAGAATATTGGTAAGGTCAGATGCAGTGTATGAGTTACAATTATTTAAAGTATTCGAGATTTTGGTTGTGTATTCGTCTAGGTTGTTGTCGTCGTTGTCATTGTCAGTGAGTAGTTTAAATGGGTTGTATTTAACCTTGTCTAAATGGATACAACGAGTACAGTAAAACTCATTAGATTGGCTATTTGTATTGGATTTGCGATAGCATTTATGGTGCATTATGCAGTCACAGTGGAAACATTCGACTATTGTTTGGCCGATGACTATGTTCTTAGAACAGACAAGACATACCTCCTTAATGAGGGGAGTCATGTGGTTGGTAGCCATCCACGTGACCCTGACTAGCAGCAGCAGGAACAACAGGACCAGTTTCTCTTCCAGCAGTCACATCCCTGAAGGATCTACTGTCTACCTTTGTGGACCTCCTCTTTCTTTTGTCGATACCACCGTTAATCCTGAGAAGAACAGTGTTACGAATAAATTGACCTAACTTTGCTAGTCCCCTCCAGTTGAGGTGAAGGAAGTCTGGTTTTTGGTGTTTGTTGAGGTCGCGAGAGAGAGAGCGGTCAAGTAGACCATCTCTATCACAGAACTCATCAAATCCATCCACATAACTGACACCAAAATTGGACGGGAGCAGCCTACGTCGAATCAAACTGTTAAAATATATAAGTTTTCTATTTAAGTCAGCACGTTTAGAGGGAATTGCTGGACAAACAAAAACATGTATACACGGATTGACAGATTGTATCTGTGCAATCTTTGAAGCTAATGCGTTATAAATAATTTCAATGTCATGTTGGTTCTTGACGTCTTCGTTTTTGAGGTCGTTGACCCCGCACAATATTACACAGTTTCTATACCCCAACGTGACATAAGGATCTATATTATCAATGACCGGAGCGAAGATGCGTTTGCCAGGTAACCACTTGCCGAATGACTTAGCAGGATCAGTACCAAATTTCAAGCCTCCAGTGTTTGAATCCCCGATGATGCATGTGGCATTTCTGTTCAACGAATTCACGGATCTAAGTGTGATGCTGTAACGTAGCCCTTCTATATCACCTGCATCAATACGATGGTCGAACAGTGCTTGGCTATGACGTGTCATAACATACAAGGACCGTGGGTCACATTGCTGCTTGTGCTTATCAGTGCCTGTGTGAGAGTCAGAGAAAGAAACCTGACATGCAGAACCAAGCGAGACAGTAAATATTTTAGACTCTGGATGGATGGTAGCCTCGTCATCAGAGTGTCTAGGTAGCTTGCTGTCTGTTCCTTCAAACCGATTTACTAAGCAGCTGTTGATCTGAGGTAGATCACCCTGGCAGAACTCATTATTGATTTTGTCAATGAGTTCCTTGAGAACCGATGGTATTGCCTGTGGCTTTTCAGATGACTTGGAACCTGGGTAATCATACCTTTCCCCATATGTTAGGCAGGAGCGGTCGTTCTCAACTTTGAAGTGACTGCTGTCCTTAACAAAAAGTTCTCCTAAATCATTTGCTGTTTGCTGATCAATGTAGTCATCTTTGAACATTTCCACAGGTTTCTGCTCATGATTGGGTAGCTGCACAGGGACTGTAGGGACTGGAGAACGAAGGTGCTGAGTAGGAGGTCCTGGATGCAATGGGGTGGGAGGAATGCAGGGGCCAGGATTATGCAATGGCTGTAATGAGTCTAAGGATTGTTTCAATTCACTTATGCCTGCAGCTGCAGTGTGCTCATTGGCACAGAGTACAGTGAGCTGTTCAGAGATGTCCTTCAGAAACTGCTCAGATGAAGCTGAGGGTGAGGATGGTTCTGTAGATGGTCTGGATGACAGAAGTTTCAGGTCCTTCTGAAGTTCGGCAATATTAGTATTGATTGATTCTAATGATTTGTCCTGAAGCTTTATTTCATTATTTAGCCCATTAAGGGAGTTCTCTTTAAGAAGCAGGTGTTGAAGGTGAACGTCGAACTGGGAGAGAGTGTCAAGGTTCCTAGAGAACTGTTCGAAGTCAAATTTTTCAAGAGCTGAGCCTGCTGAGCTTGCTGATGCCACGAGTGCACTGACAGTTTCAAGATTCTTAACAGCTGTAGATGCTTCAAAATCTGAGTTGGCCTGTTGCAAAGCCCTTGTGTTCCTGCAGCTGTAGCAAAATTCACCTCTCTGTTTCTTCAGTGTTGATACTGGTGCCACGAAGCAGTATGGGCACAGCCATTCTACCATGGAGTTGATAGCTGACCTCGTTATACCCTTCATAGACAGGCAGTCCACATGCCACTCTTGATGACACTTAGAACAGTCAATGAGGTAAACTTTACCGTTAAAAGAGCGTTGACATGGACATTTCTTCTTGTCCCTATGTTTCCTGTTTTCCTGATCTTCATTGTCCACTGTAGATTCAGCTAAAATGTTGCGAGACAAGCTATTAGATGTTTTAGGAGTACCTGAATTCTTCCTATTTGTCGCCATTCTCAAATCAAATATAAGTAATAGTATTTATTAGGAAGGGAGTAAGATTTGACCTTTTGAGAACAACAGTCATAGCTCTTAGAGGAGAGAGAGGGTTAAAAAGTAGTAGTGCAGTAAAAATAGCAGAATTAGATATAAATTTGGAGCCAGTTCTTTAAACTGGCTTACTTATACTACTTACTTTTTTTTTAATACTTTCAGCGCTGCTATATAACAAATAATTTGAGTTCAGGGAAAGTATGTCGTAATTCCCTCAAAGGGGTGCCGTAAGTTTACACGTTGCCTTAACAGCTGATTGTTTTGACTTTTGCTGGCTGTTTGTTTTAACGTTTGCTGAGTATGGGTGACAACAACAAGAGTAACAAGAGAGCCTCATCTATCACCAATATGTCTCGGATTCCTTCCCCTGCGGACAAAAAGGCAAAGTCCCGAATCAAGAACAACACTCCAGGACCAGAGGCGAAGGGAAAGGATGTATCTTGTGAAACTATTGTTGTAGACAGTGATGTAACACCCCCAAAGTTTGACAGTTCACACAGGGACAAGACGAAATGTCCATGTAGTAAGTCAATATCGTCATGGAAGATTGACTGTGTAAAGTGCAAGCAATATTGGCACATAGACTGTCTAACTATGAATGGACTCAACCAGAAAAATGTCAACAGCATGACCAATTGGCACTGCCCTTTTTGTTTGGTTTCACCAATCCCCACATTCGAAACTGCTGAAGATGTGTGTTATGTGTGTAGGAACACTCTGACACTTCAAAAATCTAACAGTCAGTGTGAGACTGCTATTGCCACAGAGAAGCTTAATACCATCACAGCTTTTGGTGAAAAGCTTGCAAAGGTTGACTTTGACAGTCTAAACGACAGCATTGCTGCCATCCAGAACCTTGACCTCCATATCAAGCACCTACTGGTAAGTGACAAGGGCACTGCTCCAGCATGGGTTGAAGTGATGGAAGGAGATCTAAAGCAGCTGAAAACTTCAGTTGACTCTACACTCGGAAAGGTTTCTGAGTCTGATAGTGGCCTAACAGAACAGATTAAAGTGTTGAACAAGCAACTGCAGGACTTTTCTACTCCTCAAGTAAGTGCTCAATCTTCCTCCAAGACCAACGATCTCATGGAAAAAATAGAGAAGAATCTGCAGGAGCTAAATTCCAAGCAGTCTCTGGAGACGAATCAGGAGCTAACAGCCATTAGACAGTCTTTGAACACTCTTGAGCAAAATTCTTTGGCTTCTTCTGACCATTTAAATGCCCAACTTACCAATTCTTCACTTGCCCCTGGCCCAGACCTAACAGCTAATGAGCATCTCAAATCAAGAGAAGAACCAGTTGTAGGCGCTATAGAAGAGTTTATCACCACAGAAGAGCAGGATCTTCTCCTCCTTGCCTGTCAATCACTTGACGAGGATTTTGTTGTGGAAGGAGCTCGTGCTGTGTATTCTCTGGGAGAACCATACAAGTATAATGGCTCCAAGTCACCCAATGGTCAGCTAGAGTCAACCAGCTTCTCCAAACTGATGGACAAAATCAATGGGGCATTCTGTAGTGGTGAGAAACCGAAGATCAATAGTCTGCTGATCAACCGCTTCAAAGAGGATGGCTCCCTACCAAAACATTCGGATGATGAAGCCACCATCCACCCCGAATCCGAAATTTTCACTGTGTCCATCGGAGGCCAGTGCAGCATCAAATTCTTTGACAAGAAGACGGATGATATAGTCCTTGACCACCCATGTGTTCCAAGATCCATGTATCGCATGACACGAAGTAGCCAAGAGTATTACAGCCACTGTATCATGGATGGGGCAATAACTGGTGGGGTCAGATACAGCCTAACTTTTCGTTCAGTTAGCTTCAGGAACAAGAACTCTACGTGCATCATAGGAGACAGTCATACAGGGGGGCTTAAGTTTGGGTCAGATGCCAGGAAATCGTTTGGACAATGGTTCCCTGGGAGGCAATATTTTGCACCAGTGGTTGACCAGATTGACCCATATGTCACATGTGGTTATCGTAACGTTGTTTTGATGTGTGCGATTAATGATCTTAAAAAACCTGAGATCAAGAATACAGCTGATATTAAACGAAATGTATTTATTCCCTTTATTAAAAAGATTGAGAAAATTCATGCTATTAACCCTAAGGCACATGTATATGTTTGTCCAGCCCTGCCTACAAAGCTTGCTGAACTGAATAGAAAAGTTGTTTGCTTTAACCGCCTTATTCTGACAGAGCTGATCCCTTCAAATTTTGGTGTGACTTACGTTGATGGGTTCGGTGGGTTCTGTGATGATGCTGGGCTTCTTAGCCAACAGTTCTCCAGAAACATCGGCCGAGACCAGCGACCAGATTATCTCCACCTTAACTGGAGGGGTACAGCTAAACTAGGCACTTTGATTCGTAACACAGTGCTTCTTAGAATGAATGGAGGAGTTGATAGAAGGAAAAGGAGAACAGACGAGGTTGATGGACGCTCATATCGGAACGTGTTGAGTGGGACGGGTTCTACTACTGCTGCTGAGTCTCGACACCAGGATGGTTACCAGCCATTCTGACTCCCCTGAGTAAAGAGGTATGCCTAGTCTGTGCGAAGTTCATTAACGTAGGACAATTCATTGTTGAATGCTGTGAATGCGACTGCCCAATGCACCATAAGTGCTATACCAAATCCATTAACAATGACACATTATCTGACGATTTTTACTGTCCCAAGTGCGTACATTTAGCAGTTATTCGTTACAATCCATTTCGACTTGCATGCACTAATTTAAGTGATATTGAAAGTAGTGAAGTGGATGACACTATCATAAAAGTAGATCAAATACTAAATAACTGCGTATCGTACAATGTCAAGGAATTCAACAAAGCACTAGATAATCAAATGAATGAATTTCCATCGCTTCTCTTCCAAAACATCGACGGCAATAAGTCAAATTTCGACACTTTCGCTATTGAATCCCATAGGCTCACCAAGAAATTCTCGATCATAGCCTTAGCGGAAACAAATGAAGGTCCTGAATCCAGCAGTTTGTATCAATTAACTGGATACAACAGTTTCTACCAAAACACAATACCAGATAAAAAAAAGGGCACTGGAGTGGCTCTCTATGTTTGTGACACTCTTAGTGCCAGAGTAAACGGCAATGTATCCCATATCACTGAACATTTAGAAACTCTTTTTGTGGCCGTAAGTAGTACAACTTCCCCAGTAACAGTTGGTGTAATGTACCGTCCTCCAAGTGGTAATGTCAATGTTGCACTATCTGAACTCTCTGACATCCTTGACAGTCTCCCCAAGTGTAGTTACCTAGCGGGTGATTTTAACATTGATTTACACGATAAGAATAGCACAATCGTACAACGCTATGAAGAAATACTATTAAGTAAAGGATTTTTCCCCCTAATTTCGTTAGCAACACATGAGAAACCAGGCTGCAAAGCATCCTGTATTGATAACATAATAACTAACGACGTAGAGAGTATAGTAGCTTCTGGAATACTGACTGACCGTATATCACACCACTCACCCATCTTCCAAATCTTTGATAGAAACTTGGACTCTAGCAGAATTGACCTGAAATACAAACAGTATTATGATTACAACAAACCGAATGTAAAAGCTTTTTTACAGACTCTGGAACATGATCTCAATAATAATGTTATCGACAATTTTACAACATTTCACGACATATTTAAGGACTGTATAGATAGAACTTGTAAGTTAGAAACCCCTAAATGCTCTAAAAGAACAGCACTGAACAACCCATGGATTACACCAGACCTTGTGGGCAAAATTTCATATCAGCACGAACTTTACGATAAATGGGTAAAGGTCAGAAAAGTTAAATGTAAATTTGGGGAAATTGAAAATAAAGGGGGGACATGCCAATGCCCAATATGTTGCTCAAAACGTGACAAGTATAAAAAATACAGTGACTGCAGGCGGAAGGTCAAAAAAGATCGCCGCAATGCTCAATCTAAGTTCTATGGTGGAAAATTTGCAGAGTTGCACGGAAACAGTAAAAAGACGTGGGAATTAATTAACCAAATACGGGGTAAACGAAAACGACAAACCAAACCTCTATTTACTATCAATAATGAAAAAATTACTAATCGTAGGGTAATAGCTAATGAGTTTAATAAGTACTTTGTCTCCCTAGCTTCTAATCTTAACGAGGCATACAATGAAATCGGCGAACTATTAATTAATGGCATCCCCAGTATCTATGACTACCTACCAAAATCCAACACGACCAGTATTTACATGCATGATTGTACAATCGATGAAGTATGTAAAATAATATCAGAATTGAAAAATGGCAAATCGTCTGATATCCCAATACATGTTGTAAAAGCGTCATCCAGAATTATCGCCCCCCTATTATCTGTACTATACAATGAATGTTTGAAGGAGGGAATATTCCCGGACGATTTAAAGATTGGCAGGATCAGTCCCATATACAAGAAAGAAAATGAAGAATTACTTGAAAACTATAGACCAGTCTCTACCTTAGCCGTATTTGGTAAGTTATTCGAGAAAATTATATATAGTAGGCTATACAGCTTTTTCCAGTCACAAAATATGATCTATGAAAATCAGTATGGATTCCGTAAAAATCACTCTACTAGTCATGCCCTGAATTTCTCAGTGAATTATATAGAATCATGCCTTAATAAAAAGCAGCACGTGCTCGGAATATTCATTGATCTAAGCAAAGCATTCGATACCATCTCAGCTGACAAATTACTGAGTAAGCTAGATAATTACGGAATTCGAGGCAATGCCAACAAACTCATTGCTAGTTATCTCTCTAATAGATATCAATACGTCTCGGTCCTAGGAGAAGAGTCTGACAAGCTTCCAGTTCTCTTTGGAGTACCCCAGGGATCTTGTCTTGGTCCGTTACTATTTATTATTTATATCAACGACCTATATAGGGCAACTGAACTAGGCAAGTTCATTCTATTTGCTGACGATACAAATATATTTGTCGCGGATGAATGTAAGATAAAGTTATATGAACGAGCAAACCAAATTCTCAAACTGGTACAACTGTATATGAAATGTAATCTCCTGCATATTAACATTAAGAAATGCTGTTACATTCACTTTAAACCAACGAATAGAAAAAGCAAGGTAGAACATAATGAAGAAGAACACGTACTTACTCTAAACAATGTAGTAATAAAGCAAGTCAAAAAGGTGAAGTTTCTTGGTGTTATTATTGATGATCAGCTTAAATGGGATGCTCATATACGGTCGCTCAACACAAAGCTGAAATGTGAAAGTGGGAAAATTTGTAGAATACGGCACATTATTCCAGAAAAACTCTACAAAGAACTGTACTACACACTATTTGAATCACACTTGCGATTTGGGATATCAGTATGGGGTGGCCTTAGTAACAACAGGCTTGAACCAATATTTATCACTCAGAAGAAATGTGTTAGAATACTATTTGGTAACCGAGAGGCGTACTTAGAAAAGTTTAGAACTTGTGCTAGAACACGAAGTAAAGACAAGCAAAAATTAGGAAGCGACTTCTATGAAAAACAGCACACAAAACCGCTATTTAAGAAAAATGGTTTACTAACCATACACAGTTTGTTCAAACACACATGTTTATTGGAAATGTTCAAAATCAATAAATTAGAATCCCCAGTCCCACTCCTAAATCTATTTAACAGATCATCAAGACGTGCTGATCGATTCATCACTCCAACCCCATCCACCTCCTTCATATATCAATCGACAAAAATGTGGAACGATTGTAGAAACACTGCTAGCAATATCAACTTCTCTACATCAACGAACCTTGTGAAATCCACAATAAAAAAGGAGTTACTCGGCATGCAGTCCAGGTACGACGAAATAGATTGGTGTGAACTGAACTTCGATTCCAACGAACTGAAATTCTAATGTCTACTCAATGAAGATATGCTGAGCGCTAAAGCCGATTGAAATGTTAATGTCTAAAGTATAAAATTTCGGCGGTCACGCCGCGCATTTTGCGCGCTGTGCCGCTATTTTTGGCCCATCTTATCAGATATTATTTACAATGTACTCGCACAGTACATGCAGGGCATGCCTCAAGATCATATTAGTGTAGGAATCATTATGTTTTCAACAATTCATTATATGTCGAATTCAGCAGTGGGTCCTCTCTTCGTCCGGTTTGTGTGTTTGTCGCCTGTCTGGACTCTCGTAGTCATGTAATTTTTAATTTTTAATTTCTAATTTGTTATTTTAATTTTAATTTTAATTTTTCAATTTTATAAATGTGTGTTCTGCTCCGGGACTCGATTACCGTATCGGCTTTCTTGAGACTGTAAATTTGGAAAGCCAACTATGCGGGGCGCCTGCCCACCGGCACTGAAGAGTGATCAAAGAATTAACTAAAATTTCCTAATATAACGATTGAATATAGAGTTGTTTAACCGGCGCGGCCATGGGTGTGTGGCCTAGCTTTGGCTGCACACCTATGACTGCGCTGTTGCTGGTGGACAGGCGCAGTTTTTGTTGTGCAGTAGTAGTAGAGGCTCTTACGGGCATTGTCTGCTCGATACGTTAGGGACCCCAGATACACCTTACTAGACGTATTTTTGACCGTAGAATCGATTGAAAGTGGTTTCAAGATGATTGGACTGGTTGTTCTGGGGTAAAATCGCAAAAAAACCGATTTTTGGGCCAAAAATAGGGCAAAAAACCATGTTTTTTGATATTTTGAGCAAGTTAATTTTGTTGGCATGTCGGCAAAACTTGCATAAAGATAGCTAAAAGACAGCCGCACAAGATTGTATAAAAATAAAACAAATCCCTCTATTTGTTCTGAGGTAAAAATCCAAAAAAGTGGTAAAAATTGTGACTTTTTTGCTTGAAGTTTGAATAATTTTTTGCAGTTGTATTAAATCAACCCAAAAATAGTCACATCGTGTTTGCCTAAATTTTTCCTTTCCGAGAAGTACCCACTTCATATACTTTATCGAAGTTTGAATATTTTCACTCCGCAAGCGTTTTTGCCAAATTTTCGACGCGCACTACGCGCAAAAGCATTTAGTTGTTATCAATTGGCACCCGCGCGTTCATCATAAATTTCAAACAGCTATAACTCAGCGAGATTATGTCCGTTCTAGCTCATATTTTCACACTAAATAGAAAATAATGTGATCTTATTGCTGACAAAATATGAATATAATTACTCTATTTGCCTTAGAGTAATAGACTGTCAAAGTTTAAAACGCGCATTGGTATAGCACGTGACTGATAAGGCCAAATTTATACTTCTTAACATATTAACGATCCTTAGACATCATACTATTGTGTCCAATTAGCGGTTAGGTCTCTAAACTCGTAGCAGAAAACACGTCTTTTTGCCCGTAAGAGCCTCTACTATAGTGTTGCAAGAGAATAAAACCAACTTATTATGTACTAAATGGAATCAAGAATATTATTGACTATATTTGATAACGATGAATTGTAAATTTCGATCAATTTATATTTTTCGGTCTCCAATTATTGAACTGCGGAAGCTGGTTGCCTCAACAATGTTGACTATGCATGGTATGACTGAATTGTAAAAACGTGATAATTGAACGAAAAATAAATGATGAACATGATTCAAAAACTGTAAACCACCAAATGAATTATCGCTTAAATTTAAATAAGTATTTAAACAAAAACCACCATGTGCCGTTAAGCAGCAGGGCGCGGCTCATCTGGGCCACAGCAAATCGGCGAAAATGGGTTCGAAAAAGCCACTATTGGCACTCGAGTCCTTGATCTTTCCGATGGTTCACTGGGGCTTTTGAGCTGCCGTCCTTCAGCTTCTGTAAACTGAAATTACTACCAATCCAAGTTGAAGCAATCAGCCGACGCGCGGCTTTTATGGTTATATATGATATGTTTAATCTGTAATAAAGATCAAAATTCAAATTTGTTTCACTAAAAAATTTGTTTCTCTAAAGGGTGTTTATTTAGTTTTCTATTGAATTTATATTGAATTTTTATATAGGGTAATTCACGGGTCCGTATATAGCCGATTTTGCAGATTTAAGTTACAGAAAAGCTAGCGGACCTAGCGGCAATATCGGATAGCTAGCGGAAACTAGCGGGTGTGTTAATGAAGCTAGTACTATTCTCCGCTAGTTTGCGCGCGGCGTCCGCTATACTCCGCTAGCCATCCGCTATGTATGAATGCTGCATTTTAGTGCATCTCCGTTAGGCGCCCGCTAGCCATCCGCTGGCGGCTTTTCTGTAACTTAAATCAGGCAATACGGACCCGTGAATTGTTATATTATGTGTATATTGTTTGAATAATCTTTTATAAAAAAATTTACACTGTAGTATGAAAATCGAGCGCTGCAGAAAATATTGTCATCATGTATTTTCACAAAACAACTTAAGATTCTTTAGTGTTGTTGCTGCATTTCGGGATTCCTTTTGCATCTGTTTGATTATATGTTATCGTTTCGATATATGATTTGACAGATAGTTATGTTTTCATGCATCCTCATTAATGTGGAGTCCTCATCCTTTTTATCATCTGCTTTAACCCTCAAAAGTCGAGTCTATGTGTGAAATATTTTTATCTTCACCATGCTTTATCGTTACTAGCAGAAACCCGTCTTACTATAAAGTGGTGTCAAGACTCAAGAGACTAAAATAATTATTACCTACAAGGATACAAGGATACAAGGATACAAAAGTGATAATTATTTTATTGAATTCACAATAGTTATAATTCTGAAATAATTTAAGGTTACACAATTCTAGTTATTTACAAATGTGTAGGGATAAAATAGAAATGTTTTATAATACTATTTTTGAGGTCCTATAGCATTATGCATTGGCCAGTATTTGAGTGGATATCTGGGCTCTTATAGTAGGCTGTAAAATTTTCGTTCACAGAGAGAATTGAATGGATTGCTCTTGCTGTGGCAGTAAATTTTGTAGGGTCTAGTGTTTTATCGGATAGCAAACCGGCTAGGTCAGTAATATTTTTGGGATGGAAGTTAAATTTTTCTCTAACTGAGGAGTAGAGTAAACAGTCAGTTAGAACATGAATTTCGTCCTCAATAGGCTTAAGCCCCTTGCTGAAAAAGCAAAAAGTGCACCATCGATGTTCTCTTGGTACTAGGGGGGTTTCGTAACGGCCCCTCTCAATGTAAAGATTGTGGCAGCTAATACGAAACCTTGTTAAGCTTTTCCGAGCATCGGGGATCTTAACCACTCCTAAGTATGTTTCTGGTTCAAAATCATGTTTAATTTGATTGTAGAATTCTAATTTAGGTGAGGATGCCTTGGCAGATTTCCAGGTATCCACAAATTCTTCCCTCATGTTGTGACTGATTTGGGTAGAGAGCTTGGATTTTGAAGAGGATGAGTGGGGGAAGTTATATTTGGTGAGAAGATTAGAGATGTTGGTGTACCAAGGAAGGCCCAGCATAATCTGCTCGTGAAATGCAGCGGGGAGAAGTTCATTTTCAGTGCTTTCAAGACGACTATAGAAATCTATTGCAAGTTTGCAGGCTTCAAAGAAGAGGGGGTGGCGCCCACTTTCACCCCAGCAGCCTATATTTGATGCTTTTGAATGGACAGACAAGGACCACTTGATAAAATTAAGGTGGAATCTTTCATAGTGGTCTTGTGAGATGTACCTGAGAGTATGCTGGGGGTTGGCTTTGCTATCTGTTTTGGAGAGGTATCTCATGGTTTTTGAGTGAGGACATAAGATTTGGCAGCCATAGAGCAGTATCGGTTTTATTAGAGAGTCAAATAGAATGTTTAGGGAACGGTGAGAGAGGGCATCTTTGACGATATTGCCTTTGAGGCCATAGAGAGCACGGAGAGCCTTGGCCCTCAGTTCAGTATTTGCTGCTGTAAAAGATCCATTTCTGTGGAATATAATGCCAAGATAGCAGTATTTTTCGGTGTGTTGGATGGGCTGGCCTCCCAGAATGAATGTTTCATAGGATTTTTTTCTTTTAGGAGGGCAGAATATGAGAATCTTGGTTTTTTTAATGTTTACTTCAAGGCCCATAGAGTTACAGAAGTCGAATAGGACATGTTTATATTGTCTTGCAAGGCCTTGGGACTTAGGGCAAGTAGGACAAGATCGTCAGCCCAGAGCAGATGTGATATTAGGACGTCAGCTAGAATAGGATAATCACCAACAGATTTCAGGAGAGATGACAAGTCGTTGATATAGATTTTAAAAAGGTCCGGTGATAGAGGGTGTCCCTGCTCTGTTCCTTTTCCAATGTCAATATTAGGGGACAAGAGTTTGGAGATTTTAATATGAGCTATTGAGTTTCTATACATATCACTTAGGCAATTGAAGAAGTTTCCAGTTATTCCAAGGCATGTGATTTTGTGCAGAAGGAGGTCCCTACATACAGTGTCAAAGGCCTTTCTTAGATCAACAAAGCATGCATAGAGACGAGCTTTCTTAACCTTGGTATATTTGTCAATGACTGTCTTAAGGGTAAAAACGTGGTCATTTGTTTGAGCACCCTTCGAGAACCCTAGTTGTTCTTTTGGGTCAGGGCAGTAGAGCTTTTTGAAGTGCCGGAGACGCTCAAGTAAGATGCTAGAAAACAGTTTACCCATACAGCTACCAACAGAGGTCACTTCAGATTCTGACATGAGCTTATTTAGGATATCCAGATCTGGTGGTTCAGGGTAATGTTTGTGATTGTGGTGAGTGAGATCTGGCTCCTGGTCTGGTTTTTTATAAAGGGATGCAAAGAAGTCATGGAAGCTAGCTAAATCAAATTTGTCAAGTAAGGGGCTAGTGTCATGTTCTTGTTTAAGCCGTTTAAATTTTTTCCAGTCGAGTATGTGACCTTCTTCTATAGCTTCATTTAACTTCTTAAGGAAAGCTACTTTCTTACTGTTTACAAAATTGCTATGCTTGTTGCGTTGCTTAAAGTATTCTCGTCTGAGGATACTGTTACAGTGCTAACTACCAAGCCGGTTTGCTAGCCTATTTAGGTTCCGCCGCGAGGAGTTGACTTGTGGGTCAAACCATTTCTTACGGGCAGAATTTTTGGGAGGCTTTTTCACTTTTAAGGCTATATCAGCAGCACTGTGGAGACATTTTATGACTGCATCGTTCAGTTCGTGATTGCCCTCGAGAGTACTGCTAAATTCATTTGTCACAATGCTTTCCAGATTGTTGATAATTTCGGGCGAGGTAAGGGCTTTTTTAAATAGTGAATGGGAGGTGTTGCTATCCCACTTATAGCCACAAGGAAAGTTAGAAAAGTCTGGGAGCTGGAAGTTTGCGACAAATGGTTCAAATGTAGTGAGTTTCAAGACTAATGGACAATGATCAGAGTATGATGTAAACTCTTTTACTTGGAGAGAGTTTACATGATCTCTTGCCCATGAGGTGATTACAAAATAGTCAACCACACTGCTTCCATTGTATTTGTGACAGGTCATTTTTCCAGTGGTGTCCCCAAGGGTACCTATTTAATTCGCGTTTTTGACACCACTTGGGGATCCAAATTTTGGGCACTAAAATTCTTATTCCTTGGCCAATTTTTTATTTTTTCATACTGATTTGAAGGCCATTAAAGCATTTGACCCAGTCAAAAAAGTTTCAGTTGTATATCTTTTACGGTTTTTGAGGAAAGTCCCGTTAAAGTTGATGCCGTGGTGTCAGTGGCGTAACTTAGGGCCCCGCAGACCATGCTGTGCCGGGGGGGGGGGGGGGGGGGTGGGCCGTATAAGGGGGGCGCAATTTTCCTAAATTTTAGGCCCTTTCACTGAAAAAACGCCTTATTTGTGTATTTTCCTGTCCAATTTAACGTTCGGTGGACGCGAAAAAATATTTGGGGTACCTTTTTTGCTTCAGGGGGGGCGCAAAAAGCTGTAGGGGGGGGGGGGGGCGAGAAAAAAAGTACCCGACCTTTTTTTTTAGGGACACAAAAAATTTTAGGGGGGGGGCACTTTTCGTCACTGAGCGGGGGGCGCCTTTGACTGTTACAGTCAAAGTTACGCCACTGCGTGGTGTCAGTAAAATGGCACGGAACCATATGTATGCGCTATATCTTCACCGAAAGCACATCCAATTTGATATGTATGAAATATGTCTATAACTTGCTTGATTCTGCAGGGGGGGGGGGGGGGGGGGGGGGGCCAATGGCATAAATGGAGAAAATGGAGAATCACTCATAGGTTTTTCCATTTTCTCCATAGAAATAGTCTCCATTTTATGCCATCTTATGCCATTTTATGCCATTGAAAACCTGAAAAATTTAGAATTTCGAGAAAAATTATTTAAAAAAAAGATATTTTCGGCCAATAATGAACAGAGTATCATGAAACATTACATGGAGAAAAGTGGTTTTCAGAAAAAACTTTGAAAAATGTTGACTTAGAAAATGTTCGGTCCGAGTCATTTTCGATACGTACCTCCCGTATCGAGAGCTCCCGATTCCGAGCTCGTGTTGCAAAGGGGAGGCCTGCCTTCCGAGATCGCATTACTTCGAGTCCAAAATTGTGTATCGAGCGGAAGGTGAAAAACCGAAAAAATATTTTCGGCAAATAATGAACAGAGTAGCATGAAACCTGGAGAAAAGCGGTTTTCAGAAAAAATTTGAAAAAGTTTGACCGAAAAAATATTTTCGGCTTATAATGAACAAGGTAGCATGAAACGTGGAGAAAAGTGTTTTTCAGAAAAACTTTGAAAAATTTTGACTTAAAGAATTACCCCTCGGTACACAATTTTGGACTCGAGGCTTCCCCCTGGTAATGTGATCTCGGAAGGCAGGCCTCCCCTTTGCAACACGAGCTCGGAATCGGGAGCTCTCGATACGAGAGGTACGTATGCGATCTCGGAAGGCAGGTCTCCCCTTTGCAGTGCGAGCTTGTTTCGACTGTCGAGGATGTAGGTCTCACTTCTCAGTGCCTATTACTCTCCCCTATTACTCACTCCTGCTGTAGCCTGTAGAAATAACTTTACACCAGGCTTGAGTAATTATGAGTTTGCCTGAAGTGTGCCTCTACTAACCTAGTATAAGCATCTAGTAGCCTACTATGAGCTTTCATAAGCTTGTTACGCCCCTAGTAAGCGTAAATAAACATGTTAGGATGTCCAATTTAGGTGTTAAATGGTGTTAAAGATGAAATTTCGAAGACAAAATTCATGGCATAAAATGGAGAAAATGGAGAATTACTCATGGGTTTTTCCATTTTCTCCATAGAAAAAGTCTCCATTTTATGCCATTTTATGCCATTTTATGCCATTTTATGCCATTTTATGCCATTGGCCCCCCCCCCCCATTCTGCACTAAGTTGACGTGTTCCGATCAGAATTGAATGGGGAATCGTTTAAGATCACTTTCAAGGCACATCAACAAAAGCTACTCACGCTATTGTGCAAATTTGCTCTTTGCTGAATGCACCATTTTGATCATTCATCCTCTCCAAGTGTCTGATAATGTGATTAGCCACCTCTGCACAATCCCACACAATGAACAATTTTACAATGCTCGATATCCCAGTCATCTTGGAATCTAAGCTCCCATCAGTAGTGTAAAATTTTATGTTGGCACCGGTCCCTGTGTCCTTAACACCCTCTTTCGGAGCCACATCCCCTTAGTAAAATAGAAAGGTAAAATCGATTGATGATTTGAGACAATTCGTCGATAAAATTTCTAAAATATTGTAGAGTAAAATGTGCTATTTTGGTAGCACTGAAGTTATGTTTTTCAAAATTGTCCCACATTCAAATAACGTTTAGGTGCCACCCTTTTAAGATGGTGCGGACCAGCTCAGCAGGGTCTAAGCGAAGCCACTGTCTCTGAATGTGTATTTCAGCACAGTGTGACAGAAATGTATAGAAGAAATGCTCTAGCTTGATCCAATAATTCAAAATACTTGAAATACGATAATTTCGTTCTCAATTGAATTGATTTATTCCTCAAATGATTAGAAGAATTTATTCTGCCTAACAGTTTTGTGAAAGCATTTAAAGATTTAACAATGGAATAATTTATACCTGCTCTTCGCAATCTAATCTTTTGCTCCAATAAGAAAGCAGGATACTCGAAGTTAAATTAGTGTATCAAGCTATTGTGAGATCTTGAATTTAATTCTCAAGTTCTTGTAAATTTTCATCATAACAATGTATTTTGGTTATTGTTGTTTGGTATATTACTATGCTCTTTTATCTTTTGATCACTCCATTTTGTATTTCTCTAGCCTGCTCATGCTAGTTGTTATGAACTGTGGTACCTGACAAAGCCTCTGATGAAGAATTTACCTGTAATTCTATGTATTCTTGCTCTGGCAGGAGTTGGTATTTATATTTATCAGTTCCACGAGGATAAATATCAATGTGAGTTGAATCTGTTATTTTTCATTGTGTACATCTAGTTCTAAATTCTTCTGTTTACTAATCGCTCAAATAAATATCAAGGACATAGCATTAGTATACATTTCATGTTAGTGATCTGGTATGCTAGCTCCAATATTGTTCAATAATTAAGCAATTGTTATAACCTTATATGGGCATCACGTGACTTGTTTCACATTTACTCATTTCAGCTGTGGTCTCGTATGTTGTTCAATCGGCCAATTCTCTGAAGCAGCGAGGTAATTATGAACACTGCAGAAATTATGATCTTTTGATTTTCTAACAGAAGTAAATATATCAGTGTTATATTTAGCTAAATGTTTAACTTCTCGAAGCACTGAACTTTAAACAGCAGATATGTCAGTTTTTTTCAAGTTGGATGAACATTACAAAATGGTAGTGGGATATTTGAATATTGATTTTTATTTCAGCTGGTGTAAATCAAGGTCCTATAGTAACCCTACCAGCTACCACATCAGAACACGTTACTTCACAGAGTGGGAAGGTAATGTTCATTATACACATATTATACACATATTATACACATATTATACACATATTATGTTAATATGTGATATGTTGCCTGGCGAGATGTCATTCTTAGAGAATACGTTCATCTTGTTGTTCACTTTCATCTACCTGTATTTCCGGTTACATACCTCTGACACTTCAAGTAAACCTGTAAAAGAAGTAATTATTATATTCACTATGTCAGTAAGCTCAAGTAAAAGAAGTAAAAGAAGTTCCCCAGGAAGCAGTGTTGAATAATATCGTAGATGCAGTGTTGAAGGAGGACGACTCTAAAAATGTAAAAGAGGACGACTCTAAAGAGGACGACTCTAAAGAGGACGACTCTAAAGAGGACGACTCTAAAGAGGAAGTTGAGCGTCACACTGATCAAGACATGTGGATGAAGAAACGTTCTGAGGTTAGTTTAAATTGATTAACCTGGATAAATACTTAATAGTTTACAAGAGGTGTGAGTGGTGGAGATAATCTCCTGAGGATTTAACTATTCTCACTGACCCGGCCCAGCTAATAATGTCATCTTGAATTCAGTTTCCAAAACAGATTATGTTATCATTAGCTATTACTTACTGTGTAAATGTTGTTCAATTTCTCGACTCACTGAGTTTAATTACTATAATTTATCCAGAGCATTGGTTGATATTCTGGGCAGGTGGGCAGGTGGGCTTTAAAGTGTAATGTTGTGAATGTTTTAATATTGTATTAAGTTACATGGCTTACTAACTAGACCCACTGTATTAACTCTGACTGTGTTATGTTTTCTACAAATATCACGTGTCTTTCACAATGATAAAAATACTACTACTCATCACCCCACTGTATTGGGATCAGCTTAATTTCCTCTCCTTATAATGACCGCTAAGTTTTATCGGTAATATTATTACTAAGTGTGTCCTCGAACAATCACTGCTGATTGGTTAAGATTGTCTTGCACGTGTTATGCACGTGTATAATATGTGTACAATATAGCAGGTGTTGTCATTTCTAGGTTTTGTCCAGAACCCGATCTAAGTTAGATGTTATTCATAAAGGTAGTGTTGCTGGAGTATTCAGAGTACACTTGGTAATACGGAGTATAAAAAGTAACGACTAGCTTCATACCAAAAGGGGGGGGGGGGGGGCTTTTTTAATTATAAAAGGGCCCCCCCCCCCCTCAGTAATACTACATGAAGCTGCACTGTGTAGAACTAGAATAGTGTGGATCTAGTTAATCTACATACCGTTACAGTGGTATGTGTCCACGTATTTTGGTGTGGTTACTACCTAAGTGCCTTGCCAAGTTGTTTCTGCTAGGGTTATAAAACTTACATATTTACCAAATGTTATTTATAACAGTGATCTAATGTTACTCTCACAATTATCTGTCACTTGAATTTTACTATTCCGAACAAATATTTCAAATATTTCAAACTTATCAAATTTTATATAATAATACATTACAGGGTATTACACTAAAAACTAAACGGATTTATATAATATAAATTAACGGAACCATACACAATAGAATCATAATATGCATCGGAAAGTATACATTTACAACAAACCCTTAGCCCGCATGTCCCGGATCATCTTCTCTGTCACCTGCTCCTGTATCCCGATTACCTCGTTGTATTTGCTGAGAATACGGGATGCGCTCCTGTTGGATATCTGTTCTGATCTAAGATCTCCCAGCTTCTTTAAGTTGTGTCTCCCTTTCTTAGCTGGTGGTGTCCTGAAGGATTAGTTAAACGTTAAATTTTGAAATGTACGTTATTCTCAGTAAGTCCTGTAACTCTATATATTGAAAAGGTCCCTTTGAATTTGGAACCATTTTATGCAAAATTGATACAATTTTAGACACGGTTGATGAGATGTCACGGGGATGGAATATTTTATTGAAACTGAAACTTCCAATTTCCAAAAAAAAACTTAAAACCGGAAACTTTCCACCAATAAAGTAGGAGATTTTTACCTCTGGTCAGGTTCAAAGTCGCTGTCGCTGTCGGTATCACTGTCTGATCCCTCGGTGTCAGAGTCCAGTTGTAGACTCCGTCTTCTCTTTCCCTCTCGTAAATTGCGTGACTGAAAATAGCAAAAATGAGACAACTTAAACAAAACTTAATATAAGCTCCAACTTAGCTGTCTTGGCCCGAAATGACGCGTTAACGAATCTGGTTAATAGCCATAAATTACCAAAAAAACCAATTGGTTGCTCATCATGAATGTCCCATGTATCCAATATTATATGTGTTAATATTACCTGAGTCTGGGCAGAAGGTTCAGCTTCATGGACAGGGGAAACAGCAGTTACGGGAGAGAGATTCTGGTCAGCAACAGGTTCATGGACAGGGGAAACAGCAGTTGCAGGAGAGAGATTCTGGTCAAAAACAGGTTCAGGGCTCGCAGAACTGTCAACGTTGATCTCTGGAACGAGCACGACTTCAGAAGTTACTGGTGTAGGTGTCTGGGACTGAACTTCAGAAGAGGAAGAATAGTTAATGAAAATCTTCTTCTCGAGCTCTTCCTTCCGCTTTCTGACAGTTTGAACGCTTAAAGTAGAATATTTACGAGCTTGTTCTCGAGTTTTCTTCAGTCTCCTGAAATAATAACATTTATTACCTTTATTAACGTTTAACCAGAAATTATGATGTTAAAATTAGAGGCAGAATGAAGTACAAAAGGACAGGAATTAAAATTGTTCTTAGATAGGTCACCGCCTATCAGATAAAATACAATAAAATTGCAATACCAGATACAATACAGCACAGCAAAGAACAATAAAAGATAAAATACAGTACAAAACGGTATAATGTAAAATACCCTTAATATAAATACGGTATTGAAAACCAGATACAATACAGTACACTACCAGATACAATACAATACAGTACAATACGTAAAAAATTAACAAAATGCTAACCCGACAAGAGACTTGTGGGAGTCGGAGCAGCAGTAGGTGTCCAAGAGAGTCTGAGCCACCTGGTGAAGTAGAGGAGTTCCAGTTAGAGTAGGAGTGGCACAGAAGGACAGGTATCTCAAGACATCCCCGGCAGTCAGAAGTGCAGCAGGATCAGGTAAAGGAGCCTTCCCTCCGATAAAGGTCAGGTAATGTCCGAGAGCCATACGATCAGGAGTAAGTTTAGAATAGGTTGTAGTTGAGAGGAGTGATAAGTACTTAATAAATTGTAATGTAATGGTCTTCTCTTTTATACCACCATATCATGGCCCTATCAGGGCTGACAGTCCTGCTTGTCGAACGTGACCCAATCAGTGCTGATCACCGTTCGGGTTCTCCTTGCTTCCTTGTTGAATGTGAATTGTGACCCAATCAGCAAAAACATAAATTTTATACAAGTCGCTCGTCACCTAATCAGTGCAGATCACTGTTCTGGTTCTTCTTGCTTCCTTGTTGAACGTCACCCAATCATTCGGCACGGGTTAGTCACGTGATCTCATTAAAATTCGATTGATCTCATTAAAATTCGATCTGTCTGACAGCGAAATCTGTCCGACTCAGAAAATAGATTATCCGGACAATAGTGTATGTCGGATCATATTGTACTTTCAATAAAGTATGGTGGTACAAATAATTTGTGGAAGTTAGGGTGAATTTCTATGTGCCAAATTTGAGATATCACTTCAAACACAAGAAAATAGTGCTGTCGGACAGATGTCGCTGTCGGACAGATGTCGTGTTGCACGGGATCATTATCAGGAGTTTAATGTCACCACTCACAACGATAACTTTCACTCCAAGCTACCTTATAACGGAATCAGGTTTATATCAGAAAACCAGCATTTGAGCGTTGTGAGGATAAATAAGAAGCCATAGCCAATCAGATTCAGGATATCTCGTGATTCATCAGTCCTCTGAAGAAATTCATCTATTATAAGAACGCGAACAATAAGTTTCGATATAATAATGATTCAATTACAAACTTAGTGCTGACGCTCATTTATATAGCTCCGATTACAGGCACACACTCAAAATGAATAAATAACCTAGTAAAAAAGGATCTAAACTGTGAAGTTTTAACGTAAACTGTGAAGTTAAATACCACGGGTAGGTATGAGAGCACCCGACAAAACGTGCAATCAAACTAATCCCAACGTTTAGACTAGTTTTGAAATGGGCGGTAAACTTCATTTTTATTGGCTACAAGTTCTGACAGAGGGCAAATTGATTTAGGCATCTGAAATCGATGGGCGACCCCTAATATTGTATAGGTATTGTATGGTATTGTATGGTATTCTTATAATTTTAGTTTGTTTTACATATTGTGACATTGTTAGTGTGTTGGTATTCAGAGAACAGTAAAGCCCCAATTTACCGTAAACCCCGATTAACCGCAGCCATTTCCTTTCTCCAAAACTCCGCGGTGAATCTGGGTTTTAATGTATATTACTACCTTTTGAGCAGGTTCTAAGTCAGTGTAGTACAATACTATGTCATATATATTTGTAATTATCCAGTAAGCAGCTACACACAGGTACCTAGAACTCTAGTACTATAACAGTAGTACAACTCTAGTTGTTAAACATTAAACTGTAAAAACTTTTAAAGATACCCTTTTATCAACTGCGTGTGTTTTAGTATTAAAGTGTCTCAGTACAGTACAGTATATATATATACCAGGACCCGGCCTCTCGGGGAAAGTTCACGGTTTAGAAAAGGAGGGGTTCACACCCCACCACACGTGATTCCAATCCTCAGTATCTATAGCCTTTAAAATAACTTGTCAAGCGTATCATATACATTAGTAGTAGTAGTAGTCATATACATTAGGGCCCAATATGCCCATTATATTGTGTCGTATTGTGATGGAATACAGCTCGATATGGACTCAAATTAACACCAAATGCGATATAAGCTATAATATAATAACATTTATTGCACAAAACGAGCTAATTAACTAAAATTTTGGGGTAAAGAAGAGGCCCGGTAGATTGAGGTACCCGGTATAATAGTGAGGCACAGTATAGAAACTTAGAAATGTTTGATATTCAGAAATTAAAGTACTATATAGTAGTAGTTGTACAGCAATAGGTACTAAGGTAATGGGACTACTGCGGACCCTCTGGCAGAGGGCCTCTACCGGCATTTTACCTTCATACAGACATCGAACGCTGTAAGAAGATTACGATCAAATCTCATTATTAAGTACTATATATAAATCTGATTATTAAGTACTATTATATTATCATGATATAGACCTGTAATCTAATAACTATTAAAATGAGAAGTGATATCTTTAGTCTTTAATAAAATTAATAAATCTGTTAACAATAACTGATAATACTCAGCAATAAGTCCACCCACCCCACCCCACCCCACCCCACCCCACCCCACCACACCCCACCCCACCACACCCCACCACCCACCCCACCACACCCCACCACACCACCCACCCACCCCACCACACCCCACCCCACCACACCCCACCACACCCCACCCCACCCCACCACACCCCACCCCACCGCACTCCGCCACACCACCCACCCACCCCACCACTGCAATATAGGGTAACAGCAGCTGTTGTAACATTACGAAACCTCTAGGTACTCTGAATCGTAGCACATTAGATTACCTTCTTAGTATATTGTAGGTAGTTTCTCTTAGTATGAAGTACTGATTAGTTTTCCATATGTTAGTTAAATACATTACTCTATAAAAACTGTAACATCTGCTAGTGCAGTGACCTAGGACATCAAAGCCGGACTACACGGGATTTTTACACAGGATTTTTACACAGGATTTTTACATGGATTAAAATTAAATTATAATAATTATATTAAAATTAAATTATAAGTCCACTATCGTGAAGACGTGAACTGTCATAACTGAAACTGTAACTTTATATCGGATAGTAATACAAATTTATAAAAACATATCTGGATCACTAAATTCTATCTCCGTTCCTCCGCTCCAGTCGACTGTGCACCCCTTGCCGGGGCCATGATCACATCTGGTTACACATCTGGTTATACATCTGGTTACACATCTGGTTACACATCTGGTTACACATCTGGTTACACATCTGGTTACACATATGGTTACACATATGGTTACACAGTACTACACTGCTATACGCTGTAACTCCAAGAGAAGTTCTCACATATGTGTTATAGTTCAGCTCTGAATCTAGTACTACACTGTTAGCACTGAACACACACGTGTTTCTTTCAGAATATTAATAGAAACTGACAGTAACAGATTTATTAGAGGGGTGCTGATTTCTCAGTGGTTAAATATTGTAATGTTCAATAACAAGATACCTTGTTCTATTGTCGCAATATAACTTGTGTTATACTAATTTCTATCTGTATTAAATAAATTCAGTTAATGGCTAACCACTAGTTTCTTCAAGGCGTGTGAGAAGATAGAAACCATCCCAATGTCAAAGTACGGGGAGAATATACAAGGTATTGCTCTGAACTATTTCACTAAGTTCGATTCTAACTACAAGTTCCTTTACTGCTCTATTCCAAAGGTAAGTGTTGGAACTATTGTTGTCATATCTACATTCTATCTACATTCTACCTTACTCGGGATTATTATGACCGGGATAAAGTGGTGGGTTTAGGGTAATTTCGCCATATTTTTCCCGAACCACATTTTCACCGGTCGTTAATAAACCCGCCTACTCAGGTTTTAGGGTTCCCAAGGGGTATGGGTGCTCATATTTTAATCTTTGTCTTATATTCACTAAAGAAGACTATTGGGACACTTGTTGTAGGTTTTTCGACTTCATTTGGCTAAAATTGCAATAAATTCACCTTTTTGCCCAATTCTTGTCATATATCCTTATTGTCAAATTTGATTTAAATAGGCCAATTTTTAATTTCTTAGGTATTGACTATCTCTACATAATGAAATAGGACTCAAAGTAAAAGTAACAGTTAAATTAAAACTTGAATTAATTAAAACTGATGAAAGGGATGATCCAGATGAAGATAACGAAGATGATTACAACTTATTGGAAGACTAAACAGCTCTCCCTTTATCTTAATATCGATCTGGTTGTTACGCTTCAAATGTTAAAAATTATTTTCCATCTAGTTTGATTAACCACGAGTCATTATTTCTGTCTACTTTCAACAATTATTGATAATTCGACTTGTTTCACAAGTTTTAGCAATGCGAAAATTTCTAAACTTGCTTATCTCTAATAAGGAAATTTACATCTGAGACAAAATTTTTGAATCTAAAATTGAAAGGTTGGACACCGGTAAAATGGCGACCGGGAAAATGTGGTGGGTTTTGAGCAATTTCGCCATATTTTTCCCGAACCATATTTTAACCGGTCGTTAATAAACCCGTCGTAATAATCCCGAGTAAGGTATCTACATTCTATCTACATTCTATCTACATTCTATCTACATTCTATCTACATTCTATCTACATTCTATCTACATTCTATCTACATTCTATCTACATTCTATCTACATTCTATCTACATTATATCTACATTATATCTAAATTCTATCTACATTCTATCTACATTTTATCTACATTCTATCTACATTCTATCTACATTCTATCTACATTCTATCTACATTCTATCTACATTCTATCTACATTCTATCTACATTCTATCTACATTCTATCTACATTCTTTCTACATTGTATCTACATTCTATCTACATTCTATCTACATTCTATCTACATTATATCTACATTATATCTAAATTCTATCTACATTCTATCTACATTTTATCTACATTCTATCTACATTCTATCTACATTCTATCTACATTCTATCTACATTCTATCTACATTCTATCTACATTCTATCTACATTCTATCTACATTCTTTCTACATTATATCTACATTCTTTCTACATTCTATCTACATTCTATCCACATTCTATCTACATTCTATCTACATATACATTACACGGTAAATCATACATGCAGACTGCAGCCTGCACTCGGTTTGATGCACCTTATAATTAATAAAGTGTCGCAGCTTTACAATCAGTATTGTTCTTTCTGTCATTATTTCGCCCCACCTTGTACATTATATCACATTATATCCTCCCCTCTTGATTATAACTTAACGTCACTCACCCATGAAGTAATGCGTAAACTTGCCCAATACCCGAACTGACAGACCCATTATATGTACGTTTATGTAACGCGCGATAGACATTTTTAAGGACCAACGCCGCGCAAATCGCACGTTTTTCTGGCTGCACTTTTAATTTATGCCCTGCCAGGCCACGCGCCAAATTGTTTTATTTGATCCAGTGACTTCCATTACATGTCATGAGCCAATAATTTTAATACTTTGCTCCATGCGGCCTGCCCCCGACCAGTTACTCACTGTTTTGGGGTTTGACTTATCAAACTCTTATAAAGTCGGGAAAGATCTGTTCTTGTTTTACGAGATATGAATGAGAGGATGGTATACCCCGTGTATGATGCATGTTTTTCAGAGTACTGGTCCGATGACACCTCAGTGAATTGATTATTTTTACTTCGACCCAGGAATCACTACTGCCGTGCTGAAACATTTAGCCCAGAATAACTATGTTAATAACGTATTATAGTGAGCAGTATCTTTTATCCAGTAGGAAGTAAGTATTGATACAAAGTTCAGTTCATGTTAACAGTTATATAATCTACTGTAACCGCAGGTGGCCTCTACAAACTGGAAGAGAACTATGATAGTTCTGAGTATGGATAAGAAATCACGTGACAAAATGACAAGAGCGCAAGTTAACGCTCTAAAGAACGTCCACAACGACCCGCGGATACAGGCGCTAACTAAAGTTGACGGCAATATCCTATACCCTCCTTACAGAGACTACTACAAGTTCGTAATGTTCCGGCACCCTTTCACTCGCATGGTATCGGCCTGGAGAAACAAACTGCTGATGGTTGATGGTAGAATAAACAAATATTTCTACAAGAACTATGGTATACCCATCATAAAGCTACTGCGGGGTAAAGGAGCCGAAACTAAGTTCCTGAAGAACCCAGCTGGTAACCTGGTAACATTCCAAGAGTTTGTGGGTGGTGTAAAGAGCGGCATAGTAGACAGACACTGGATGCCACAGTCGGAGATATGTCAACCTTGTGCGGTCAGATATAACCACGTGGGATTCTTTGAGTATCTGAATGATGATACCAACTATATTCTAGATCAGGTGAGACCTCCAACTCTGGGTATTAGTGAGGATTTTAATTTAGGGAGTGTTGTGAATTTTTTAAAATTTTTAAATTCCCCGCACGTTCAACACTTCTCAGATTTTCATGAATAATTGACAATGTTTACCCAGCCTGCGTGATTTTAACAGCGATAAAATGTAGATTTAAAAAATCTAATGAATACCAGATCTTTGATATCCTAAAAAGTGTTTGTAAAATCTGTTTTCCTTCAGCTTGGTGTTGGAGACGAGGTAGTAAAAGCAGACAAAGTCTCCCCCTCCGGACAATACAAATCAACAACAGAAGTAACCAAGGAACTGTTTAATTCCCTCTCCCAGTCTGACATTGACGCTCTGTATCAGTTTTATAAGAGAGACTTTATTCTGTTTGGTTATGATAAAGATGTGAATAGTCCCTCCTTCCCATTCCCAAGTATACCCGAGGTCACGTGATTTGAGGGAGTAGTCACGTGATATGTAATGAATTGACCTTTCATAATAGATTGTGGGAGTTGGGGTATAAATATGTATATTTTCATTGTTTCAGATTGTGATTAAAACTTATCTACGGTCAAAATTTTTCTTCCATTCAAATTTCTGATTGTTTCTGAATAGACTCAGTGAAGACAGATTTCCATCAGAATCTATATTCACTGAGTCTATTCAGAAACAATCAGAAATTTGAATGAAAGAAACACCAAATCATGAGATTCAATAAAACTACACGAATGCACCAGATTACGGTCAAAATGTATCATTCGTTGATAAAAGGTTGTTTGAAATATTTTATTTGACTATATTATGATCATATGACAGTAATTTTGCATGAAGATGGCTAAACTACATTATATAATATCTTTCGACGTTATCTGTGTCGCACGTAAGCAACTTGAATATGCTGACTGTAAATAATTTAGTAAATTTATTTTAGATTCAGGGTGAGTTTTTAATGTATTTTAACAATTGATTTCTAGTAAATTTTGTATTTCACTATCATTATTACTATGATTATTAAAAATGATTACGTAATATGTGAACGACCCCTTATTAAAAGAGATCAAATTAAATTTACCATTACGGGTTTTAACCAGGAACCTCACTTGTCTTAAACATGTCTTTAAAAAGTATCAGAATGTGAACTTGGCCAACTAAACGGAGCAATTAAACTGGTTCTTAATTTAAGATAACAACATTGCAGTAGCCACCAATAGTCTAATGGCGTTTCCAAGACAAATGCATCCTGTTGAATTGTCTTTCCCCTCATCTTCATCGTCCTCTTCATTGTCATCTTCATCGTCATCCTCGCTTTCGTCTTCGTTTTCAGAACTAGGGCCGTCCGCTACTTCTGAAATATTTTATAAATAATCATTTATAATAATTAATTATATGATCGACGAAACTTTGACAACTGTTATTGATATTTGTTAATGAAGACACGAGATTAGCATAGCCTCCTCTGCAGATGTGGCTGTTGTTTTTGAATAACGATCACCTATGTTAATACACGTCGGTTTTCTTTCACTTTCAGTTAAAAAAGAGAAATATGTCAACAAGCTCTTACTTATTTGGCATAATGATATGATGAGATGATGGATGGTCATGTGTCGTTGACTCGTATGCAATGAGGCCCCAGTCAGTAGTCACTGCATGTATACATACTCTCTGTGTGTATTACTTAACAGCTAAAAACGGACCGACAGAACCATGTAAGTTATATTACAGTATCATCCTCTGTGAGTCTGTAGGCCACCATGTCCAGCCTCTACAAAAAACAATGACTTAAGTTAAATGTGACATTGACGTAGGCCTCGATTAACTCCAAATTAAAAAGTGTAATAAATAATAAAATACCTTCGCATTGATGACCCGTAAAACCAGTAGTGCAGCTGCACGTGTGCTTGCTGTAATCTAAAGGGTCGCTCATGTCACGTGAACATGCGCCCCCGTTTTTACAGGGATCCTCTCCGCAAGGTTCACTGCAAAGGTTAGGATTGAAATAATCTTTAATGTTGATGTACAAAATATTAACACTAAAACGTGATCGAAACTATTTTTTTTGACGAAATCAAATATTTTAGTGTCATCAATGAAGTCATCAATCTCAATAATTATAATTACCCGTTAAAATTAGCACAAGTATCTCCGGTTGTACCGGTTGGACAGTCGCACTCCAACTCAGCACCCTTAACAGAGCACATCCCGTTATTAGAACAGTGATCATCAGTACATAATACCTTCTCACAAACACTTAAATCATCAGCACTCTGAAATGGTGTACTATATGTACTAGTTTGTTCTTTGTAGATGATGTACTATCCTGAATTTACAATCGCATGCTTAAAAACTTAAAAAGCAATACGGAACATCGTGAAGATGGGAAGATTCCAAATATCTTAATAGAACATTGCAAAGATGGGAATATTCCCAATATTTACTTACAAGTTTGTAACCGTCTGTTTCATCACACTCACATTGTTTGTTAGCATTACATATCCCGCCTGTACACCCATCAGAGTCAGAGCACACTGAAGTGAAGTTTAAGGTTAAATGTTAATAATGGTAAACAAATGTTTAGGTCAGCAGGATTGAGCTAATTTGCCCCAGGACCAACAACGTAGTTAATCAATTTATGGGAATGTTATTTTATTATCGGACAGTCAGAAATTAGTGTTATATATATATATATGATTCTGTGTACTTACTAACACAAGATTTTAAGACAGGATTAAAATTCCCCCCGTCATCACAAGTAAGAGTCTGCACGTGTTCAGTACCACCAGTACCCGTCACGTGGAACCCGTCGGAGCACGTGACTATGACGTCACTGTTAACATCGTAGGGTCCTGGCGTATCAGCAGCCTGATTCAGATTGGTCAGAAGTAGCAGCGAAATTTTCAGTCGCTGTCATGTTGAATTGATTCTTACATTTGTGGAGGCATAGAAAATATAAAAGTTACAATCTAACTATAGTGCAAATCAGATTCTTTCGAAAACCGGAGGTCCTGTATGCTACAGAATCGTGATCTGAGTCTTATCAATGAGATCTTAATTATAAACTGAAATCGGTTATGTGATATAATTATACCTGATTAGTAAGAGTGAGGGAGTGACACTGTACAACTGTACAGAGTCGGGGGTCACTGTGATCTGCCCTCTCAAAGCCTTGCTTACACTCACATGTCCCGTCCGTACAGGTTCCGTCTGTACAATCAGCTACTCCTTCCACACACGCTGAGAGTTATTAATTAAATAGTAGTAATAGTAATAAATAATAGTAATTAAATAACAATTATATAGTACTAATTATATAGTAAGATAGTAGTAGTGATACAATCACAATAAAATATAGATCCGTCAAAACTTGATTCGTGAATGAATAGATAGATAACAATAATTAATTTCTCTTGGGATATTTGAAATCTGCATATAACCCAACATTTCAATTAATGTTGCATAGCCCATTCTTCCATTTTTGTTGTTGTGTTTGATAACATAAACAACATATTCGATTCTCGAACAATAATAGAAAGCAAAAAAGGTTAAAACTCACCAACACAACCTACTGTACCACCAAAACTATCTACTTGTGGCTCTGGAGAGAAATTACCAGAATTACACCTAACATTAGCACTGATGTCTTCGACAGAAGCAGCCCAAGAAATGATAAAGTTGTTCCTGCATGTCATTAAGACTTCAGTGTCCTCTTCGTATTGATCTATTTCGAAGGGGACCATGCTAGCTACATTCTCAGCATCCCCCAACGAGTCACAATTAGCTTTGATCACTGCGGTTATTTTAGATTCAGAACAGTGGATGTTTCTAGGAAAGTTTGTATTAGATATTGGCTGAGTATTTGTAATTTGTTAGTCTATAATATAATAGTCTTAATGATCCGATATATACGGTTGTTTATGAAATATTTTCTTATCAGTAATTGATGATTGATGATTAATTACTAATTATCTATATAATATGTTAAATCCAGGAAATAGTTAACTTAAAACTAACCTGACGGAAGGATGAGAAGTGTAGCGATAAAACCCAGCATTGTTGTTCAGTGATTCGCCTTCTCAACAAGTTGAACTAAAAAATTAAATAACAAGTAAAAACAAGTTAGTAAAATACAAATATGAAGAATCCTCTTATTGAATTCACTGACATAACAAGAGTTCTTAGCAACCGGAAAAATGGAGCAATTTGAAAATAGAGCAACCTGGAAAATATAGCAACCTGGAATATAGAGCAACCTGAAAAAATGAGCAAACTGGAAAATATAGCAACCTGAAAATATAGCAACCTGGAAAATAGAGCAACCTGAAAAATAGAACAACCTGGAAAATAGAGCAACCTGGAAAATAGAGCAACCTGAAAGTAGAGCAACCTGAAAATAGAGCAACCTGAAAATAGAGCAACCTGAAAAACAAAACTACTCAAAACGTCGCCAATCGCCATGTGTTCACAATAACATAAACAAGGATCTGCTGAATAAGCACATCTCATGATGGCAATTAAGAACACACTGGAGCATGTTTAAAAATAGAGTGTTTCTTAGGGATCACACATTACGTAAGCAGAAGCTAGCTATGTGTAAAATTGCTAACGGAGGTTGCAATGGGAGGAGGAAGACAGGAAGGGTCTAAAAGAAGGAGAGGGGTCTAAAAAGCTAAAAGAGCTAAAGGCTGAGGTAATATGTTCCTTGTTACTATGTTTAATACCAGACGGCAGACTGTCGTTATTATGAAGGAGTCCGTACGGAGAGGGATAGAACTGTACTAGTATATACGTAAGTGGATGAAACTTTGGCAGTGTTTTTAGAAATTCATCACAATTTGCTGTATTAACCTCAGTTTACCAATCGGTTTGATTATAATTAGTTGTACCATATGTTTAGTATTAGATGGACGTTAAGTTAAGAATACTTCGCTAGAAGATCAGCTGCTCAGCTGCTGATGACATTATTTAATATCAGATAAAGTTTCTAAACAAATGACAGTTAAACTAGTAATCGAGTAAAAACAAGTAGAGACTAGCAACCATGATGAGTGATGACCACTGTAACCATAGTAACCAATGGTAAGTCAAAGTGGTAACCATAGTAAGATCCACCTGTTAAAAGTCCGTTTATCCTGACCACATTGCAACCGTACACTTGGACTAAAAATGTGTGTTTATCACATATGACTATGTTGGGTTTCATATAATATCTCCACAGTATATTAAATACCAGTTCAATGTGTTAACTTTATTAGAAGAACGCAGCAAAGTGATTCCAAAACTGTACAGCTTCTAAAATGTACAGGGTGAGCCCCAGAAATGTTTGAAAAATAATAAATAATTTTTATGAAGTAGCAGGTTAGGAACCAACCGGTCTGGGGTTTTGGCTGCCGGACCGGAAATGGCCTGATATCAATCTATTTCCCGGATTCTGTCGGAAAGAAAAGAAAGAAAAAATTTCAGGCTGTCGGATCTTGCCCCGGAAATTTTAAATTAATCTCTTTTTAACCTCATCATAACCTATATCATTTAAAAATGTGGTATTAAATGCCAAGTATTTATTTAATTTGGCAATAACATGGTCCTGCACCTTTTATTATTAAGTAAATCAGATCGCAAGACATATTATATATAATTATATATATAATATATATTAATATTATAACTTTAAGTTGATTGTAATTAAACATTTTAGTGCCGAGTACTGCTTCCGGTAGTACTCGTCAATCAATAAATCTAATACTCCCGATTAATAAGTGAAACAAGAATTTTCAGCTTGCAGAAATTTGAGATAACAGTAACACCTACCTTTTCAAAAAAACAAACAAATTGAATATCGAATATTACTAATACCAGATCTAAATTTTTTCGAAAGAAATAAAATCTTTGTGAGAATAAAAGCGTTTCCATTTTCTTTGTGGTCTCTCAGAGATTGTTAAACACGACGGCGAGCTTTGGTTTTTTCCTCAAACTCTTTGGAGTCTTTCTTGGCTTGTCTGAAAATGAATTTCATTGTTAAACTGATATATAAAAATAATATCTGTGGCATTAAGGTCCGTGAATAATAAAGTTAAATAAATCATTTCCATTAATGTTAATGTGAGTGTCCCTACATATGCGTAGATATGTGTGTAGCCGATTACTATATTACTATTAGTATTAGCTTATTAGTATACTATGACAAATATAATCACTCCTCAGTCACATTCTAGAGTTCAGAAAAAGGGTAAAAAACTTCTTAAAAAATCACCAAAAATGTTTAAAATTTTTTGGAAATCTTTGGGTGGTCATGAGCGTGAATAATTATGTCCGTGAAAAGTTTGTTCCCTGAAAAACTTGTCCGTGACAATTATGTCCGATAAGGTATTTTAACTTACTACCTATTCATTAAACGGATTAATTTATTTTACTTTGAAACTGCAAACAAAAACGCAGTCTGAAAGGAAAATTTGGTAACATTTTGCAATATGATTATGACTGATAAATTCGGTGGATTTTCAAGTTTTTTTATGAAAATAATATTGCAGTTAAATAATTGGCGGGTTAAAGTTTCCGAAAATCCGCCATATTTTTACCCGCCATTATTTTTACCCGCCACAATATTACCCACCATAAATAAACGAACTAAGGTATCGTGAAACGGATCATTTGTCCGCCAATTTGAGTGTTTCTCTTTGTTTGAAATGTATATATATTTATATATTTTATTATTATTATTAATTATATATTTATATATGTAAAAATACCTTATAATGTCACACGATTCAGGATCCTTTTTACATATATAGTTCCCCATGGCAAAGGAGACAGCATTGACCAAGTCGAAGTACTCATCAGTGTATATGACGTCATGATCAAAGCTCGCTATCAGGCCCTGTTTAATGTCGTCATCACTCAGCTCCGCCTTGTCATCTCCCAAAAACTCCCTCGCATCCTGACAGAGCTCCGAATCTACCTTAAGGATTACAAGGATTACAAGGATTACAAGGATTACAAGGATTACAAGGATTACAAGGATTACAAGGATTACAAGGATTACAAGGATTACAAGGATTACAAGGATTACAAGGATTACAAGGATTACAAGCAACAAGGATTGCAAGGAGTACAAGGATTGCAAGGATTACAAGGATTGCAAGGATTGCAAGGATTGCAAGGAGTACAAGGATTGCAAGGATTACAAGGATTACAAGGATTGCAAGGATTGCAAGGATTGCAAGGATTACAAATCAAAAGTTTTATATTACAATCGTAATAGTCAAAACAATATAATAGACATAATATGATAAAGTAATAAATATGGGATTCACGATTCCAGCGAATGTTGTTCAGTCTTTGTGTTTAGACAGATAGAAAAAGTTTAGGTCTAGGACGTGGCAGACGCAAAAACTCTTACCTCCAGTAAACTGACACTCTCACAGTTCACGAGACCAAACTCTAGCTTCATTAGCATGGTGTTAGCTTGCCAAGCCTTACAACTGGTTGCTTCTCGTTCACACTCGAACTCCCGAATGAGGTTGTCAATGTGGGGAATTACCCAAAACAGGTTCCGTGAGCCTGGACTCAGATGCCTTATGTCTTCTGCTGTTTTCTCAAGCATTTCCAAATCCTCTGACGCGGCAGTTACTGTTACCATGGTTACCAACAGTGTAAGTGCCAGGAACATAATCATCGTGAGGATAGTCTTCTAAGGGTTTGTTAAATTAAAATACGCACCAAATTTGATTGATTTCAGCCCATAAATTGCTCAAACATCAATATTTTTGAATGAAACCAACTTTATATAAAAGATAAGCCTAAACTACAGTCTACACATTTTCTATGATTATCAGCTCAATATCTACCTAACTGTGGATTTTGTGTTTAAATAAAAACAAAAAATCAGGGTGTACCCCCCTTAATAGCCAATTTAATTGTATTTCTAACAGCCATCTAATAGCCGGCTAATAGCCAATTTAATTGTATTTCTAACATGACTAACAGCCATTTTCACCCATCACGGTCAGCTCTTTGGCTAAAGGAAAATCCTAACAGCCCTCTAACAACCGACTGTTAGGTAACATCCCTCTAACAGCAGGCTGTTAAGTAACATCCCTCTAACAGCCGGCTGTTAGGTAACATCCCTCTAACAGCCGGCTGTTAGGTAACATCCCTCTTACAGCCGGCTGTTAGGTAACATCCCTCTAATAGCCGGCTGTTAGGTAACATCCCTCTAACAGCTGACTGTTAGGTAACATCCCTCTAACAGCTGGCTGTTAGGTAACATCCCTCTAACAGCCGACTGTTAGGTAACATCCCTCTAACAGCCGACTGTTAGGTAACATCCCTCTAATAGCCGGCTGTTAGGTAACATCCCTCTAACAGCAGGCTGTTAGGTAACACTAACATCCCTCTAACAGCCGACTGTTAGGTAACATCCCTCAAACAGCCGACTGTTAGGTAACATCCCTCTAACAGCCGACTGTTAGGTAACATCCCTCTAACAGCTGGCTGTTAGGTAACATCCCTCTAACAGCCGACTGTTAGGTAACATCCCTCTTACAGCCGGCTGTTAGGTAACATCCCTCTAATAGCCGGCTGTTAGGTAACATCCCTCTAACAGCTGACTGTTAGGTAACATCCCTCTAACAGCTGGCTGTTAGGTAACATCCCTCTAACAGCCGACTGTTAGGTAACATCCCTCTAACAGCCGACTGTTAGGTAACATCCCTCTAATAGCTGGCTGTTAGGTAACATCCCTCTAACAGCAGGCTGTTAGGTAACACTAACATCCCTCTAACAGCCGACTGTTAGGTAACATCCCTCAAACAGCCGACTGTTAGGTAACATCCCTCTAACAGCCGACTGTTAGGTAACATCCCTCTAACAGCTGGCTGTTAGGTAACATCCCTCTAACAGCCGACTGTTAGGTAACATCCCTCTAACAGCTGGCTGTTAGGTAACATCCCTCTAACAGCCGACTGTTAGGTAACATCCCTCTAACAGCCGACTGTTAGGTAACATCCCTCTAACAGCTGGCTGTTAGGTAACATCCCTCTAACAGCCGACTGTTAGGTAACATCCCTCTAACAGCCGACTGTTAGGTAACATCCCTCTAACAGCCGACTGTTAGGTAACATCCCTCTAACAGTCGACTGTTAGGTAACATCCCTCTAACAGCAGGCTGTTAGGTAACACTAACATCCCTCTAACAGCCGACTGTTAGGTAACATCCCTCAAACAGCCGACTGTTAGGTAACATCCCTCTAACAGCCGACTGTTAGGTAACATCCCTCTAACAGCTGGCTGTTAGGTAACATCCCTCTAACAGCCGACTGTTAGGTAACATCCCTCTAACAGCTGGCTGTTAGGTAACATCCCTCTAACAGCCGACTGTTAGGTAACATCCCTCTAACAGCCGACTGTTAGGTAACATCCCTCTAACAGCTGGCTGTTAGGTAACATCCCTCTAACAGCCGACTGTTAGGTAACATCCCTCTAACAGCCGACTGTTAGGTAACATCCCTCTAACAGCCGACTGTTAGGTAACATCCCTCTAACAGTCGACTGTTAGGTAACATCCCTCTAACAGCCGACGCTTGTGTTTACAATTGTTAAGGCTATTATCCGGCTGTTAGAGGGCTGTTGGTTGATAAATAAGTAAATAACGAGGTTAAAGTTTTCAAAGAAGCAATAGTGTCTGGCGAACTATATAATATCCATAGGTCAGTCAGGCAGTGGTTCACACTGTTGAAATCGTTTTTGGACTCCCTAGTTTTCTAAGGGATAGGGGCGGTAACTGAGTGTGGCCCATATCCTAACGCCTAATCGTCCGGTCTACAAAGTGGTAATTTACTCAGTGAGTCAGTATATTCTGAGTTATGCAAGTTTTCTCCCTAAACAACAGCAATAACAACAGTGCCACTGTGGATACTCTGATCTTGATGTTAGACCTACTATATGAGGCAAGTTTGCTCCCTAAACAGTAAACAACAGCAATAAAGCAATAACAATAGTGCTACTGTGTATACTGTGGACCTGAGGTGTTTTCCCTCCATCGGGACGTGACCCCATGAGTATCCGGATAACAAAGGAAAGTGACGTCACGATTTGGAAATAGAGTATCTTTTGTTAAAAGCATAAGTTCTTGTTAGGAGTTCAATTTAGAAATTCCCCTGCTTCGATATCACGTGTAAGGACTAAGGGACATTGGACAACCACGTTATACCAAGTTCTCCTAAATTTTCCACTAATTTATGTTATAATGACCCCTCCAGTCCTTTAAAGATAATCTCTAAAGATAATCTGATAACATGTTGCCTCTCAGGACCGTAGAACACCATACACGACATATTATCTTTAACTTCACGTCACAGAAAACCCTCCGCAAGGTCAAGGCTACATCGATACGAAGAACAAAGGATATATAAAGAAGAACACTACAGTCATCTATGGATTCTCCCAAAGACTAACAAAAGGAACAACCCGGTTTGATCTTTCTGAACTCTGAATCTTATACTGGTATAGTATTGTTATCTATTTTTTCCAACTGTTACCTTTTTATCCGTGTAAGTTAATTAGCTGTTTTTGGGTACCGGGCCATCCTGGTAGTGGTTAGTGGTTACCCTGCTATGGGCCGTTCCACTGGCTTTTGCAGGTCTAGTTTATATATGTACTGACAATTTCAGAAATGTTCAAGATTAAGCGTTACGCATATTGTCGTTTACCTAGGACCAAAGACCAAATCACGTATAACCGTTGTTTGTACTCCAAAGCGCACGCGTACCGTATTCGGTATTATAGCTAAAAACAACGAGTACGACCGTATGGCGTATCGTACGTATTCAAGTATTCAGAAAGTGCCGTCTTGCTAGAACAAAGATTTTATTTCGTAATTGATAACACGATAGTATAGAACCAAAAGGTATTACGGGAATTTTCTGCCAGGGACCCCAGATACAACTTCCTACGCGTATATTTTTCCTGATCCATGACTCAAGTGCCGAAGGCACAAAAGAGTCAAGGACAAGGGTTAGCGAACGAGATTTTTTAATATGGTAGCTTGTGTCCGTCGCACAAACGACCGAACGTACGTACGTGCTTATTAATATGTCGCCCAGTGCTCACGTTCTTAACTAGACTGCGCTATTCCTAAATTTGAACAATTCCAATTACTTTTAGGAGGTTTTCATGAGATAATTAAGATTTCAAAAAGTATGTGTAGTCAGTGTAATAAGCGCCAAGCGCGAGCACAGAATTTTTTTTCTTCGATTGTACAAAATTTTATACCAATGTTTTAGTCAAGATGTAAATAATTTTTATCCACCGGGTAGCAATGTTAGCTCAGCGTTCATCAAGATCGCGATTTTTACGCCGCGCACTCGTAAAACGCATGAAAAAATCGAATTGACGATAGAAATCGAGCGCTATGCGCATATTATTCGCTTTTTCACTGTTATTTTCTGGTTGATTTCATAAACGTTTTAATTTTGTTTGAAACTCTCGAAACCAAGGATTGTCCACTATTTTACTGCAATTATCTACTTGAAGTTTCTTTTGTTTTATCAAACAGTTTAAAGTGGAATATTTTCTGTGCTTGATTATACACTGTAATTACATGATAGGGCCTTGCTAATGTAAATTGGCAATTACAGATCACTTAAGTTTCCAAATTTATCGCTCAGGTTATGACCTATCTTAAAGTTCAACTGCTTGGTTAAATTAAAGCTGGGCACAAATATCATTTTTGCAAAGAATTCATTCAAAGACATTTTAAAGCAAGTAAAGTAAGTAAGTACAGCACCTAGAATCTCATTAAACTATATAAAAAAATAAGTATAAAGAATAAGGAAAAGGAACGGGAATGAAGCCAATACCAGAAGTGAAACCCCACCAAAGAATAATTGATCCTTAGGTAGACCTGGTGAAATAAAGTAACTGAACTGTAAGTTTAAGAAAAGACGGAAGGAATAAAGGAGAGAGGAAATAATGTTATGTGAACATCATCAGCAGATGACTTGGCACACCGGTTTCGGGGGTTTAATACCTGTACCGGTTTAATGTGCCAAGACCCCCTAGCAATCACTCGTCAGTGATCACCTGTTCACGTTAAATGTGATGTCAAGGATGTCGCTGACATCAAGTATACTGTATTTGTACAGAATACTAGGTCGGTCTTTCAGAAGCTTTCTGAATTTACTCTTCAGGAGTCTGTCATTATAACATCTTGAAAGAAGTGTCCTATAAAGGGTGTTGGTAGAACACAGAAAAGAATCAAGGTCAGAGATAATGGAAGAGTAACGAAGGACCTGACCGTAAAAAACATTATAACCAACAGAAGAGGAAATATTACTGTTAGGAAAGGTGTACATGACCACAGGAAAGTTGAAGTCATCAAGTTTGTTGTAAAGCTTGGTGGCGACGTGTCCGGAGTTATTCATCGAGATGTTGATGTCGAGATAGTTTACGGACTTATTGTCGTCACCACTCCTCTCCATAAGCAGGTCAGGTGGATAAATGGACCTGATTAGTAGTCTGAGACGAAACGGAATCTCGTTAGCTTTTCGTGTTAAAAGCGATTTCTCAACGGTTATCACCTCTCAAGATGATTCTTAAAACATTTGGCCACTATTGCATTTTTGAAATAAATGCAATAGTGGCGTTTTCGGCCACACCCTTTTTCAGGGTTTCGCGGTCACTCGAATTTGTGTATTTCAGTCCAGGAAGGTCTTAAAGACTATTCTGATACACCAAAATGTGCCTAATAGACACATTTATATACAACTTATGAAGCAACATATACCTTAAAATGCTTCGTTTCGGAAATATGGTCGAAAAAACGGTTTTTGGATTGACGCAGTCCATAATTTCCATGATTTTTGGCATTCCCGCCTAGGAAGGTCGTAGAGACTATTCTGATACACTAAAATGTACATAATGGCCACATTTATATACAACTTATGAAGCAACATATACCCTAAAAGGCTTATTTTCCGAAATGTGGCTGAAAAACGGATTTTTGCCGAGCGAACAATGACAATATTCACAAATGGGCTATTGGACTGTTAACTAGAACGGTCTTAAAGACTCATGAGCAACATAGCATTTGTCACAAGATGTAAGATGAGTCACTTTGTATCCAGAAACACCTACAAAAATTGGAGAATGATCTACTTTATTGGGCATCTCTCTTAATTAAATGGGCCAGGCCAGCAGCATATTTGTGTCTTACGAAAGGGCGATTTTTCAATTACGGTTTCTTTAGTAAAGGTCAATGGGTCAGTTGCTAACAGTAAATTGTTCGCAATTGCCGACTCATGCACATCATATACTCAAAAACGCTCACTTTAGGAGTGATTAGTAAATAAGTTTAACTACTGCATGATTTGTGAAAACTCCAACAATTTTTTATTGGCACCAATTTAGCCAAAATGTAATGACCAAAATTCAACTTTCTATTTATTCATGCCATGAAACTTAACCATGATATGTGCTAAGAATACCGGACCTAAAATAATTCGGCACTGTTTCCGGGCCAGATTGTTGCTTGACCACTGACCAGTACTTCAGAATGACCCCATATCCTTTTTTTCAGTCGCATAGATTTTCCCATCGTATGATAATGCGTGTCATTAACTGGCTAGTTCTTCTGTTATTACAGCAGTGAGCTGCCTCGAGATCTTATCTGGGGCATTGGCACAAATACTAGAACATTAGAACTGTAATTCTAGAACCTCAAATAAAGGTTACTTGGCAGAATAGCATTATCAGGGTTCGAGATTTGACTGAGGGCATTCAGGTAACATACCAGGTTCATATCACCAGTTGGGGTGAATCTTATTTTCGGCATGCAATGCCTTATAACTATAAGTTATAAGATTATAGTAGGATCACGGGGTTTATATAATAGAAGGTCTCGAGATGCTGATTTGGCTATTTAGGTTTTACATGTGAAATTTTTCCAGCTGTGGGTAAAGTGGATTTTAGAGCGGGGAGGGGGTCTTAATGACCAAAATCTGAACGATCTCTTACTTACGGGACACTACAGGACAAGGGACGGATCTCGGGCCTAATAGCTGGAGTTTGCACCTAGATGGTCAACGTGAGGATAGCATGAGGATTTAGGATGCTCTGCCTGCCTTTCATAAGGCCTTGTAACCCCGAAAGCTGGTATATCTTATCTAAATTAACCTTGGTTACATCCCGTGCTGTTCCGAATATATAATTTGATTTATAGGTCCAATATCAAGCAAAAAGTCTGATCTCCGACGCGAGGATCTCCGAACTCCGATCTTAAAGTTGAATCTCAGAGCCAAAAAGAGGAACCTAAGCCTTGGTTCCTCTCTTTGAGAGTCAAGCAGGACGGTGTTATCAACTCAAAGTCGGATTCGTAGCACAATTGAAAACCAAAGAATAAAAATCTTAATGAATTTCCCGACATCCTAAAATTAATATCAGGTCGTATTCGATTCAGTGGCCCAAACTCCAATAGGTTACAAGACTTAAGTTCAAGTCGAGGAACACTTTGATTAAGCATGATCCTTGTCTAGTTGGAATTTTCGCATATCATGCAGTAGTTATCTACTAATCACTCCTAAACTGAGCGTTTTAGAGTCGAATCTCGAACCCTGCCAGGCCATGCGGCCAAGTAATTTTAATCTGAAGTTCTTGAATTATAGTTCTAATGTTCTAGTACTAATGTATTAGTGCCCTAGATAAGATCTCGAGGCAGCTGTAATAACAAAAGAGCTAGCCAGTAACCACTTGATTGAAAACGAGGAAATGACACACATTATCATACGATGGTAAAATCTATGCGAACCAAACCACTGCGGTATTATTGAACTGCGGCCAACAGATCTCAAACCAAGGATTACAGACCAATATTGGTCGAGACAGCAAAATCAATCATAATTTCAAAGTGGCGTACTGGTCAGCGGTCAAGCAACAATCTGGACCGGATCCAGTGCCGATTTATTTTAGGTCCGGTATAGTATTCTTGGTACATATATCATGGCATAAATAAATAAAAAGTTTGAAGTTGAATTTTGGTCTGGCACATATTATATTTAAAAATTAAATTGGTGCCAAGGAAAAATTGTTGGAGTTTTCACAAATCATGTAGTAGTTATTTACTAATGACTCCTAAAGTGAGCGTTTTTGAGTACATGAGGTGCATGAGTCGCCAATTGCGACCAATTCTCTGTTAGCTGCCGACCCTTTGACCTTAAGAAACCGTAATTTTGAAAAATCGCCCTTTCGTAAGACTCAAATATGCTGCTGGCCTGGCCCATTAAGAGAGTTGCCCAATAAAGTAGATCATTCTCCATTTTTTGTAGGTGTTTCTGGACACAAAGTGACTCATCTTACATCTTGTGACAAATGCTATGTTGCTCATGAGTCTTTAAGACCGTTCTAGTTAACAGTCCAATAGCCCATTTGTGAATATTGTCATTGTTCGCTCGGCAAAAATCCGTTTTTCAGCCACATTTCGGAAAATAAGCCTTTTAGGGTATATGTTGCTTCATAAGTTGTATATAAATGTGGCCATTATGTACATTTTAGTGTATCAGAATAGTCTCTACGACCTTCCTAGGCGGAAATGCCAAAAATCACGGAAATTATGGACTGCGTCAAGCTAAAAACCGTTTTTCGGCCATATTTTCGAAACGAAGCATTTTAAGGTATATGTTGCTTCATAAGTTGTATATAAATGTGTCTATTAGGCACATTTTGGTGTATCGGAATAGTCTTTAAGACCTTCCTGGACTGAAATACACAAATTCGAGTGACCGCGAAACTCTGAAAAAGGGTGTGGCCGAAAACGCCACTATTGCATTTATTTCAAAAATGCAATAGTGGCCAAATGTTTTGAGAATCATCTTGAGAGGTGATAACCGTTGAGAAATCGCTTTTAACACAAAAAGCTAACGAGATAGCCTTTTAGAACGGTTGGGATCCGACTATAGGTTAGAGAAATGCAAATAGTTCATGGTGTTGAGGTCGTCGACATATCTGCAGTTTCTTGAGAGGAGCTTAGCGAGACCGAACTTCTTTTCTTTGATTAGGCGTGTCATGTAGTTGAATTCACACTTCCCTAGCGAAAGATCAGCGAACTGGCTACTAGAATTCCCTCCCATGGGAATGCCTTTCGTTTGTCTTAAAATCTGATCCCCAAAACAAACAAAAGTGTTAAACAGAATAAATGTAATAGCTGTTTTGAGTTTATCAGCAGAAAAACATAAGTATCCGTTATATTCCTTTTTAGAGAAAAAATTGTTGTTCTTATACAGAGAAACACAAATAAATTTATTCGTATTACTAAAGAGGAGATCTATTAGCTCGAAAAGCAGTGACTGTACATCCTGAAGGTCTAGATTGGTATACAGAGTGGTAAAGTCGTATACCTGCATATTAAAAATCTCTAGTCTAGGCAGCCTTTCCAGGAACTGTTTAGAGCTGTTAATGCTCCAGTCGCAGTTAATTCCAGTATTGTTGTAGATAGAGTTGCAGTATTTGGAAAATTATTCTTTTAAAACTTTTAAAGCTTTGTTGACTACAACTGATATCTGCTTAGTGGTACATTTACTGGCCCCAGCTATAAATCTAGACTTATAAGGATTCTTGTGAAGTTTAGGAATCCAAAAGATTCTCGGTAGACAAAGGTTGTCCTCAGAAACACGAATATTAAAGTTATCTTTAATGAAGTTCACATGTTCCTGAATAATATCATCCTCTACAGAGTTAACCGGATGATAAGTAGAATTGCCACGACACTCTAGAGAAGTGAGATCGTAGCCAAGTTCGTTGAGAAGGGTTAAAAGATAAAACTTCTTGCAGACAAAAACATAATTATTTGAAGCTTTATCTACGGAGCAAATAATAAAAGAAGAAGAAAGACTGTCGAGATAAGATTTAACATCATCCCTTTGTAGAATGGAATTGTAGGGAGTGAAGTTATTAGGGGAGGAGGAGAGGAAGTTAAGGCGATTGGTAAAGATCCGGGAGACCTCATCTTTCCAATCCTGGAATTCCAAACATGAAAGTCCATGTTTCCTAGCCATACGGGTGGCGAAGTTGGCTGAACACTCGTTGAGGCTCTCCAAGATTTGCTCAGGAGGAACAGACACAGGTTCCCTAAATTTGGTACCGTAACTCATGATGCCTCTTAAATCCTCTTGCTCAATGAAAGCAAGGTCACCGGTGATGATGTGGCCTCGAGGCTGATAGCAATAAGGGTTACTGGAACAGGGGCAATCACCTTCCAGGATGGAGGAAATAGTAGTATTATCAAGTGATTTAAGGAATCTATTATAATTAAAAAGCTTACGCCCGACAGGAATATCGTACTTATAGTAAACTTTTAAGGGAAGGAAAGGCGTAAGGTTTGGAGGGAGAAGAGTCAAGATCCTAGAGTCACGAATGACTGATTCTATTCGGATTTTATCAAATATTTTAGAACAATAGTGAAAAGTGATAAACTCGCTATTAACAGAGGTGATATTAGGAGAAGAAGTGCTGTCTTGGCCAGCAAAAGATTGTATAACAAGGAAAATGGCTCCAGATTTGCAGAGGGAATGAGAGCTAAGTTGCTTGAGCTCGCCTTTTTGAAGGCTACTTATATCTTTATAAAAGTTGTATTTGCTTTCAGACATTTTTCTTTTTAAACTTTCATATTTATTGTCAATCTCTCTTAAAGTGAGAGTCCTTTTGTATATTCTATCTTCATGGCTTTTGTCCTAGAACTTAGCTTATCCTAGAACTTAGAAGTATATTGTTATTCACTTGATCTTTGATTTTATTCTGTGTTTCGGAGTTTTTGTTAAGTAGAAGTATATTGTTATTCACTTGATCTTTGATTTTATTCTGTGTTTCGGAGTTTTTGTTAAGTAGCAGGGTCCCCTGTGTTTTACTGACCAAATTAAGCCGCAAGTCTATGACTGCCTACCTCATTTTAACTTAATTAAAGAAGTATAGAACTGTATGACGTATGTCTCTCTTACTTTATCCGTTTACCACGTCTGACCGGTTGCCATTTTTCACTCTATGGTTATATACTTCTTTATACATAATTCTGACAGCAAATATAAAAGTGCCAAGTGGGTATCTATGTAATTTTCGTATCATTTTGAATTTAATGGTTACCTTCATACCCAAAGTTTAATGTTAAATCTCACTGTACCATATTCATTAACTTATAGCTTATAACATATTATATGTTTTGATTTTATGTCCCTATACTAGAAGGGTATTCTTCTAACAGTTTTTGACTGACTTGAATGTCCTGCACAGCAGTTTGAAGCTTCTTTAAATTATTTTTATTCTTATCGTATTGCTGTGTAAATTTAATTCTAATTGAGGGACCACATGCAAAACTGGTATATCTGTTTTTGATAGTTTTGAGATAAATGTATTTTACTGATTTAAAGATTCTATATCATGTGTAAAAAACACTTCTTAAAAATGGTATATCTGTCTATATACCATTTTTAAAACTAGAATTGTACCAAAACTGGTATATCTCAAGATATACCATTTTTTCTATACTATAAACAATAAAATAATTTAACTGAGAATGGTATATCTGAAGATATACCATTTGGGTTGGCTAAAGTCTATAAAATGTGTATAGATATACCGGTTTTATAGAAGATAAGTTTCTTGAAGGTGGTATATCTGCAGATATACCATTTTGTTTTCATGATTGTTAAAGCTAAAATGGTATATTGTAACATACAGGGTGAGTTGAAAATAGTGTGTGGAAAGTAAATGGCTCTAATTTTTTTGACAAATGAAATTTCCACTTAATTTTTGCATATTTAGGTAATGAAAATATATACTTTTTATAATAATACAATTAAAATACTTAATAATTAATAATTTGCTCAACCCATCGTCCTTTATTAGCTAGGACATATTGATAACGTGTAAGAGAATTGTCTATAGCCGACTTGACTGTATTATGGGGGCAGGGGGGTCTTCATGGAAATTTTCTCAAAATCGACATTTTAGTTAGTTGTTTCTGATAGAGGGGAGTAATATCTATCAGATGCTTTTGATGCCGTGGAAAAATATCGTTCCTAGCCGAAATTATTGCCGGTCAAAGGTCAGCGCGTGTGTGGTAATTGTATTGCGCGAGCGATTTTTGATCGCGTGCCCTGAAAATCGAGTCTAAAAATCTATTTTCTCCTACGTTTTTTGAGCAATCACCCTGAAACTTTCAGTATATGTTCTAAGGATCATTTAGAAGAGATGAGCCAGACAGAATTTTGACATAGGCCTTTTAAAAAAATTTTATTCGATTTTGAAAATCTTGGACCACGTTTTTTGATGATTTTTTGAGGTCCACGATTTTCAAAATCGAATAAAATTTTTTAAAAAGCCTATCTCAAAATTTTGTCTGGCTCATCTCTTTTAAATGATCCCTAGAACATATCCTGAAAGTTTCAGGGTGATTGCTTAAAAAATGTAGGAGAATATAGATTTTTAGACTCGATTTTCAGGGCACACGATTTGAGAACCCCATTAGGACAAATTTAAGATTTTTTGGAAAACTGCCATAAATCAACCAAATTATGAGTTATTAGAATCAAATGAGAGGCAATAATGAAATATGTAAAGTTAATGAACTGATAGCAATTCACCTTTAAAAATTTGCTCCTTCATAAAAAAAATGATCGATTTTTACTTTCCACACACTATTTTCAACTCACCCTGTATACCAGTTTTGGAAAAATAAAATTTCACTTTTTTTCAAAAATTTCTTCAAAATTGTTCAAAAAAAGTTCCAAAGATGCACCTTTTCACCCTGAAGACTATGAGCTACCTGCGCAAAATTGGTATATGTTCAGATATACCAGTTTTGCATGTGGTCCCTCAATTCTAATTCATTTCTAATTCTCACTTTAATTAATTCTCACTTCGTTACTTTTCATAATGAATGTTTTTGGCACATCAGAATGAGCAAATGAATCGGGAGAAATGCTTCCTCTGACTCTGTCAAGTAAGTACATTATTTCCAATGTATTTGTTGTTTTGATAATCTTTCTTCGCTCTTATGAGTGGGTCAATCCTTTGTTTTGATGATATTGTTGACGAAGTGAGAATCTCCACTCAGTGTTTTGAAAACACTGAGTTGAGATTCTCACCTTGTCTCAGAATAGATAAAGGGAACCATCAGAAAATAATTTGGCTTCGATGGAATGAGAAAATTCGAAACCAATTCTGGCCGGGGTTGGAGACCTGGAACGGTTCAAGGGATCCACCAGAAACAAATCTGGCTTTGGCAGACTTTCTGAATATCTAAACACACACACTCATCTCCACTTCTGATATAACTCGGTTTCTGTTTGGAGTAAGGAGCTGATTTTGGGCATCAGGCTGTTGAGTTATTAGCCCAAGACATATTTTTACGCTCTCGTGAGTAGCAATTACAACAGCTAAAATCAAATTAACTCTGTTTCTGATTGGACTTTGGAGTATAAAAGAGCTAAATTTGGGCATAAAATCATCATATTAAGTAGAGCGTAATTAACTCCTCAGACTTCAGGTTAATCAGTTACTACTGTTATATGACCACACCCTTTTGAGCTCTCGTGAGTAACAATAACAGCACTTACAATCAAAATAACTCAGTTTCTGATTAGAGTAAGGAGCTAAACTTGGGCATTGAAGTGTTCTAAATTATCACATTGAGTAGGTAGAATGTTATTTAAAAATCTCAGACATCAGGTTATTGAGCTATAATAGCCCAAAAACTATTCTTACGCTCTTGCGAGTAGCAATTGACGCACTTCATACTAACTGTTCATCTTGGACATGAAATTGTTCAAAATTATCACATTAAGTGGGGTAGAGCATGGTTTTAAAGTCAACATGCTTTAGATTGTTGAGTTATTAGTCCATATCCTATTTTACGGATCATCACATTGAGTGTCGTAGAACATGGTATTAAAATCTTCAGACTTTATGCTGTTGCATTTAAGAAAATATATATATTGAAATGTGGTATTTATATCCCGACAACACAAGTAAGGTGGTTAACCATGTCAGAGCGGCTGACTGTGAGTGATGTGAGCAAATGTGTAAAAGTGAACAAAAGTATTATAACTCATCATAAGGCAAATAATGTTTTAGATAATTATATTAATATTATAAATCAAAGTCTTATGATATTGTTATTATCTTAACAGTTACTGTTGTAACTTACAATTTTAAATTCATATTCCTTGTATTCCTTGTATTCCTTGTATTCCAGTACGTAATATAGGGTGTTAAAGCTGGTATTTCAATATTTGCTCAAGTTTCACAGATATCATCAATTGAGTATTGTGACAAAGTAAACTTATTTGTGCGACTGTATGATATTATCATAATTCCCAGTACTTCCAGATCATCAAGTAATCCTACTGCACTACTCAGCATTCCTTGTCAGGGTGTCCTAAACATTCCTCATATATTTTCTTAAATGCAACAGTATAAAGTCTGAAGATTTTAAAACCAAAATTGAGCAAATATTGAAATACCATGGCTTAAACACCCTATATTACGTACTGGAATACAAGGAATACAAGGAATACGAGGAATATAAATTTAAAATCTTAAGTTACAACAGTAACTGTTAAGATGATAACAATATTATAAGGTTTTGATTTATAATATTAATATAATTTACTGAAAAGAAAAAGAAAGATTTTGAAAATAAATATTTAGTTTACAGTCCCCTGTTAATGCTTAATTAATTAACACTATTACAACCACGCACCAGTCACATAAATTATTATGTGGTTGTAATACGTTTACAGTGCCACAATTGAAACATCGCAATACTGAATACATGGTAAAAAATAGATTAATTATGTCACCAAAAATATTATCACTCTGTTTACTCCTTGCTGGAAGATAATTAGTTTGTCCAAATTTGTATGATGATAAAGTTAAATTGAATTCTAATAGAGGTATGGTGAACTACAAAATAGGGCATGCATTGTTAATTTCGTCACATAATTTGTTGTGAAAGTTTGTTAATTTTTCGTTCACATCCACATCCTTATTATTGTTGGAATTGATTAATACAAGAAATATAGTAGCCCATACCAGTTTTCTGCATTAAATTTATATTGTTGAGGCACAAAATGGTAATTCTGTCACATTTTTTGTGACTAAGCAAAATTTAAGGTAGCATTGTTAAACTTGAGGTTTGATGTGCTGGACAATAATCTACCACTTATTTTTTTTTGACAATGTTAATATCAACTGTCCTCTCTTGGATCAATCTGACCAAACGTAAAACGAAGGCAATCGGTTTAAATCTCATATGAAATATTTTCAGGTACTGATTCTATAACGAAGTCTAATCGTCATCTTCTTACAGTGTTCGATGTCTGTGTGAAGGTAAAATGGTGACATCCTCTGGATCAGGCAGAGGTCGAGTGTTATCGGGATTACTACAGATTGATGATCCCGCTCATCGGAGAAGATAAAGGCCTTGCTCAGCAATGGGTAGGGTTTGCAGTTTAGATAGCCATGTGGCACGCTGCAACTTAATTATTCGAGATTCTTCTCGAATAATTTTCAAGACTTGATGTCAATTTATTATTGGAGAAAAAGAAGATTTATGAAGGTGAATAGATGCCAGGGTCGGATTGAGTTGACAAAGCTCAAGATGAAAAGGTAATTTAATACTCAGATCATAATGTTTTGTTGCATTTACCTAGAAGTTAATTGTTTTGGAAATATGCTGTGTAATAAATTAGTTCTAAAAACATTGAATTAAAGTGGACGCCATCCTTTAGAGAAATTTAAATTTATTACCTTCCCAATCTCGCTTTAACTCTGTATTTTAATGTATTCTTGTGTAAAATTGTATTGATCCCGTTTGATGCGACAAGGTAAAATGCTCTTACCAGGAGAGGAATTTACTCAACGTTTCAATGTTACAACATCGTATTCATGATCTCAAATTATTTGTTATATAGTAGTGTTGAAAGTATTAAAACTGTATGTTAACAAGCATTTAGTTCTTGGAAAGAATTGGCTTATATCTCATAAACTAACAATGATTATTTCAATTCAATCAGGATAAGAAGATTAAGAAGCACAAGTTCAACTCCAATACTTGTTAGAACTGGTGAAAGAAGTACCACACCGTACTCAAAACGAGATATCATTGATCTTATTGACGAGGAAGAAACGATGAAAGAACTGCAAGACTGCAAGAGCTCTTAGACAGCTCTCCCACAAAAAGTACAGCCAGCACAGACAGTTTTTGCAACCGAAACGATAACCATACATATCAATATCTTCAAAATCAGTATCTAGGACGTGTAAGGTTAGGTTTTATATTTATTCGCATTTTGAGATGTAACGGCCTTTTCCACATTCAATAAATCTGTCGGAAATCCGAATTTATCTTACTGCAATCACTTGCTAATATATATCAGTTATCTGCGCTTATCGGCAACGGGCCGTTATATTCTATTAATGCTTTTCAAACAAAGTTACAACGAATTCTTCATGTCGTGCATCCTGGGTTTGAACAGGATATGGCCGTTTAAAATATTTCCATCACGTTACATTACATAATTCTCAATAAATGTAATAGATTTTTAGTGTTGTAATTAGTTTAAAGTTTTAATCGGTCTCGCAGCTCTATTCTATATTTGCCTAACTCATTTAAGAGTGAGCAGACGACAGTATAAAAAACAGCAGACGACATGGCACCAATTTGGGGAGGACCAACTCCATTTCAACGGATCATACATCTTACATGATTATATATCTTGAACATCGTTTTTGATTTATTAGATTTGTTCCATTACATAAGCAAATAAACGGATAGTAATTGTACATCATGTTGCCAGTTATGATAATCCAGGATAACTGCACTGGATAAAGGGAATAAAGGTCACTTTTCCTTAACATTTTAAAAGCTTGCACATACCAAGGTAATTTATGTAGTTTAAGTGGATACCTCCCGAACTACCGTAATTTTATGTACTGAACGGATTAAAAATCTTAAATACGTCCTTCGAGGTCACATTTCACAGGACAAAAAATGCCTACCCATTTTATTTGAATATTAATAAGTTATTTGAATATTAATAAGTCCGGCATTAACCTGAATTATTCTTAATATCATAACTCGCAAGGTCTTGTGAAAGGATTAGGGAACGTATTTTAACTTAAAAACTTTATTGCTGATATCTAACTGAGAAGGAAATCTGCTGTATTTTTGTTATAAATTTATTCGAATCATAGTATATAATATTATGAGTAATGGTTTTTAAAATATTTCTTATCTGATGATGTGATAAAATTGTTTATGAGAAAGAAACCAGTTTTGAGGCGTAAAATGAAGAGGACTTAAAGACTGTACATTTTTCACCGTTGAATAAAACTTAAATATATGGAATGATTAAAAAAAGCAGCCGCAACCTTGCTATTCAGCAAGTCTTGTTGTATGAAACAAATATTATATTGACTGCTAGTAAAATAGACATTTCAACTTTTAAATTTTAAACTGTAAAAGCATCTCTCGATTCGATTCGATTTAGGGTCTGATTATATAGCTTCATATTCGATTTGAGCTTCATATATGACTGTTAATGACTGTACATATGTTTTAATTGAAATTAAGTTCAATCAAATGCAATCAAATGCGCCGTTTATTTTTGAAAACACAAAAATAGCAGAGAAATTCCCTCTTCCATTAGACATGTAACTTAAACTTCAGTTTGACTTCTGTGCTGCTGTTACTGCTAGGAAGGCATTCTTTTTATTTTACATACAAGCTATAAATAATTGCTTATTTTACGGATGTAGTATATCTAAGATTTTATCCAGTATGTATAATATACATACTGGATACAATGTTAGACCTAAACTTATGGCTCTGAACTTTTACTCACCGGCCTCACTATAGTTTAGCATGGTTTAAGTAGATAATTAAGCTAGTAGCTGAAAAAATAAGCATGAAACCTGTAGCTTAAAGTCCTTAGAGTCTGATAATAAAATTCTGGTGAAATACCGGACTTGGATATTAGAATTAGAATTAAATTTGGATATAAACTTATATTGCACCGAGTGCCCATTTCAGAAAATCACCGAGCACCAGCTCATGTATAATTTAGGCATTTAACCGTTATTAAACGCGCTCATGCCACAACGTTCCGAAAGATATCGCTCTGTCAGAATAAGAAATTACTGAAGGGCAGTCGTCACTCGTCACTCACCAAATCATGGTGCAAATAGTATTGGATCTCATAAGAGTTGCGAAAATAACGAGAGAGCTTTTCGAATATGTTGCAAGAAAATCTGACCGAAAGGATCGTGGCCGTACTGCAAAAAGAAAAGGTTCGCCATTTTGTTGTTTGCTGAGAATAAGAACCATATGCTTTTTGGACGAATTAGCGCTGGCGCGCGCGCCAAATTTATTAGTTGTATGTAAAAAGTTGATGCGTTAACACTTAAATCTGAACGTGAACTCTTCGTAGCGCGGATCACTGGAATTTTCATTTTGAAATAACTCGCATACCAATGCAGGAATTCATAATATGAAGGTGTAGGACTCATAACATATTGATGAGATAAATATTGGTATCAAAATTTTACCAAAAAACTCATCGGATGATGGTAAGAAAACGTTTTTACACATTGACAGTCAAAAACAAAAAAAATAATATCAGTGTCAAATTAAGCGAGTGAAAATTGCTACCCGGTGGTTTTCGATGCTTCCGTATCCCCCGCACACTTTAAAAAGCATACAAACGATATTCGGACAAAAAAATTCTGTGCTCGCGCTTGGCGCTTATTACACTGACTAGTGTGTTGATAAGCGTCTCCAATCAAAATGCCAGTATTTGTTAAAGTTGAACAGTATACGGAATGAAAACATTTAGAGAACAGAGCAATTAGTAAACTATTTCGCACAGTGGGCTCACAACTTCAACCGTTTAGTAGTGCTAGGCAGTGCGCCATCGACAATAAGACGCGCGCGCTGACCATTGAATGGTTTTTTAGTTCTTATTTCGGCCAGCACATTATTTTGGAAATAATCCAAAAGTTATAATACTTCCCATATAACAATTTTGTTGAAATTTGGTCAGCTTACGTAAACACTTATGTTCTACTGAACCTAATTTAGTTTGAGCAATTTCGATGGTCAGAATTTGAGTTATCAACGAATTTATATCTATTTTGTCATTTTTAGACCTTTTAATCAAGGCCAATCTCTCCCAACTAAATTAGGTTCGGTAGTTAAGTATGATTGGAAGGTTCTGACAAATTTTCAGCATGATTCATGTTCAGGAACCGAAGATATGACAGAATAATACGACAAAAATCAACGAATTTCGCCAAATTACGCGACTTTTACACCTAATTTTGCTCCAAAAGCCGCGCACCATCAAATATGGCACCTAGGAGAAACTCACTGATCATCCCAAAAAGGTATAATAAATTTGGTACTGTGAAAATTCTCACAGTCTCTAGAAAATTAAACGATGGTACAAAAATTTTGAAAATCCGAGCAAGTTTATTTTTATCGTGCACCGCCTAGTAGTGCCACTGCGTATTCTAGGGACCTAAGGTGTTGTTAATTCCCTGCAGGACGTGATCCCATGAGTATCCGGATAACAAAGAAAAGTGACGTCACGATTTGGAAATAGAGTGTTCCTTTATTGTTTAACTTAAAGAGAAAGAACGGTTTGAGTTAATGAGGTCTGAAAGTTGCGTGAGCTTCTTTAATAATTTTACTGTGTCCACCAGATAAGAGCTTACAAAAACTTGTTTTTAATGTTTAAGTAACTGCTGCACACTGAAACTAAAAACAGTTGCTTCGAGTGCATATTATACAAGTTACATGAGGTACGAGTAACAAAGATAATTTGATAATTGATGAAAAGAGCACTTCGTTAAATATATTTATAATAAGGGTCTCTTAATAGTCGAGGGTCTCTTAGTTTAAATGTTTAAATAAAACGTGGAATTTCACACCTATGTTTTGGTCTGCTGCCAACTAGGTCTCGGACTATTTCAATGTGACTCAATGTGAATTAGAGTGCTGCTAAATGAATCTCTCAACATGGAAAGGCAGGTAAACAGCGTTATATTATTAAAAAGAAATGCTGCTGGACCATGAATAATCTAAGAACTATCAGAAAGTATCTAGATGAGAAAGTTAAGCTGATGCTGGTCAAAGCTAGACTATTGTAATGCCCTTTATATGCATCTTTCAAAGACAAGATCGAAGAAGCCGCAATTTGCTCTTAATCCAGGGACAAAGTTCATTCAAGACATCCATGACAGAAATAATAACTTTTTGAGTTTATACTTCAAGAAGGCTCATATTCTCCATGTCAAAAAGAGGACATTTTTCAAAGTGTGCCTTATCTGTTTCAAGGTTATTCATGGATTGGCGCCAATGTGCCTCCAGAGATGGTTAACTTTGATTTTTATTTTTAAAGAACTTTTGTTTTACAAAGAAAATAGAGATGACATGTATGTTATTTTTCGAGTATCCACTTATTATTGTTTTTGTTTGCTTTGGTTTTAACTTTTTAACCAGCTGGTTATTATATAATATAAAACAACACTTCACAAATATTTCTTAAGCAGAAATGTAGATATCTGAGTTGAGGACAGGCGATAAAGTTACAGTATTCTCCATTACAGAGCTCTTCAAATCACCCCAAATTTAATAACTACCCCGAATTTAGGTGAGATCTCTAGGAGCTACCGAATGGTGTTAAAGTTATATATAATTACAACCTCTAATTTACACTTGTAACTTACTTATTAAGGCACTGCAGAGGTGTTTTACAACCTTACCGTCCTGACACGTTGCCTTGTAACCTCCCTTGTTGGTGTAGTCTGCAGGACAGCTGATTGTTATCTCGCAAATCTTGATATGAAATCGGAACGCCAACAAAATCAAGGTTTGTTCACAAATCACAAATGATGTTTTACCTTGCCGTGAAGAGTTACAAAAGTATAAACAAGTACAAATTACTTTCTTTATTTCATCATCTTTTGCAGATCCAGTCTACGTAATAATAAAACTAGCGATAAACTTCCAATACTTGAAAAGATTTGAAATCCAGATTTTCAAAAATGATCATTCTAAACTTTAACATTCTAAACTTTAATAAAATGATAGTTACGATAACAATATTAAGGTCTGGCTATAGTGTGTATAAACTCCAATTACTAATAGTATAAAATGACAAACATTGACTGATAATTATGATTTAATCATAACCATGAATTAGAATAAATGTTAATTATCATTAGATTACAATTCCGAGTAAATGATAATCCCGATAACATTGTGACGTCTATATAAATTCTGAGTAGACGGGAATGACTATTCACCTTGAATATATTATCGTTAGAGTACGCCATATAATTTAAGCTGTATTATACCTATCGTTCTTGCTTAACTTACCGTATATTTTCTGAAATAAACCAAATGTTGTTTGTTGTGTCCGACAGCATGGAAGGGTTCAACATTTTTGACTTTTTATTATATTTTAGCTCCCACTATTTTTGATGTCTAAACTGTAAACGATTGCCGACAAAGAAAGAATAGCAATAAAATATACTAATACTGAAATTATAGGTGTGTACTATTATAGTAGTACTACTATACTTATTTAGATGAAAGACTAGTGTAGTAGTGACTAGTGTGTATACTGTATATTAGTACTCGCTACTCTACGCTAGTATAGTACGTTAGTACGTGTACAAGTAAGCTGATATTGGTTAAGTTTTATTTGTTTAAAGTATGTTACCCTCCAGATCAGTAATATCAGCATGTTTATTGTTTTGAGGTTATGTTCCAATTAATTTCGCCACCATAGCTACCTATTTTGTCTGTTTAACATGTATCGTAAACATGTTAATCGTGTTATATATTCCTTACGTCCACAAGATTTGGACTTATTTATAAAAAGTTGTGCGTAAATATTTTGCGATTTTGCTTTACGATTTACAGTCTTTCGTGTTTAAAATTGTATCATGCTGTCACAATGAATGTCTTAGTATAGTCTTATAGTATACTAATACAATTCTGAATAGAATTTGGTGTATAAGTTATACACCAAATTCTATTCAGAATTGTATTAGTATATATACTATATGCTAATATATATATAATATATATATTATGTTAAACTGAAACACTGTGATTCACCTTAGTCTCCGCTTGACCACTTGCCAGATGAGTTGACAAACAATCCAGGTTATACCGAATTGTAATAGCCTCAAGTCTCCTTCATACGAAATATTACGTTTTCTTCTCAAAGATTCTGACACGAGGTTTCTTCTGGACTCTATAGTGTATATTATTATTATAGGTTATCGAAAACTTGTAGGTCAATTCCCCGACACCATTCATACTTTATTCGAGTCTGTGAGATATTGGTAGACAAATTTCATTGTCTTTTCTTAAAAATTCACGGGCATATTTGCAAAATTATTTGATCGATTTTGATCATTAGTTCACCACGGAAGGCAAAGACTGGTCACATATGTTTTAAGAAAAAAGCTTCGTAATTCTAACAATCGAGTATAGCTATGTGTAAAGTCCAATTGACGGAATGGGGGTCAGGACGGTCTCAAATAGCCTAAACTTGGCTTACATATATGGCTGTATAGTATGTGAACCGGTCCATAACAGCAGAAAAATGCAAAGATCATGAGTTCACGTTAGCATATTGAACTGAAGTTAAATGTATACTACGAAAGGAATGTTAAGAAAGGTTTTAGCTGATATCTTAATCGAGTTCCGTGACTTTTAATGACAAAGATTGAGCTTAAAGCATTACAAGTACAAAGTTAAAACGTTACAAATAACATTGTCCCCATTCCAGCGATAGGTTTATGTGTGCGGGCGAGTGTCCAGGAATAAAACGGGCTAGCTTCCCCAATTTTAATTCTTTAATCGGAATCAGGAGTTAAATTTCTGGACAGACTTTGATGCAGACAGCTTAAACAAATTATAAAATACTGGGTATAGTTAAATACTACTCAGTATTCTTGTTGGAAAGGAGGAGGAAGCTGTGGAAGAGATTAATTCGTTCGTTGAATTTTTAAACACCGTCTTTGTGTTATCAAATCATTTTAATCGCATTTATAAATGTGATATATATAAATATTAATATGTACATTATCGGACGTTATTTGAACGGACATTACGTGAACGGACATAATTTTGAACGGACATTAAAATGAACACTCTAAGGCATTCGTTCAATTTATTTAATTTAACTACTACCTTGTCGGACTTTATTTGAATGGCCATTGAAATGAACGCTATAACGGCCTCCAGCGTCTAATTAATGTCTATTCAAACAAAGTTCGATAAGGTGCCTTTATAATTATAATACACCATTTCTTCTGACAATTGCATATTCTATGATTATAGACTTCACTTATCCTTGTCCCATAAAATCAAAAAGTTGTAAAAACATTCTAATGCAAAATCTGAACTTTCAACTTGTCCAATTAGTTCGGACTGTAAAGCTAGAGGGTTTGCTTCTAATGATCCCTAACACTGCCGTAAAGCTACTCTTTGTATCCGTTTGTGAGCTTTTTAACTTCGATACTTCTATCATGGCTGACTGTTTCAAAAATCAAAATTTGATATGTGCTCAGTAATCATGAAATTTTGAGAGTTCAAAAATTTTGGTACAGTGTGCCAAAAATATGTTTAGGTATTTTTGTAACGCATTGTAAATGTAAACTTAATGTAACCAAATTATAACTCCAACATAATATTATAAAAGTAAAAATTTACTTACCGCTATTATATTTAAGTAAAGTGAGTGCTGAGTGATTCCCATTAAGGATAACTTAAGTTTTAAAAACTTAAAAACTGTATGAAGAACCGCTGGGCACCATATTTTGTAAATTATTTGATTGATATTGGGGAAGTGAGTGCACATTCTTTGGGGCTTATTTCTCAGTCGTTGATTGCCCTATTGAAATAATTCTATAATTCTTTCTGGTCATGGTATGACATACAATAATCACTTATTCGAGGAATACATCAAATCAAATAATATCGATGTTAATTTTTAAAAGTTTTCTGTTTTCCGCAGATTCTTGGCGTTAGCAACTAGCTGATCAATAACAACGATTGACCTTGGTACTTTCACTTTGACTGGCCGGTTGGTACTGTTTGTACTAAGACTTCCTAATTCATGCCAATTCTGCATACTTCAACGATCAGTTTCTGTCTAATGTTTTGAAAAACTTCGCGCCAACTGTGTGATAAGTTCACAATCGCTCTTTTCTGACAAATACAACGACGTTGCGACTGGAACACGTTTGACAACACGTTTCTGAGTCATGATCTGCTCCTTTGGTTAGTGGCGTGACAAAGGGACCCGCAATATAAAAGTGTACTTACTGCACACAAAGATATCTTATACCATAACTTTGTCGCATAGTAGCGGGGTTATAGTAAATATATTTCGTTTCATTTCGTTTCATTTCGTTTCATTTCGTTTCATTTCGTTTCATTTTGTTTCATTTTGTTTCATTTTGTTTCATTTCGTTTCATTTCGTTTCATTTCGTTTCATTTCGTTTCATTTCGTTCGTTTCATTTCGTTTCATTTCGTTTCATTTCGTTTCATTTCGTTTCATTTCGTTTCATTTCGTTTCATTTCGTTTCATTTCGTTTCATTTCGTTTCATTTCGTTTCATTTCGTTTCATTTCGTTTCATTTCGTTTCATTTCGTTTCATTTCGTTTCATTTCGTTTCATTTCGTTTCATTTCGTTTCATTTCGTTTCATTTCGTTTCATTTCGTTTCATTTCGTTTCATTTCGTTTCATTTCGTTTCATTTCGTTTCATTTCGTTTCATTTCGTTTCATTTCGTTTCATTTCGTTTCATTTCGTTTCATTTCGTTTCATTTCGTTTCATTTCGTTAATTAGTAGTTAGTAGTAAAATATTTTACACATTTTTTCTATTTTGCCATTTGACCTTGTTCAAATTTACAAAACTTTAACTTCATACAATAAGTAGCAATTCAATGTTCGTAAGTAAGTTGGAATAACATTTTCTCCCTGTTATGCAAGTATGCACTGCTATTGGCAGATCATTTCACCTCGATAAAGGTGTCTGAAAGTTGCCTGATCACGGTGGAAAATGGCCATGAATTTTGTACGTTACGCGGCTGATAATTCCACAACAAAACTCATTGTTCAAGCATGGAGGCTAGACCATCGTAATACGTTGTTAGAGAACAATGACACCAGGTATGTAGGTAAATGATCTCTGAGTTTATAAAAACATTTCTCTCATGGATCTTTTCTGAATAATTAAATGCCGTCTTACGAACCATGTATGCCCTCAATTCCCATTTCTCAAATATATAATCATGTAACCGTAAACGCATGTTTTATCGTAACGCATGTATATTAATATACACGTTTATAAACATGTTATATCTTACCTTATAAACGTATATCTTATCTTATAAACGTATAAACTCCTAAAGGTGAGTCTTACTTAAGCACTGCAGGTACCTCAAAAATGCTGAACGACTGAAATTGCTTATCTTCTTTCCTACCTGTCCTCTAACGGGACCGTTCACATATTATGTAATTAGCCGGATTTGTAACTTGTCAGACCCCCCTCCCCCCGCTTCATACCTCATAAATAGATGTGCCAGTTGCGACAATTTTGCACCTATCTGGAAGCCTTAATGGGGTATAATACACCAAAACAGGGGATTGTGTCGGCCAGTGATTTTTTTGGCTTTGCAGATACAAAAATTACGTTTTTTACCATAACTTTAAAAGGAAGCATTTTATGGTGTTTTGTTGTTGATAACTCATAGATAAATGTGCTAGTTGCGGTTATTTTTCACCCTTCCAAAAGTGTCTAGCACATTCCTATCGAAATTTGAGAAAAATCTGTAAACATGAAAAACGGAAAAATGTGCCTAAATATGTTATTTGGCTTTGAGGTGCAAAAAAATCAACTTTCCAGTTGAATAAACAAATGTTTGAGGGCATCAAAATGTTTCACTCCCTAGACTGATATCTCACAGACCTACCAAAAGCGAGTTATGACTTTTAAAGTTCGGGCGTATGGGCGCCTGGAAAAAAATTGCTTCAGAAAGTTTTCCCCATCAGTTTCACTTTCAGTTTTACCATTTTTTTGTTAACTAAGTTAATTAATTTCCTTTTTTCTTGCTGATGCGGTTGCCTGACATCTAAATAGATGTGAAAAGACCCTTCCACGCATCTTCCGCGCCTCTTCCACGCATCTTCCACACACCTTCCACACCTCTTCCACGCCTCTTCCACGCCTTTTTCACGCCTCTTCCACGGCTTAGTAAAAAAGTCGTCTTTGCGTCCGTAACAAATGTTATACAAATAACATTAAACATGGGTTGCAGCTTAATTTTTATCTTTTAAAAATAACATATCGGCTAGTACAAACACTCCTTTAAAAATATATTTAAAGTTAACGTAAGAATGTATAGTAGGCTAAATCAATGTTCTAAACCAGTGGCGCCCGCCGACACCCCCCCCCCCCCCCTGAAATCTTTGGTGACCCATGAACAAATATTTTCTTATACCTAAAAAATAGGACATGTCTTTTTGGCGCATCCTAGAGCTTTAAGTATCCCCAAATATTTTTTATTCGCGTCGAACAAACGTAAAGCTGGCCGGGATATAAAACATTTTTCTGCTCAATCAAATTTTTCGTAAAAAATACCTACAAAGCGCCCCTCTCTGATGGCGCCCCTTCCCCCGCATAGCATTATAAGGTTCTGTGGAGCCCATTTTTATCTCACTGATCTTAGTCTAACAAACAGTGTTACATTTTAATGTATGATTTAGATAAGGATTTATCTAACAAAATACGTTCTATAACGTATAATGTCATAATGAAACTTATTTGGTTTCTCTACGATGCATAATGTCTGGCAGTGTCACGGTACTTTTATCGGCAATATAGTCCCCCAGTTGCACAGATAGCAACACTTCATTTCGTTGGTCTTTTAAGCTTGTAGAATCCCTTTAAATAATATATTTGTAATCACACTGTGGTTCTCTAGATTTTGTCGCACAAATCTTATATTAGTAGAAACCCTTATTACTGGGGGACTATATCAATATGCTTGTATATGCATCTTTAACATATAATACTTAAATTCTGTTCGCACCTATAATTTTATCTGTCCAATATTTGATAATTTAGTCAACTGAATTATTCCGCGTTAAATTAGATCCGTGCCTCAAAACACCGTTAAAAAGAGGTTCGACGACTTTCCGAGTGATTCCCGGTGATTTGTGGAGGGTAAAATGGGTTTATCAAAGTCTGGAGGTTGTCGGGAAATCGTTAATACTGAGTAACGACCCGGGCTTGGTAATTGTTTAACACGATCACAGTGTAACGTGACACTGATTATAATGTGATATGGGGGTGTTAACGAGCTTCACCTACAACAGAGATGGTATTCAGTCTTTTGTTCAGCCAGCAGGTTAGTTAGAGGGATAATTCGTGTTCGGTATTGTATCCCGTCTTCTTCTTTAATCTTTTTAACTCCGATTTTTTCGAGTTCGTTTTTCTGAGTTTCAGCAACTTTCCTGGGACTCCCATGAAGCGGGAACTTTATGCTGTAACATTTTGTTGAGTAATTTTAGAGATTTTAATGCAAACTTAGCAAAGAAAACATGACTAACTATATTAGCGTCTATTTTACTTTTACTTACCGTCCTTTATACTTAGCGTCCTGCGTCCCTACTTATAAGAAAACATGTCTACAGTTTAGTTTTCTGATTAAATTTAATTGTCTGGACTTCTAAACTTCAAATCACGGACCATGTGTCACCTTAGCAACTATATACTTATATATTAAAATCATTATTGTAACGGCATATTAGAACCAGACAGAAACAAAGTGTGAAGGGCCTGAACGGAACCCCCCGGTTTCAGTTCCTTGGCAACGATATTCATATAATTTCTCTCGAAGTAAGCATACTGGCTGATTACCTATATGGTTTCTCTAGGCTCCAAAGTATTGCTGAGTAATTTCGTGAAACAAAATTCCTAGAATTACGATGGGTGTTTAATCCTATTTACGGGCCCTTCAACGCAATGTCCTACCGTTGTTCAGGTTCTCGTACCATCGCCTGAGAGGTTGAGTAAAGGTATATTGTTAGTTTACTGTTGATATCATAATCAAGTTATGATGATTGTAGAATAAGGACTCACACAGCGAAACAAACTGCTGGAATTGTTCAGATGTCGATGAGCAGTTTTACATTTGTCATTTTATGATGTATATTATAAACAAAGGTAAATATTATTTACAAAGGTAAATGTAAAGGTAATTATTAAATTAAGTGATTGATCGACCTCGTGCTTAGGTTCTGCCTCGTTAAAGAAATAATGTGAAACTAGTGCTGCCCCATTCAAGCGGCGTTCCTTAGATTTGTCAAAAGAATGGTTCGCTACCACATTCACTGCGAAATGTAAGCATATTATATAAGTACTACAATATATAAGTACAACAACACTACAGACTTGTTTATATACGAGACCTAGTTTACTCCTACAGAATTAGTGGCGCACACTTCAATGGGAACAAGAGCTGTTCAGGTCTTGTACCACCCCATTTTGGGAGTCTATTCACCGTCAGGCTCTAAGAGTAATCCTGCCTCCGGCTGGAATCCAGCCGGAGGCAGGATTAGTGGTGGTGATCTTTGTCACTTCTATTTGCGCTTAACGCCTTAAATTACGTAGTGTTTTTCTTGTTACCATGCAGGTTACGTAGTGTATTTTTTGTTACCATGGTTACGTAGTGCATTTTGTGTTACCATGGTTACGTAATGTTTTTCTTGTTACCATGGTTACGTCGTCTATCTCTTGTTCTAAGTGATAAACATAACAATGTTGGTTTCTCGAAATATAATCCGTTGGCACCCTCTTTGAAATTTACTTAATTAAAGGACCTTTCTTCATGTAAAGGTTGTAGAGTTGTAGAGTTGTATAGTTTATTAGTTGTATAGTTTATTAGTTGTATAGTTTATTAGTTGTATAGTTGCAGAGTGTATTTCTCGCGGCTTGCACCCCTCGTATTGATTGTACTCCTCGTATTCCTGTAGGTACTGTATTTATAATTATAGTGCTTCAGGATCTTATATCTTAATCTTAGAGAAGATGCATTGCAATATCATTGCAATATCATTGGAGAGTCAGTTACTAGAACGTGTTTTGTTATCGGACTCCATGTCCATCCTTTGTTGCACCAAGTAAAGAACAAGCCTGCAACTATTTTGAAAAAAAAACCAAGAGAGATCAGAAATTAAAATTATTTCATTTATTTTGTATTTATTTTGCATTAATCTTGGGCTTATTCAATTAAACAACAATCAAGTATCAACTAGAACTCTTTTCAATATTATAAATGCACATACTATTGCAGTTTACTTACAAGGTTGAAGGCATAGTTACCATAGTTACCATTACTGTCACACTTCGGCTTATCCTCACAATTCTCTGTACGTGCCACCAAATACTTGGACCTCTACCTCACAATTCTCTGTACAGTACGTGCCACCAAATACTTGGACCTCTACCGCGGACCACCCCATCGCGGGTTTAAATCTACTACTACCTTACTATACTACTAGCTTACTAGGCTACTACCTTTATACATCACATTGAAAATACCTTGTGGGATAGGGACATTTTCTGGCTTCATAAAGTTCATATACCAAGGAATGTGGATATAGATTATAGACATGCATTATAGTGGGCATATCTCTTTAGTAATATTTCTTTAGTTATATCTCTTTAGTTATATCTCTTTAGTTATATCTCTTCAGTAATATCTCTTTAATAATATCTCTTCAGTAGTATCTCTTCAGTAGTATCTCTTTAGTCATATCTCTTTAGTATGCGTTTATATTAAAATAGTGGTAACACCTAATAGTAATAATTGTAACTTAATACAGTTTATAAATAGCTTTATTGTTGTTGTCTTTGTGTTGTAAGTTTGCCTAATCCAAACCCGACATTTGAGACATCATGTTTATTTTGGACTATCGTGTTGAATACAATAATAAATTTCCCTTGCCCAAACCCAACATTTCAGATACCATGTTTATTTTGAACTTGACCTAGTCGTTTATTCTTTTATTGATAAATTTCCAGAACCCAAACCCTTGTCTCATCTTTCTTTTCCACACCAGCTGGCACATTTTTTTTTCTTTTTTTTGCAGGCACTTAAAAAGATTATGAAGTGTAAATTTGCGACTTCTTCGAAAACACTCGAAACTTCGGTTTCGAAAAGATAAAAGTCAAATCTATCAAGTGTCGTTAATTTGAAGATTTTATCAATTAAATTGGCGCCACAGCACATGAATAAAAATGTGCATTTTAACAATGTTTCTATTGCGATGTCTGACAGCCGCAATCCAACAAATTAGAGCGATCTTCCTGTATCGATTTCACGCGACATAATTAAGTTACGAATATGGGAATTCCGAGCCCTATTCCTAAATTAGTGTTTCTATGTGATAGTATATTTGATATTTCATATCATATCTTATTGAACTATAAAGGTGTAGACAGTATTGCCAGATCCCAGTTCAATTTGTAACGGAGTTTTATATTAACAGGAAACGATGTAACAGAGTCGATATATTTTCATGTTTCCATTGGGTGATTTCTCCGGTAACCTCCCCAGGGTTGCCATACCCCAGAGGCAGGCAGAGCATCCCCATACTATCCTCTCGTGGGCCATCTGCCCAGCCTCTCTTCTTAAAAAATAAAATAAAAATAAGCCAAACCCTACATTTCAGATACCAACCATGTTTATTTTGGACTTCACAGTTGAGTTCCTACAGTTCGTCTGGTTCTACCTCGTCACAGTACTCTGGGAGTGCATCTACCTGGTGTTCCGGAACAGACCCAGGAAGGACATTGTTAACTCCCACATTCTTATCACTGGGGCTGGAAGTGGGATGGGCAAGTTGTTAGCTGCTAACTTTGCTAATAGTGGTAATATTCTGCACCTAGTAGATATCAATGCTGAGACCAACGAAGAGAATATAAAGGATCTAGCGGACAATGATTGCACTGTTCACACTTATTACTGTGATGTTTCTAAGCTAGACTCCATCTTGGAGATGCACGAAAACGTGATGAAAAACTGTCCAAAATTGGATTATCTTTTCAACAACGCCGGTATTGTTATTGGGAAGCTATTCCCACATACCTCTTTCAAAGAAATGGACCTAACAATGAACGTGAACATCATGGGAGTAATGCACATCACCAAGGTGTTTCTAGACGACATGATCGATAAAGGGGGCCACCTGATCTTCATCTCTTCAGTAGCCGGTCAGTGCGGAGCCCCCTTCATGACTGATTACTGCGCATCAAAACACGCAGTAACCGGCTTTAGTAGGACCCTTCTCTACGATCTAGAGTACATGGGGATCAAACACGTCAAGATCACCACAATCTTCCCGCATTTCACTGACACTGGTCTTGTAAGAGGGGCTACAGTCAAGCTGCCAGCACTGTTCCCGTTACTGGATCCTGTATGGGTAGTGGATCAGATGGTGACCGCTACCAGGGAGGAGAGAAACGAGGTGATCTTACCACGTGCCACCAACTACGTGATTCTCTACATGTATCTGATGCCTTGCGAGGTGTTCAGACGTTTCTGTAAGTGGTTAGGTAACGATCTGATGAAAACTTTCCGACAAACCAGAGAATACTAGGCTGGAGGGTGGAATGTTAAATGAGGATGATATGAGTAGACATTCTGTTGAGGAATTCTCACAGTTACGGATTGAAGCTGATATTTCACAGTTCTAAATGTGGAAACTGTTCACGATTAGAGATAATGAGTGCATTAATATTGAAATTTTGTAATTTAGTGAATTAGTCAGTAAAACCTCGATTTACCGCAAACCCCGATTTACCGCAAACCCCGATTTACCGTGAAGTGCGAACCCCAATTTACCGTGAACCCAAACTTACCGTGAACCCCGATTTACCGTGAACCCCAATTTACCGCAAACCTCGATTTACCGCAGTTGTTTCCCACAACTTATGATTGGACATGACTATAATCAGTAATAACTAATAAGGATATTTGATTTTTAATTGCGCATGATTGTAACGTTAATTGTTTTATCGTGTTGTATAATATAACAAATCAACGGTTTTGTAGAAATATGATCGAAACTTCTTATAGTTTTCAATACTTTTATGGAATTTTGTTGTGCCACCAAAATTTTAAAAAGGCGGTGTTTAAATATTTATGAAATAAGGATGTTCGGTTCAATTTATTTTATGATAACGAGTATAAATTATTCGTTTCTTTTTTAAACCTATAACCAAAAAATCATTCTTACTTCTAAATTTTCCATGCGGTAAATGAATAATCAACTCCATGATTAGTTGATATTATCGAACACCACCTTGTAAATTTGATAATGATCATGTAACGAAGCTCAGTTCTCAATTTGGTTTAACTAAAAACCCCAGGCTTAAGTGTTTATAAAGTTATAAACACATTCCACACGACCACACGCTTCGATAGAAGATATGTCGTACCGACAACAACAACAACAACAACAACAACAACAGGCCCAGTAAAACGTATTACCAGTAACTAGTTATAATGGCGTTTTAACTTTTGAGAACCGTTAGCAGAGTACGCATTGATGATGGTTTCATAAATAAATACACTTTTCTGGTTCTGAGTGGTTGTTTTCACAAAAATACATAAAATTCTGATTATGAGTGCTCAGTATGATGCAAGGAAACACTGATATAGATCTAAATGGTTCGAGGGAGTTGGCTAGTATAACCATTAGCACTGGAAGGCGATGATATGGCACAAACTGGAGTTCATTGGTGCAGGCCACTCAAATGATTGAGGATACCTAATCACGTACAAGTAAGTAATATCATCAGAACATCGATTAAACAATTAAAACCGCTCAAACCAGTTGTGTAGAATGATCGAGTAACAAGACCCGGTGAAATCTAATCATTTGAAGTGCTGGATCGGATAACGGGCAGATAAATCTGCAGTTTAATTTGTTTCTGTAACCATGTTTGTTGTTCTGTTCAGTTTGTGCTTCACTCAGGTCGAACCCCTTGAGTTCTCTGACCCGCGATTTCAGAGTCTCTTTATGCAACAGTTCGGGTACCAACGGTCTTTTGAGAAAGTCCCCACTGGGATTAATTTACTACCGGAGCGGATAAAAACAGGAAAATATGACAACGTCATATTGGCCTCACCTGATTCAATAAAGAAATTGCAGCAGTACGCGGGGGTAGATCAGACGGGCGAGTTTGATAACGCTACAATTCGAATGATGATGACTGCTCGCTGTCAGAACCCAGACATTTTGGATGAGTCCAGTAGGCTGACGAGGTTTTTCCTCGGCAAGGAGTCGAAGAGGAGTAAAAGAGACGTAGGTCAGTCCGTTAGGAAATGGGCAAAGTTGGATCTCACCTTCGCTTTTGAGAACACGACTCCCCAGAACTCTCAAACTGAAGATGTAATCAGCTCAGCATTCTCAGCTTGGAGCGAGTGTTCTAAACTCTCCTTCGAGCTGGTAGACATATCCGACACCCCTGATATAAAGGTTAAGTTTGCAAGTAGGCTCCATGAGCCCCCAGCAAAGTGTGAGTTTGACGGACCTGAAGGAGTGAAAGCTCATGCCTTCTACCCTCCTGTGGGTTTAGCTCATTTCGACGAGGAAGAGGACTGGTCAGATAACTGTGTTCTTTACTCTGTAGCTCTACACGAGATAGGACATCTCCTGGGTCTGGGTCACTCGTACTACAGGAGCTCCATCATGTTCGCTTACTTTGACACTGAGTTTGTGCAGAGTCAGTGCAAGGGAGGGACTAGACCTCTAGCTAGTCATGATATCAAGGAGGTCAGAGCATTGTACGGAGGCAGAACGTGTGATAAAGCGGAGAATGTTGAGACAGAAGCTCCGACTGTCTCCAAACCACGACCATCAGCTGGAAAGTTAGTGAATGTAACCTCAACAGATACCACCCCAGTAGAAATAATCACAACCTCCACCGTCCAGGTCACCACCAACACCCCCTCTGGGTCCCTCCACGCAACATACGCTACTGACGAACCAAACAGTTGGGAGTTGGAATGTGGCGAGATGGAGGACAATATTCTGAGCAGTCCCTACTACCCGGAGTTGTACCCTAATGGGGTAAACTGCACATGGGTGGTCAGGGCTCCCCGAGGAAAGAGGACAGTCAGCATGCACTTTATAAAGTTCAATGTGGAGGATGGTGGAGAAGAGTGTGTGTATGATTATCTACTGGTTACTCTGGAGGATGGCACCTCACAGACACTATGTGGATCCCTCAGCAGATCTCTAACCTTCGAGTCTAGACGTCTCACTGTAAGATTTGTATCGGACTTGCTAAAGCAGGAGGCTGGGTTCCGGATCCTGTTCACATACGAGGCGGAACCTCCGCAACCTCCTTGTAGGGTAGTGGTAGAGGAATCAGCAGGGTTCATCACTCAGGACCACCCTAAACTAGTGGATCATGAGGAGTGCACCTACCACATACACTCTACTGATCCTGAGAAGCAGGTACTGGTTATTATCCCGGACATTGCACAACACTGCTCTCAGTACCTGCTGTTTGAAGGTGATGGTGAGGAGGACAATCTGCTGGGGCCCTGCTCTGGAGACAACTCTGGACCTAGGTACTTTGTCTCGACTAAAGGCTCTTTCTTCATCAAATATAAACCAGGAGAGTCAGGGAGTTTCACTGTGAAGTACTATACAATATTTTCAGGTTTGTCCTTCTTTTCGAAGTTTACTTTATCTCTATTGATGTCTTATGACTGTAGTCAGTTCACAATTTTCAGTCTGGGCTTTGCATGCTGACCCTGTCATGGCTCTTCAGCTTCGAATTATTAGGTACAAGAGAAACGCCACATTAGGACGTGAGGAGGACCAGGACTCCTCGAACTACATTACATATCCCTTCTATATCGTCCTTAATAAATATGAGATATTTGCAGTGTAGTTTTAAAACTAAATACACTAACTCACCAGACAGTTGGATGAGATGTTCAAGTTCAGAATCGCGTCTTTACAACGAAGAGTTCGTAGAGTCAGGGACGTGGTCCCCTAAACCACAGAACAGTGCCGGAAGTGCCGGAAGTGCCGGAAGTGACGGAAGTAGCTATTATCTGAACACAGACTGCGTGCTTCACATACCACGTGACAGTGAGGGAAGAGAACTGACTGTCCGGTTCAGTGACCTGCACGTGGAGTACGACAAGTTCTGTTCGTATGACTTTGTGGAGGTTTCATTTATTAATACTTTAATAAGATTATATTATAGATATATATGATATCATAGATTATTGATTCTTTAGTGTAGATTAATTTAAGTAATTTCCTTTTTTATATTTATTTAGTGTGAAGGATGTGCCATAATTTAATGATTTTGTTGAATTATAATAAGAATATAATATGATTAATTAAATATAAATTGATGTATTTTAATATTCTATTGACTATTGAAGTATTGATGCACATGCCACCCCATCGACTACTACCACTAGGTGTATACTGCTCAGAGTAACCAGTCACAGAGGTACTGCGGAGAGGAAGGTAGTGTGGAGTTCACAACTCTGGGAGACTCTATAATCTACTTTCACAGTGATCACTCAGTGGCGGGCAGGGTTTTTAGCCTGGAGTTTGGTGTGACTCTCACTCAGTTGTTTAGACTGGTGGACAGTGAAGGTTTCACCTCATTTTTATTTAATTTTGATATATTTATTTTCTTGAAGTTATGTTATCAGGAGTGTTCATCGTGGTTTTTATTTAAAAAACTGATTGTGATGTATAAAATAAATTAGTCCATTAGAGACACCCCCTTACGAAAGGCTTTCTATCAGGTGAAGAGATAGAAGGAGAAGAGAGAGGTCTATTGCTGTACAAGGGGGGTACAGTTTGCGATGACTATTTTAACGAAACTGCAGCTGATGCTGTATGTAAGGAAATAGGATACGTTCGCTCGGAGCGGTGGGAGAGCCCCAACTCGTACAGGAGTCTCCAAGACACTCTGGAGATTAATCTGGACGATGTCCGGTGCAGAAACAGTGCCTGGTCGTCATGCACTTACACAGAAACCCACAACTGTGGGCACCGTGAGGACGTGTATCTTACTTGCAGCAATTCAGGTTTTCTAATATTAAATACTTTTCAAATTTTACAGAGTACAGCAATAAACTATCATAAAAAGATAAAACAAAACCGTTCGAAAATATTGTCCCCAGCTTTAAAATATGATGGGCGCCTAAACACGGTAAAAACATAGTAATTGGTGAACTATGTCCACAATTAATTGGACCCATTACATCAAATATAACTTGAATCCAGATGATCACCATCAGATCCTGAAAGTGATCCTGTAGAAGTTGATATTGACTCCTGTTTCGTGGAGAATACCCGGACTAGTGGTCCGGTGATAGTGGAGGTAGCTTATCAGGGGAGACAGCACTGTGTGGAATTGTGTTTATCACATGAGGGGTTAGTATGATACAAGTAGCGAAGTAGGATACAAGCCTAGCTTTAAAAAGAGATTTACAAATTTAGAGAGTATAGTTTATCAAGGCTGTAAAAGTATAAATGACCAGTATACTAGTATTGTACCTTGTAAACCTTGCAGTTGTCAGGGTATAGCGATCAGCCCGCTTAACTGGGCCAGATCAGGGTGTTACGTTATTGGAGAACACACAATAGCTGAGGGTTATGGCTGGCAAACAGCCAACAGATCCTGTATACAAGGGGAAACAGGTTGGTTTTATACAGATTTCTTACTTTGAGCGTGAGCGGTGAGTGTTTATCTTCCTGAAGAGCTGGGTTTAGACTAATGGGCAAAACTAATTAGTCCATTAGCAATTATAGGTCGATATGACGCTGTTTAGTGTAGCAAGTTGAATTATTTGGCTTGTATTGCATAATTAAATATAATTAAATAGAATTAAACAGAAAGGGGAAGAAATGTAGCTCTAATTTCTGCTAGAAGAGTGGTCACTAATCCCAACTTCCCTCCAGAGTGGTCACTAATCCCAACTTCCCCAGAGTGCTGGAAGAGTGGTCACTAATCCTGACTTCCCCAGAGTGCTGGAAGAGTGGTCACTAATCCCAACTTCCTCCAGAGTGCTGGAAGACTGGTCGCTAATCCCAACTTCCTCCAGAGTGCTGGAAGACTGGTCACTAATCCCAACTTCTTCTAGAGTGCTGGAAGAGTGGTCACTAATCCCAACTTCCCCCAGAGTGCTGGAAGAGTGGTCACTAATCCCAACTTCTTCTAGAGTGCTGGAAGAGTGGTCACTAATCCCAACTTTTCCCAGAGTGCTGAAAGAGTGGTCACTAATCCCAACTTCTTCTAGAGTGCTGGAAGAGTGGTCACTAATCCCAACTTCCCCCAGAGTGCAGGAAGAGTGGTCACTAATCCCAACTTCCTCCAGAGTGCTGAAAGAGTGGTCACTAATCCCAACTTCCCCCAGAGTGCTGGAAGAGTGGTCACTAATCCCAACTTCCCCCAGAGTGCTGGAAGAGTGGTCACTAATCCCAACTTCCCCCAGAGTGCTGAAAGAGTGGTCACTAATCCCAACTTCTTCTAGAGTGCTGGAAGAGTGATCACTAATCCCAACTTCTTCCAGAGTGCTGGAAGAGTGGTCACTAATCCCAACTTCTTCCAGAGTGCTGGAAGAGTGGTCACTAATCCCAACTTCCCCAGAGTGCTGGAAGAGTGGTCACTAATCCCAACTTCCTCCAGAGTGCTGGAAGAGTGGTCACTAATCCCAACTTCTTCTAGAGTGCTGGAAGAGTGATCATTAATCCCAACTTCTTCCAGAGTGCTGGAAGAGTGGTCACTAATCCCAACTTCCCCCAGAGTGCTGGAAGAGTGGTCACTAATCCCAACTTCTTCTAGAGTGCTGGAAGACTGGTCACTAATCCCAACTTCTTCCAGAGTGCTGGAAGAGTGGTCACTAATCCCAACTTCTTCTAGAGTGCTGGAAGAGTGGTCACTAATCCCAACTTCCCCCAGAGTGCTGGAAGAGTGGTCACTAATCCCAACTTCTTCTAGAGTGCTGGAAGACTGGTCACTAATCCCAACTTCTTCCAGAGTGCTGGAAGAGTGGTCACTAATCCCAACTTCTTCCAGAGTGCTGGAAGAGTGGTCACTAATCCCAACTTCCCCAGAGTGCTGGAAGAGTGGTCACTAATCCCAACTTCCCCCAGAGTGGTCACTAATCCCAACTTCCCCAGAGTGCTGGAAAAGTGGTCACTAACCCCAACTTCCTCCAGAGTACTGGGAACAGACAACAGTGACAGCAACAACAACACGGATAAGAGATGATAGTGCTGCAACTGCAGTTTGTCAGGATGGGTACACGGTGAGAGGCCAGCAATTTTATTAAGTTTAATCAATTAATTTTAATTAATTTTACAAATCAAATTCAAAATCGTTTTTATTTTGTGATTAATTGTATAAATAATGTTTTAATTCAAAATTTTCAGTGAAAATTTTGGTGAGCCATCTCGGCCGCCAAACTCATGTTATGGCCCGGCGAAAACGTCACTTTTAAAGATACAAATGAAGGTTAAATTCCCTCAGGCGGTAGACTGTACCTCAGATTACCCGATGTCTTCCATTCTGGACGGTCTGGTGATAAGCTCGGAGTCCTGCACTGTATCTATGTCCAGCAGATCAAGACAAAACGTAGACGTAAGTATTTCAAGGTGTAGAATATATTTAGTTAAATAATTATTCAAGTAAATGACTAAATAAATAATTAATTATCTAATGAACTTTTTCGACATGGACATATCATTTACTGAATTGTAAAATTGATAAGCTAGTTATAATTGTGAGCATGGTAGGTGACAGTGACTTGCAGTAAAAAAGACACATGTTCAAGTGACAGTGATATAACAAAGTTCAAGCATCTGAAACAGGATAGTTGGGTAACTGGTAGGTTTATTAAAATACAGTAAAACCCTAATTTACAATTTAACGCACCCCGATTTACTGCAAACCCCGATTTAACGCGCTCCGATTTACCGGAGCTCCCATGGTTTTACTGCTTAATTCAACGATTTTTAAAATATTGTGTATATATTATATATATTTATATATACTAATAATGTTTCGCTGTTTTGACATTGAGGCGCATCCCTGGAAATGCAACTGTAACTGTAAGACTGTAGTTACTATTTCAATTATGTGTAAAAATATGGCTATTATTTACAGGAAGTAGCTCGTTAACATGTCCTTCTGGGTACGAAATATTGGGGTGTTATATCACATCGTGAGTAACCAGGTAACCAGGTAACCAGGAAATCAGGAAATCAGGTGACCAGGTAACCAGGCAACCAGGTGACCAGGTGACCAAGTAACCAGGTAACATATAACCAGGAAATCAGGTGACCAGGTAACCAGGTAACCAACTTGACAGTATATTAATTAATTGTAATTGTTAAACTATTTATCATGTCTGTTTCAGACATACTCTGGCTCTGAAACAGCTGACCTAAACAAATAATATCGGCGGAAACCATCAGGGACATATGTAAAATATGCAAACACGGCCGGACTTGCAGAAGAAGGAATATTATAAACTGAGAGTGCACTTACTTGTAATGTAATTCCAACATTTGTTCTATTCCTTTTTCAGAGCGTGGTCTCCCTACAGTACCTTTGGAACGTTCGAAACCGGAGCAAAGACGATAACAGGCTCGTGCTCCTTCACAAACACCATCAGATACAAGCTATCTGCTGTGTGTAGAGTCACCCCGTGAGTCACATTATTGATATATGGTGACGTTTATAATGAAGGTTTACTGGGCGGCGCTCAGCCTGTCATTCCGCCGAATCTCTATTCTATATGTTTATGAAATTGAACATTACAGCCTGGGATCCCAGGTAAAATGAAGGTATTAAGCAGAACGTATTACAACTCTGCAAATATATTACATTTACTGAGGCTATACTTTCTTGTGGATGGCCGAAAAAAACCGGAACTAGTCGAGTCACAAGCGGGTCGCCTCGAATATGTCCTGTTCATGTCTACATGATTACCATCATTAATATTATATTACTCATGGTTACAAGTTACAATTTACATGTTGCTCTTAATGGCATAATACCACCATTTACAATTTCAATCATGGTCTCCGGAGAAAATGGTTAAGTGGTTAGAGCAGGAAAACACCAGGAACGATAACATTAGCATTACTGTAATTAATATAATGAGTGTGGGAACTTACCTCCTTTAAAAGTTTAAAGTCCTACCAAACTTAACAACAAGATCTAAATTGCCACTTTGCAGGTCCTACTGGGACGACAACTCCTGTACCGTACCACTCCCACTCCCAGGTAATTCATCACACAAATGGGAATAAAGTTTCAGTGGAAGTGTAATCCTCATTATTAAATCTGTGAAAATATGTCATTTTGTTATTTTGTAACTTTGAGGCCAATTCACTGGAAATAAGTCGAATGTTTTAGTCGAATCTAATACTCTCTCCTTATACTCACTACTCAGTTATACTTTTAAGTCTGTTAAACCTTCTAAGAGCAAATAAACTGTCTTTAATAGCCCTTCTAAGAGCAAATAAACTGTCTTTCAAAGTTTCAACCGTTTTTAGAGCAAACTAAAACTATCTTATCCCCTATCAGAGTGGACACTGAAAGTTATTTGTAACGATAAGATGACCCTGTGGGTTGACGGGGAGCTGAGAACTGTAGCCGGACAAGGAGCGTGGAACAAGGTGTCCACTTTAACCATCCCCCAATCAACACGTGCTATCGGGGTAAAATGTAGGAACAAGGGTGGATTCTACGGGATTATGGGCTCAATCCAGGATGAGGATGGGAACAGTGTTGTTGTTACAGATGACTCTTGGAGGTGTAGGAATAGGGCAGAGCCGGGTTGGGAGAGAGCAGATTTTGTGGAGGGGGACGGCTGGAATCCTGCTTCAGATCATAGACAAGGACACTATATCACCGATAGCGGTTTGTTTCCTGTTTGTCTATATAATTGTAGTGTATTAATATTACTAGCAGGAACCCGTATAACCCTAAAATGGTGTCAAGACTCAAAAGACTAAAATAATTATTACCGATTTAATTCGCGTTTTTGACACCACTTAGGGGTCCAAATTTTGGGCTCTAAAACTCCTTTTCTTTGGTCAATTTTTATTTTTTCATGCTGATTTGAAGGCCATTAAAGCATTTGACCCAGTCAAAAAAGTTTCAGTTGTATATCTTTTACGGTTTTTGCGGAAAGTCGCGTTAAAGTTGATGCCGTGGTGTCAGTAAAATGGCACGGATCCATATAATATCGTTTCGCTTTATATATAGTAAGATAGCTGACTATTTAAGTTCTTGGATACCAAGAACAATAATTAATTTGTTTTACAGGACCCTGGAAAGTGATCGCTGCTAACAGTCAGATTATTTGGACTGAAACTTCTGCAGACACAACTGTTTTTTGCCGCAAGGTCTTACCAAAAGGTGTGATTTAAAACGTACATTTGTAAAATAATTACACTTACAGAATATAAATTAGTTGAGTATATTCAATATTCTATATTATATGATATTGTATAGCCGGTATTTAAAAAAAGTTAGTTGTACTTACCAAAACAACTCCCGACCTAGCTGATCTCTATTTTGTACCCGTATATAATCCTTGTTTGATCCCAAGTGAAACAGCTCCGTACTGCACATCATTGGCGTAAGGTTGCATGTTGGCGCCACCATTTAGATTTGAAATGTTCTTAAAAGAGTATATAAAAATGCTTAACTATATTAACCATATTTTTCATTGTTATTAACAATTCAACTACATTTCCGATAAAAGTTAGTTAAATTTTATGCGGTCATATTTTATGCGGTACACCCTGTATATGTTAATGTATAAGATGCAGTTTTGTGCCGAGTGACGTAGTTCTAATTTGATGAGGAAAAATTGTCCAGAAGTCAAGTTGCTTTTAGTTTTTAAGTTCAAATAACCATTTAATTATCGATACCAAATCTGTTTATCTTTAAAAATGTTATTTCTATGACTTTTGAATTTCATGCACTCGTTGAACCCTACTATACCATTTGCTTTAGACTTAGTGGACGAAGAAGGAAACATAGCAGCTACATCTGGAGTCTGGACTACTCCTATAATACAACTACAAGGGAGGGACAGTGTGTGACGATGGTTTCAACAGTCAACACAAACTCAGCTGAAGCTATATCATAAGTTAATGTATATGCAGGGTTTTTGGTTTTAACTCTGGTGGATCAGATTTCTAAGAATTTTAAAAACTGTTTACCATATTTTGTCAAGCGTCGTTTATGATCGAAGCATAATTTCGGGAGTTGACCGTTCGCCAATTAACTAATAAACTGATTAACAACCTCGGACACCGCTCTTATGATGGTTCCTGAGATCGAATTTGTGCGCGTCCATATTATTTCACATCTTTCGTAATCCGCATTTCTTATCGCAGCTATGGCTTTTTGTTTAATAATTAGCGTACCGTAGGAACAACAAAATAAAACAGGAAATATTACTACAAGCAAATGTATAATGTGGTTGTTATTTCACAACGAACGGAATATGCGAAAAATACGAATTTAACCTTGAGGTAATAAATATCATCGTTTATTAGTTGGACCAAACATTGCCAACAATAATATACATCATTGTCCACAATATTTGTAATTCACTTTCCCGATATCTCAATATATAATAAAGCGTATTTATCTGACATAGAATTTGGAATAAAATAAAAATTCTATGTTATATTGTGCATTTTAAACGTGTTTATCTTTATATCCGAATGATAATAATTCTCAAATTTATCTCTCGATTTCTTGTGCGACTGATTTCACTAATGTCTAAAGTGAAATTATTTCACTAATTGAGTAATAATGATTATGTATCAGTCCTAAAACGCACCTTTCTGTAACTATGTATACAACTTACTAACGCATCAATATACAAATATTTGATGAAAGTTCATAATAAAAAATAAGCAAATGCCTCCGAAATTGTAAACATCTACCGGCATGTTTAATGAGACATTGCTACTAACTACATGAGGGTTTCACGATGATCAAAATCTAAAACTATAACCAACAAATGCCCTGATCATCGTCCTTAGAACCACCTCTTATCATCTCGAACTGTTGCGGAGGAGGAGGTACGAGGGGAGGGGGATCATCATCTCTCACTGCATTACGATAACTAGTCCTACCTCGCCTTGGAGCTGGACCATCTACATCTTCACTGTAAGAAGAAAAAGTGAGGGAGGGAGGGAGGGAGGGAGGGAGGGAGGGAGGGAGGGAGGGAGGGAGGGAGGGAGGGAGGGGGGGAGGGAGGGAGGGAGGGAGGGAGGGAGGGAGGGAGGGAGGGAGGGAGGGAGGGAGGGAGGGAGGGAGGGAGGGAGGGAGGGAGGGAGGGAGGGGGGAGGGAGGGAGGGAGGGAGGGAGGGAGGGAGGGAGGGAGGGAGGGAGGGAGGGGGGAGGGAGGGAGGGAGGGAGGGAGGAGGGAGGGAGGGAGGGGTTTCAGAAATAGTGAATTGGGACGTTAATGTCCGTTTAAGCAATGGTTCCAGGGGACCTATGGTTAAACGCGTTCAAAAACTTGAGAGCACGTCAAACGTTCGCAGGTCAAATATATAAAAGCTGGTTAAAATCCGTGACCCATAGCCAAAACACGCACCTCAGAACAGAACTATCAACGTCCGGTATAGACTCAGGAGAGGATATCTGGAGAGGGCTGGTACTGACTCGAGCAGGAGCCAGAGATTCCGTGTAAGAACTAGCAGGAGGTGTTACCGGTCGTTTTAACTCTAGGTTAGCCTGAGCAGGGAGGATTATACATTAAACATTATACATTATACATTATACATTTTTATAGAGGCTTGTAGAGCTGATATCTTTGGACTTTGATGCAGTTAAAATGTTCTTGCAAAGAACTAGTAGTTTAGTAGTAAGAACTAGAATGAAACCTTCTCGACTTTAGCTCGCCTAACTTGGTGCCTGTGTTGCCTGGCAACCTGGTGTCTTCCGGGGGGTCTGGCGTTGAATGTGGTGGTCTGCTGTTGCGGGCTGTAGGGCGGAGATTGCGGGTTTTCGTGGATATAAGCGGGTTGGATTTGCGGGTTGTCATGGTTATAAGCGGGTTGGATCAGCGGGTTGGAGGGCTGGTCAGGGTAGCTAGGATTGTATCTATCTGATGGAGTGTGGTCAGGACTGTACATTGGTGACTGTTTCAGGTCCTCGTTCTGGGGTGCCTGATAAAGAGATGATAATTTATAATTCTGGAAAAGGAGAGGGTGTTATGGCAATTTTATGCTATATTAGCTATCGATCTTAGAATATTTTTCAGGTCAACTTCTTCATAACTAAATCAAAACACTCTAAAATCTTATTCACATATATTCTATAAACAAAATATTAAAATACATAAAAAGTATCACCTGTCCACCATATCGAGAAGGGAAGGGATTGACAACGTTAACAGGAGCGAACTGGACGGGGGGCGACATGTCAAGAGGAGGTGGCACCCCCCTTCTGGAGGACCGGAGATGAGACACATTGTTCTCGAAAAGGGGCGGAATATCAGGCGAGGATAGTGTGTTTCCCTGGTGACCACGTGCCGTGATATCACGTGACTGGTCGAGTGTGTTTCCCTGGTGACCACGTGCCGTGATATCACGTGACTGGTCGAGTGTGTTTCCCTGGTGACCACGTGCCGTGATATCACGTGACTGGTCGAGTGGTGGCTCGTGATAAGGTAACTGATAAGAAGGATCGGATCTAGGGTAGTCTGGAGCAGGAGGACGGGGTTGGTGACCAGAGCTGGGGTGACGTTGGGGGTAATGTCCGGGAGTGACGGGAGGAAATGAAGGTCGACGAGACATGTCCCTCGGATCGGGACTCCTGACTGTTGGTGACGTGGGTGGTTCTGGTTGAATTAAGTATTACCCAGAAGTTAATTGTATAATAGTATAGATGGGAACAGGAGTGAAAAGATTAATTGGAAGAAACTAAAATCATCTTCCGTTATTTCGGTTTAAGATCTCGACGCAGATACTACGACACACTAAGTTTAAGATATAATATCACCAATCTTACAAAAGCTCTGACGAACTAACCGTGGTTTCTATAAGTGTCTCTTTGAGACCTCTGTGATCTGAGACTCGTTCTGCCAGGAGAAGTGGGCTCTCCATCTACGTCTGATAGCCGAGGAGCTGGAGAAGAGTGGGGTCCTATAGGAGAGTGGGGTCCTCTAGGAGAGTGGGGTCCACCGTCTCTGTGACCACTGTAACAAGATGTGTGTCAACAGTCATCAAATGTAGAGCCTTGGTGTCACTGTCACAATGGTTTCTAAGGACAAATCGTATAACTCAGCTTCATCAAACGATACCCCCGTCCCTATCTCCCCATCTGATCCCCCAAGTACAAACGAAGCCTACAAATATCCCCTCCTCCATAGAATTAACAACCCCCACGTGAGCCTGTCTAGTGTTACCTATCTCTGCGAGGTAAGTTGGCGGATCCTCTCCTAGGTTGCGGAGGTTCAACGTCTCTCCTCTGTGACATGGCAGCCTGGTCCACTAAGTCACGTGGTCTGGATTCTGGGTCACGTGGTCTGGATTCTGAGTCACGTGGTCTGGATTCTGAGTCACGTGGTCTGGATTCTGAGTCACGTGGTCTGGATTCTGAGTCACGTGGTCTGAATTCTGAGTCACGTGGTCTGGAGAAAGATCTCTCGCTGTGCGGGTGTGCAGAACCCGGCCCCGAACTGAAATCACTGATCAGTGTGCATCAGAAAACGGTTTCAGTGAAATATAACATGTTCAAGTAATGACAGTTGCTATTATGCTGGGGAATACATCACAAACTTGCTATCAACGGAACCAGTAAGATTTCCTCACTAATTTTACCTGTAAGCAGTATCTTCACTGATGTTTTTAGACTTGACACTGGACTCAATCCTGTACTTGTCTGATCTGGGGTGAGGCGCTGCCGAGGAGGAGCCGTCTCTAAAGTTAAGCTTACCTGCTGTAAGTGTGGTTACTATGGTTACTATGGTTACTATGGTTACTATGCTTACTATGGTTACTAAGGTTACTATGGTTACTAAGGTTACTATGGTTACTATGGTTACTAAGGTTACTATGGTTACTATGGTTACTAAGGTTACTATGGTTACTATGGTTACTATGGTTACTATGGTTACTATGGTTACTATGGTTACTATGGTTACTAAGGTTAATGCAGTCAACTTAGTACAAACCTCAGGTGGTCAACAGAAACAATGCATAATATCCCGGGTCATATGGTATTATAAAGTTAAAGAGTTATAGCGACAGCAGAACTTGCACAGAAGTAGGAAGGAATTCTGAATTTTATAAACCGCGGGTTTTGTTCTGCAAATCACAGGATTTGTTCTGTAAAATGCGGGATTCATACTGCAGTTCAACAGTAAAACATTAAACAACATGTCAAACAGAGCACCTTTTCGACCAAAAGTAATCATATTAACATACAACTGAATCAGAACTCGATCATCAACAAGAATATATTCATAATTTCTGGTAAGTTGCTTGCAAGTGAATGAATACAAGTATTTTGATTCTTTGTAACATTCCCAGGATTTGCGTAATTCTTTGTAACAAGAGATGTTACATATGGTTACTATGGTTACAAGACATGCTACCTTTGGTGGGTGGGACAAGTACAAATGCTTCTTTCCCGGGGTTTATGATAACATGAGGCCAGACAACTTCTTCTTCTACAAACATGTTACCATGGTAACAGTGCTATATATAGCATCATGTTACCATGGTAACAGTGTTATATATAGCATCATGTTACCATGGTAACAGTGCTATATATAGCATCATGTTACCATGGTAACAGTGTTATATATAGCATCATGTTACCATGGTAACAGTGCTATATATAGCATCATGTTACCATGGTAACCGTGTTATATATAGCATCATGTTACTATGGTAACCGTGTTATATATAGCATCATGTTACCATGGTAACAGTGCTATATATAGCATCGTGTTACTATGGTAACAGTGCTATATATAGCATCATGTTACCATGGTAACAGTGCTATATATAGCATCATGTTACCATGGTAACAGTGCTATATATAGCATCATGTTACCATGGTAACAGTGCTATATATAGCATCATGTCACCATGGTAACAGTGTTATATATAGCATCATGTTACCATGGTAACAGTGTTATATATAGCATCATGTTACCATGGTAACCGTGTTATATATAGCATCATGTTACCATGGTAACCGTGTTATATATAGCATCATGTTACCATGGTAACAGTGCTATATATAGCATCATGTTACCATGGTAACAGTGCTATATATAGCATCATGTTACCATGGTAACAGTGCTATATATAGCATCATGTTACCATGGTAACAGTGCTATATATAGCATCATGTTACCATGGTAACAGTGTTATATATAGCATCATGTTACCATGGTAACAGTGCTATATATAGCATCATGTTACTATGGTAACAGTGCTATATATAGCATCATGTTACCATGGTAACAGTGCTATATATAGCATCATGTTACCATGGTAACAGTGCTATATATAGCATCATGTTACTATGGTAACAGTGCTATATATAGCATCATGTCACCATGGTAACAGTGCTATGTACAATTTGGGTAGATCACAACCAATCATATTGATAATTGGGAATTCTTACGGAGTATAGATGTATAAATATTCAAAATTGGTATAATTCAATTGGGGTCGAAGGGGATCGGTTCAGAAACAGAGATGTTGTGTAACAGTCTCTATAGATTACACTAAATAAAACTTACTAAATAAAATATAATAAAAGAAGCTACAAACCTCCCATTGACTCCTCAGAACCGAGCCCACTTTTACGGGATCTCCGAGACACAGCTATACACAATATAATCACAAACACGAGGAGAGCAGAGCCTGCCATGAGGTTCAGCAGGGAGTTCTCGAAATCTAGGCTCTTATCTTCCTGCCGAGCTACCCCTATATACTCCTGGCAGTTAATACTTGTTATTTTCATTAACTCAATCTAGTTATATTATGTTGCGTGATGAAGTGTGCCGATAAGAGATGGGTTCAGTAATTTTGTAATTAATATAATTAAAAGAGTGCGTAGTCAGCGATATAGCAATATAATATAGTGAGTTGAGACTCAGATAGCTAAGGTTAAATAATAAGTATACATTATACAGCTGCTATTTGTTTGGCGTCCTTATTCGTCAGGCTTATAATAATGTTTATTTCGTCTATTTACCACCGATCAGTGGTAAAAATATTTGCAACTAATCCCAGAAATTATTGAATTTTGATAGTTTTCCAGAACTTTCTTTCTTAGCATTACAAAGTTGCTTAAAGCCATGTGCTGCAAGAAAAATGCTTAAAATGTTGAGTGAACACACCGTGAAAATACAAATTATTAAAGTGGTTGAACTAAATCATAAAATGGCTAATAAAAGATGATTTTTCACCATATTGCTTCAATAACTATGCAGCACCTCGTGAGGCGTGAGGCGAAGGCGAGTATTAAAGGTGACCACTCTAGAGTTTGCAGCTAACCCAAATAAAGCGTGAGGCGACTGCCGACTATACTAGAGTAACTTTGCAGCGAACCCAAATAAAGCGTGAGGCGACTGCCGACTATACTAGAGTTTGCAGCTAACCCAAATAAAGCGTGAGGCGAACGCGAGTATTAAAGCGCAAACTAACGGATAGAGGTTTATTATGTTTCCTTTTTGAAGGAACGCCGCTGCGTTCTCCCGGCAATATACTCTTCTGTGGTTATTTGAAATTAGAATATAAGAACCTATTATGTCGCATATGTTAATGATATATCATATTATATATTTTGTATATATTGTATTATGACAATAACTCACAACTTATATTTTTTTTCCGTGTTTACAATTTACATGTTTATTGTATAAAATTAACATAAGTGGAAGCAAAGTAACTGAATGTTATCTAAACCAGGCCTCAGAGCAAAAGATTTTATGGACTATTTATTAATATTTAGTTATTTATTCAAAATTATAATTCTCAGCAATCAAGAGTATTAGGATGATTTTACTGCCTCAATGTTAGAAGTTGCCTGCTGCGAGTCAAAATTATTTTTTCTCGAGCTAATTCTATTTGGTAATAATTTTTGCACTATTACATTTTGTGATTTCGTAGTCGCACCGCAAGGTTCACCTTTGACTTTTTGAGAATAAAAAGAGATGATTACAAAGCAAAGCACCAAGAATCAAGAACATCTAAGAATAAGGCAAGAGGTAAAGACTAAGGTTTAGCAAAACACATTTAGAATCACAATGATAAGACGAATGTGATATGGATAAGGATGGATAAGGCCCAACTTTTGAATATAATTTAAGAAAGGACTAAAATAACAATTCTATCAATATCTTAAGAAATGAGCGTTAAAAAAGAAACAAACCTTGAGGTTAACAACTCCACTAATAACACAAACTGCTGCTAACAGCAACACTGCTGTTCCCATAGCAACATGGTTTGGAACGTAGTTCAGTCTCGACTTCAGCGACGCACCTGACAAAATCACAATTTTACAAATTCAGTTATGATAACAAATTATCTCAGTCAGCGGCTGATAGATAAAAAGGCACGACTGTAAGAATGTATTGATTTTAAATTTCTTGTTTATTTCTATGAACAAGAATACATTTACTGACCTTTACAACATGACTGTAGCACAATACAACCCCCCATAAACTGTATCACTAGAATTAAGAGCAGAAGAATTCCACACCAACTGTGCAGTGAGTAGAGATGTGTTTTCTGAGAAGTAGTTGTTAAAAAGTTGTTAAAAATGTATTAAAAAGTTTTTTAAAATGTATTAAAAAGTTATTAAAAAGTTATTAAAAAGTTGTTTAAAGGCTATATTAAAAAGTTATTAAAAATCTATATTAAATAGTTATTAAAAGGCTATATTAAAAAGTTATATTAAAAGGTCATTACAAGACTATTACAAATTGTTAAAAGGTTATTAAAACTTTAAAACAACTTTTTTATCTGATACAGCGCATTTATTGTGTCTAATAATATTTTATTCCCGAAAATTTTATACCGGTCCCAACAACCATAAAGAAAGTTGGACAATTACTAGCGTTACCCATGATAGTGTGAGTTGTAGTGTAGCCATGGTAGTATTACCCATGTGACCCCCGAATAAAACTCACGTTATTCTCAGACTTGTAGCTGATAATAAGGATAAGTCCCGCAATACCAAACAGTAAAGACAAAGTGTTGAAGATGGAGTGGGTTATTCTGGCACAGTGCCGGGAACTGGGACACACGCGCACTAGCGCGATACCCTGCGCGAGCAGGTACGTGAACGCGAACATCATCACTATTCCGTGTAGGTACACTCTGCGGGTATTCAAATTATATATGGGAACTCAAAGACAAATCAGGCTCTATTGAATAATGAAAGTAAAATCTAAGATTAATCTAAGTAAAGACTCGCAGCATGTTTATATAATTTATAACTATATAAGTCCACACAGAAAAAGCTAAAATTATATTTGACTGAATTACTTGAATAAATTAACAAATAAATATATTTATTAACTAAATAACAAAAGACTCACAGCATGTTATCTCCAGTGAAGTTGTCAGTATGAAGAGATAACAGCCAGTAGATCATGATAGCAGTGGGAATAGTCACTATCACCTCGAACATAAGGAACATACATACCCTCTTAAACGACATGTCTGGTGGAATGTTTGTTAAAACGTACATTAGTACATTATTACATTAGTACATTAGTACATTAGTACATTAGTACATGAGTACATTATTACATTAGTACATTAGTACATTAGTACATTAGTACATTAGTACATTAGAACATAAGTAAATTAGTACATTAGAACATAAGTACATAAGTAAATTAGTACATAAGTACATTATAACGTTTGTACATTAGTACATTAGAACATTAGTACATTAGTAAACAGTAGTTACTGCGGCACTGCTAGCTAACAGAACGATTTTGTTGGGAAAACAATTAATCAAGGTAAAATCCACTGTGAATAGTCGCGTCTAATTGTTAATACAATTAAATAGTAAACGCTTTAATTCAGTTTAGGGTGCTAATTTAATTCAGATAATGAATATTATCTATACTAATAATCTAAAAATGTGTGTGTTCGTTCGTTCGTGTGTAATTTCCGAACGGCTTAATCAAGAAAACGGTTAAAGTTATCGGACTGGTTTTTTCAGTAAGTAGTTTCGACAAAACCCGACAAAACTATGACGAAGCCAAATGATTAAGGTTTTTTTAAATCGGTCGGTGGTAATTGGTTTAATTGATCATTTTGTGACCCAAAATGTAATACTTAAGGGGACATATACAAAAAGCTTTTATATTCTGAACAGGCTGTAACTTCATATTAAGAAAGTAGACATTAAAACAATAAGATTTGATACATTAAAAATTATTTTTGAGGAACCGCACTTTCGAAAAAATAAATATTTTCTTTTTCGAAAATTTTGATTTTTTTACTGAACATTACTTACACTCCGTACAAGAAGTCCCTCAAAGGATTTTATAATTAAAATATAGATGACGAAGTTACAGACCAAACAAGGTCGAAAGAAGCAAAATTAAAATTTTTGTAAAAATCAAAGTTGTATATTTTACCATTCACCCAGGTCATAAGATATCGCTTTAAAAATTCTTGTGAGTGTAGCTGATGATCATATCCAACTTTTTTGGAACAGGATTTCTCTCAGTTTTGAGTTTTAAGGTATAAAATGTGGCCTAAACGACTTAGTAAAATTCATCGTAAAAAAGGGCCAAACATGGCAGATTTAAGGTTTAAAATGCCTATAACTCAAAAAGTATCAGTTTTTTTGAAATAATTTTTACAGGATCGTAATCAGCTTGGTAAGACGAATCTTTTAGTAGACGAATCTTTTTCGAAAAAGAAAATATTTATTTTTTCGAAAGTGCGGTTCCTCAAAAATAATTTTTAATGTATCAAATCTTATTGTTTTAATGTCTACTTTCTTAATATGAAGTTACAGCCTGTTCAGAACATAAAAGCTTTTTGTATATGTCCCCTTAAGTGTCTTCTTCTCTCCCACTTTCGCTCTCTCTTCCCCCCCATAACGGATTTGCTATATGAATAGGTAATTTGGCAGTGGACCTCAAGATTACCTATCAAGTATTACTATTAGATACGTGAGGGGTACTAAAAATCAAATTGCAGTCTGTTTGGAATGAGCGAGTTCATACTTTCGCACCGTTTAACTGCGAAAATGTAATGCATGTTTTTGTTAATGTAATAGTCGGGTATGTACTATGTACTTTTGTATTTCAACTGCGATAGTGAAGTCCCGGCCGTAGAGACGGGTAACACTAGTAGCTTTATAAGTTTCAAGGATCGGACGAATCAATTCCCAAACTCCAAATAAAATAATGTCAACAGTGAGCCTTATAAGCTTATACTTGCTTACTTATCCGTTATCGTGATGTTTAAATAGTATCGCTTTAGTATCGTTACATCATTTAATATGCACATTACACAGTACACGCAATATAACGCAGAGTAAAGTCAGATCCAGATAGTGAATGGCTCTATTGAAATAGCAGATAGATCTGGGAGCAACTAAAGGGGGAGGGGGCCGGGGGGGGGGGGGGGGGGGGGGGGCCGGGGGGGGGGGGGGGGGGGGCGGGGGGGGGGGGGGGGACAACGTGTAATGTTAGTTGTATTTGTAATATTAAGTTTAATATAAAGTGTAATGTTAAGTGTAATTTAAGATATAACAGAAAAGAAACAATGGGATGAATTGATTTTGCCATCTTTAACGAGATCTGCCCAAGAAAAACAGAAATTATTGGACTACACATTAATGAGTAATGACTCATCCTAAATTATAAGAAGATTCCACTTATTGCTTTTAATAAAATTTTTCAAACCCAAATGAAGAAAGTATGTATTTAATATGCGAACAATTCCACTCAAACACAACGAAGGAAGAAGGATTATGATCGCAACAATTACGTAACAGATTGGGAATTAGTAATGGTAGCTGGGACTTTGAAAATGAGGCGGTGTCATATTAAAGTATTAAGAGTACTCTCACTCAGGGAGGTTATTGTACATTATATACATCTAGTATTATACGCAGTACATTGTACTGATGGACATTTTCAGCTAGTGTACATTGTAAATTGTACATCCAGTATATGTAGTAAATTGTACATTGTTCATCTAGTGTATATAGTACATTGTGCATATAATATATACACTATACAGTGCATTGTGGGAATAACGTAAATCTTATTAGATTTTTAACAATTTCGTATTAATAAATACGTATTAAAGGAAAATGTATCTTAAAACTTTAAAACGGCAAGTTAATTTAAAGTAACTTTATAAATAATACGATAAAAATCATAGGAACATCAACGAATAAAACTTGCTAAAATATCGGCTGTGGCTTGAACAAGTAGACAGCTTAGATTAATCAACAATATTCTGGCAAAGAGCCAGCGATTAAAAGCTTTTAGTTCCATCATTTAGCGGCCAGGTAGCGCAGTTGGTTAGAACGCCTGTCTTACAATCGTTAGGTTGCGAGTTCGAAACCCACTGACTGCCTGGTCGTGGGGTGAGCGTCGTCGACGTTCAGCTAAGGATCATGAGTGGTCTATGCAGCCCCCCGGTCTACTCAGCCGAATACTCGAGAAATCGGGTGTGAGGGTTAAATGAGGAGCTGCACATTGCAGCAAAGTCTCGGACGAAGAAAGTATGGTACACACTACCTTAACCGTCACTGGCCAAAAAGATCCTTCGGCTTCCTGTAATTGGCTGGTTGCACTTGTGTAACATTGTGGCTGTTGGAATACACCGAAGTAAAATAAGTGTCTAGATAAAAATTAAAAAAAAAAAAATCGAACTGAGTCAGCAGGCAGCTATTATAATCGATGTAACGCTAATAGCTACTTAACTGTGAGAACTCAGCTTAAATATACTTATATAGTGCTAAATCCTGGATCCTGAGAGCTGACTATTTAAAGTAGTAAGAAGTCAGCTTATACATTATATAATCTTAAATAGTGTAATACAATAGGTATAATAATAAATGAGAGCCTCTCATTTCGACTGCAATCTTGATTGACCCACTCAAGAGAGCGAAAAATGATACTTGTTAGTTGTTAGTATAAGTACTGAGTACTGCATGCTGAGTACTGAGTGGAGAGAGCTGAGTTATGAGTACTAAGTGCTAATTACTGAGAGCTGAGTTGTAAGTACTTAGTGCTAATTACTGAGTGCTGAGTTATGAGTACTAAGTGCTAATTACTGAGTGCTGAGTTGTAAGTACTTAGTGCTAATTACTGAGTGCTGAGTTATGAGTACTTAGTGCTAATTACTGAGTGCTGAGTTGTGAGTACTTAGTGCTAATTACTGAGTGCTGAGTTGTGAGTACTTAGTGCTGAGTACTGAGTGCTGAGTTGTGAGTACTTAGTGCTAATTACTGAGTGCTGAGTTGTGAGTACTTAGTGCTGAGTACTTAGTGCTGAGTTGTGAGTACTTAGTGCTAATTAATGAGTGCTGAGTTGTGAGTACTTAGTGCTAATTACTGAGTGCTGAGTTGTAAGTACTTAGTGCTAATTACTGAGTGCTGAGTTGTGAGTGGTGAGTGGTGAGTGGTGAGTACTCGTAATATAGTATTAGCAACGGTTGTATTTACCCAGACAGATGACAAGTGATACTAATAAGCCTCTATAAGTGTGTAATGGAGACAAGCAGCGACAGAGAAACCAAATTATAACGAAATTAGAAATATAAGGTGTGAGCAATAAAGAGGTGAAGCAATAAACAGGTAACAGGAGGTGACCCCACTACCATATATAATGCTAAGTATAAACTCTCACAAGGAGATCAGACACATTAAAATCTGGACCTACCTGCTCTCTCTCTCTTTCGTCACTTTACACAGTGTACAAGGTAAGATTACCTTATATGGTAGTAATATTGTGGTGGTACTGCCTTATATGGTCATGTTACATCATATACATGTAAATGATCAAGATCTTTTATCAAGCAAGCTTTGTACATAATAGGACTGTAAATTAACATGTAAAGGTGACGTAATTCACGTAACGGTAGTGGAATAAAAGAATAGAGGGCATAATTAATTAGTGGTAATAATTAATTATGGCCAAAAGGCAGTTATTCTCACTCTGAAGAAATTTAGCAGTCATCGCAACCAAACGCTCTACGACAATTCGTTTGCAGTTATTGGACCTCGATTGTGGAACTTAACATGCATACTATCGAATATCCCCTGCACTTTAAAGAAATGCTTACAACGTTTGTGAAATCATTCCCGGATGAGCCTCTAGTGGCAGGATACAGCTGTCCAAATGGAAACTCGTTACTCGACTGGAGTGGAATAAAGGCAGCGACCTCGCTGTCCGGATGGTCAGCAACTCTGATGACCCGATAGAGGATTCTATGAAGCACACCTAAGTTACCAAAGTAAGTACTCTTATAAGTGGCCTGTAAACTTTGAAAACTTTCAGACCTTAGGTTCATTCGAGTGGGGTGTGGCAGCCTCATGACGGTTTACTACAAATTGTCTGATATCTCAGGAGAGTTAGAATTAACCCAAATATCAGGGACACGAATGACAATATCTCTATCATTATTTATTATATCGGCTTGTACTTCGTCACAAAGTGAAGATACAAGGTTACAATAGTTTATTATAAACCATACTGTAGTATTATGTATGTTCTTTGGTCTGTTTTATACAACATAATATAATATTAATATGCATTTTTGATTTTACAGCTGGGGGCAATATTTTCGAACGGTTTTATTTCATCATCATTTATTGCTGTACTCTGTAAAATTTGAAAAGCATTATTCATCAAAAAATCTTTTAAACTCACACAGGCTAGATAATAAAACAAAAATTCAACACAACGACATTCATAAAACACCGCTACTAGTTAGAATGTAATTATAGCGCAGGGAGAATGTTAATTAATCACATACCATGTTCTAACACGCCCCTCACTATATAGTCACTCGTCACTCTTCAAAGTTTATCATATTTTGTGATCTAATTTATTCTGTTGATTGTAATGTTATGATTGTAAATTCCATTATAAATTGTAAATTTGTTATGTTTTATTATTATTTAATGGGATAGGAGCGTTTTAACGAAGTTTAACTAGTGAAACCCTGGCTAGGGTAAAGTATTCGTTTCATTTCTAAATGAAAAGCTGTAGGATAACAGTCCTTTTAACAATGTAAAACCTAATATTTAATAGAAGATGACGCACGTGTCACTGAATATACTATTATAAATAGGGTTTACAGCGGAAGAACTAACATAACACAAGTGGGGAGCTTTAAGAGGCGCTCAGAGGTAGCTTAGAGGCGCTTAGAGGGAGCTTAGAGTGTATAGTACTACCATCAAGGTACTTAGAGTTAAGTTATCAATAGTATAATATTAGGGAGCAGTGAAACTATCGGACATGAACGAGGGTGATTGATCGGGAACTTTGCACTTCTGTAAAATTGGGATCCTCTGATGTCATGAAACAATATTGTGGGTTGCTAGGTTCCAACGGTTGCTGGGTAACCATTTAAGTGTCACTGTTCAAGTATAATGTAGCGGTTTAAACCACGAGTCTAATGTAAAGCAAACAATAAAACAAAAGAAGGGAGGCTGCAGAGCTACACAACAAAATAAAAAAGTTATAAAGTAACAGAGCAAAGTACACGCTACCAACAATAGACACTTACATGTGTATAAACAACTCAGACAATGAATGACAGATAGGAAGTGAATATTTGTGTGGTCTCAGATGGCTGCGCGCGCACAGTCACGTGCACTGTCACGTGACTGTCACGTGACTTAGTGGCGCACACTGATTGGACACTGAGTTGTCACGTGACTTAGTGGCGTGTATTGATTGGACACTGAGTTATCACGCATTGGGTTCTGATTTACTGATTGGTAGTTAGGTGGAGGGTGTGACAGAAAGAGGCAGTTAGCAAGGTACAATAATGTGTCAAGACGATATTGAGAGTTCTACAGACAGAGAAATTAGAGATATGAGAAATTTAGGTTTCAGATTTACCTGCCATTAATTAATTGTGTGTACTGATTAAAGAGTCAAAAACACTAACAAAATAACACTAACAAAGTGACACTAACAGTTGTGACACTGACAAAGTGACACTAACAAAGTGACAATAACAACGTGATACTAACAAAATGACACTAACAAAGTGATACTAACAAAGTGACACTAACAAAGCGACGCTAACAGTACCACTTTTAAAAACCCTGATTGAAACGAAACAATCAGATTTAAAGATATAAATATTATATAATGAGTATAGTGGCGTAACGAAGGGCCCCGCTGTGTGTATCCTCTAAAATCACCTAATTTGTCCTATTTTACCTTCTAATTTAAGAGGGGGAGGGGAGATGAAGGGGGGGGGGGGGGGGGGGGGGGGGCTGCGGGGGCACTGGTGGACTTTAATGTCCAGGTTACAATATAATACCTGAATACCAAATAAACTGTTTTACAAATGTTTAAAATATGGGATTGAATTGAGAGGAAAGCTGTGACGAGGTGAAATCTGAGACCAAACGTCACAGCACTTAGCCAGCACCCACCACAACAGTTAAAGATAAAGTCCAGTACTGTGTTCTAACCGAGGGTGACGTCATTACCTTATGTGATAAAGTGACCATGATATTATTGGTAATAATACCGTATAAGGTCACACATCTGCGATCAGCTTGTTACGAATCTCCCGCCCAGTTTTACTGGTAACAAACCTTATAGAGGCGGGATGCAATTTCTGATTGTTTCTGAATAGACTCCGTGAACACAGTTTCTAATGGAATTAATTTATCAAAAGCAGACTTATGAAAGGTTGTAAAAAGTTAAAACTCCAGCAAATTTAGATCAGTACAAATCAAAACTAAAAGAAACACAGACCAACTGAAAGTATTTAAAATGTATTGTTTTATCAAGTTTATCTCGCAGATAAAAATCAAATCAAGTTAGAAGTGCACGATAAAGTCATTGGCACACTGTATTACGGCTGTGTACTTACTAGTTATTAGTGAACTGTGCAGGGTGTATAGTGTGCAGTGTGCACTAGTGTACAGTGTACAGTGTACAGTGTACAGTGTACAGTGTACAGTGTACAGTGTACAGTGTACAGTGTACAGTGTACAGTGTACAGTGTACAGTGTACAGTGTACAGTGTACAGTGTACAGTGTACAGTGTACAGTGTACAGTGTACAGTGTACAGTGTACAGTGTACAGTGTACAGTGTACAGTGTACAGTGTACAGTGTACAGTGTACAGTGTACAGTGTACAGTGTACAGTGTACAGTGTACAGTGTACAGTGTACAGTGTACAGTGTACAGTGTACAGTGTACAGTGTACAGTGTACAGTGTACCTACATTGCAAAATGATTGAATAAGGTCCAAAACAGTACGAAGGCGCACATTAAATTGTACCCTCCAACAAGAGCTTACATTATACAATATACATGTTATAGAGAGTAGAGAACCTATGATAACACTATAACAGTGGCACCAGGATAGGTGGTCCAGGGGTCAAGTAACCACCGCTTTGTGCAACACGGATACAACCATTATATATACCGATTATATAAGAGAGAGAGAGAGAGTCCCACATGAAGTTGGGGGGGGGGGGGGGGGGGGCGGGGGGGGGGGGGGCAACTGCCAATCTTACTGACCATCTAACTGATCAGTATTTACACTTTAGAGTAGAATTTCACTCAGTATATAAATTCACAACATCATGAACAATTTACTCATTTCATTTCCAATTAACAGATCGTTGACTTTAAAAGTTAAAGTCGTTTAAGTTATGAAACATTGGAAAAGAGATGACATAAATTTACTGAGTCGATTGTTGCGTTAATCAAATTCATGAAGACAGTCCACTCAATTACATCCATCGAGATGTCCGTAATAAGTATGTTTGTCTATCAAACTAAAGTTGATGATTCCAGGGATAATATCCGGTAGTACCTAGAGTTTATTAAATTTAGTACTTTCAACACTAGTACTATATAGCAAATAATTTGAGCCTGATGAAAGTGTAGCACACTGAAAGCTCGCGTTTCCTCCTAAACAGTAGTTTCACTTGTCCAGTTGTCCTACCTAGTCTCTACTACCGGATATTATCTCTTATCATGAGACTGATAAACAGCGAACCTCTCCAGGATCTCAAACTAAAGTTCTAAGACTAAAACTGGACCGCTATATTTAAGACTTTCAGATCGTTGTTAGTTCATTTCTGTGACGGTGACACACTAGATCACCTATCTTTTCGGACCGTCTTTCTTGGCTCACTGTGGTGTTTACAGGGTAGCCATCCTTTGATAGATTTTTAGAGAATTAATAAATACAGGGTGGCCCAAAAGTAACTGCCCACACGCAACCCTTTAATAACTCACGTAATTCTTCTTAGAAATTAGAATTGCACATAACAGAAATTTCAGAGATTATAGATATGGGTTAAACTTAGATTTGCTGAAAGTTTCGTCAAATTTAATTAATTACAGTGGGTGTGGCACGCCAATCCCTCTTTTTCGCTATTGTCACCATAAAGTGAGAACGCTTTCAGCTTGGAACTTTAAAGTTTTTAGACAATTTAACCGAGTTCTGACCCTTTTAAGATATTGAAGATACGTGATCTTGGCACTTAATCAGTGATTTCACTTAAAGAGTGACGAAATCACTGATTAAGTGCCGAGATCACGTATCTGCAATATTTTAAAAGGGTCATAACTCGGTTAAATTGTGAACAACCAACTTGAAATTTTGGGAAAGCACTTCAATTATCAAACAAAATGTGTCTAGAAACTTTGAAGTTCCTAGCTGAAAGCGTTCTGATCACTTTATGGTGACAATAGAGAAAAGGAGGGATTGGCGTGCCACACCCACTGTAATTAACTAAATTTGACGAAAATTTTAGGAAATCTAAATTTGACCCATATCTATAATCTCTGAAATTTCTGCGAAATTCTCAGAAGAATTAATTGAGTTATTAAAGGGTTGCGTGTGGGCAGTTACTTTCGGTCTACCCTGTATCTCCAAAACATCCTCAATTTGCTTGAATCTCAAAAATGGCGAGCTGGAGGTCAGTCTTACAGGTTCTAATCGGACGTAACAGAGCTACTTCAGCTAGTGAGTTATATCCAATTGAAGGTTAAGACTGGATCTCTGCCGTTTTCTGACAAAAGTGCTTAAGTAACATTTTGGAAATTTCGGGTTTTTGGTCTAAATTTTGTTTTTGGGTCAAAAACTATCCCTGAGGACCATTGGATACATTCGCTGACCCTCCGAAACCCCCTTTTTGGAACCCCCTAAAATGCAAAAAATGGTCATTTTTCTGAGAAAAGTGCTTAAGTAGCATTTTGGAAAACGGGTGCCGTTTATCTCAAAAATGGTGCCATTTCGGGAACTGAAAATGGTGGCATTGTTTTCTACGTCCAAAACTGGCCTAGTGACGGCAATTTGGTGATCGTGGGTCTTTTGGCCCGGAAAAAAACAATTTATAATTATTGCACTTAAGGGGGCATACACCAAACCTGTCCAACCCAAATTATCTCATAGGCAGTTCAGTGACCATGTGATTTTTGGCTTAAGAAATGACTTTTTTTAATAACTTCCAAGGGAAGCATTTTAGGGTGATTTGTTGTTCATAACTCATATGTAATTGTGCTAGTTGCGGTTATTTTGCACCATTTAAAAAGTCACTAGCACATTCCTTTCAAAATTTTAGAAAAAATCAGTAATTATGAAAAACGAAAAATATGCTTAAATTTGTTGTTTGGCTTTGAGGTCCAATAGATCTGAAGAAAAATGAGTAAACACATTTTAGAGGTCATCAAAAACTGCGCCAGAATTCAGAGAACAATTTCATGTCAAGCATCAAAACAATTCGATCTTCCCTGACTAACTTTTTGGTAAAAATAAGCTTGAATTTTTAAGCCTGGTCAATTTCAGCTTTTTGACTTTAAAAATTTATAACACACCAGCTTTTTAAGATACGATATCAAGATTTTACACACACCTTGAAATAGATGTGAATAGACGGCGACCAAAATTTCAACCCGATCCCGCAAGAAATGATTAACTTATAGCCTCTCCATGAAACAAATTGTGTTTTTCCAAAAATTCCACTCTCACCAGGAAATGCTCGATTACAAAAATAGGTATTCTCAAAATAATTTTTTTCGGTGTGGAAACGGTGCGCTAGAAGGTCACTGAACTGCCTATGAGGTCATTTGGTCTGGACAGGTTTGGTGTATGCCCCCATTATACTTTTAATTAGATGTTGATTCTGTCAACTGAAGCTATATAATCGGAACTTACAAATCTAAGACTAAATTTTCACGACGGATCAATTGGTGATGGTCATAAACTTCAGAAACGTTAGCTTCGCCGTCAAAATTGCCGATTTGTCACTGCAGAACCTTTCAAAATATGCTTCAAAATTTGCTTTAAAATTTTTATTCTCTAATCAGTTGAGACTGTAGATTTTTAGCTTGCCTGACCTAAAATGAAGCAAATTGCTATTGCTGGGAGGAAAGATGAGAAAGTATCTTCAACCTGGGTCAAAGCTATAAGGTCTTTTGCTGAAGTGAGAATTGGTGAAAGCCGGGAAATCATTCTGTGGGCAGACAATTGTTCCGCTCAGAACAAATGCTGGCCACTTTTCACTGCGTTATAATTTTCACCGCTCATAAACGTTATATATTTCACCGCTCATAAACAGCCCTGACCTCGGGCTTGACACGATAACAGTGAAATATCTGGAGCCAGGCCATAGGTTCATGAACACTGACTCGTTCCACCATTAAGTGGAACTGTTCATCAAACAGTGCGGACAGCTAAATAATTATGACTTGAGGACTTTGGTGGTGCAGTGGAAAAGGTGGGTTCTGCTGTTTCTATGGCCTGTTCGGACTTTCATTCTTGGCATATGAGGTCATATGGGACAAGAAACCGCTGCAAAACAGAAAGACCACTGCTCGAGAAGGTGAAGGTCATCAGGTTTCAGCGTGGCTCGGTCCAAATGGAATGGACATCAGAGCACAACGAGGTTTCATTTCGTTCTGCTCCATTTCTGCGGCAGAAAGAAGAGTAATTGATCCGGTTAGGTATAATCATAGCTTTCCCACAAAATCAATCACGGGGTATAGCAAGCGCTAAAAAGAAAGATATAGTTCAAAACCTTTGTAGACTTATGAGCCCCCGATTTTTTCGTCAAGTTTTAAATATAAATAGATATATTCTCGATAGTATTGCCTGAATAAATAGTATCAGGAGAGAAGATTTGTAGGATACAATACTTGAGTAGGAACAGTGTGCCTCGTGACGTGTAAAGCTGTAGGTACTTTGCACGACAATAGCTGGATAACGCAATATTGTTCATACACGTTTCGTGTACCTTCTTAGCTTATCAATTACAGTGAATGGGATATTGACTTTGAGTAGGGAATGATAGGACATGATTGGATCTTGTGATATAAAGTAAGAATAGCTCATCGCATGTAATACTCAACAAGCTAGCATATTTTTACTAGTACTACAAGCTTACAGGAAAAATGTTTCATCCTTTTATTTTGTGCTAGATAGACTCGCCTGGGTCAGCTGCCTTATAGAGCGATACATATCTACCTTATCGGACCTTATTTGGACGGACATTACTTGAACGCTGGAGGCCCTAGCGTTCATCTTAATGTCCGTTCAAATAAAGTCCGTTCAATTAATGTCCGTCCATGTTAAAGTCCGTTGAATTTTTTTCAAAATTTTTTTCATTTCGAACTTTTTGTCCAGAATATGACAACTTTTTAATTTCAGTCAATTTCAATAGCTATCATTAAAGTTAAACTAAACTATATCGTTGAATTAATAAAAACAAGGTATTATAAAATTTTAACAATCTGAATTGTAAATATCACATTATTGCATGATCACTATCTTGAAGTTGATCTTCGGCTTCTTCTACCTCCACATTTTCTATTACAACTGGTTGTCTGTCCAACTCGTAGTCGTACCGGGCAATGGACGATCCCAACTGCTCTACTAGAGAGATACTTGAAAGTTGAATGCCTAAAGTACAGCTTAAGCTTTATCTCTAGTCCCCCACTTGGTATAGGCGACCTTCGGTGGCTTATGTCAGCTACGATACCTTCTACCATACCACCCATCTCGATAAAGTAGAAGACAAACCGGGATATCTCCCTAGGTATGTGACCGACGGTATCTAATCTAGTCCTGTAGGTACCTTCGTACCTTATATGCACAGCGCAGATAAGCTTATTGTATGAAAAACATGGATGCTAAAATCATTTGCTAAAATTTGGGTGAGCGGTGCCTTTTCTTATGGCACTGTTCCGACTGATGTCATTATCTACATTATGTAAATTGATTATGTAATATATTACATTAAACTTGATTACGACATTTGTTTATAATAAATCGTTCATCACAAATTTGACATTAAGGAAGGAAGTTATCCAAACAGCAACCATGTCGATGTCAAAAAAAATGAAGGCCTTCACGTCCGAGCCGATGGGTGAGAAAGCTGTGAAGTCATTGCCTGGTATCGGAAAGAAACTTGGTGATAAATTGATTGGTGAGGTAAATGCCATGTTTAAACTCTAGATTAGATTTTATAATCATCTATTTATATTCATTTTAGCTTTATCTTGCAAGATAAGGGATGAATATGATCAATTTGACATTGAAAATTACAATATAGGGAGTATAGCTGCCATTTTCCTTCACAAGACAACACTTAAATAATTTATTTGATTTCTTTATTGTAGCTCACTATCTTGGCCTTTGCTGAAACATTAATCTCTTAATTTACCAGGGTTTCCAATACGCATACAATGTGCTTGGACAGTTCTTGAAGCTGGGTAAAAACGAGGACCTGATGGTTAAGTGGCTGAATTACAAAATTGGAGCCAACCGTAAACAAGCCGGTGATTGCGCCAAATGCTTGAATATTTGGTGTGATGCTTTCTTGTAATCTGTCTCACCAAACGGGGTGCAGTTATTAACAAGACGAGACTCAGTACATGAAATGTTACGATTTTTTTGTAGAAAACACTTAAACAAATATTGACCGATTATACCGGATTATGCTGTTGAAATTAGGTTTATGTTTTCAGACTGTTTTTATCCTGAATCAAGTTCTATATTCTTGTTGTTAAATGTTGTTTGAATTCCTGGAGTTTAATTTTCTTGAGCCTCTTAAATCTTAAATCTATCACTTATCACAGGTATTCCTTCTAATTCTGTCCGAAACTTTCAACTTTGGAACCTGGCCTTTTCGCTATAGAACCCCCTCGAAACTATCCGACGTTCGACCCGTATTTATTTTAACTCATTTGTCTTGCTTGGTGGTGCTGTTTTTAATAGGTTTGGATTACAGAATTGTTATTTTAATCATGAAAATTCAAGGTTACTGAATTTATTGTGTTATGATAACTTTTAAAATATTTATGTCGAACTATTTACAATTATTTTCACCATTCTGTACCAAAAGATTCTAACTCCTCTTCAATCAGCCTTTTTTAAGGTGTAATTCCCCTTTTATTTAAAAAAATGCTTCTCTACACCGGAAGCTGTTGATACTGTAAGCAATGATCTTAGTATAAATATGACAGAATTTGAAATTTTTGTTTCTCATATGTTAAGATTTCATCAGCTAAACTTCAGTAATTAACCCAACTCACTGCAACGCATGGCACGAGATAACTGGGACGGAGCAGATCCCAAGTATATCCCAAGTATATCGGTAAGGTATATGTTGGTGGTATCGGAGCTGATGTGACACGCAGTGAACTTGAGGCAGAGTATGGCAAGTACGGATCTATTCGCGATGTCTGGATTGCACATAATCCTGCTGGATTTGCTTTTGTTGAGTTTTACGAAGAGAGGGATGGTAAGTGAATTGTACTCTTTAGCTATTTAAATTGAACAGAAATGTGCAGCTTTTCTGTTCAGCTTTTCTGTTACTTGAATCTACAAAATTGCTGGCTGGAGGCCAGTCTTACAGGTTCTAATGCCACGTATCAGAGCTACTTTAGCCAGCGAGTTATGTCTAATTGTATAATGCCCCCTCCTCCCTCCTTCCCCCTCTTGTCTCTCATCTCCAATAAGTAGCCCCCTTAGTAATGCCATTCTAATTACCAAGTGTCTAACGCGAATCGTCTTCATATAATATGTTGCAATTCTATTAAAGTATTAAAATCGGCTGCTTATTTTCCTAAAGATATGGCAAGGAATTGTGGTTCAGAGCACATTGTTATGTAATGCATTAGTGCACTTTTAATAAAACAATTGCCAGTGGATTAAGTGGCTCTAAGTATCTAACACTCTGTGACTATTATTTATATTCCTTTGTCCTTAAAACAATTATAGTCTGATCTGTAACCCCCCCCCCCCCCCCCTCTGAGTACTTAAGAGCTTTTGCTCTAGCAAATCTCTTGCAGTTCTCTTGTAATTGTAAATATTATTGCTATGTATGCCATCATGTAAGAGATACCGTATAATTACTATTTTAACCAGGGAGCTTGAGCATGATATTAAGATGAGTGCAGAGTAGAGCCTGGGAGCTTGAGTATTTGCCATGGATGCAGAGTAGAGTAGTAACACCTTGTATAACCTCAAGTATTTAGAAAAGTAAGCCCTGCTGCACAAATTATTTGAGATAGTTTTATATCTGTCCAGTATGGGTCGTAGGTACTACTTTGAAATCTGTTTAGTGTATTTCTTACTAAATGTATATAGTGTTTATTTATCTATTCTATCAGCCACACTGCTAGTAATAGTATAATATGGTATATGAGAGATATTATCCAATCTTATGACGGGAGAGTGATTAGGACTAGTAGTCACAAACCCACTAAAGCACTAATGGTTTGCCCGGTATATTTAATGATTCTCATATTCAATGATAGATGTGTTTCCGCTAATGGACAATAGCTTCAAACATATTTAAACATCTCACACGTGATGCCCAAATAAGGTATTATATACCTACTTAAATATCGGACTTACTAAGTCACTTAGATAAATGTTCATGTTGTGTTGTTAACGTGCCATCTACTTGGTCTCGCGATTAATTGCTTTGCCGGCAATCATTATTAGTCGTGCTAGAGGGAGTTGACAGTGTGGTTTTGTGCTTCGTATTATAATGGAGGTGTTTTTGTAGTGATGGTGTTTTTTTGTTAGATATTTTCGCTATAAGTTGTCGAAATTTATTTTAACGGACATTAATTGGACGCTGGAGGTCCTAACGTTCATTCTGTCCGTTCAAATAAAGTCCAACAAGGTAGTAAAATTAAATACATTAAATGAATGCCTTCGAGCGTTCATTTTAATGTCTGTTAAAAATTATGTCCGTTTACACAATGTCCGTTCAAATAACGTCTAATAAGGTAAGTTGTAATTATACTAGTCAGATGGCACCTTTAAAGGTTTGTAACTTTAACTAAAGAATAGCTTCAGCTAGTTAATCAAACAAAGAATTACCAGCGTATACCTTGACTCGTATCTACACACTACTAATCTACACCCGGCATTTAACTTTAACCATGTGGTCTATTAAACGCCCCTTAACACACACCACGTGACCACGTTATTAACACGTGATCTATGATTTCAATCAGCGGAAGATTTGGTATATTTTTACCATTCGCAAGCACATTTCGTGAAGCAATGACTCCTAGTCCTAGCACTCATTTGTGCGTACCGCTCCATCACAAGCATACATATAACACATTTTTAAACAATTTAATACGATGCAATTCAAGTCCAATTTTACAGCCGCACATTTGCTTGATTAGTCTTTCTGGAAGGTTAATCGTTGTTCTCACTGTTTAAGTTGTGCAGATCGCTCATATCCATAGTTGCGCTTTTTTAAATCAAATTTATTGTTTTGTTATATTGTAAGATACTTGTATTTCCGAGATTGTGTAAGTTATTAGTTAGAAATCGGTGACAGCATGATAAGTTTATTGTCATGTTATTATTTCATATTCATTTTTATGCAAAAGCTTGCAGTTGTTCGGACAGAGTAAATCTGAATTCAATGTTGTGTTTTCATCAAAATAAAATCGTTTTTCAGTAGTCGAAGATTTTTTGTTTTCCCAACATACTGCTAGTCGAAATAGTGACAAACAACATGTTCGTTTTGGTTTAAAAGCTTTTTCGAATAGACTAAGTCCGTCGAGTTAAGGAACAGTCAAGTAATGGGATGAACTATGAATATTAGTAATATTATAACACTATAAGTAATATTATAACACTATAAGTAATATTAACACTATTAAGTAATATTATAACACTAATCTAAGCACACCTCATTAATTGTAGCTACTAGCAGTGCTGTGGAACGGCGTGACATTAATAAATTCAGAGGACACATTTAATATGTGTTGCCAACGTACGAAATAACACAAACTTATCTTCCATCATTCGCTCAAGTTATCTTCCATCATTTACTCAAGTTATCTTCTATCGCTTGAAAAGTTAAAAACAGCTTATGCAGTCATATTTGGTTACTATGGTTATAATGGTTACTATGGTAACTTTATAGAATATTACAGGATGAAGAAACCAGCGGGAACAGTATTTCTCCGTGGACCTATGGGTGAGTTTGCAGCTGACAAGCCTGAGAAACCCTTCCTAACCTCCTTAGCCAGGCCCATGCCGGGACCCTCCAACTACAACCCCGCTAAAATCAAGACCGGTGCAGGAGAGTGGAGTATAGTTGGGAAGCCTAAAGACCTGCCTGTTTCAGCTGGACCCCCACCCACCCGGTACAGGACGGACACAGATCTCTCCTGGAAAGACAAGACTATCTCTCTGAAGCAGCAGGGTAAGACCTGTCCTCTGGGTCCCCGGTCTGATGTGCATGTTACAGCCAGCAAGGGCCCAAACGCGTACAACGTGAAGTACGGAAATGTTGGACATCTTTCCCAGAAGTACTCTATTGGAGCTCGAACTGACGTAACAGCGATCCTGCATACCAAGGGAAGAAACATCCCTGGACCCAGTTACCTGGCTCCAGATGACCGATCAAACAGCTTCTCCCTAGGGATGCCAATACCTATTCCTAGCGAGACATGGGGACCCGGGCCCGCGGGCTACGAACCTCCGCAATCAATCAGGGGTGTGAACGCTCCTCTCCCAGCTAAAGTAGACAACGAACTAGCCAGCTCCACTGACATCACCCTCCCAAGGTTCTTTGGCTGGAATGTGGGCTACACCCCCTTCAGGAAGATTAATGTGGAGGACAGTCCGGGACCTATGTACGATATCGGGACCACCATGGGTGAAGGGCAGTCTAAAAGTGTGGCCTGGAGACAAAACTTCCACATTACAAAGGAAGGGAAGGTGCCTGCCTGGCCTGCCAGCAACAGGAGGGCTCCTGCTCCAGGGTCGTATAACCCTCGGTTCTCCGACAAGCCCAGCATCCCCAAACAGACGATGGCACACACAACCATCTCACCTACTGACCCCGGGGAACCGGGTCCAAACAAGTATAAGAAAGAGAAAGATGAGTTTTCAAACACAGCTTACTCTTTCGGAGCCAAGGGAAAGCCGACGTACCCTGTGATTCTGAATTACGTTGAACACTCTATTGCAGCTGACATCCCCGCACCTCATAAATTCTGTGGACCCTCAAACTTCTCAAAGAACAGCGGTCCCAAGTCGGTTATCTCTCTGCCACTTAAAAGACCCGCTAATACCATCCCCGGACCTAACAGGTACCGGCCAGAGTTAACCAAAATAAAGGGCCCCCAGTACAGTATCTCCTCTAAAATAACAAAGAGCGATGATAACGGTATCCCAGGTCCCGGATCGTACAACACAGTCAGTTCTAAGCCTGAGACACCTCTCTTCAAGCTCACTGGAAGGCCCAAAGTCAGGAAAGCAGAAGCAACCCCCGGTCCTAACGCGTACAACATTGCAAAGCCAAGCACTAAACCCAAGGGTAAGGGTGCTACACTGAAGGGTAGGCCCTCGCCCTTTGTTTACTCAGGTTTTAAGGACACATCAAGAGTCTCTACTCTCGCTTCGTGATCAATTAGTGATTTAAATTTGAATTTCTACAGACATTCAGACAATAGACAAGGAATGATAAATTTGAAAATTTGTGAAGATATTTACGTACAGTATAATTAGTATCTGCAAACGATTTATTTTGAATTTCCAGATTTGAAAGCAATAGACTTTAAACTATGATAAATTATTAAGTCATTTTTGAAAACATCATTAATGTAATTCACACTAAATTTTAAATAATTTACTTATTTAATATTCAATTACGACTTATTGATCAATCACAAATTCAGTCGGAGCAGGGAAAAAGCCCGTTTAAAAATTGTTTTGAAAACCAATCAGGAGCCAAAAATCCCAAAATCGCACATTAAAGATGTCAATACAATTTTACGTTTTTTGTGTTAGAGCAACGACCAGTTGTTACCAATTTATTCTTTTAGATGCTTTTTATAAATTTGGGGGTTAACGGAGAGTCAATCACCTTTACAATTACGTCTGGTTGTAAAGTGGTAAGTTTTTGGTTTTTGGAAACTTTAATAAAGCAGATAAGACACAATTATCTCTAATTATCTCTAATTATCTCTACCAATAATTCAATTCATTAAAATATTTTCAGTAGCGCTGGAAAAGATTAAATAAATAAATATTTAATGTAATTGGTTTTAAAACTAGAACGACAAGATATTGGCAATTATCAATTATCTAATTATATAATCGCTCTGCAAGGGTTGAACAGATAATCTGATCAGTGTCAGGAAAATTGATAAGCCGTGATATAACAAGTGAAAATTGCACAATTTTATCATCTTATGTTGCTAACACCCAACATTTGAATATTTGATCCAATGACACAAATCGAATTATTCTCCAATCGCAAAATTCTTAACGGCTGTTTTGTGTACTTTTTTGTTTTCGTTCGTGAGGTTCTGAAAATTTGAGTAAAATCTTATTTGATCGTGATGAAGAAATGCATCTTTTTCTACTTACTCTTTATCATGGTGAGTGATGAAGATTTGCATCTTGTTTTATTTACTCTTTGTCATGGTGAGTGATGAAGATTTGCATCTTGTTTTATTTACTCTTTGTAAAGGTGAGTGATGAAGATTTGCATCTTGTTTTATTTACTCTTTGTAAAGGTGAGTGATGAAGATTTGCATCTTGTTTTATTTACTCTTTGTAAAGGTGAGTGATGAAGAGTTGCATCTTGTTCGGACCAATTGTATGTAACACTACGATCAGTCAGTCTGAGACCTCTGAGTAATTGGAGTGTTACATAAGTAAAGTGTCAGTCCCCCTCCCCCACTCCCATCGTCCGATTAAGTCGCAAAATCGAAACCTTGGCTCTCTCCTCTATTTAGCTGATGGACGTAATTTATGGATGACCCCTTACATACGATGTCTTACACAAGAACGGATTTCCAAACATGCATAAACCGATATTTCAGGGACTAGCCACTGAAATCCACAACTCTGAGTTTGAAGAGGCTGAGGTAGACGACATCTACATAATTGGGTGTGACCCAGGTTATGTGACAAACCCTGATAACACGTGCTCTCAGTGTACTCCAGGAACGTATGTAACCACTGACAGTAACCATAGTAACCGTCAGCACTGTGGGTTGTGCCCGTATGACACCTACAGTGGCGTGGGGGCTACAGAGTGCAGTGTGTGCGGTGAGGGGCTCGGGACTTTACAAATTGCATCCACTTCGGCAGCTGATTGTGTTGGTATGTTGTTATTAAGTTTGTTTTTCTAAATTATTAATTTTTGAATATTAAAACAAAAATTGTATTTTTAATTTGACGGAGCTGTTGTGTTTGGCCACATGATAAAAGCAATAGTAACCATAGTAACCATACTCATAGTAACAATATTAACCATAGTAACCATAGAAACTACACCATCTCAGCGGTATGCAGGATACCCAAAATGCACAATGTTGCCCGCATTACCCCCGGATCACGCGTCCCTGAAGGAGGAGATGTAGAAATGATTTGTTCTGAAGGATATTACTATGGTAACGCTGGTAGTGCGACTATTTCTTGCATTAGTTCTACCAACAACTTCCCTGCTTCCTGTAGAAGTAAGTTAATTATCGTTTTCATTAAAATATGTTGGAAATATGGATGCTGATGAAGTGCGATGAAATTTAATTGAAATCAGCTTTTTTTTAAAGTGATCGTTATGGATACATGTTTGATTTAAGTAATAATGAAGTAAGTAATGATAATATAAAACAGTATACATTTATTTTGCGACATGTTGATAAATAAAAATGCACCAGTTAAATTTTGAACCTATCAAAGTCTAATTTTAAGTTATACATATATGTTTGTTGTCGTTGTTTTATAACTTATGAACAGTAAACTTTCTCAAAATCATGTCAGTACTCGACGCTATTTTATAATCCGTTTGTCACGTCTAGTCACCACATTATTTTCAGAATTATCGATATCGGCCAGTGCTCCGTCCGTCAAAGCAGGAACCACAGCAACCCTCACATGTACAGTCGAGGCGAGTGATGTTGGTAACCATAGTAACAACCATTTTGGTATCTATTGGATACACCCCACAAATAGTGATACCCTTAAATACACCACAACAACAACCATGGCACCAATGCCTCTAGAGGATGGTGTTACCATGGTGACCACTTCCACTTTGAGTATCTCCAGGTTTAACTCAGGAGATGCTGGCTTGCATTCTTGCCGTGTGGTTTATGATGAACCTATCCGGGACGAACACTCTGCCGAACTATATTTGGGCATAGGTAATGGTTAACTTTAAGTTAAGGTAATTGTACTAAACACATTAATTAGCTAGAAATAATTATTTTTGTGCAAATTGTTGTCTTCATTGAAAATCAATCATGAGTGTAAAGTGTTGCACATTTATAAGTAAGAATCTCATTAAGATTGATATTATATGTTTTTTGATATAATTTAAAAAAAAACCAAAAGTGTCATGAAAAAATAATTTAATAAATAAATGGTTAACTATGATTGAATATACAGAAAACGGCGAAGGGCCCATGATGTAATACAACTTTGACTGTAATAAGTTTCCATGTGATGCCCATATAAAGAGATAATGGCTAAAATAACTTGCTTTCAGTTGATTTAGTGATGGCTCCTGCGGTCAAACAATTTGTTTCTGCTGGCGAAGACTTGGAAATCTACTGTACAATGAACACAGATGAACACTACGCTTACAGATTAATCACATGGCAACTTAACAACGGAGATAACGTTTGTAATTCTATAATTTTTAATCAATTAGAATTATAAAAAGAATAATTTCGTGCTGTGACGTCCTGAACCCTCGACTCAGTATTCTTCAAAACAACGCTTAACCCCAACATATTACAACTTATTAAAACTCAACACAGCTTATCACAACTCATCACAACCTATCACAACCTATCACAACTTATCACAACTTATGTCACAACCTATCATAGCTTATCACAACTTATCACAACTTAACACAACTTATCGCAACTTATCACAACTTATCACAACTTATCACAACTTACCACAACTTATCACAACTTATCACAACTTATCACAACTCATCACAGCTTATCACAACTTATCACAACTTATCACAACTTATCACAACTTATCACAACTTATTTCAATTTATCAGAACTATCTACAGATATACTCGGGAGTGACCACATTTACCTCTGACTCAGTTCATAACAGTATACTGACCCTCTCAAACACAACGCTAACAGACTCTGGAACCTACACCTGTACAGCTAAATACATACATGATGGGTCTGATCACGTGTCCTTTAGTGAGAGTGTGGATGTTATTGTGAGGGGGTTTGAGGTTCATCCTGCCGACCAGATAGCAGAGGTCGGATCAGGCATTACGATTAGTTGTGCGGTTGTTGGCGAACAGCCAGCTGAAATTTCATGGTAACATTGTAATTTGTATGTTATAGTATATGATATATTACAATGATATAGCACCTCTGATTCTTACATATCGCTTACATTTACTCGTTACCCGATGTTAGTAAACTAAATATGGCTATTACTATCACATTTCCTTTCAGTCCGATTTTGCATGATGAATAAGATACGTTTAAATTCATTTCCAATATAACCAAATGATAACCTCAAACCCAACAAGTCTGTTATTTCTAATCAATCAAACCACAAACTAATACGTCTGCAGTATGATATTAAATACTGTAAAACTGTTAATTTGTGCTAGGGATTTATTGTCCTGATTATTTTAGAGCATATAAGTACGTGGAATTTTATGTCACGAAATCGATTGTTTGAAACTCATCTCTCCATTGGACCATTTAAATTCGCAAAAATTATTTTTATAAAACCTCGAAAATATTCATTTACACAGTAAACTGACTATTTTTTGCAGGACCAACTCAGGAATAAGCACCACCTCAACCGTACACTCTGCAGTAAAGGAGCACACTAACAGGACTTGGATAACATCCAGCACACTTACACTCACTAACGTGGTGTCAGGTCATAGCGGAGGTTATGAGTGTTCAGCTGATTTTGGAGGAGTTGCTTTGGAGAGTACTTCTGCAACACTTATTGTTAAAGGTAATACATGTTACCTTTACACGTGTTACACGTGTTACTAACACGTGTTTCTTTTCAGTTTCAATAGTCTTATGATACTGTTCGTAAATTAAAGGTCGATTAAATTAACCAAATATTTAATTGTTCGCCCACATTACCCGTTCCTTATTTTTCAGATTTTGGTATCGCTGAAAACCCAACAAGTAAAACGTATCTGGCGGGTGATGAAGCAGTACTTACCTGCACTGTAAAGAATACAGATGTTCCTCCTGGTACAATCCGGTGGTACAAGCAGACAGGCGGGGACAATGATATGGTCGATGATACGAGGGTGAACTTTGATGGTGGCAGTCCCGTGGGAACCTCCACTTTTACTGTTAGATCGTAAGTCTATTTTTAGATCGTAAGTCTATTTTATAATCAGTTCTGTTTTGGAAGGAGCTGATAAAAGGGGTTTCAACCACGGGCCAGTCCCCAATCAAAAAGACTAAATCAATTAACTCTCTATAATTCATTAATTAATTAAGTCTCGATAATGCATTAGTTAATTAACTCTCAATAATGCAGAGTTAGGAGTGAAGATGCGGGAGAGTACTTTTGTGAAGCGGTCTATGTTATCTCCGATGTGCTGGTTGTCCGGAGGAGCCTCCCCGCTCTACTTCAAATAGGTTTACAATTTAATTAAGTTATATCACTATCAGTAATCAGTATTAACCTGCAGTACGAATCGAATCTTTTAATCCAAAATTTAGGAAAGGATCTAAATTCAATGGTTGATTCAAAGTTGAACTGAAAGATTGCAAGTTGATCGTGTTATTTTTGTCAGGGTGTGAAGATAGACACAAGAATTGCAGTAAGAAGCTGGGTGGAAAGAAAAAGATACGTAAGAAATGTAAAAAGTCAGCTTGGATCCGATCCTGTCCGCTTACCTGTGGTTTCTGCAAAATGTGACTTGTTAATTAAGCTATTAGTTTTACACCAATTATTGTTATATCAGGAGTTTATCGGGAATAGCTTAAAATGATATTTTAATTCCACTTTTGAAGCATCGTATATTATATTTGCCATAATATCTTCATAAATTGTAATTCGCTTTTTATATAACATAAATTTTGGCGATACTTTTGATAGCTAAGTAATTCAATGTAAAGTAAACAGAATATAAAATTTTCCTGTTTGGGTAGAAACTGTGTTTATCTTTTAAAATAAAGCTTCTCAATAGATTCCCTTCCAATTTGTTTCCAATCAGATACAAAATTTGATAAGGCCTCTACTGCATGATGGGCAAGTTACCACAAAAGAAATTTGAGTCTATTATAATATATAAGCTAAATTTGGCGGTTTTTACTGAAATTTTGACCAGTGACCAATAAGTGAGGTAGGTGAGAGTGACACAAGTCGCCATCAAGGTACTGGAAGCAGTATTTCCGGAGAAAACTTTGATGCAATGAAAAGTTTGAATATGTCCTACCGGTAGGACATAATATTCTAATTTGGGCTTTCCGCGACCCAAATTTCACTGTTTTGACTGAATTTTTTCTTGAATAACAACAGTACTCACACCACGTGACACAAACCAATCAATCAAAACACAGCATTCATACCACATGTCACAAACCAACCAATCAGAGCACAATACTCATACCACGTGACACAAAGCAACCAATCAGGACACAGCATTCATACCACGTGACACAAACCAACCAATCAGGACACAGCATTCCTACCACGTTACACAAACCAACCAATCAGGACACAGCATTCACACCACGTGACAAAAACCAACCAATCAGGTCACAGCATTCACACCACGTGACACAAACCAACCAATCAGACAACCTCCTGAGCTGAGATTGATTAGTATTGAATAACCAGGGTGGCTGATCATATAAGTTAAACTAACACTATAACGTATTTATAAAACAGTAGTTTGACCATTCTAGCTAAAACTTAAAATGATCGACCTGTATTTTGACTTTTGAAATTTCTTTTCGATTAAAATTGATACGCAAATGCTCAGCATGAAATGAAATAACTTAAGAAACAACAAAAACAATATGAAAGCAAAAATCTTATTTCATTACTCGGTTTTAACGCTATTTTACGTTACCAGACTTAATTTTTGTCAAATCAATTATAAAGGTGTCTGCTAACTCACTATCAACCAGACATAAAACGAAATCAGAAAAACGTCAATAGCGGCAGCGTCGTTTCAGGGTCACCCTGGTTAATCTCACAGAACTATCAAAATTAAGGAATTAGATCAAATTAATTAATTAATTAATCAATTAGATCAAAATAAAAGATGTTATCCTGGAGGATAATATTAAAGAAGATAACGCAACTTTAAAGTCAAGGAACTAAACTTAAAGTGAAATTAAAATCAGATCTGACTTTAAGAAGACTGGATCGACCGCTCTGGTTGAAAACTAATTGCAAATTTAAATGATCTTTTTAAAGAATCGACATCGTCTCATTTCTTCTCAAAGTCAGATAATAAATTGTCTGCTTAGAATTAAGTAGATTAGATTAATTTAAAAATGAAATTGAAAACCTAAAAGCGTCCTCAGGGAGAGAGTTTGCGATTAAAATTAATGTGTGACAGGGATAAAATTGCTCCTTCAGCAACAAAAGCATTAAGTCCGCATCCCAACATAACCTACAGAGTTTTTATTAGCCAGCAGGTCGGGCATGCAGCCAGCAGGTCTGGCATACAGCCAACAGGTCGGGCATGCAGCAAACAGGTCTGGCATATAGCCAAGTCTGGCATACAGCCAACAGGTCTGGTATGCAGCCAACAGGTCTAGCATGCATCCAAAATGTCGGGCATATAGCCAGCAGGGCTGGCTTACAGCCAACAGGTCTGGCATACATCATATCGTGGTGTAAACACAAAACAAAAACCAGCAATCAAAAGTCAATAAACAACCAGAATAAATATTTATTAGCATTTACAATTTACATCTGATCGGTAAGTACTTATTAAAAACAATGTCCTAAAGTCAAATATACAGATCTGAAAGGGGTGGGGACAAGGAGGTTATCAAGGAGGTTATCACAGCTTCTCCACCAGAATTTAACCGCTTTAATCCGGAAGTTTTCCGGAAATTAACCAGCTTTTAACCGAAATTCAACTGGTTTCTTGCGGAACTTTCGGATCTCAGCCGGTTTTAATAGAAGGTGAGCCGTAGGTAATCAGGATCACCTTATATGGGTATCACGTGGACGTCTTGCGGAGTGGAGCTAAAACTTCTCCGCTTTGAACCGGAAACCAAATTTGTTACAATAGGTGTTTATAACCTGAGCCAGGATTGGTGATCCGCAGAAGAACACTGTCACCTGAAAATGAGAACGGATAATTGTTTTAATTTCGGTTTTAATGCGATTAAATTAATTTAATTTAATTTGATTGATGATGGTATATTTATAATTATATGGTTCGCTCTGAATGATTTTCATAGCAAGATTAAAAATTGTATTTTATAATATCGAGCTGAATTTGTAGCGGTATACATATTTTAGTGCTGCCTGTTTCAATTCTTATAGTTATATCAGAATAAATTCTCGTATCTCGTAATATTATAGTCTATAGAGCTGGTACTTATTTCATTATTCTAGCAGACACTGTCGGAAAGGTTTGAAATAGTATTACATTTAATAGCTAAATCAATAAATATTAATTAGTTATTACTAATACTAGTCTACTGGTCTACATTAACTGAAAGTACAGATTTACACACGAACCTTTCCCTTTTTATTCTTGTTCAGCTCCGTGAAAACTTCTTTCCAATCGGGTCTCCCTGCTTTTGTTCGTGCCTGGTAGTAATTATTTAATTAATTTAATTAATTAATAATCATTGGAAATGACTTCAATAATTAACAAATAAGTAAAATTTCAGACAGTATCCCCTTATATGGATTTTGATATACTTAGAAGGAGTAAATGGAAGATATTGAGTTCGCTCATGACTCAAAAATAAAGCGTGTCACTTGTAAAATAGCGTGTCACGTGTAATTTGCAATTCATAATTATAATTCACTGACCTTCAGCCCTGTTATCACATCTTTATTACTTTTTTCGTGCATCAACTCCAGAGCCATTTGCAGACCCACAGCTTTTACGTCACTTTTCCTCAACGCCGAGGTCATATACATGTGGAGGTCAAGGAAAGAAGCATCTGGATTATCGTCAACTGGAGGATAGTCATTGGTCTCAGCAGGCTAAAGTGCCACGTATTCACAAAATGTTAACTAAGAAAGTTTTAAAAAGTACTGCAGAGTTAGATGAGAAGTATTGTACATTGTACATTGTACATTGTACATTGTACAATGTACATTGTACATTGTATAGCAAACAATGATATTTAACCGTACCAACTGATATCTCCTTGGCATCTGTCTCCAGCTGCGTCATCAGCTTCAAGAACCACTCAAACGAGTGCTGGTCCCGGTTGATCCAGAAGAAATCCACCTTCTTTATTTTGAAAGCTCCGTCGTTTTCAGGAGGAACCCAGCGGTGTCCGCACTCCGGACACTTCTGGTTGGTAAGCTGGTACTTGTGGACTATTGTTTGTAGTATTGAGGCATAGGGGGTCACTCCTGTAGAGGTTTGTAGGTTTATAACCTATCAAGACTCGTACCGTGTTGTACGAGCTTCACCTGTGCGCGCCGTTAAGTCACCATGGTAACCAGTAAGTAGAACTAGAGGTATGCGGATTTTTAAACCAAATGTAACTGATGACAATTCAGTCTGTAAACACATCACTTTCTTAAAGGTTAAAATCGGGAAATCATAGATAAATATAAAGTACGTGCTGCAGGACTGATAATTTAAGTAGCAGCACTAATGGGAAGACTTAGGAAATATAACAAATATTGGACATCGCAGATTTCTAAACTTGTAAACTTATACTGATACCTGGTTTGGTATAGCTGAGCAAATACAAAGCCTACTAACCTATGCCAGCAGCAATAAGGACGGCGTGCTCAGCAAATACAAAGCCTACTAACCTATGCCAGGAGCAATAAATCAATAAGTACGGAGTGCTCAGCAAAAAAAAGCCTACTAACCTATGCCAGTAGCAATAACTCAATAAGGACGGCGTGCTCAGCAAATACAAAGCCTACTAACCTATGCCAGTAGCAATAAGGATGGCGTGCTCAGCAAATACAAAGCCTACTAACTTACTAACCTATGCCAGTAGCAATAAATCAATAAGTACGGAGTGCTCAGCAAAAAAAAGCCTACTAACCTATGCCAGTAGCAATAACTCAATAAGGACGGCGTGCTCAGCAAATACAAAGCCTACTAACCTATGCCAGTAGCAATAAGGATGGCGTGCTCAGCAAATACAAAGCCTACTAACCTATGCCAGCAGCAATAAGGACGGCGTGCTCGGACTCGAATATGTCCACAGCGGGTGCTCCGTAGGGTCCGTCAATGAACACTTCGATCTGCTTCCAATCCGAGCAACTGTTTATTGAACTGTGTGCACTCAGCTGTTTGTCGTACTCTGTCAACCTGTGATGAAGAACCACGTGATGCCCATATAAGGGGATAATGAGTCTGATCATTCATACTTACAAAACTGTCAAATGAACCGTCGTAAATTACTCGAAATTCGTCATCGTCCCAAATTGCTAACTGTAACACTTACTTATTTAACATATTTTATAATTTAACTTGTTTCTATTGATTTAATGATATCATTTAGTCCTCCAGCGTCCACATAATGTCCGTCCAAATAAAGTCTGATGAGGTTTTACATAAAAATTACTTTTATTATATAGGAATCATAAGAACAAGATGAACAAGAAACCGTGGTAACCTTGATAGTCGTAATAAACGTATTAACCGTAGTAACCGTAGTAACCGTAGTAACCGTAGTAACCGTAGTAATCGTAGTAACCGTAGTAACTGTGGTAACCGTGGTAACCGTGGTAACCGTGGTAACCGTCATGGTAACCGTCATGGTAACTTACCCGACATGTGATGTATCGTTAAGATGATTGTTACTGTCCCCGAGTGCTAACACTGACTTGCCATTAATATACTCCAGTTTATCTTCCTCCACGTGATCGTGTCTTACTTTTACATAGTCGTAGAGTTTGTTGGTCCAGTTACCTACTGCCCTGAAGTAATAAAGTAATGATAATATATGATATCAAATGTTGGAATAGTTCGCTGTTTATTAGTCTTATGATGGATAATATCTGGTTGAATAATACTTTCAACACTACTATATAACAAATAATTTGACGCCGAAAATTTGCCTACATTCCTTTCTTCCTGTTTCATTTGTCCTTGTCTCTTTCAACCGGATATTATCCAATTATCAGCTTATCAGTATAATATATTATGATAATGATATATTATGATGTGTAATAATATGATAATAATATATTATTACATATAATGACATATAATGATATATAATAATGTATAATTGTAATAACAATAAAAAGGATGACAACACTTTAGTACAATTACTCTCATGAGTTGATATTAAATTATATCGGTTAAATTCAGAAAATTTGATAGTTGGAAACAAAGTGGCATTATATAAATCAATTTCTAAAAGAAATTTAGAAAATGTTGGAAATCTATTATATGAAATTGTTCGACTTCGAGTAACTAATACCCAGTACTTTACCTAACGTGAAGGGATAGTGGATATTTTCCCTCCGCTGATGATGAAATAGTGAATGGATGCCATTCGTATCTTGCTATTTTTGGTATATTTACAAAAATGTAGTCTCCTGCATTAAACCGAAAACCTTTCGGTCGTCCAATCTCGATATGTACTACCTGCAGAGGATTAAATATACTATCAGGTTTTAAAAAATTTTAAACCCAGGTCTCATGAAGTAAATTATATTGAAACCGAGACAAACATTTATAAAGTTGTATTGAAAATCTTAAAGGACTAAATCACTCAAAAACATAGTCACTTGAAACTATACGTTACATTAATTAACAATCAAAAGCTAAAGCTTAATCTTCATACCCTTAATAAATAATTTACTTTAATAATAATCAAATCATTTAATATAATCTGTATACCCTTGACGGGAGAATATTAGCGTCGTTAACGTAAGTGTGCCCGTAGTAGGACAGCGTGAATATCCTCGATTTCCTCACAAACTCCACAATAAATATAAGAGCTGGGATAGTGGCCCACATGAAGAAGGATTTGGAGTGGAAGAAGAGAAGAGCTGCGTACGGGATGTACAGCATATGGGAGAAGTAAAACACCTGAAAGTTAAGTAAAATCAGAAATAGCACACGTTACATGGGTAATATTGTTTTGTCATGACCCATTAATTTATCTCGAAACTAAGCCAGGAAATTCTAAAAAAATACAATTATGGACCCAACAATCAGCTTTATTTCTTGATTACAATAACGCCTATTTTATCAACTTCTGTAAACCCTTCCATTGTAGCATCACAAGATTATAGGTCTATGTTAAAATAATACAATCAAGGGATATAATATTTATATAAAGGAGATACAAAACCACGTGATGCCTATATAAGGAGATATAGGATCACGTGATGCCCATATAAAGAGATATAGAACCACGTGATGCCCATATAAGGAGATATAGGATCACGTGATTTATAATATTGCTGATAACACTAACTTGGAAGTATCCTTCTCTCCGCACGTATGGATGTGAGCAGAGCGCCATCGTTATGCTGATTAGTACTAACAGGGCACCTGGACGGAGGGTAAGTTAGTATTATTATTAATTAAGTATTGTTATTAATTGATAATAATATTTTAATATGCCAGTTAAGAGTTTTTCTCCTTTTCCATATTAACCACGAAATAAAGAAACATAAAACGAGATTAAAAGAAGAAATAGCTCTTACCAGTAGCATAGGCAGTCCCAAACCATCCCAAAGTGGCTGTATCATCGTGTATCCAGAACAACTTGACAAGATACTGATAACCTTTGGACGTACCTCCTGGAGTATAGCGTATAATTAGTTGATAGTTAATTGTTTGTTTAATAGTTTTATTTGTTAGTTATTTTTGTCATATATTTTAAAACTCTGCCAATAAATAGTGGGTTACGTCATCGTGTTAGCTTGATATTTGCTGTTAAAATGTCAGAAAAACAGCTTTTATAGTACTGAAGACTGGTGGGCGGTGGCTTGCACAACCCATCACAGGATATAGGGGCAAACCACGTGATTCCCATATAAGGAGATTGCCAATCTTGTTTTACTTTAATAATATCGATTAAAAGTCTAACTTTGCCGCCTGATATCATTTTGATGAGTATCCAGTGTTCATAAAACCAAAGTGCCAACCTCAAACTTGAACACAGTAACTGATTTAATCGCACAATTTGATGGTTAACGAATGATCTAATAGTAATATTAGATGTTATTAACCAGTTTTCTGTGCACTGAGTCAGTAAATGGTGATCTCGCATACAATACTGCACTTTTAGGGTACTAAGATTACAATAAATTTACTCGAGACAAAGCTTAGTGTAGTTCGAGCAAAGTGATAACAGAATAACATAACAATAAAATAGTATTATAAATAAATTAATTAACTTACCCAAATAAAAAAGATGGGCTACTGTGTGTATCGCACTTAGAATCAAACAGAAAACTCCTATTGCTTTATGGAAGTCTATAGCTTGGTCCAAAGCTAAAAATTTTGATAAAGGTGTTGCTCTTATCTTCGTTAGTAGATACCGAGACATCGTTAGAAATAATAGCACCCTGAAAACAGATTTCTGGATCAATAAAATAAAGTGGATGTTTTGATATACGTTTTTAGATTATTGTTATTCAGTTACAGCAATACATGAGACAAGATGTTTGGATTACATTTAATCAGAATTGATTCAGACTTCAGAGTCCAAAGATTGAGAAACTATTAAAAGTTTATGGACACGTTCATTGAAGTTTGAGGATATTGGTAAATTTCTAAAATAGCGTTTTCGACGATAGTGGCTTAATTTTAGAATCTATTAATCTAGCATGTTCATAAGTTCTGAACATTAGCCACGTGACCCATACTCCCATATGCACCGCTCAGAAATAAAATGTATTGCTTTTAGGCACTATAATGTAAAAAATGTCACATTTTTGTGACATTGTTTACCATAGCTGCCCGATCAGCATTTTTTGGTCTAAAATATAGTAGATTAGGTCAATATAACAATTATGATTCAACATTGGTTAAAGGGCAGTGATCGAACGGCTTTAAGGCAATATTTCGTAAACTTTGTCACACTCAGAATACGAGACCTCTTTTCTACTGTGAGGTGTCCTCAAAACCCTTTCAACTCATTATTTGATGGTTCTTCTGCCAATCATAGCCCTAAAATATGTTGTTTTAAAAAGTTAACAAATATATACACTTGGTTATTGGGAAATGATGTAAATTCTGTCACATAATATGGAATTTGATATATAATCATTTATATCTGATTTTGGTTCGGAAGGCGGGAAAACTCTATATAAGGACGATACACGGATACAGTTGATTCAAGTATAGGGCAGTTGATGTAAACATCGTCACAAAATGATACGACATCGTAAATAGGTCACATTTTGCGGGGAATCTCTATATAAGGACGATACAGGGACACAGTTGATTCAAGTATAGGGCAGTTGATGTAAACATCGTCACAAAATGATAAGACATCATAAATAGGTTACATTTTGCGGGGAATCTCTATATAAGGACGATACACGGATACAGTTGATTCAAGTATAGGGCAGTTGATGAAACATCGTCACAAAATGATACGACATCATAATAGGTTAAATTTGGAAACAATGATTATAGAATGAAATAGTCTGTGATTAACATAATATTACGTACATTATAAAATGGGCAGGGGTTTTTAAATTTCCTCTGTATTAATCTTTTCATACTGTAATTAGGACTGTTCACGTGCCCCTATTTTGAAGAACCATACCTCAGTTAAAATTCAATTTTCTTCCAGGAATTATTGGTTGATTATTGTTCAGCAAATTAGAACTCAAGTTTAACAATGCTGAGTTTAATTTTACTAAGTTACTGAAATGTGACGAAATTCACTTTTTCTGCCACAACAGTATTATTTCAATGTGATGAAAAATTGGCATGGGTTTCTACATTTCTTGTATAAATCCATTCCAACTATAATAAGGACTATTGATATGAAAGAAAATGTATCTAAATTTTAAAATGACGTATGTGACGAAATTTACATTTTTTGCCCCCTATTTTGAAGAATCATACCTCGATTATGATATAATGTTACTTTATCACCATATTACCTATGTCGATAAACTAGTTATTTTGCCAACAAATAGCAAATAAAGTTATCATATTTTTTTGTGACGAAATTTACAAATTTTTACCCTGTTCAGGTGTTGAAATTTGTCCAATGTTAACATATCACTGCCATATAATAATTTATATGACCGGCGTATGGTTGAAATATTGTTAATTGATCCATAGTACGTAATATAGGGTGTTTAAGTTGGTATACTAATATTTACTCAATTTCACACATGTTGAGATATCATACAAATTTATGTGACTAAATTTACCTATTTCTGCCTTCTGTATTTGTATTTGCCTATAACAATGAAATATGTGAACAATTCCAAACACATTCAGCTCACAAAATAATGCTAGATTATTCGGCATTTCTTGTCAGGATGTCATAAACATCCCTCATATAAATTTCTTAAATGTGTGACGGAGTTTACATGATGCTACCATTTAACGTAAAAAGTCGCTAAATATGTAGATAATAGTCATATGCAACTATCCTATAAATTGGAAATTCGAAAATTTGGTCAAACACGGCAACAAGGGGTCCATATAAACTCTGTCACGTTTTTATAGTGTGACAAAGTTTACAACTCACTGCCGGCCGCATTTAAGCGATATCTTATCGTCTGATAAAGATATCGTTATGCGACAAAGTTTATCTAGAGGATGAAACGATTATCCTAACCATGAAGGGTTTATATAGTGTCATAGTGTGACACATTTTACATCATCGTGCCATTCAGTAGGGTCACTAATATTTACCAATATCCTCAAACTTCAATGAACGTGTCCTTATATAAAACTTGAAAAGGTTTTAATTAGCAATACTCACACACAAAGGTTTATCATTTTCCCTGTTCCCTTAGCAATCATCAGGGCCAGGCTCTCCCCGTTTAACCAGGCTCCGACAAAGAACAAGACAACCATTATGGTCACTAACACTGTCATATTTGATACCAGGGCCATGTTGTTCACCAAAAACCTGCGTTGGAGTTATCTCAATCTGTTATACAACGAGGGAAATGATCTGCCCGTTAATGAAATACGTATTGTTATATTAAGAGAGTTATGAAACTAAAAGAAGGTTACAATATTCTATTTTGAAATAAAAAGAAATTGAACTCACGATTTTGAGAAGAAGCTGAGGTATTTCTGAATGAAAGCTCTGAACCAATTAGCTGGGGGAGGCGGGGGTTTCAGCCAATTAGAAGCACTGAAATATTATTTTAGTGATATTAGTAATATTTATAATATAGTAGCACAGTTCTGTCCACTTTGATCAAGTTTAAAATGGGATTTGGCCTTTGGGTTCTTAAGGTCTCGGGAGACATTTTTGGCTTGTGATAATGAATCGATTTTTTGCTGTATTGCACAACTTTTAGTAACAAGTTTCGATGTTTAACAAATTTTTAACGGCTCCGATTATTCTTGCAAGTGAAGCATCGCAAAATTAAACCCAATTTCAACCGGAAATTCGGGCATTTGTTTCCCAATTACTGATCAAACACGAACATTAGTCTTGTGAAGTGGCCGCCAGATAAGACTATTTAACTCACGATCATTTGCATAGCAGAGAATATTTTGAGAAAATAGATAAATTTAATGCAATACTTCACTGATAAAGTAATATACTAATATAACACGTGAAGATCAAAGTAAATCCAGTTGCTCGCACAATTAATTGATTGATACGTATGTCCCTTCATGATGATGGATTATAATTGATCTTCCGAGAGCCAAAAACCGTGCTGGATCCGTACAACCGTGTGTATCAAGATTCAACAACTACTCTAACCTGATTGTTAAGTTCTCAATGACTCCCGGATGCTTGAGAAGCTCGTCGTGGAGCTCCTCGAAGGTAATGGAGCCGCTCTGATCGGCGTCAGCAGATTCGAACAGGGTCTGGGTTAGCTCGTCCAATGTTTCTTCACTCAGCTCTGCCAAGGTAACATTTTTCAATTATAATTGTAACATGTTCTATAGGCGATGAATAATTAATCATTAATCGTTGGTAGATCATGTAAAAAGAGGGAAAACATGAGATTGAGTCATTTATTGTTTAAAAACAAATCATTTTGCCGTGCAGTTGAAAAATAAGGGCCTAGCAATGAATACAAGTTGTTGACCATTAAGCTTACCCAATTTGCTTTCGTCCATACATGATCTGAGGACTATTTTTAACTCGTCTGGATCTATCGTTCCGTTACCTGGTGGAAAATAAGGCTTAGGAATTTCCACTATTTTAATTTGACGCTCACCTCAGTGGAACCACGTAATGAACATTTGAACAAAGTGTTGTTTAGCAGCGTGGATTTGTGTGTTGATCTTACAGTTTGGTAACACTAACTCTTTAGTCTTTCCCGACTGCAGCTATCGTCCTTGTGGGTATTTTACTATCTGGAAAGTTTCAAGAAAATCGTATTGTAGGATCTTGAGACATATGCCTTGGTACCATCCTACAACTTTACCGGGCGGCGATAACCCAGGTAACCTACAACTTTGAGCTGGTACATTGGCACACAATACAACTTTTCTGTACTTCTTCGCTTTACAATGGTTACAAAGTTATAATAGTGCACGGTAAATCACCTGAGTATTAGATGTTGGGCACATGGGATAAACTATGAATTATCGAGAATGTCTCCGTCCAAATTGCAATTATTCCGACTATTAACGCCGACGCTACCAGATATTTGGAAGCGTTTAATTTTGTTTTCTAAAGAACAATGTGATACCCATATAAGGAGATATAAAACCACGTGATACCCATATAAGGAGATACCCAGCTAGATAGGAGTTATTATAACTCAGAGTTATATCAGGACAACCCTCAGAAAGAGACAGAGAAGTGTGAAAGAATGATGATCAGTTTGCTAAAAATAGATTAGTTGGTATTATTATCAGGTGAATTCTTTAAGCACTCCTAACCGCAGACGGGATTGTTAATTATTGCTTAGCTCATTGGTAGAAATCTTACTCTTGGCTGGAAAATTACTAATAAGTCATTTTCTTATTAGGCCCCTTCCAGCCATTGCCACCTGCCACCTAATTTGGCAGGTTTTACATTAAGACTGATAATCAATTTGAAGTCTTAAAATGATTCCTGCAAAATTAACCGAAAACCTGCCTATTTATCGTATTCGTGCAGAGATTTATCTCACGTAATTATTTAATCGAGTTGTTGATTTATAGAAAAGCCTGCAAAATTAACACAAAACCTGCCTCACCTTTCACCTACTCTCGGCAGGTTTGCTCTATTTTGGCAGGTTTTCCGTTAAATATAAAGTCGAATGCTGCAGATTTAACGCAAATCCTGCGTAAGTTGAGATAATTTGAATCAACTTGTGGCGTGATTAAACCTATATTGGCAGGGGTTTTGGATAATTTGAGTGTACAATGTGGAATACTGTAATGATCGTATAACCTTATTACTAGGTAGGGTGTAGGACTGAGACTTGGTTTGTGCAAAGCTACAGAAGTACAGAATGCTACATGCCTACATGGCTCTATAGTTTATACTTTTATACATGCAGTCACTAGTCAGTGGCGAAACGACCGCCCGACACTCCGGCAACCCCTGCTATGCGGAAGGGGATGGGGGGGGTGCAGCTGCGGCCTCTTAGGTACGTTTCGCCACTGCATATTATCCACTGTTACCAACACGGGGTCTATGATAAGTTTGAGTATAAAAGTACAGGGTGGGCCAAAAGTCAGTGTGCAAACGTTGGCCTTAATAGCTCAGTCACTGAGTGCCCAATTGAAATACTTCCTTCTGGTATGACTTAGTACCACCACTGGTTCGAGGAATTTGTCAACTCGAAAAATATTCGCGTTCATTTTTTTCAAATGGAGGTTCATTTTCACATTTTTTTGATAGTTTGGATAATCGGATCAAGCTAAATGTTATTGAATTGTGTTTGGCCATTCGAATTACGTTTGCCCTGAAAGAATGAGAGTTCTAGCTTCTCAGATGACCGAGATATGAAGCATAACAAGCTTGTTCATTACGTGTGATCAGGTGATTGGTTTACCTAATCACGTGATAAGGTGACCCCGTTAACTACCCCGTTAAACATTATGGGAATTGTTAAGGGTGTCCAATTAAGGTGTCGTGTCACGGTGTCACATAATCACCCAGTCAATTTGTTAACGAGATACACAAAATGCTTGTTAACTTCGTCATTTCTAATCCGTTTTGCCTCATTTTTTCAGATCATATGCAACATTTGATAATCTACCGTCTCTAAAAAAATTAGGCGTTCAGGATTTTCAGAGAAAACAATATAGGAGTTTTAATATTGAATGGGCGTGGTCTAAAATATTCGAATTTTCAAATTTTGACGACGGAATCCTCGAACCAGTAAGTACAGTATGCCATCTGCAAAGCAACAGCTCTCAAATATAAAACTCAGCGGAGGTACAGGGTGGGCCAAAAGTCAGTGTGCAAACGTTGGGTCTTATACCTCCGCCGTGTTTTATATTTGAGGGTTGTTGCTTTGCAGATGGTTTACTGTACCTACTGGTTCGAGGATTCCGTCACCAAAATTTGAAAATTCGAATATTTTAGACCACGCCCATTCAATATTAAAACACTTGTATTGTTCTCCCCGAACATGCTAGATGTCTAATTTTTTCAGAGACGGTAGATTATTAAATGTTGCATATGATCTGAAAATATGAGGCAAAACGGATTAGAAATGACGAAGTTATCAAGCATTTTCTGTATCTCGTTAACAAAATTGACTGGGTGATTATGTGACACCGCGACACGACACCTTAATTGGGCAGCCTTCACGATTCCCATAATGTTTAACGTGGTGGTTAACGGGGTCACCTAATCACGTGATTAGGTAAACCAATCACCTGATCACACGTAATGAATAACCTCGTTAAGGTTCATATCTCGGTCATCTGAGAAGCTAGAACTCTCATTTTTTCAGGGCAAACGTAATTTAAATGGCCAAACACAATTCAATAAAATTTGGCTCGATCCGACTATCCAAACTATCAAATAAATGCGAAAATGAACCTTCTTTTGAAAAAAATGAACACAAATATGTTTCGATTTGACAAATTTCTCGAACCAGTGGTGGTAGTAAGTCATACCAGAACAAATTATTTCAATTGGGCACTCAGTGACTGAGCTATTAAGGCCAACGTTTGCACACTGACTTTTGGCCCACCCTGTATAAGACCCAACGTTTGCACACTGACTTTTGGCCCACCCTGTATAAAAACCGATTATTGGAAAATAACTGTTTGCTTAACTTCAGTTCTTAGGTTGCCATTTTTAGATTAGATTGCTATGTTCTTAAGTAGTGAGGACAGCACTTTTTCAGTTGCAACTTGCAGTGCCTCTACCTGTTCATTGTTCACATTGTAAGATTTAGTGAATGAAGTGATTCTGAAAGAATCTTCAATTACAATTAATATAATAGTTCTAAATATGCAGTTATTTTCAGATTATGAGATATTTGATCGGAAATTTGTCACACGTTAAAGTGACACTTAATAAGTTGGACCTTAATCGAAATTCGTATTCACGAATTGGAAATAGCTCGTACTATAATTTATAGGTTGACCTCCCACATATGCTCTAAGTGGGAGGTCAACCTATAACTCAAATTATTGCTATTTACCAATATTAATTGATCACTGATGTGGCACTTTCAGCGGAAAATTAGTAATAGAAAGCGGACAAACCAGTTTTGGTGAAGGATGTATATCTTATACTCTTATAGTAGTTGTACACTGTACAGCAATGCTAAGGTAATGAGGTAATGCTGTAATGGGACTACTGCGGACCCTCTACCGGCCAAACATATTATCTCATTATTGAAGGGTGTAGACTGTAATATAGATGTAAGAACTTGCTAAATTGGGAGGTGACTGTTTTAAAATGATCAGATGCTTGCTTACTAACTTATTAAGAATGAGAGGTGATAGTGATTTACTTTATCTTGACAGGACAGTTAAGTATTTAAGCTTAAGAAACCACGTGGAGCTAAACGGTGCAAGTGATATAATACTTGAAAATTGACCCCCCACCCCCCCCCCCCCCCCCCCGACAATTGACCAAACAAATATATTTATTATACTAACCCTAACAGTAACCCGATTGGGCGACATCTGTCCGACAGCGACATCTGTCCGACAGCCGAATTGGGGATTTCGGACAGATTTCGCTGTCGGACAGGAGTCGTTTTTGGCGACATCTGTCCGAATTTCGGATCATATTGTAATTTCGGTTCACATTCGTATTTCACAAACTCACGGGTAATTTCGTGACGTTGCTCCCATTGTTCGAATGCTGATTTGATCCATTGAGATCTGATCCATCGATACGTGATTGACTATTTAAGGACAGGATTGTGCTAGCCGTACACTAACAAGCTGTCGATCACATCACAGGACACAGCCTACATGAGTACATATAAGATAGCAGCCGTATGGAGATCAGTTATCGCAATCCACAATGGCAACCAATCTTCAGTAAACAGACCCAGATCTGCAGCAAACAGACCCGAGAGATTTGGAAACGCTATCCATTCCTGCAAACTAAATCCTCTCTACAGACAACAGTCCAATGATGCTCTGGGACTCTGGATGGGACGAACAGACTCGTCAATCATTCCTTTGGGGGACTCCTAAGAACGCAGATCATATGGTGGACGCGGAGCATTGCGTAGTCAACGCCCAACGGTACCTTCAAATCCGCACCTAATCTCTTCCATCAGCTCTTCACAGTCCACGGACTCTTCCCTGACGGCTGGCACCTCCCCCTCTTCTAAGGACTCATTCCTGGAAAATCGACGACCCTCTACCGCAACATGTTCGAGGAGATAGACACCTGGGCTTCTGAGGCCTTGGGGCTACCAACCACAATACATTCTCATGGACTACGAGCTCGCCATTCACAACGCAGTTGCTTCATGCCTGCCTGCCTAGGTCGAAAATAAACTAGTAGTACACTATGGCTCAGATCATATCTCAAATTGGCAATGTTACGTATTCAAATTAACAGTTCAGATCACGTCTCTAATTGGAAATGTGTTGTATTGAAATCAGATCACAATTTCGGACAAATGTCGTTTTTTCTGGTACCCTGAGTCGGACAGATGTCGCTGTCGGACAGATGTCGCTGACAGGAGTCGTGTTACCCAGTAACCCTAACCCTGACCCTAACCCTGACCCTGACCCTGACCCTAACCCTAACCCTAACCCTAACCCTGACCCTGACCCTAACCCTGACCTTAACCCTGACCCTAACCCTGACCCTAACCCTGACCCTAACCCTGACCCTAACCCTGACCCTAACCCTGACCCTAACCCTGACCCCAACCCTGACCCTAACCCTGACCCTAACCCTGAATTGACCCCAGTGTAATTACATGGGGGGTCAATTGTCGGGGGTAGATTGCATCAGGGGGTCATTTGTCGGAGGGGGGGGGGGGGGGGGGAGGGGGTCAATTGTTGCGGTACCGTACCATATAAGTATATAGCGTACTATACCTCTCATTTGGAGATTCAGTGCCATGGTTGTCAGCTTTTTATCAACTCCGGCCAATTTCTTGACTGCGCTAATCAACTCGGTTTTATTGACTTTTTGTTTTGGTGCCAAATAAGCAAAATTCCAAATAACTTAAGAACTTAAAAGAAAAATAAAAGAAACCTGCCAATTTATAAATTTAACGCTGCCATAATAAGATTATAGCATTATAATCTATTTGGCATTACATGGATTGATAATTTTATAACAAATCCTGCAAAGTTAATGGAAAACCTGCCGATTTAACTTTATCACTGCCGTAATCTATCCGGCAAGGATTGATAATTTTATAAAAAATCCTGCCAAGTTAATGGAAAACCTGCCGATTTAACTTTATCACTGCCGTAATCCATCCGGAAAGGATTGATAATTTTATAGCAAATCCTGCCAAGTTAATAGAAAACCTTCCAAATAACAAATACCTGCGCTGTTGATGCAGGATCACTAGTTAATTAGGCAGGTTTTGACATAAAAAATTAAGAGAAAACCTGCGGATTTAGTGTAATATACTGCTGATCTGGACAGGGTAAATTAGATTACTAGGCAGGAGTGGTAATTTCGCAGTCTTCGCTATTAACTGGGCAGGTTTTAGGTTAAATTCGCAGTGGCAATGGCTGGAAGGGGCCTCTTATTGTCTCAAAAGGTTGCTCAAATTGCTTCCTGAATCCAACATAATGGGCGAAATACATAACTGCAGAGTTCAAGAACCGTGAAGAAATGAAATATTCAAAACACCATTGTTCTTTAAAGCTAACTACGACAAACATCGCTAAATCAAAAATAAAATAATGAATAAAATTCGAAAAATATTTGTAATGAGTGCAAACAAATTATCGTCTTACCATCAACATCGTAAACGTCGAACAAGAACTTTAGTTTGTCCATGTCAGTTCCCTCCATGAGCATGTTGAGCCCGTCTATCAGTTCCGAGAGACTAATCGTACCGCTCCTGTCTTTATCGAATAGTTTGAAAAACTGCTCCGCAAAAAACAACTGAAATATGTGATTGCATAATTTATTATAAATGTATTATATTTCTGTATTATGTAACGCGATGGAAACGTTTTAAACGGGTAAAATCCAGTCCAAACCATAGCTCCATAACATGCAGGCTGATCGTTTTAATTTATATTGAAAAGCTCTACTGGATAAGATCAGTGGTGACTTTGCAATTTGATCAAATTCAGTGAAAAGTTACTTTAGTTGTAATATCCTTCATATTTTAAATCCTTTTGATTCTTTTGAATATTTTTGCAACTTAAATATAAAAGTTTTTACAAAGTTCCGTGCGGACGGAATATTTTGGGGCCTTCAGCAGAAATCTGGCACTCAACCAAATCTGGCAGCTATTCTAATCAAAGCTAGATTATATTAACATTTCTTCAGAAATAAGCTGTTAAATAAACCTGATAACAATCTTAACAATTAATGAATATTGTTATTATTGGTTATGAGATGAGTTAACAAATGAAGCTGCATAAGTTAATAAGCTCTGCTTCATTTTATTTAGTGTAGTGACTCTTGTTTAAATATATAAGACTTTAACCAGAGACTTAACCAAAGACTATAACTCACTGTCGACGTTCTTCAAAGGAAGCATCTGAGACAGATAATCAACACCTATTGGCCTACGGTTATCAGTAACGAGAACTTATATAAGAGATGTAATGTCAGTCCCCTTACTGAAAGGATCAAGAAAGCACGATGGAAGATGCTTGGGCACGTTCTCAGAAGCGGTGATGACACTCCCGCTTTCTTATCTTTTAGATTTGCATGTTTAGGATGTTTTGACTACAAAGGAAGGAGGGGCAGACCTCGTTCAAATTTATTTGATTTATTATTAAAAGACATTATGACGAAGAATATTATTGTGATTGTAAATAAAAGATTTAGTTTAAGTAATTTCAATGATTTAGTGTACAAAGCTCATGATAGACGCTTATGGAGAAGCTATGGGTGAGTCGAGACTACTCGGCCACTCGATTTTATGATTTATTTCCTATTATCTTGTGTTTGCTGTATATAGTTGATTAATAATAATATAACTCAAAGTAGCAAGTTTATAATGCATATAGGTTTAAATTAGAGTTTGTTTATATAATATACAATTTTTCTGATTGATTTTCAGTCATAGAACTGACTAAGTATAAACTTTATAATTTGCTAATTATTCTGATCACCACGGACGAGATGTTGTGGAGAATGGCTTCAATTAAGTATAACAATAAATTTAGAGTAAGAACACTTGTTTGTTGTTTAGTGATCAAAACTATAAGAGAAACAACTAAAAGAATCCTTATCAGGCATTACCTCTTTGACTTGGAGAACCTCTGTAAAATCGTGTAGACTAATCTGTCGACTCTCGCCTGAAATCCTACTGAACTGCTGCTCTAACCAGGCTAACCACTTCGCATCTTTGTTCATGCTGCAGATCAGGGATATTATTTATGTGCTTTAAAAAATCGTGGAATTATCGTATATCACAAGAAATAACGAGTGAAATTTGAAGTGAAATTTCACTCACCATGTAAGTTTGTCGACACCTCTGACCAGTTCCTCTATGGAGATGTGCCCTCCCTTGTCCATGTCGAACAGGTCAAACAGCTTTAGTAGACACTGGAAATAGAACAATCGTTAAAATTTGTACAACTTAGGTCTTTAGTTTTATATTTAATTATCTAATTTTTGGTATTTACTCCTTTTATGATTTCAGGCACTTTTTTCATCTGGGGGAACCATTGAGCAGCTTAATTAGAAATGATAATGTATGAGAATTGAGAATCAATGCACGAATTGCCTAAGTCCATTTTAAAACTTTGCCAAGCTTATAATCTACCAAATTAGAGTTATCGGGTGCTGATGCAGGGGTAATTTTCAGCATCGAAATAGCCACCCAAATATGGAACATTTCAAATACCAAAAAATAGTGCAGTCAGTAGCCAACAACAGGGTATTTAATCAGTTACCAGCTTAGTGTTACTATAGTTACCATAGTTACTATAGTTAGCAGCCTATTGTTACTATAGTTACCAGCTTATTGGTACTGAGTGACAGCTTGAAGTTGAGAGGAGAATGCAATCTGTTGATTGAGATTGTCACTCTGACTTCTCTTGGCAGAGTTATGTTAAATAAGAGAAGTGTAGAGAAAGGCATAGTAACTCTGCAACACTCTATCACTTTCAACATGTATGGCACCGTTCAATAGGTTCTTAAAATTTTAATCAAATCTCGATGAAAGCAAAAATGTAGCGAAACTTGAGAGGAGACATACAGGAATTTTCCCCACAGCTACCATCCTTCGACAGTCGATACTGCCACATAACTTCAAGTCCACCGTAAAAGTTAAAAATCAAATTAATTTGTTTTGAGAAACAAAGAAAAAACAAAAAAGCAAAGAAAGTAGTCAGAATTATAAACCCTTATTGGGGTAACTCGGACCTGATCATTGTTTATAGCGAGCATAAACTTCTCCTTATCTAGTTCTTCCTCAGAGGAGGCATGTTTTTGGAACCTTTTCTCGAACCATCTAATCGTCTTCTCGTCTGCTTCTCCCCTGAAAATCAAAACTCAGTTACCATAGTTACCATAGTGTAACGTGTTCGTTTGTTTGTTGAAAGTAGTTAGATATCAAATACTCAGTTTAAATATATCATCAACTGACATCATGAACTTACGTTTATGGTAACTATGGAAACTGAACTTACGTTGACAGTTTTTGAAAACCTCCCAATAGCTCCTGGATTGAAACGGAGCCTGAGTCATCTGTGTCGAATAGGAAGAAAACGTACTCGTTAAAATCCTGATAAAGGTAACGTTACATAACATTGTAAGGGTTTGTAAGGAATTATTTGAACTTGTCAATATAGGATCCAGTGGAAATTCAATGCATTCTTATCTCTGATTTATCAGTGCTATTTGCGTACTGAATAGTAATACTGATTCATCATTTTATTTTGACTTAGCTTAAAACATTGTTAATAAATATTGATATGACTTAATAGTTAATATCAACAACCTAATATGGCCATGTTGTCATGGTAACATGACCATACAAGGAGTGTCACGTGACAAACTCACTGGCAAGGATTTGCAGGCCTGGATGAACTTCTGGCGGGAGATTTCATCATTCTTGTTGGCGTACTTGGTGAAGTTATCTTTGAACCACTCCCTTATCTTCGTGTTTCTGTGTTCGCGGTTTTGGCCCCCTGAATCTTGGGTTTTAGGTTTAGAAACCAAATTCTGTGTGCCCTAATACTCTAATATCGAGTTTTACGTATTATCAAATTCCTCCCTATACAGATATTGGGTTTTTAGAATAGAAAACTTCTTTAATCAACATATCATACGGTTCACATTCCATTGAAGTATTGACAATTGGTCCACACTATGAAGTCTGGGCTAACTCTTGCCTCTCAAGTTGATATAATGGCTGTGGAGAACGAAACACGCTGATATTCCTCATTTTATAATTCATTTATTAATTCAGCACATTTCGCAAAGGAATTCTCGAAATAGCGTTCAGGTACCTGTAAGTAAAATCTTGCCCCTGTACAACCTTCCTCCAGGTCGAGGTAGTAGCTGGCTAAGTTTACTCAGCTGAAAGGTACTCGGCTGTGGTGTGAAGAAGAAGAGTATGTTGCCATTTCGGAGGGTTATGACCTCGTTAAACGTCATTAAGTTGTCTGAGAGCGCCAAGTAATGAGGATGACTCACGGCTAACTTACTTTGGAAATTAATGTCACTTATCTTTGTTTAGCGCAATAAAATGAGGTTAAATTATGGAATGTTACTTTTACAGTGTAAGTGTTACAGTGTTACGTTTGAAACTAGATGCATGTGTCAGTGTTGAGTAACATCGTCAGCTGAAAACGATTAACTAGTTATTTGGAAGCTTCTGAAACAAAGAGCCTTTCTTTAAGGACACTTCTCCAGATCACTGTTTCAAACTAAGCAGATGACAAACTTTTGACGCTCGTACTGGGTCTAATACAGTAAAATCCCGATTCCAGATATTACTGTATTACTTGGTCAAATACTTGTTTTTTGTAAATATAAAATGCAAGGTTTGTAAGAATAGTCGACACATAAGATTAGCTGTAGTTTAAAATATAAAGGTAGCCAACCGTCCGTGGCTAATTTTTGCCAAATATCGTATCGAACTATTGCAAAACTAACCGCAATTTTTAAACGCAAAAAACTTTGGTTGTCAAAATATTTCTCAACTCTGGGGTGAATAGTTTTTTTCGGAGGGGATCTGGATTACTTTATATGTGAACGGTCCCTAATACAAAAAGCTAAAAATAGGATAGCCACAAAGGATTTATTTTCAGAATACTTTGTAAGGGTGTGCATGTTTAATATCATTACTGGACTACAGTGCTACAAATTAGTCAACAAAAGGCGGGAACCATACGTTTAAACCATTTATAAAGCCTACACCAGTTATAGCAGGGGACGTCAACCACCGTTTATAGCTGATGAATAAAAACGTTAAAACCACCGAACAAAAGAGAGCTTGTCAGTAGAATGTGAGGGTCCATATTAATCTGTGATATATCAGGCTGCTTCCTCACTACCTACAACCTATAAACTCCTTGCTCGGGATGACTTACAGCTCCTTGTACCAGTCGAATTCATATGATTTAGAGAAACACTGGTCATGTTACCAGTAAAACAGGTCACGTGATAGCAGTCCAGCCAATCAGACCTGTTCGTTTAGATGCACTACAACTTATAAACTTCAATCTGGGCTGATTAATGGAGCTGTTGATGATAAACAGAGCTAGAGGATGGCTCTGATTTAAGTTAAATCACACATGACGTATCATCACTTCACCATAACCTCCTTGAGCGGTTTTATTATTTCGCTCCCCCAAAATGGTCACGTGACTTGCTTTTTTACGGTTTTGCAGCCGAACAAAACGGTTTTAGATAACCCCAACTATAACTCTGAAGCTATAAACCATAACCTTAACCAGAACTCCTACCACAACTATAACTCTGAAGCTATAAACCATAACCTTAACCAGAACTCTAACCCCAACTATAACTCTGAAGCTATAAACCATAACCTTAACCAGAACTCTAACCACAACCATAACTCTGAAGCTATAAACCATAACCTTAACCAGAATTCTAACCACAACCCTAACTCTGAAGCTATAAACCATAACCTTAACCAGAACTATAACCCCAACTATAACTCTGAAGCTATAAACCATAACCTTAACCAGAACTCTAACCACAACCCTAACTCTGAAGCTATAAACCATGACCTTAACCAGAACTATAACCACAACCCTAACTCTGAAGCTATAAACCATAACCTTAACCAGAACTCTAACCACAACCATAACTCTGAAGCTATAAACCATAACCTTAACCAGAACTCTAACCACAACTATAACTCTGAAGCTATAAACCATAACCTTAACCAGAACTCTAACCACAACCATAACTCTGAAGCTATAAACCATAACCTTAACTAGAATTCTAACCACAACCCTAACTCTGAAGCTATAAACCATAACCTTAACCAGAACTATAACCCCAACTATAACTCTGAAGCTATAAACCATAACCTTAACCAGAACTCTAACCACAACCCTAACTCTGAAGCTATAAACCATGACCTTAACCAGAACTCTAACCACAACCCTAACTCTGAAGCTATAAACCATAACCTTAACCAGAACTCTAACCACAACCCTAACTCTGAAGCTATAAACCATAACCTTAACCAGAACTATAACCACAACCATAACTCTGAAGCTATAAAACATGACCTTAACCAAAACTCTAACCACAACCCTAACTCTGAAGCTATAAACCATGACCTTAACCAGAACTCTAACCACAACCCTAAGCCTACACAATCGAATTTGTGTTTCACTATCATATCACATGACCAAAATAGTTGTTTGTCCGGAACTCCTCGGGGAAGCGTTCTTACCGTATGTCCATGTCATGGGGGTGATTCGGAATCAGTGTTTAAAAAACATCAAAAGATGTCACTTTTATACACCTAAATACTTTTCACAATTTTTTTAGATGTGCGCTAGCGATTTAGTAAGAGCGATTCAGTGGGAACGAACTTTGAGATTTGCTTTTAAGTTAAATCACACATGACGTAACTTAGCTTCACCATATTGTTTGAGACCTCTTCACAGAAATCTAAGGTGAAATTAATTGAGATATGCAGGTTTTGAACCACAAATAAGAACAATTAAGGTCAAAAGTACACACAGCGGCTGAGATGAAACTTAATAAGGCCGACTTTTTACTGGAGGAATAACAATCAAATCACTTTAACAGTCTTGAAGATTGTGTAGAATTTACACTATACTTATAGGTATATAACAGCAAGCATGAAACGCTGGTGGGCAGTGATAGAGCAGTAGAACTGCTGAACTAGAAGCCAATACTAAATTAGTTCACCATGATGTTTCTAGATATGAGGTATGGTGTTTAGCAGACCATCAAGGATAAGGGCTGCATTGGAAACTTAAGGAATAACTTGAAAGAACTGATTGAGCGAATATGCAATACTATTATAATGTACCAATTTAGAATTGGCAGTTTTTTAGAAGTTTTCATTAAGTTCTACCAATCAAAATACACGTACAAATCAATCTATTCATTAATCATTACCAGGCCACTTTTGATAAAATTGAACAGTCAAAAATACATTTAGAAAAATATTTTCAAAGTTCGTAGCGTTTCGAGTAGAAATACTGCGAGGCCCTTTATTATTATTATCAGAGACCTCAACCGCCAATTCTAACTCGTTCCACTCTAAGATACTAATATAATACGCCGATACAGTAAGCAAGTGATAGGCCGAAACTTTAATGCATGATACTGTACAGTCGGTTTTCCTGTAATCACAGCAAGTGTGTTCCGGTTCATTTCTACCTCTCGGGTTGATCTGCCTCCTGGCTTGATATTGACTATCCCCAGTTACTTTGTTGTTGGATACAAGATTAAGGACAAGTTGGTTTTTAAGATATTCAAAGGTTGTAACAGGAGTAAGATGCATTTTGAAAGCATGAATCTCCAAACATAGTGTGTTGCAGCGGTAATAAATCATCTCAGCCTCCCTGGGTAGGAATATAAACAGTTGAAGAACGTATGAATAATATTCACACATGATATTCACATAATATAATCAAGCTGAGTAGTGGTTATCCGGTGCTGGTTAGACTGGTGACTGAGTCAGCACTTTAATGAGCCTGCTAAATCACTATCTACTCTCGAATGTTCGAATGTTCCCCGACAATATCTACTCTCGAATGTTCGAATGTTCCCCGACAATATCTACTCTCGAATGTTCGAATGTTCCCCGACAATATCTACTCTCGAATGTTTGAATGTTCCCCGACAATATCTACTCTCGAGACTCGAATGTTCTCCGGACACCGCATCTACATCTTCAGAAATTCGATATCATATTAGCTTTGACCGATAAGAATTACCACAACTTTTATTAATATTGGTTCATTGGTTTTGTGGCTGAATTTTTTTAACAGACTCGTGGAATGGATTTGTGTTACCGCGCGCTTACTTACCCGGGAAAATAGAATAAAACCGTTAAAAACCATTCATTTTAGTAAGGAAATAGATAGAATCTTAATTAATTAACTTATTAATTTAATTGTTATTATAATTACCTGCTCCTCGGATGTCGTTCACAAAATCCTGTTGTAGTTTCTGAAAAAGATTAAGTGTTAATGCTATAGAAATGTAAATCATTGATGTTTTAATTAAAGACAGGACCTTATTATACAAATTACTTTAAAGCCCAAAACGATGAAAGTTATATGCAAGTCCATGCTATCTGGAAATGAGCAACAATCAACAAAATGCTTTCCACAACATAAAGTGCTTTTTTACATAAAGTAGCTCAATCCAGGTATTCACACAAAATGTAGCAAACTTTTAAAAACCACCAAGCTTTAGTAGGTACCATCTCATTGCAGAATGGTAATTAAACGCACGACCATTTCCCCATAAATAGCAATGGAAAACCCAGTTAGATATCTTGATGAAATTCTCTCAAATACTCTTTAATTAACTGATGAAGAACACGACTACCCCTTTCACTTTGCTAGTGAAACTAATGTCCTCAATTATCATTAAAATGGTAAAGTTTGCTGTACCACAGCAGTTTACCTTAACACTATTTGCGATAATGCAAAAAATAGAAATTGCCTTGCACGAGTGCAAGAGGGGAATTAGGTTAAGTTACATAAAACGGGGCTTAATTAGTTGACATATATTTATATAATTATAAGCATTAAGCAATGGAGTAAAGCCCTTACACCTACTGAAGTCAGGAAAAATTATATTTTAAGAAACAACTTCTGGCTGGTTCATGGCAGTGTCTAATAAGCCCAGCCACTAAGGGTAAACTTTAAGGTTAACGTTAGAGTTAGAATCCGTTATAAAGTCCCTAAACCTAACCCGAACGTCTACCCTAAAGCCCCCTCTCATTGGTTGGAAACACTAAACTACCCCTCCTCTACCTTTGACAGAGCTTTCAGCTGAGCTCGCTCTATATCAGTGATCAGAGTAACCAGCCTACAAGACTCCCATCTCCTCTTGTCCTCACTTCCACATAACGCCTTTAAACTGGAGCTCTTCTTCAGGGGAGGTAGCTGAGAGATGGGCTGATCTGTAGTGAGGAGGAGATCGTCTAGGGTGCTGGAGTGGTTGAGGAGGCCTGGGTCAGAGAGTGATGTCGAGGAGGTTCCCTCCATTTAGACGACTCTTGGTGGAGAAAGGGTTGCAATACTACACGGTTATGGGTGAAGTTTGTAAATGGCTACTTAGAATAGCTAGCGAGTTAATGTGTTGGTCAAACTTTCCCATTTGCATTTATCAACGGGTTTAAAATTTGGATGTTTCAAATATTTAAACAGTTTAAAAGAATTCTTTGAATCGATGAGAAAGCTGGACTGATCCTAGTAACAGTATATTTGATTGATTAATTGATTGGTGAGCTTAGTGCTGACCAATCAGAGCACAGTATTCACACCACGTTACACAAGCCAACCAATCAGAGCACAGTATTCTGGACTGATCCTAGTAACAATATTTCTGATCGATTGATAGATTGATTGGGGAGATTTGACGGCGCGTCAGCACTTTTTAAAAATAACAAATTAAATAAAACTTGTGTTATGAATAAAATGGTGTTAGAATTTGATGTTTTACAGTATGTTACTATTATCTGTCAGGGGGGTCCTAGAAGAATATTCAACCATACGTGGGTATTATTATTACAATATATTAGCATGTTATAAGCACGTGTCACGTGGGCTTCGGATTAAAAAAGATAAATAACTTTTAGCATAGGTGCAACACCTTTCTGAAAAGTCTGACAAAGCGTACTATTAAGAAAACACATCTGTCAATATACAGATCTATGATCAGGAACATTTTGTTTGAATTTGGGAAACTGAACTTCCACGGCGACACCCTGACACAGATAGGAGGCAGGTAAATTAAAGAAGGATTATTTTTCGAAGAAAATGGATAGGACGTTCAAATTGTCGTATTGCACCAAAACAATCGTGTTGAAGCTTTAAAGTTTCTGCTAATGAATTCTATCAACAGACAAGACTACATACCTATTACATACCAACTACATACCAACTACATACCAAATGCATACCAGCTACATACCAACCATAAACCTATTACCATCTTATACAATTATAAACTTATTCAAAACATATATTTATTAATAATTATAAAGTATCATCAATAAAACAATCATCAAACATCCTTTGTTTAGGATACCGCCAAGGAAACTTAGTTTTCTGTTCCACGCTGGGCTATGGATTATTATACGATACCAACCAATCAGATCATAACACTACACGGTCAATACTTTCAATGCATGGCCATCCCTTGGCAAAGGTTAACACTACATAACAAGGTAAATGGGTACGCTTTTTTTTAGTTCAAACACTGTAATTTTGCGGTCGACAGCAAAGTTTGAGCAAAAAATGTAAACACATATTCTTAAAACGATCGAAAATTTACCGAATATTTACAATTTTGATAAAATAAATTTGAATATGTTAAAGTTAATATTAGATTAACGAAGATACTTTCCGCCCTAGATAGCTAACTCAATCAAACGATTATAGTGGTGGCAATATTTATTAGAGACAGACGAGGGACTTATTTATGAGACCATGAACCTGTGATAATGTTGTCTGGTCATGTGCAAATACCAACCCAAAATTTGGTCACGTGCTAGTCTAAATTTGGTCACGTGCCAATAGCCGGAACATTGTGTTGAAGTGCACTAATATAATAATGTATCAGTATCTGTGATTTGTACAGTTGGGGCACTTACAACTTTCCTCATACGACATCTTCCCAAGAGGGGAGACCATGATTCATGTACAGTCAACTTAATAGAATCAATGATTTGCTACTTACCAGTGCAGTATTCACGTGTATTTTTCTGTATTTCATGTATTGTGACCAAGGAAAAAATACACATGCACACATAATCATTAGAAATTTACATCAGAAAACTAACTAATAAACAATGTTCGATCCGGATACTACTGACAAGCATTGAATAAAACAACAAACATATATGGTTGAACTTAGAATTTTGAATTTATTTATAAATAAAGCATACGTAATATGCATTGATTATACTGTGGTAAATAAAAGTTTTGTTTTCAATTTAATAGGATTAATGATTTGCAACTTACGAGTATTGAATAAAAACCACAAACATACCCAGCTTTGCTGCATGTTGGGTAAGTTTGGCAGACTCTGCCGGACCCTGCCCGAGTAGAAACCATTCCTACTTCCTGGCCGTCCTTTCAGACTCTGCCAGGCTCTCACACGGCCGCACGTTTCACATACCCTCCGCATGGTGGGAATTGGGCCGAGTCTGTGGCAGATCAACGAGAACAGTCGACTGTTATAGGGCGCAAATTATAGGTTTAAAAAAATGTAAGCTTGATTAATTAGACAAGAGGCCGGTGGAAAATCTACACCGGTGCAATGGAAATGTACTCAACAAGACACTGATAGAGACAAAGAATAAGCGACCAATCTCTTCCATGAGCCCAACGCTGCTTACAGTAACTACTAACTCGCTAACTATCCTATAACAGGACAGTATTCAAACCACGTGACACAAACTAACCAATCAGAGCACAGTATTCACATCACGTGACACAAACCAACCAATCAGAGCACAGTATTAATATCACGTGACTTTTATAAGCTGGATTAATACGCTGATAAGAGGCGTTCCTTGTTTATCCACGTGATAAGATGGCAACAATACTACCATGGCAACCGTTACCAGGGCCATGGCTTCAGTCGCTCATGATCTCTTGGAAACTAATGAGAACCCAAACTTATTCAGATATTGCTTGCCTTGCTCGATATCTATCAGTATCAAAATATAACACACAACCTTCTCGATCAATCTATATCGTTCGTCATTATTTGAGTATTTGCTGACGATTGTCATTTGCTTACTAGTGAATTCAATCATTCACATTAGCTTACATCTTTAAATGATCTAAAATTTACTGTCATGTCTACATCCCTTTATTAGCTGTTCTTTGACTCAAGTTTCCTTACAAGACTGAATTTATGTTTAAAAATATAAAAACATCCCTGCAGCGAAATGCAAAGATAGAAGATACGGAACGATCGAAACACTCTACCGACATCCATGATGAACATCATCGTGATAACCGGATAAAACTTGTACAGCTCTCCTGATTATTGATATACATTATACCTCGTATACTTCCCTTACTTGTTTATAAACTGTAGACAAAGTAAAGGTTACAATTTTTTCTAAAAGTTGATTTTTGAGTAATTTATCGTATACTTTGAAATAAGGATCATAGAAAATAGAAACCCTACATCTTCAAATGAAGCTATAAAGTTTTATCCTCTATCCTCTAGAGGAATAAAAGACCTTGATAGTTGACACATACCTTATTATAGCTTATTGTATGGCTCATTTATCTTAAAATCAGTGGCTCACTTCAACACGAATATTCTAAGCTCCTGCGTTCCTCTATGAAGCTTGAAGCCTGTCAAACGTGAAACGATCAGATAAAATTAAAATGGTCATTGTCAATTTAAAGTGCAGTCTCTCTAAGTACGGCTTAAAACGGGAAGTTCATGAGAAGTCTTCCAACGTGCAGGAATCTGATTTCTCGTATACTTCTTACTGATACTAATTTAGTTTTGTATCACGCTATATGAGTATAATTAAACCTTCACAGGTTCTTGAATCAGAAATCTAAAATTGTGAGGTTTCACACTGGGTACCAACTACCATCAGAGCATACAGGGATTCATTGAAACCTTATTTATTGCCAACTTTTAAGTGAAAATTCTCTGCGCGGTACCGCGAAGGACAATCGGTTGATTGATTATACATGGTTGTGGTTATATCAGTGTTAGCTATTAATCGCCTGGCAGAATGGAACAATCCCGACCCACCTTAAGCGGGAAGCTTAGGTGGGAAGTTTAGGTGGGAAGTTTAGGTGGGAAGTTTAGGTGGGAAGTTTAGGTGGGAAGCTTAGGTGGGACTTTGGATCACATCACTCTTAATTTAGAAGTTTAGGTGATGAGAAGTAGTAGATCAGGAGCAAGAAGTGCTGGAATGGTAGGTTGGATCCACTCAGGAAACTTCCGGATCTGTTCTTTGTCTTCTTGCAGGGGCGTCCGCACTTCCAAATGTAGAGATCTGCTGATTTGGAGGCTGCACAAGGTGAGAGAACCATGGGACTGTTGCAGGCATCACAGTTCTGGGTGGGTTTTAGAATCTGTTTGGTCATCAGGAACGATCTGGAACTGTCTTCGGTTGCTGCTAGGATCATTATCTCAAAGTGAAGTCCAAGTCTAGGTGGTTGGAAAGGCATGTTGATAGATTGTGGTTGCGGGGTAGGATGAAAATGATGATCTTAACGGTATTTATACCATAGTGTGATTTAATGACGGGCGAAGTGAAGTGATTATCACCACAATCTGTCCTTGACAATATTCACGGACCAATCACACGATCCTCTAAGAGTCCCACTTAAACTTCCCACCTAAACGCTCGGACACTGAACTCAGCCATAAAGTGAACTTCTAAGTTAAGAGTGATGTGATCCAAAGTCCCACCTAAACTTCCCACCTAAACTTCCCACCTAAGCTTCCCACTTAAGGTGGGTCGGGATTGTTCCATTCTGCCAATCGCCTTGGAGTATTCCAGCTATCGCCACACGTTTTAAACTTTATGTAAGATTTGTTGAAACTAAGAAAATAAATCATTTAATATTTGGACTCATATTAAGAACAAGAAAGATAAGAGAAGTTTAAGAAACAATCAACAACACTGTAATCAAACATGCATAACCTCATAACCAGCCTCTGCTTTGTATGAAACTTTTGGCTGCGTTAACCTACCAACCACCATGACCTTATAGCAACAGTTATATAATAAAAACATAACTAAAACTATAGCGAATCTGTAGAGAATCATTACATGCGGTAATAGAGCTGGGACCCTCCGCAAGCGCTCTGCAAACCATGTTAATCTGATAAGACTGCAGGATAATCTCCATGATACCACGAGATGCAGAGGGTCGGGGTAGACTGGCATCTGCCACTTTCTTCCATTTACTGTTACCCATGGTTTTGGTGATCCCAATATTCTCAGTTTAACAGGTGAAATTCATGTATCAGAAGGGTTGATGTTGTTGTTAGTCTATCATGTTGTCACTAGATGAGAACCAAACAGAGGGAGAGTTAGTCTTTATAGCATTAAGATTAAAGCTATACCATGGAAACAGTACTACCATGGAAACAATACTACCTTGGCAATAGTCTTTATAACAACATATTGTATTTTTAGGCGATATCTTATACCTGATATTGTTATGTGACAGAGTTTGCCTAGAAAATGAGACGATTATCCTAACCAACAAAGGTTGATATAATTTTAAAGTGTGGCAAAGTTAACAATACCGTGTCTTTTAATAAGGTTATCAATATCCTCAAACTCAAATGAACGTGTCCTTAACAACAGTTATTTTAGAGCAGTCACAAGAATGCGGAATATAAATGTTAAAACTTGGTCAGTACTGCTTTGACCTTTCGTGTACCTGTTCAGATACAAGAAAGGAATCCAAATAAGTTAATTGGCACAGCTATTCTTAGCCCAGGACGAATTAAAGCAAGAATTTCTGTACGACATTTTTGTATCAAAGATGAATTGTATTTGTAAGATATAGAAGATACGGAATGGGACTGCAACGCTCCTAGCAGATACAAATTAGGAAATCAGCACTTTTGCAGCTAAATAAAACTGTAGGTGGTCCCGTTCTTTACAAGAGCTTCTTATGCTAGACGGACAAAAACCTGTCTACTTCACGAAACGCCCTTTAACCTTTTAACTGATGTTTTTAGGCCACATATTTTCATGAAGTCTAGCCTCAGACTTGCCACAAGGATTTGATAGTTAGGGCTTACAAAGAATGTATCCTTGTTTGTGGATCAAGGTTGACGTGAATAGCGAACCCAGTTGTATCCTAAATTAATTATCATTTAGAATGTAAAACCCGCTCTAAAAACATCAGGTAAACACAAGCAGAAACATTTCAACATAGCAGACGGGTCTATAATTTAACAAGAGTATAATGCAGATTCGCAGTCTCACTATGATTACTGTGGTAACTGTGGTAACTGAGGTAAATGTGGTAACTGTGGTAACTGTGGTAACTGTGGTAATTGTGGTAACTGTGGTAACTTCGGTAACTGTGGTAACTGTGGTAACTGTGGTAACTGAGGTAACTGTGGTAATTGTGGTAACTGTGGTAACTGTGGTAACTGTGGTAACTGTGGTAATTGTGGTAACTGTGGTAACTGTGGTAACTGTGGTAACTGTGGTAACTGTGGTAACTGTGGTAACTGTGGTAACTGTGGTAACTGTGGTAACTGTGGTAACTGTGGTAACTGTGGTAACTGTGGTAACTGAGGTAACTGAGGTAACTGTGGTAACTGTGGTAACTATGGCAACTGTGGTATCTCACCATGGTAAGATGATAAGAATTAAGGACTAATTCCGAAAGAGAAGTTCTCTTCTCCCCCTCGATCTAGTAGATTGTTATAATGAAACTGCTTGTTACCAGTCACTAAACGCCTGTATTCCTCCACCATGGATCAGATCTCATATCCGCAACAGATTTGAACGTGGTCCCAAGACAATGGCATGCAAGTGCTGCTGACGACCATTTGGTCAAGCTTAAACCGGTTAGGCTGCTTTTTGCAGGTTCATGTCGAGACCAGCCAGTTACCAAGGGAAGCCATAGACCGTACTTTTAGCTTGTCTTCAGATGAAAAGACTAACAAGCGATGTAGGTAGATAATCAATTCCCGACGGGTTTCAGTCAACTTTGGAACAAGTTTATTGTATCGACCAGCTGCGGATAATGCAAACTGTTGGCTCTAATTTTAACATTTCAAAAATCTCACGATAGTGGCTTGGCAAAACATTTGTCCAAAACATATTTGTCCACAGCTCAAAGAAGGCTAAAAAATGGTAGAAGTTTCCGACCAAAATCATCGTTTATTATAGTTGCTAGACACATTACGTTGAGAACTGAAATAACGACCCTCCATTTCCTACCCTCAACAATTAACTCATAATAATCTCACAATTATTACTTACTATACTCTGTTACTCTTCAAATGATAAATTATTCTCAAGTTGATGAAAGTAGGACGTACTCATAAAATACAGAAAGACCAAATAAAGTAAGAACGAGTCGTGTCTTTATTTTGTTTGTCACTTAATAATAACTAAATAATGACTAAACAATAACTAAATGATAATTATACAATAACTAAATAATAAATTAATGATAAATTCCTAACGACCAGTAGCATAACAACGTAAGTAAAAGTTTCTGGCAAACCGATAAAAAACAGACAGTTTAACAATAAGCCAAGCTAGGCGTGTCCTCGTTTTTTCGTGTGAAGTAAAAACGATTTATTAATTAATCGGACAAGTCAGAAGTTAAACAGGGGCCTCGTCATTAGGAAAGATGCTCTTACAGCTGTAATGAACGCAATTTGACACAAACTACAGTTGACTAAAATAGAACTTGAAAACAGGTATTGTGGAGCAGCAGCTGGTGGTGGTAAAGGTATTGTGCTAGGTTCTGGGCGGGGTCACTGCTGGGGAGAGTGTAGCATTTCATCTTCACCTCTGTAATATCCGTGTGGCTTTCAGTTTTACCAGCTGATTTGTTTGCTGATTTCTTTTTTGCCATGCGTAAATAACAGTGTCTCTCAGATTTCTGCAGTAGACTAAATTGTTTGCTGATCGCAAAAACTAATTTTTGCCTGATCCCCGCACACCAGCTGACTAAGCTTACCAAAAATTTTCCCATAATTTAAATTGGTGCAGACGAGTTAATCGTCAATTATTGATATCATGATGCAGTAGAACATTCTAAACCAGTCACGCGTGACGGAGGCAGACATTTGCTGTTCTTGCAATTACTTTGTAGATAAACGGCGCTTGCTGCGTACTGGCGAGATGAAACGACCGGTTAAAAATTAGCCACAAAGAATTGTTCGTCAGCGTTTAAGTGAGACATGGACATTCTCCAAAAAGGGGGATGGATGAGCGGTGATTATGATGTTAATCGCATTAGATCTAGAAGCTTGTTTTAATTCCAAAGTCGTGATCGTAGAAAAGAATAACGGTTTGATCTAGCACGATCCAGTTTGTCAATGGATGAATTAATTTGATCCACGATACCATTACAGGCCCTATTAATTCAACTGCTTCCAAGATTGGAATATCTTCCGTAAACGACAACTCTAAGTGTATAAGGCTATTTTCATTGTATATACTGTTAAAGCTTTAAAACTCACCTAACACAAATTTAAACGGGGGGAAAACGTAAGACGAGAAATTGAAAGTGCAATGGGCTATATAAATAATAAATCCTAACTACACTTCACAAAAAGAAGACGGTATTATTTTTACAAAAGAATCAGATCGTAAAACTCTCACCGGGCAGTAGTCGAGCTGAATGGTTGGAAGGAACAAGGAGCATGCTTTATCAGGAGGAAGCAAGGAACATGCCTCTTCTGGAGGAGACAATCTTGAGTACTCCATCTCCTCTGGTTAGACTGACAATTAAGACCAACAAGTTCCTTCAAAGTATTATAGGTTTTAAGGTTCAGAAGGAGACAGAATGGTAATAATAGATAGGAGGGGCTGTCAATGTTTTAGTAGTAATGGTGCTGGTTTCTTCCGATAGAGACGACCTCAACAAATTACTATACTGATATAGTGATGGGAAGGAGAAGATAAGGAAAAGATAAACGATGGTTTAAAACTCTCAATAAACATTAAACACGATACAATTATCTATCTCTAATGTACCCGCGTCTGGGCCGAAATGTACAACTCATTGAGCAAAAGAGAATATATTAACGGACATGAAATACCAGTGCTAATACTATGAAAATATTATACACAGCCCATATAACGTGATCACTGATCAAATTAAAATAAATAAAATAACAAACACAAACAATTCTGCGACCAATAAGGTCTACAGCAGTTTAGTAAAAACAACCCCGCGTCCATTAAACAGTTTAATAGTCTACTGATATCTCTTTTATATGGTTCAGTTGTGTATATAACCATATAAGGTAATGTTACCATCGTAATACTACCATATATGGTACTAAAAACTATTTTATATTGTTCACGTTCGGAACCCAATTTAGAGACTCATTAAATGCCACAAAAACAGGGAAATGGTTGTTTGGTCCACTATCAAAGAGTACTCCTTACTGATAATCTTTCATATAGAATTGAAACCAGGAAGGGCTTATTGTTATAGCTTTTAAATAATATGATTAATATAATTGATAACTGTTAACTAGGCGGAAAAGAAGGAAGGACAGTTTACTTTTTACAGTCCTTGTTCTTTCTCCTTGTCTTGTTTGTCCACAGAACGTATGTGCGGCAAATAGTTTAACCGTAACGAAAAAGTTTAACCAAACTTCCATCGAATTTTAAGTTTTAACTGGTAAGTGCAGAGGCAGCATTTAACTTTAAGTGCGATGGCTAATGGGTTGGCCCAACACTGCATTTTTCGCACCATCGGCCGCTATTCGTTCTATTAGGTTTGTGTACTTGTTACCGCTGTGTATAATGAAATAAGATCGACATACCCACCACTACTTTGGTTAGGGTCAAACGTTTTTCACAACATTGGATGCAGTGAGAATTACGTTTGGAAGTCAGGGAAAACAAAAAATATTCCCAGAAAGTTCATTATTCCAGATAGCAGGTTGATGATTCAGTGACTTTCAATATTATCGATATTAATTGATAAAAGAACAAAAGAGAGTGAATTTTGGCAAATGAATAACTCGTCGAGCTGGATCATAATCCGTTGATCATTATCCATGTCCCTCAATAGATCGAAATTTAGTCACTTTAGTCGATCGCGATTAGATATATTATAGTTATAGTTAGATGATTAAAAAGAATTTTACCTTACACTCTTATACACACAATGTGTTGGAATTTAATGTTTTAAAATTACAATATTGAGTACTTTGCCTTAATTATACTCACTGCCAGCTCAACTAGCCCGATCATCCTGTCCATATAATCACAAAAACTTCTATGATGATAATTCCTATAGATTTATACATTTTGAATTGTTAGAAAACTCAAGGTAAGACATTAACCTTTTAAGTTATTTGTTGTGTTAAACTCAGCAATTATGTAAGACAACATCATATACTGTTGACTAATCAAATCTGAAAGGCTGAGAATTTGGCGAATTGTTCAGCTATAATTGCGTTGTTTTTTGTTTTTGTCCCCTTATTTTCCACGCACAAAAAACATTTAGGCAGGTGCGGAAACGCACTATTTGCAAAATATAACCTACATGTTGCCTTTACCGGTTACCATTGTGCCTATCAAATTCCACAAAAAATTATATTACAATAAACACGGAATTGCACGTACATTATTGAGTTGACAAAATGTTCAACATTCAGAAAATAAAAAATTATAATTTGATGTTTAAGCCTAAATTTGTAAGTTATCAGCTATCCAAAAAGTATTAAATTTTCCGAACAGGAAACCTCTCCTTTCGAACAATATATAGCTGAGCATAGAGCTGAACCAAGATCCACATTCCACAACCACGAGACATCTTACAAGAAAAATTAATATTTGTGTTTAAACAGGGATAGTATCGTTTTGGAAAAACGTTTGGGTCTGAAAAGGTTGGCACAAACAAATTCCCTTAAGGTATGGGAAGTCGTACTACTATACTGTCAAAGTGAAGATTATAATACCAAAATACTTTGGCTTTTGCGTGCTGCGCGCAATAACCCCGAACGTACGTGAGTACGAAATTAACTTTAAGCTTAAACTCACTGAGGCCCCCCTGTATTATGTCTCATGATGTACGAAGGTTTCTATATGAAAGAATGTAGTAATGTGATATAACGCGCTGCTCATCAATGCGACAAAAAGCCATTCGGAAGGCGTTATAAGGCGTTAAATAATATGTCCACAAAACACACGTACAATTATCACAACCTTTCGGGGATATTTCCTGGTAACATTGTAGCCAACAGGAATATTCAAATAACTGGAAATCATCAAACAAACAAAGAATCAGTACTAATGGTATAGAAGCACTTATAAAATGTGTTAATAAGTCAGGTTGTAACAGCCTGATATACCTGCTCCCAAGTGCTACCAAACCTAGTGATATTCTTCAGAAAGAGTTACAACGGGTAGTCAAGGTTACCGTGGTTACGAGGGGTAATCAGGGTTACCCTGGTTACGAGGGGTGGTCAGGGTTACCCCGGTTACGAGGGGTAGTCAGGGTTACCCCGGTTACGAGGGGTAGTCAGGGTTACCCCGGTTACGAGGGGTAGTCAGGGTTACCCCGGTTACGAGGGGTAGTCAGGGTTACCCCGGTTACGAGGGGTAGTCAGGGTTACCCCGGTTACGAGGGGTAGTCAGGGTTACCCCGGTTACGAGGGGTAGTCAGGGTTACGAGGGGTAGTCAGGGTTACCCCAGTTACGAGGGGTAGTCAGGGTTACCCCAGTTACGAGGGGTAGTCACTAGTCAGGGTTACGAGGGGTAGTCAGTCTTATCCCAGTTACGAGGGGTAGTCAGGGTTACCGCGGTTACGAGGTGTAATCAGGGTTACCCCGGTTACGAGGGGTAGTCAGGATTACCCCGGTTACGAGGGGTGGTCAGGGTTACCCCGGTTACGAGGGGTAGTCGGGGTTACCCCGGTTACGAGGGGTAGTCGGGGTTACCCCGGTTACGAGGGGTAGTCAGGGTTACCCCGGTTACGAGGGGTGGTCAGGGTTACCCCGGTTACGAGGGGTAGTCAGGGTTACCCCGGTTACGAGGGGTGGTCAGGGTTACCCCGGTTACGAGGGGTGGTCAGGGTTACCCCAGTTACGAGGGGTAGTCAGGGTTACCCCGGTTACGAGGGGTAGTCAGGGTTACCCCGGTTACGAGGGGTAGTCGGGGTTACCCCAGTTACGAGGGGTAGTCAGGGTTACCCCGGTTACGAGGGGTAGTCAGGGTTACCCCGGTTACAAGGGTTACCCCGGTTACGAGGGGTAGTCAGGGTTACCCCGGTTACGAGGGGTAGTCAGGGTTACCCCGGTTACGAGGGTTACCCCGGTTACGAGGGGTAGTCAGGGTAACCCCAGTTACGAGGGTTACCCCGGTTACGAGGGGTAGTCAGGGTTACCCCGGTTACAAGGGTTACCCCGGTTACGAGGGGTAGTCAGGGTTACCAGGGGTAGTCAGGGTTAGTGCAAGGAAGGAGTTGGCCTTTACAAGTCAGGTTCGAGTCAGGAGTGACCTGGTTTTATTAAGCAGGTCCCAGTAGTCAGTGTCAATACAAGGGCAGGAAGTCTGATGATAAAAAAGTATATAAGCCCACAATGGCATATCAACGGGCTTCAAGCGACCTTGAAAACAGATTTTATCGTTTAACTCGGAGTTAAACTGTGGTTAAACCCCCTTAATACGCATGAGTTTTTAAAGTATTTCTACAAGAAAAGTTAGTAATCACAAAAGATGAAAAACAAGGCGCTCTGTTAGACTCAGACTTATTGTCCAGTGCAACTTAATTCATTAACTAAAGTTGTAAAAACAAGCTCTGTAATATTACAAAAGTTCTAAAAACAAGTTGTATATAATGTGAAATGACGGAAGAACCTTGTAGGCCATGTAGTTCGGATTAGTTGACATCTGGGACCGTTAATCTGGCACTTTGACACTTCCTGCACGTTTCACCACACGCGGGCACCCTGGTGTGGTAACTAGTAGTTTTCTAGTGTTATTGTAGTGTTCCGGCTCTCCGCAACTAGTAGTAGTATTCCCACGAGGATAACGAAAGGTAAAAGAGGGTGCGCTGAAGGAACAACCCCCTGATAGAGTGTTGCTACAAGGGACACACCCGCCAATAAAACATTCCAGAACATCTGAACGGACCAATCAGCGCACAGAACAGGATCACGTGACAAAAGAACGGACCAATCAGCGCGCAGAAGAGTGGTCTCGTGATGAGTTTAGGGGTGAGTGACAAGGGACACGCAGCTGGGGCAGGTTAAACTAAACAATTAACAACATGTTCTAACAAACAATCACCCCACTACTGCAACAGTCACCACCACACGTGCTGACCAACCAACCCTGGTTTCGTGGCAAACAGCCAATCAGGAGTTGGTATTCCAGTCAACAACCAATCAGATACGAGTATTTCAGTCAACAACCAATCAGGAGTTAGAGAACCAGGGACCTGGATATGAGCTGCTGGCTCCCACAGGGTTTAATAAAAGGTTTGTTTCGGTTTGAGAGTGAGCTGAGAGTATTATAGGGAGTTTAGCTCCTCGTCACCATGGTAACCACCTCACTTCATCATCATCATCTGACACACCTGTTAGACACTGTCACAATTGTGACAGATTTAAGGAGGAAAGTTAATGAGAGCAAGGGAGAAGTGTGGTAGTGTTACTATGGCAACTGTGGAGACTTATCAGGGTTAATCAGGTGTTAACTTCCAGACTACGTCTATTAAAACTGTGAGCCCTGAAAACTCAAGTGGTGGTTATAGTTCTTTAAAAGTTAAACTCGCACAACTCAGGCTGTCCGTTCCTGAATCCTGATCCATCTAGTGTTACCATATATGGTAGTGTTACCATGGTAACATTACCTTATATGGTTATATCTGGATTGTAGCCGAGTGATCCTTGTCACCTGGTGTGTCGAGTAAACAGAACGAAAACAATAAATTCACTGTACTACGCTTGGTGGATTACTTAAATGAAATAAACATATTACACTCAGAAACAAATGTTATTAAGTTCTCAAGTTGACGCATAATTTGGGATTTGGATCATAGCGAGAAATTGGAGATTAAATGATTGACTTCATAAAAGTGAAATTACGTAGCGGTGCAGATTCAGAGTAGCTCTTTCATCTTTGAGTTTATTTAATTATTTAATTAATTTAATTAGTTAATTCGCATCAGCTTCGCGAGAAAGGTTTTATACAAGCCTGGCGCGAACATATTAGCACATAATTTTTCACTGTGACTTTTCTATTCTCCGCGGGAAGTGTGTTTAACCCTGCAAAGTGTGTTATCTTTAGTAATTGTCTAACTAATTGTCACTAATTGTCGCTAATTAATTAATTATTTGGCAATATTGATTTTAAATCAGATTGTTTCGGAAACTTAATCTACGACTCACAGACTGGTATGTTATTCATCACAATGGTAACCGCCTCACCATGGTAACCGCCTCACTTCCACAATATAATAATATAGAAATCATCCCATTTCCTCTCGAACCTACTAATTAATGATAATATTGATGATTACAATTTATAATTTTATAATTTGAAAATCATCCATATGATTAATTTCAGTGTTGTTGCAACTGAACAGGTCTGGCATTGGAGTCATACGTCAAGTGACATGGTAGTCATGGTTACGTTATATCTTAATTATTGACGATAATTTGGTTAATCATCAGTCACATTAAGACATTAGAATGAAACTGAGCTTGTAACTTAATTATAGTCTGGGACGAAACGGAATCTCGTTAGCTTTTCGTGTTAAAAGCGATTTCTCAACGGTTATCACCTCTCTAGATGATTCTTAAAACATTTGGACTTCATTGCATTTTTGAAATAAATGCAATGAGGGCGTTTTCGGCCACACCCTTTTTCAGTGTTTCGCGGTCACTCGAATTTTGTATTTCGGCCCAGGAAGGTCTTAAAGACTATTCCGATACACCAAAATGTGCCTAATAGCACCATTTATATACAACTTATGAAGCAACTTATACCTTAAAATGCTTCGTTTCGGAAATATGGCCGAAAAACGGTTTTTGGCTTGACGCAGTTCATAATTTCCGTGATTTTTGGCATTTCCGCCTAGGAAGGTTGTAGAGACTATTCTGATACACTGAAATGTACATAATGGCCACATTTATATACAACTTATGAAGCAACATATACCCTAAAAGGCTTATTTTCGGAAACGTGGCTGAAAAACGGATTTTTGCCTAGCGAACAATGACAGTATTCACAAATGGGCTATTGGACTGTTAACTACAAAGGTCTTAAAGACTCATGAGCAACATAACATTTGTCACAAGATGTAAGATTACTCACTTTGTGTCCAGAAACACCCACAAAAATTGGAGAATGATCTACTTTATTGGGCATCTCTCATAATGGGCAGGCCAGCAGCATACTTGTGTCTTACGAAAGGGTAATTTTTCAAAATTACGGTTTCTTTAGTAAAGGTCAAAGTAAAGGTCAAAGGGTCAGTTGCTAACAGCAAATTGTTTGCAATTGCCGACTCATGAACATCATATACTCAAAAACGTTCACTTTAGGAGTGATTAGTAAATAAGTTTAACTACTGCATGATTTGTGAAAACTCCAACAATTTTTCATTGGCACCAATTTAGCCAAAATGTAATGACAAAAATTCAACTTTTAATTTATTCATTCCATCAAACCATGATATGTACTAAGACTCTTAGAATACCGGACCTAAGATAATTCGGCACTGGATCCGGACCCCACTTTATAATTATAATTGACTTCACTGCCTCGACCAATATTGGTCTGTAATCGCTGGATTGAGATCTGTTGGCTGCAGTTTAATTTAGCTCATTTACCATAATAGTAATACCGCAGTGGTTTGGTTCGCATAGATTTTCCCATCGTATGATAATGTGGTCATTCCCTCGTTTTTTAATCAAGTGATTACTTATAGCTAGTTTTTTGTTATTACAGCTGCCTCGAGATCTTATCTAGGGCACTAACACATTAGTACTAGAACATTAGAACTGTAATTCTTGAACTTCAGATTAAGATTACTTGGCTGAATGGCAGGGTTCGAGATTCGACTCTAAAACGCTCAGTTTAGGAGTGATTAGTAGATTTTACTACTGCATGATATGCGAAAACTCCAACTAGACAAGGATAATGCTTAATCAAAATGTTCCTCGACTTGAACTTAAGTCTTGTAACCTACTGGAGTTTGGGCCACTGAATCGAATACGACCTGATATTAATTTTAGGATGTCGGGAAATTCATTAAGATTTTTATTCTTTGGTTTTTCAATTGTGCTACGAATCCGAGTTTGAGTTGATAACACCGAATTTCCTGTTTGACTCTCAAAGAGAGGAACCAAGGCTTAGGTTCCTCTTTTTGGCTCTGAGATCCAACTTTAAGATCGGACTTCGGAGATCCTCGCGTCGGAGATCATGTAAGTGTAACATCAGTACCGGAGATCAGACTTTTTTGCTTGATATTGGACCTATAAATCTAATTATATATTCAAAACAGCACGGGATGTAACCAAGGTTAATTTAGATAAGATATACCAGCTTTCGGGGTTGCAAGACCCCATGAAAGGCAGGCAGAGCATCCTGAATCCTCATGCTATCCTCACGTTGACCATCTAGGTCCATACCCCAGCCTCTCATTAAAAAACAGCTATTGGGCCCGATATCCGTCCCTTGTCCCGTAGTGCCCCGTAAGTAAGAGATCGTTCAGATTTTGGTCATTTAGACCCCCTCCCCTATCTAAAATCCACTTTACCCAAAGCTGGAAAAATGTCACATGTGAAACCTAAATAGCTAAATCAGCATCTTGAGACCTTCTATAATATAAACCCCGTGATCCTACTATAAGCTTATAACTTATTAGACATTGCATGCCGAAACTAAGATTCACCTCAAGTTCAACTGGTGACATGAACCTGGTATGTTACCTGAATGCCCTCAGTCAAATCTCGAACCCTGCTAATGCTATTCTTCCAAGTAACCTTAATCTAAGGTTCTAGAATTACAGTTCTAATGTTCTAGTATTAGTGCCCATGCCCCAGATAAGATCTCGAGGCAGCTCACAGCTGTAATAACAGAAGAACTAGCCAGTCACCACTTGATTAAAAAACGAGGGAATGACATGCATTATCATACGATGGGAAAATCTATGCGACTGAAAAAAAGAATATGGCGTCATTCTGAAGTGGGAACCAAACCACTGCGGTATTATAGGAAATTAGCTAAATTAAACTGCGGCCAACAGATCTCAATCCAGGTCGATTACAGATCAATATTGGTCGAGGCAGCGAAATCGATCATAATTATAAAGTGGGGTACTGGTCAGCGGTCAAGGAACAATCTGGCCCGGATCCAGTGCCGATTTATTTAAGGTCCGGTATTCTTGGTACATATATCATGGTTTCATGGCATGAATAAATAAAAAGTTTGAAGTTGAATTTTGGTCAACACATTTTATTTAAGTTGGTGCCAAGGAAAAATTGTTGGAGTTGTCACAAATCATGTAGTAGTTATTTACTAATGACTCCTAAAGTGAGCATTTTTGGGTATATGATGTGCATGAGTCGGCAATTGGGAACAATTTGCTGTTAGCAGCCGATCCTTTGACCTTAAGAAACCGTAATTTTAAAAATTGCCCTTTCGTAAGACACAAATATGCTGCTGTCCTGGGCCATTAAGAGAGATGCCCAATAAAGTAGACCATTCTCCAATTTTTGTAGGTGTTTCTGAACACAAAGTGAGTCATCTTACATCTTGTGACAAATGTTATGTTGCTCATGAGTCTTTAAGACCTTTCTAGTTAACAGCCCAATAGCCTATTTGTGAATACTGTCATTGTTCGTTCGGCAAAAATCCGTTTTTCAGCCACATTTCCGAAAGTAAGCCTTTTAGGGTATATGTTGCTTCATAAGTTGTATATAAATGTGGCCATTATGTACATTTTAGTGTATCAGAATAGTCTCTACGACCTTCCTAGGCTGCCAAAAATCACGGAAATTATGAACTGTGTCAAGCCAAAAACCATTTTTCGGCCATATTTCCGAAACGAAGCATTTTAAGGTATAAGTTGCTTCATAAGTTGTATATAAATGGGGCTATTAGGCACATTTTGGTGTATCGGAATAGTCTTTAAGACCTTCCTGAGCCGAAATACAAAAATTCGAGTGACCGCGAAACACTGAAAAAGGGTGTGGCCGAAAACGCCCTCATTGCATTTATTTCAAAAATGCAATGAAGTCCAAATGTTTTAAGATTCATCTAGAGAGGTGATAACCGTTGAGAAATCGCTTTTAACACGAAAAGCTAACGAGATAGCCTTTTAGAACGGTTGGGATCCGACTATTATGAGAATCTTCCAAATTTTAAGCAGAAATTTTGGCAGATTTCATTTGTATATATGCCCATATTAGATAATGCAACCATGGTAACACTACTATCAACCATGTATGGTAATATATAGGTAGATTACACGACTATTATTGAATTGTCTGCTGATTTTTGGAAATTTTTATTCTGGACACGCGAGAAAAGTAAAAAACCCAGACTGTTCGTGGCTTGAACTGAAAAATATCGTAAAATTCCTAAGCAGGGCAGCCATATAGTTCTTTTCACAAATGCAGTTGCAGGTTTTTACAAATGATGCCTTATCTGTTTCAGTTTTACAATTTTGTTAAACGTAATGGCTATATAATTGTAAGAATATTAACGTAATATAGTGAGAAACATCAACATACCCACGAAACGAGAAGAATTCATAATATTCGTTACATATTTCAGTCGCAGCCATGCAGTTGTTAAAACCAATATTGTCTCCATGTCCATTATATACAGTACTTGCAAGGGAACAGACAATGAAATATGAATATGCTCTAACTAACACACCAGCACCAAAAGTAAAATTCCAGTTATTTCTAACCAAAGGAACTCATCATAAACAAGTCAGTGTAAATCTGCGTGCACAAAAAAACAAGCACAAACACAAGCAACTGGGTTGCTTAGCAACTAGGCTGCTTAGCAACTGGGCTGCTTAGCAACTCACATACCAATACCTTGTGAACATGATAGGTTCCCAAAGCTATTTCAGTTAGGGCCAATTGTATCGTGAATGGGGGCTTTCGTGAAAAGCAATGTGAAAACATTAACTGATTCCAGTAGTCTTAATACTGGGTTGTTGCTAATTAATTAATAAATTATATAATTAAACGAAACAAGTGACGAGTTTAAAAGAAACTAGAGGCGAGCTTATTGATTTAGGCGACTTATTGATTTATAACAGGCAAGATTCGTTTTAATATTATTATGTTTCCTAAAAGTAAATGTTAGAGCAGAGAAGGTTTAATACTTATAATCAAATACGACAAAACAAAGTTTACAAGGTTACAAGCTTTGTAACCAAAACTTGCATTACAGAAAGAAAGAGTTAGCAAGCCTAAAATTCGGGCGTCAATAAATAAAGCTATTCCTCAGTGTCGAGCGTACTTGGATGTTTAATCTTCAGCACTTATTAGCAAGCGACTGGCACCACCAGTACTTGGCAACAGTTACCTTGGCGATACTATATAAAAGTATAAACTTAGGAATTGAAGAGCTTAATTTTAACAAAGATCTTTACTAATAACGAACTAAGCTGTACAACAGAATATAGCCATGATATATAGCAATTAGCTATGATATAGCTATTAGCTAAATACGTTTGTAGCTATTAAGTATGTGGTTCTGCCACGAAAGATTAACAAAGTAGTGCCTTCGCTAGTCGCTACCATGGTAACTGCTACCATAGTAACAGTTACCCGCTGATCAGAACTGGCAGGCTCAGCAGACTCTAGGCAGCCTTTGCAGCTTTTTCAAAATCGCATTTACCATTTTCTGACATTCAACTTATTGATGCAAATCGTGTCGGATATTGCAGTAAAATTCAGATCGATATTCAGCTGGTCGTAGTGTCTACTTTCCACCCGGCTTTTCAACTACATTAGCTTATTTCCGCAATTAACTGCATATTACCGCACGAACTCACGACAGCTACAATTGAGATGCAGATCTGTTCCAACGTCACGAAAACAATACTTTAGTGCAAAGCAGATAGAGGCCTGTAAGTCCACCTCCGAGGAGATAGCGGCCTCTTCCTCCTGGTACAGACAGCCTGTCTCCGGAGGATATTAGCATGAAGACAGATTACGAGCACTGAAACTGAGAAATTAGAAGACTTGATCAGTTGACGAGAGCAAGGTAGAGGAATCATGAACTAATCAACTAAAATAACGAGGTCAGCTGGCAGCGCAGTAACCATGGTAACAGCGCAGTACAGTGTTCTCTCTTACGTGGCTTGGTTAGGAGCAGTTAGTATTACTAACTTACTAATAGTTATGTATAGACAGTTAGATTGCATTTAGTTTGATATGGCGTAGAAATAACGTGTTTTGAGGTAGTCTGACAGACATATAGATAGACAAGTAGACACAGACAGACAGACATACGGACAGACTAAGTTTCGCCACCCGCGAAAAAGTCGATTAAAAAGTCGATTAAAAGAACTGTTGAGCATTGTTTATTACTATATTAGGTCAAACCAAGCAACCCATTATTCTCTACCAACTTCTAAATCGACCGATGAAGACACATGCTGTAAGTAAAAACGAAATATTTGTGGGTTCAGCATACGTATTTAAATTCTCACAGCTCAGTCACCAATCCTTTCAAGCTGTTGTTTGTCTAATCTCTTACGGCACAAACCAAGCTGTCGTTATAAAAAAGAAAATCTGGAATTCTGGAACAATAAGAATCTTTAATAAAATCACTAATTATATGTCACAATTAGTGATATAGTCTTCAGCATTAACAGCAACATGAAGTCCAAAAACAAAACATCAGTTTATAGAGCATATTGATTTGGATAATATTGGACAGATATTGCAGGTAGACATACATGGATAATTAAAATAGTAAGTGTCTTTTAACCAAGTACAGGTACAATTATTAGACAGATATTGGTAGGCAGATATACCCAATTAAGATAGTAAGTAGCCATAATTCAGCTACAATTATTAGACAGATATTGGCAGACAGATATACCCAATTAAGATAGTAAGTAGCCATAATTCAGCTACAATTATTAGACAGATATTTTTAGGCAGATTTACCAATTAAGATAGTAAGTAGCCATAATTCAGCTACAGATATTAGACAGATATTGGTAGACAGATATACCCAATTAAGATAGTAAGTGGCTATTACCACCCCAGAAAAAGTTCCGTAGCTTTTCAGACTGAGTCGCTGATATCTGGACCCTTTTTTGATCCCAATACTGCATCCAATCATGTTGGAACTATTAGTTTGGTTAATAAATAGCAATCACTATAATAATATGTGGGGAGGTGTATATTCCTTGACACGTGACAGCAATTAACAAACCAGCTTCCACTATTCACCAATCAAACCCCAGAATTACAGTCACGTGTCAAACAAATATGCCTCCCCACTAGAATCCACTTCAATTAACCGTTAATTACCGTTAATTACCGTTAATTACCGTAAACAAGCGTGGATAAACCACTGTCTCTATAGCAACAAAACGCTTGCTAATCTAAACAAATCTGCAGCAATTGGCGACCGCATTATTATGATTTCTCAAATAACTTAATGACTATGCAGCGTGGAAACTCCAAATATTACCGGCCAAATGTTGCAAATAATTAAAATTGTTTTAGCAAAAATCTACTCAATTCTATTTTCCCCCCTTCTTCCCCGTGCGCCCACTTCGAGGTTTGGGGTAACACGAAAGCTATCAATCAATCACTCTCGTTCAAAGTAAAATCTCACGACATACTACTAGTACTAGTAATATCAATAACTACTAGCAGAGAAAGCTATAATTTCCACCTGAATTTGTCCAAGCGGATCAGTTGAAACAGGATCGGCAAACTGACAAATTGTTTCCTTTATAGCGATTAGCTGTATAAAAAACATAATGAGATGTATTGGAGCCCAACTTACTATCATCAACTTGGTTTTATTGTGTATCATGTTATATACCACGTTCTAATGCAGCAGACAACTGCATCGTCCAGAAAGTGCTACTTTCTGCTAATCTGCACAAAAAGACTGTCTCGAAACTAACTAGTGTTATAAGTGATATACCCTCGTTATCAAAAGAATAACTTATTAGTTGGATCTGCAGAAGAAAAATCTCGCCTCAAAACTGATTATCACCTAATCCGGCAAATCGTTCAAAGTTTTTATGAATGACGAAGAGCTAAACAAATCAAGCGATCAATAACCTCGCCAAGGATAAGCTTGGAACCGATCTAATTCTACTAAATCCATATCTATCTACTATAACTACTTGCAGATGTCAGAGTGGGAAAGAGTGAATTAGATATGCAAATCAGGGCAATTATCACAAGTATATTGCTGAGATAATCGATATCAACTTACCTGGAATCTGACAGCACAATTAACCTGAGAGAAACCTGTGCACGAAAACAAACACACCCAAATAACAGCCAAGATTAAGATAAACCGGCTGAGATTAAAATTGTGATTTTAAACCCGGCGGATCGCACGACTTCACGTGTTGTTGTCATGGTGATGTAAAAATACAGGCTGATATAATAATGATACACTAGTCTGGAGATTAGATGATAGTTACCATGGTTACATGGTATCTGTCATTCATTAGTAAACGTATTGTAATCTCCACATGTGATTATGATGCCAGAAAACACAATATTGACGATTGTATAAGGAAATCCAAAATGGCTCCAAATTTCTAAATAGATATCGTCAAATATTTTCAGATACTGTCAAATATAAAATATCGTCAAATATTTTCAGATATCGTCAAATAGCACAAAACCTGCAAATCCTCAACCTTTCTAAAGCTGCTTGATCGTTTTGTTCATTTTCGACTACATGCATTTCTGCAAAGAGCGCTATAAAAAGCTTTGAAGAGTCTTTTCAGGTGACCATTACGATATTAGTTTTTATTGCGATATATAGACAATATATAGTGGTATAGAGTATAGAAAACATCAAAGTAATACTGGGATTAACTAGGAAGAGAAGCGGACCTCTAGAATTGCAATTAAAGTCCTTGATGATATGGACATGGAACACGGAGAAAACAAAACAAGAAATTAGTTTTTCCGCCATTATATACTACAGCAGGACTAGTCACTATTCAGGTCACCTGATGCTCATAGTCAGGTTAGGTCACATGACGTTAATATAGCTTAGGTAACTTTATCGTAAAATTCAATATGAACCAATTTTCATATTGAAAGCATGACGTACATCGCTTTATAAGCTATAGGGTTTAGCAATGGCTCAAAGTATCAGACATCGTTCACATATTCTGTAAGTTGTTATACAAATTGACATTTTTAGATGTGCCTCAAAATAAATTATTGTTTCGTCAAATAAATAATTGTTTTATTAAAATAGCTATTTTATTAATACGTCTAGGAATTCCATGGAAACTCTCCGTTAATTCGGCTACATCAAATAACACAGAAGTGCACAAAAGTGGATTCGTCCGAAGTGCAAAAGTCGATTTATTGGAAGTGTCGAGCATTAGATAACTATTAGACGGCAATGATATCGACGGACTGGTAACCATGGCAACTATTATCAGGTCTAAATCTAATCTAACCTGACATTAGTTGGAAGTGTGAAATTACCGAAGCCAAGGCTCTGTTCCATTCGGGGATATCATCTGGGATTTACCTTGTTGAATGGTAACTACTTTGCAGACAAAATTCTGTGGAATAATTATTTAGTTCTAATGACGATGAGAAATTAAGATAATGAACTTTCGTTAATTGAGGAAAATAGATATTACCAGATTGAAGCGACGTTCTCGATCAATACAAAGGATAAATTAATACATTATCTTAATTTGATGACTTGATATGATAACTTAATATCATGTTATACGGTAGACAACAGCTGTTGGGTTACGAGGTGTATTCACGTGGAGAAATTGTCTTACTTATCTGAACAGCAGCATACAGACCTACTGTAGTTTATCTAAGGTCACTTAAAATATCCTAAACCATTTTTAAAAGTAAATTGAAGATCTGTTTAAAGTTTGAGTGTTTTTCGTATAACTGAGGACACAACTAAACTCTATCTTTATCTGATAACACCCATGAATAAAGGTCTGCTCACGTATAACATCCAATCAACATCATGCCGATACATGTACAAAAGAGGACAAGCGCAACATATAGCTGATTGCTTCTTCATAAATTAATTTACAGATGTTCAAAACTGCACCTATCTCTCATGAACACCATGTACGTGGTAATTTATTATAGAGGCTAGTAATAAGATCGATTGTAGAGGCTGACATATCTCAACAAGATTGGTCGAGCTATGATTCATGAAAAGCCGGATATAATAGCAGAAAATAAAATAGTAAGAAAAACAGTCAAACGTCGCACTTACAAATATTTTAACTTAGTCTACCCTAATGTAAGGGGAAGGGGTTCTCTTATACTTTACAATACAAATACGTCCTCCCGCTGGCAAGGATCATAAATATGACAAAATAGGTGTTGCAAGATCATAAATATGACAATTTTGAAGTCGCGATCTTAATCTCCCCTCTTCCGGACTTGATTATAATCTTATAATTAAGTTTAATGCTCCTTTATATGGCTTTGTGTTTAATCTCTGGACAGTGATTGGATAGAAATACTGCCTTTGCTTTATCCTATAACCCGTAAAAGTGTACCTAACCATGGCAACCTGTGACTATATTTGGACTTTTGGAGGATTAACAATAATTACTGTACAAACAGTAGTTGGTTGTAAGGATGGATCGTCAGATAACAGTTTCTTTGATAAGCGCACGTGCAACCATGCAAAAAGAGGGGATATCAGATATAGGAAGTATAGTATTAAAAAATAATGAAAAAATAGCCCAAAAGATTTTTTTAAAGTTACAAATCAACCCAGTGAGAATTCTAAGTCTCCTCAATCGTCTCGCGTCAGCACTACGCAGAAAGAAAACCTCACTTAAACGAAGACTGTAACCCAGCAAAAGAAGGCACCTCCTTCTCCGCAAGACACACCATCTCTGCAACGTCTGCTCATTACTTAGACTTAAATGCAATAAAGACTCGTGCTAATAGTAATAGACCTAACTGTTACTGTCTATCTACTTATCTAGATATACTGTTAGTGTGTGTTAGTGTGTGTGTCACAAACATGCAAATTGGGCGGGAATGTATGTAAATTTGGCGGGAATATACGCAAATTTAGCGGGAGTGTGTATCGGTTCTTGGCGGGTTTATAGGGTGTTTATAAGCGGATTTATAGGATGTTTATAGGCGGGCTTTTAGGAAGCAGTGTAAAGTTTTTACTTTTTAAAAGGAGAAGGCGTCCGGAAATTAACTCGATGACTTTAGGATGGCTGAATTTCCAGGAAACTTGGCTTCGTGAAGTTTTATTTGATAGATGTAATATTCTTCAAAATTGGGTTTGTGTTTCTCTGGATCTCACATATTAAACCAATGGTAAAACCCCAACCTACAAAACGTTCTATTTAAGTTCTAAATTCACTCAACAGTGAAATTACCTACATTTGTGAAAGAAAGAGGAGAAATTTAAACTTGTATTGAAAAATAAGGTATCCCTCAATCACCCTTTTAACAGACTTTTAACCAACTTTTTAATCGACCAATAACTCAATAATCATAAAGAGACACATATAGTGAGACACATATACAGGTAACGAACATTGATGTCAGTGTTACTTCATCTCTTAAAATTGCTTTCTACATTTCTATTCATGCGGCGTCAGAAAATAGGTAGTTTAAAATAGAAAACCGGTCTAGAAACTCGTCAGACACCCAGTCGTGAAAGAAGCAGCTATTACACAGTGAGATCAGTAACCATGGTAACGTCTATGTGAGATAACCTGGAAATAGGCTCGTGCGGTTTCGGCTTGTCTGGCCGTACTGCTGCTGTCATGATAATAGTTGCCATGGTTACCTGTCATATTGACTGATAATTTCAAGACGTCTTATTTCGTTACTATCAGTCATACTCATAGTACTAGTAGAGTAGTAGTGGTAAAATAAGACGCCTTCTCCAGAAGTAGTTAGATGAGCCTATAGTTTTTATAAAGCTATACTGACAAGTTGGCATGGTTATCCTGACAAGAGTCACAAGACAACTCACTTGTTAAGAGGCTCCCATTAGCACTGCGGCAGTCCATCCAAGATAATCAGACAATATACGTTGTGAAAGACATAAAGGTGTAACCATGGTTACATGAAGGAGTAACCATGGTAACGTCTCTCTGTCTACCATATTTCACGGCAGGAGCGCCGTTTTGTCGACTGTCTTACTAATGACGCTATTTTAAAAATAAGGAGGCTGTTGACGTTAGCTAGGTCTTGACTGCAATTTACATAAATGCGGATTAAGAGATTAGGAATATTTTACCTTAACGTCGAGGGAAAATTGGTACAGTCACGTTGCTATAAGCGCTAAAAATTAAACATTTCGTGCACTTTCGCCGTTAGGATCAACGGCAAACGTCAAAATTTCAATATTATAAGCAGTAAAGACTATTAGTATTACTTAAGCAGTAAATACTAAATAATATAATTACTGTTACTTAATCGCAAATCATCGCAAATCATCGCAAACAAACACTAAATATAAAAGCGATTTTGAGGGCTATCAATTTCTTTAGTGTAACTAAACAAGATAGGAGATGATAAAAACTGGGTGAACTGCACTTTTGCTAATGATCGCTGAATGATTAATAAATATCATGTGTATCTATCTCCTTATCTCTTCCCAGGTGATACGACTCTCTGATTGGCTAGTTCAGCCCACATGCTGTTAAGTTCAGCCCACGTGCTGACCACGAGGCCCACGTGCTAATAACAAGGCCTGATCAGCTGATCACGTGGGCTGGCGACTGTCGCGACTTCAGCTGTGGTCATGGTAACGGTAATCAATAATCACTCATAAATACTTCATATAAACGACGGAGCTGTGCTTGACAGGAGTTCTGTCTTGTTTGCTGGGATGTGATTTGAGTGATTTTAAATTACTGTCATCAATCGAAATGATCGTTCACCAGTTATTTCTTAAACGACTTACGATCATTTTACGTTTTATCGTGAAGTCATGAAGCTGATTTTCCCAATGGTTCGACAGTCGATGTAACCTTTATAGTCGGGAGGTATTATCGTTAATTTCCTTTTGTTTTATTCTTTTTTTGGGATCGGAGCCAAAATTCTGGACTTGTTCTGGCATTCTTAGCTATTTGAACTTTTGAAGCAATCATGATTCGAAAAATTAGTATCCTAGAACCACCTTTCTGGCGCAGATTTAGGAAATGATCAGATAACGTTCTTTCACAAAATCGTAAACGGCGATTTTTGATCTGCCAGTTTTCATTATGGCACGATGAAAACTGCAAACGTTCATTTAATTTTAAAGTTTTAAGCATACTCAAATAATTATCCCTGCATTAAATCTTTTAGTTTTACAAATTGTTAAATGTTTGGCTGTCCTGTCAAACCCCTCATCTTACCGAAAAAAAGATGAGATGTTATTTATATTCACCAAGGCTGAAAATGAGGAACAGAAAAGCTCTCAGCATGTGAAATTAACTTGATCCAAATCCCGGTGATTGATAATAGACAGTTAGCTAGCTACAAAGTACGATTTCCCTTAATGAGCAATCTTGTCTGTTAAAGTAAACTGGGCACATCGTTGAAGAAGTCTGTGACGTTTTGATTATCTGAATCGTAGCCATGTTAGCACTGCTAATATTTTAATCTATTATCCGGAGAATTAAGTTTAAGATGGAATGTTTCTGTTACACTCCCTTTGTGTCGCCAACATCTCGAATAGCGAAATGTGACGTAGAACATTGACGTACACCGTTTATAAGGTTTGTAATTAACTGTACAAGCTTCACAAAGATAATTGAGAAATCAAGTCTCACAATATTATCAGTATTTCCTCCCCACACGGACACACGGACACACGGACACACGGACACACGGACACACGGACACACGGACACACGGACACACGGACACACGGACAGGCGATAGTTTAGAATCTCCCAACTGCAGTTGAAACTGAAGGGATTAAGCAATTTGAAAACACAGACATTAGTTCTAGAACATTCTGTAAGTCCGTACCAAAGAGAGGCTTCCCTTTCAAATTCTCAACTACTACTATGTCGGAGCTAAGTCCGATCTACGCCAGAAAACCCCCTCCATATATCCCTGTCCCGCATCAGGGTTCGCAGTTCCTCTTTAGAGTTTGTCCCAACTTCCTTCAGTAACATAGACAAGTAGCTTTGTCTTGGTCGGCCTTGCTGTGCTCTACCGTGCGTAGGTTCCCATAAGACTAAATCACTGGCAAGTAGCTCAGGATGTCGGATGCAGTGTCCCGCCATTTTTAATCTCCTGCTTCGTAACTTGTTTGACAGCCTTGGGAGGCTACCATACAAAGTTATATTGCTGACCTTGTCCTTCCATGAGATACCCAGCACCATACGCAACATCTTTGTGTATGTCCCGTCCAAACTTTTCTCTTGAGCCTTTGTCAGTGTCCAGGTTTCTGATCCGTAGAGCAGTACTGATTCACAAGCCGCTATGAACAATCTAATCTTTAGGCTCTTTGAGAGTTTGGATTTCCAGATATCCTTCAGTCTATGTAGGGCACCCCACGCTTTTCCCTTTCTAACCCTTATCTCCCTATCTGTGCTCTCAATCCAGGAGCCTAAGTAGATGAAATCATCTACATTTTCTATGGCTTCCCCGGATCCACTTTGTAGGTCGCTAGATCGATCCTCCATATTCAGTGTCATGACCTTGGTCTTGCCTTCGTTTATGTGTAGTCCCACGCTTGCTGCCGCCGATTCTACTCTGAGCAGGAACTCGTTAGCCTTGTCCATGTCCTCAGATATAAGTGCTATATCATCTGCAAAGTCCACATCGGTGATGATCTTGGGCCCCACTCTTCTGCTTTTTCTACGTTCGAGGGTGAGTCCAAGTCGCTCCGCATCATCGCCTATGGCTTGCCTCATACAGTAGTCGATGACTATTGCAAAGAGGTAAGGTGCTAAGGTATCACCCTGTAACACACCTGCAAGTATCTCGAACAATTCAGTTTCTCCGTCTGGAGTTAGGACTTTGGCCATTGTCTTCTCGTACATGAGCCGTATAAGCTGCACGATTTTGACTGGAATGCCGTAAGCTTCTAGAATCTTTAGCATTTTCCCACGATGTACACTGTCGAAAGCCTTCTTAAAGTCTATAAATGTCAGAACAGCTGGCAGTTTCCGACTCTTGACACCCTCTATAAGACGTCTCAGTACCAATATCTGTTGAGTTGTTGACCTTCCTGGTCTGAATCCATTCTGGTTTCTACGCAGAATTGTCTCGATTTCTGGCTTCAACCGGTTTAGAACCATCTTGTTTAGAGACTTGGCAACTAGGGATGACAAGCTTATTCCCCGATAGTTCATTGGTTCGCTAAGGTCGCCCTTCTTTGGAATTGGTATGATGTTGGCAGTTGACCATTGGTCTGGTTTCTCACCTTTCAATAGAGCATTGTTACAGAAGTCTAAGACAATTTGATCAAGGTCGCATCGTTTTAAGACTTCTGGGGCTATGTTGTCGTCACCCCATGCTTTCCCTTCCTTTATGCTGGACTTTGCTTTCCTGTACTCATCCAACGTAAACGGTTCTGTTCCGATATTCAGAGGTGGGTGGACTGGATCAATATCCTCTTCCGCGTTCTCTACCGTCGGTGGTGAGCCGAGAAGAGTAGCAAAATAGTCCTTCCATTTCTGAACCCTTTCCGTTGGTGAGTTTCCCTTGATTTTGCCAGTATATGATGGAGCTTTACCTGTGATCTTGTTGATCATGGTCCAGCTTTTAGCATGTCTGCCCTGCCAACTTGCTTCCTCCAGTTCCCGGACCTGCCCCTCCAGCAGGTGCTCTTTGGCTGCTTGATAAGCATCGCCTAGCTTCTGTTTGCCCTCTTGAACAGCTATTCGGTTGTCTTCTGTAGCATCTGAGTGGTATTTTATGCTACATTCCCTCAGCTTCAGCCTGGCAATCTCAACACTTGGAGTCGCTGAGATTTTACATCTTTTCTTTTTCTCCTTTTCAGGTAGTAAAAGTCGAGAAGTTGTCCTATTCGCATCAATAAAGCATTGGTACCTTTCTGTTGCCGTCTGATCATCCTTTTCAAGTATGGAAAAGCGGTTTTTAACTTCCACTGTGTACCTCTCTTGTAGAGCGATATCAGTTTTAAGTTTAGACCAGTCCAGAACCGGAGCCCTCTTCTCCGTCTTGCTTATCCGTAGACTAAGCTTTACCCTTGCTACGACTACTCTGTGATCCGAGCCAATACTGTGGAAACTACCATATGCTTCGGAGTTCTTGACGGAGTTCCGCCATTTCTTCCGGCAAATGATGAAGTCGATTTGAGATTTACTTTGACTCATATCTGAGAGATATGTCCACAGTTTACCTCTTCGCTTCTGAAATCTGGTGTTTGTGATTTCTAGCTGTCGCTCCAACAGCATATCCTCTAGCAGTCTACCATTTCGGTTTGCTGGACCCTTGTGGAAGGATGTCCAGTTTCCTGATGATGAGACATGCGCATTGAGGTCTCCTACAACGAATAGTAAGTTGTGGGCTGGTATCTGGTCGATGGCACCACCAAGGCTGTCGTAGTAGTTTTCTGCTTCGTCGACAGTCGCCCCCTTTGTCGGGCTATAAGTCACAATAACAGTTGTGACCGGGTTCCCTGCAAAGTTGGCTACCATCGTCCTCCTGTCATGTGAGTATACACTAATCAATGAGTTGAATACTGTCTTTTTGTCCAAGACAATACCAACCCCACCAGCAGCCGCCCCATTGCTGGTTCTCCATGCCGAAGTTGTTATGAGGTGAGAGCTTCCAAGATCTTGATACTCGATTTCAGTGCTATGTACTACCCGATGCTCCTGAATGCCCAAAATATGTACGCCACTATCCCTCATGCATACACCCAGCTCATCCCTCTTGTATTTTTCTCTTATTGTTCGTACATTAAGAGTTCCTACAAGAATTTCCTTCTGGCCACGTAGTAGTAGGGTACCAGCCTTTGAAAGAGTTGGAGCAGGAGATTTGGGTGTGACCCGCCGGTCGAGAGATTAAGGTGTGTGCCCGAGGTAAATACCCCACACACCATGTGTTGAGTCTACGGCGGCGCCCGGCCAATAGGCAGGTCACAAATTGTTTTGCCAGACTTGTATAACCGCATCATAGTACTCAAGCGAACAACCACCCCCCTGTTCGCTAGGGCCGTTACTGCAGAAAGCCTCACGTCTAGAACAATTGATCATTTGTCGCTCCTGATCCTAGAGCATCCTTGTCTCGTTACTTGTCACATGCACTTTTTCTAAAGAGGAACTGTATAGTGATATACAGAAAGAAAATCTGTAGTAGATTTTCAAAGGCGACTGATAATATTGCGGACGCCACACCAACAATATGACAACCATACCATAATCCAACATTCCCATGCACCTTTATAGTTTAGAGTGCTTAGCACTATCCCAACTGCCAATATATTGCCAAAACGTTTTTGTCCAACAGAAATGCCAACTATAGTTATAGTGTTATACACTGTGCCTCAAATTATTTGATCAAAGCCGAGGATATGTGGGATGGTAGGCCGGTATATGTAGTGTAGTGCTGACACCTAACTAGGACTGAGTGCAGTAGGACGGTAGAATGCAAGTGTGGAAGTGAGGATGTGGGATGGTAGGCCGGTATATGTAGTGTAGTGCTGACACCTAACTAGGACTGAGTGCAGTAGGACGGTAGAATGCAAGTGTGGAAATTACTTGTAGTATAAGCAGTAATGAAAAACAGGGCTTGTAATTGCACGTATATCCCGTACAAGCGACGCTTTTACTTACATGCGGAGAGGAGGAATCTAGGAAATCTTACGACAGGAAAAAACAAACAATAGGTCTTATATATATACGTTTTTAGTAAATTTATATAGTGGATATATACTTTTATAGTGAGTATATATAGCGAGTATAATTATATAATTTATATTCATTATATATAATATAGCTGCCTATATAGTTAGCTAAGATTTAACGAGGTTACAATGTTATTTTCATTTAAAAAAATAGCATCTTAGCCACATTACATTATACATCAGGTACCATTTATATAAGTTTACTTAAATTCAACATTTGAGTATAGAATAGCATGCTTCAGAAAAAGTACAGCAACCCAGTAAACATACAACAGTTGATTTAGGAACACGTGCAGTCATTATTACAGCAGGAATCTATCATAGAGTTAGGGATACGTCCTCTGAGAAGTGTGAACTGCAAAACGTATTTTGGGAATACTATGAGCGGGAAAACAGTAAACAAGATATCTTGTAGCCACACTAACACGATTTCTATAGCAATGAGGGGTAACAATTATAACTAAGTAGCTGTAGCGAAAAAACACTGAATATAGCAAAATTGCTATAACGACACACACGATAGCCATGGTAACACACACGATATAGCCATGGCAACACACGATAGCTATGGCAACACACACCAACTCACGATATTAAAATAGTAACTACTGATAACCAACTCTGCGAACCCTCTTAGTTTCTCCTGACGTTTCCTCGCCAGTCTCTTCTTATATTTATTGGACATGACCCCGCCCAGCCGCTCTCTGAAAACATGTGAGTTTAGAAACCCTACCTCCATCTGTGAAAACGGGTCAGTTTAGAAGTGAGTCGAGACGGTTTGTAGCCGGCAACCACTTAGGTTTGTAGCCAACAACCACTTAGGTTTGTCGCCTAGCAACTTAACCGCCGTTAAGAAGCACCAAATGATATCTGTTACAGTCCAGATAATATTCCACCTGCCACGCTATAAGCATTAACACGTAAAATTCTGTGGAGGAATTGGGCAAAACAGATTGGTAATTTACGAAATTTTGTGCCTTTAGAAAAAATAATGTCATAACACAGTTTCACCATTACGCATGGTGTTAATGTATCCAAAATAAACAGTTTAAGATAACTAACATCAGAATAATTTGGTGAATTATTGGGATAAAGTGAAAAGCCATCTCCGGTCCTGCACCTAGTTGTTACTAAACAGAAATACAAATAGTAGTATAAACGTCTCCTGCCTTTGTTGCCAACAAATAGGTCGGTCGTCACGTTATGCCCAATACACGCGCTTTATTGACGGAACAATAGTAGTTATTGATGGAACAAGAGTAGTTATTGATGGAATTCTTAACGTTTAAGATTAGCAGTAGTAGACTTGTGCGATGATAATAATGATAATATCATAAACAATTAAATTATCATTAATCACCAAATAATTCCCCGACGTGTGCCATCACAAGTAAATCTACAGCATATTACATAGTTACATGCCATGTTATAATACCTCTCATAAGGAATCGGAAGAGAGCATCTGCAGTACTGTAAAATTTGAGAAGAGGAAGCTTTTATCTCCTCGTGCCGGGTCTTCCTGGGAGTTACTCTCCCCCAGGGAAGGGTCCCGTAGCCAGGGGTCTTATTGACTGATAATCTGGTAGTACGGTCAACTACCTTTCCCTTGTATTGGTGTACATCCGGAACTTTAAACTATCTCCTGTTGATATTCAGATATGACCCTAATCCCTGCACCAGAGGCACTTTATTAGACGTTAGATTTAAGGTTGGACGAAGCCTCCTTAATTACGTATTGAGGTAGAGTGGCCTTTGAGTGACCGTTGAGTGACCGTTGAGTGGCTTGTGCCCCACAACGGCAACAATATGGTATGACAACTTAAAGTCTAAACGTATGAAAATTCAATAACTAAGATTGGTTTTATATTGAATAATGATATCATTTACACCGCGATGGGTTGGCATGAGCCTCGATGGGATATTACATTGAGTTTTGTGTTATGATAATAATTTGTTCAAACAATATCAATACATATTATGATAGATCGCTCACGCTAAACAAAACAAAAAAGACTTCATTAAAAGTTAGATGGTAGCCGCTTCTTGTCATGATTAACTAAAGTAGTCTGAGTCTTTCAATGGCAAAACGACGAGATCGGCAAAGTTTAATTACCGGCTCTTTTCATACGGCTCCTGGAAGCTTAAAAGTTTGATATTTTGCATAAAGTCGTAGCGGTCATCACCTGATGCCTAATTATGGTCATATATCGTAGTGGCCGGCAATTGGATTCAAAGATGTGGCCCCGCTATTTTATTAGGCTACGACACGACTAATGAACAAATTTTGTCGTTATATAATGTAACATTTCTTTTTGCTGTTTCCAAAGATTTTTAACTGACCAAGTGCTCAAAAATGACCTAAAAAATGGCCTAAAAAGTAAAAACACTTACTCCAGAGATAGCCAGTTTCAAATAAAGAAATATGGGTCTCCAACTGGGCAGACTTCAATCACTTTTTCCTCCTCCGAACTAATTTTTAGAGAAAATGTTTTCCTTTGACAAAACGTGATACTGTCCCACATTAATTTCTTTACTTTGTTTGTTTTTTGTGCGGTTTCTCTAGACTTGGACAACATGGCAAATAAAAAGTCTCAAAGATAAAATAATTGCAGGATCTAGACCTTCCAGCAGGATCTAGACGTTCTAAAGGTGTTGTACTTGTGGTGCTTGTGGTATTTTTAGCCATAAAAACGGCTGACATTGCTTATCTTAACGTAACATACCTTTTTTAGAGGGACTGAGCTATTAATCCCTGGACTGGATTTTAAGAACAAAAAGAATTTGGTAACTTAATGAATAAAAAATAGTGATAAGTGAAAGCTTCGCGATTTCCTAAGTTCATACTTGCACTGTTCTTTAGGACTGTTGACGTATTGATCCAGGGAAGGCGGCATATTCACAGTCCTCACAGTAGTAGCAGTACTGTCGGGTGCTGTGGAACATTCTGATTCCAGCTCAAACTCCGGGTCATTCTTAGGTGAGCTAATTCTGCAGAGCAGAGGGTCGTCCAGGGAGCTCTGGGAGAGGAGTTTGAGAAGCCGTGGACGGAACTTGATGCTTGTCATCTTCTGAAGACTCTATTTGCAACAAGGTATCTTCTGGAGACAGTATCTGCAACAAAGTATCTTCTGAAGAAAGTCTCTGCAACAAAGTTTCTTCTGGAGACAGTATCTGCAACAATGTTTCTTCTGGAGACAGTATCAGATATAATGTCAAGATGTGCTAATGTGATGTCACCGCTCCGACAAAATACTACGAAATATATGTAAACAATAATGCTTATCTCACTCTCAGATTTGTTAGTACCGTCAAAAATAGATGCCAATGAATGAGCACTTTCACAAGACTCCTCTTGCTCAGCTAAGGAAGACTTTGCTTCACGCTGATTGGCTGAAGAGCACGCTGCTGATAACTGATAGGCTGACTCCAGCGTTTATCTGCATCACGATTAATCAGTTGCGGTATGATATAGAGACTGGACTTTAGAAAAGTCGTTCTATATCAGGTCAGTTCATTAACTATTTAAGTTAGAGGACAGAGGCTTCCAATCACTTCTTTGAAAATAAAATGAAATTAATCCAAATATGAAGTGACTTGAGGGATTAAAATCATGAAGAACAGGTCCACCGGCATGCAGACACTTCATGCACTAATCTCATCAGCTGTTGACCGAATGAACCTCATATCAGAAAGTCAGAGGCACTAGATCTAGTACTAGTAGGTCTAGTAAGTCTCCCTTACTCTCCGTTGCTAGAGGACTGATGTCTGATTGTGGTTGCTATGGTGGCCATGGCAATGTCCAAAAATCAGAAGTTGTTATGATTGATTGGGAACCAGCTTTTTTTACTGGTTAATCATTAAGTTTACTCAAGAGAGTATACAATAAACGTTAGAACTAGTAATAATGTTTTACAGAACGAAGTTTAGACAATGGATAAAACGGTATTCAAAAAGCGAATCCTTACAAGACTTTTGAAACACCCTGTATTGGGCCCAGCCGAGCGCCTAAAGCCCAATCTGACGAAACCTGGAAGCACACTTCACACACGAAGGCAACTTCACACACAATTAACATAAGAAAACCTACATAGTATAAGCAGGTCAATAAAACGTCTTCAACTTACTTGTGATACGAAGCCGCTTTATGTAACCGATAATACAAAGTATATTTCGGCATATCCTTTAAGTCGTTTGATGGTTATTTAAACTTTTAAAGGTCGTTTGATGGTCGTTTGATGGACGGTTGATGGACGGTTGATGGTCGGTTGATGGTCGTTTAAAGGCCCGATGGTGCCAGTTAAAGAACTTAAACAGGTACACCACTCAATGCCTGACAACCTGTCTTCGCTAGATTTTTAAATTTTCCGGAAGTGTAAAATTGCACATCACCTAAAATTATCTATTTTAAGGTGTTTGTAAATAACACTAGGGTTAAGGTATACTATCTGCTGTAGGTTACTTGACAGGGACATTGTGTTACCGTAATAGTTCAAATCCCCATTTGAGTGGAGGTACTGAGATACTGATTCGTTGAGATGAAAGATGAAGGAGAACTAAACGCCTTCACACAAAACATCGTTCCTTTAACTGTAACGCAGGCTATCTAACTATGACATGTTATGGAAGTGGGGCGTGGGCAAGAGATTCCCCACAAGTTTAATACAAGCCGAAAATGCATCCTAGCAACCTCATAGTAACCTAGCAACCTCATAGTAACCTAGCAACCTCATAATAACCTAGCAACCTCATACTCTCATAATATCCTAGCAACCAAGTAAAATTAATATAGGAATAGGTTTTACCTGGTCCCCTGTCTTCGCGCAGTCCTCAAATATTTAAAACAGTTTCAGAAGTTAAGTTAGTGGGTGTAAAATTGTATCACCTTGTAAAATTACGGCAGAATAAGCTATTTTGAGGTATTTTGACATTCTTAATAGATTTGCCAGATTTGGGTATTTTGTATATATTTCGTCATAGGACGGTACTCCCGCCATGATAAAGTAGGCGCTGAGAAGTGAGTTGGAGATGCAGGCCACGTGATGCCCATATAAGGAGCTAATCATACACAGGCAGTCACTCGTTTGATACTTGTAAAGCTAGGGAGAAGTCAGGACAGAGTTGCTCTGAGCTGCTGGAAAAGGAAAACACTTTAGTTGCTCACAATGTGATTATATAAACTTACTAAATAACTACGGTTTGCATTTTGGACACTGATGTGCATGAATGCACGACCAATATTTCAGGATAATCAAGGGCCAAGAATAAATTTGCCACATAAAAAAAAGAAGAAATGTTCTCCACCAGCACTACCAACTGAACAGGACGCTCCAATCTAAAACAAAATGACCCATAAGATATAAGCACTAAAACTGTAACTCCTTCAACTAAAACTGTATAACTTCTAAACTTTTTGGACTTACTCTTCGAATCGCAGGAGGACATCCCAGATAGTTACAGTAGACAGGCTGAGAACAGAGTGAGGACGTAGGTAACTAGCCCTGGCATACCCCCTTCTCCTGCTCATATATCCTTCTCCGAACAACTGAGAGGTTCGCCTCTCACAACCGCTACAACATTGCCGGTCAATGGTTATATCGAATGATTCTGGGGCAAAATGTGTAGTGTTCCCGTTTATCGCGAAAAGGAAAAGACTCTTATCAGGATAAGGAAATATTCCCAACGGTGTAAGTGATATTTATTCCCAGCGATTGTAGAGACGATTAAACGAAGTGACAGGAGGAAGTATGTGATTATGAGATTGTTGTTTCAAAACAGACTAGGGATTTCTGGAGTGAAACCAGACAGAAAAGCGTTCATTTAAGTGCAACATCCTCAAATTTTTACTGTAATAACCATGACCACATTCTTCACTGTTTGAGGCGGATCCAGTAAATTAATGACCTGTTCTTTGTAATGATGAAGGGAAAATTGCAAATTAAAATTAACGTCGGATTAAACTGGATCGGATTATATCCTGAAAAGATTTAACTTTAAAATTGAGAAACTATTATCACAGCAATGCAACTAAGCTTTAAAGTTTAAAACTCGTGTAATGGCCAGAACAACTGATGAAGTGTGTTCTAAGGCGGGGGCACAACAAAATATGAGAAAATCAACCGCTTTTAATTACGGACAACGGAATTTCCTTCGCAAAATGCCAGTGATATAATTGTCTTGTTACCTTGTGTTCAAGCCACCTAGTTAGTTTCTTGACTACCAATTTTATTTCACAAATAGTACAATGCAGATATAAAAGAAGCTGTCTACTGTTTAGCTATCTTGACTATATCGGATAGAAAACGAGCAGAATGGCTGGGCGTGATGAAGTGATGCCAGGTTCTAGTTATTTTAAGTTTAGTAGTTTGAATTGTTAAAACGTTAGAATCATTACAAGACTGTTCATCATGGTAAAGATCGCGTTCCGGAAATAGTTTATCAGGCAAAATATAGATAATAGGCACTTTCAGCTTCATTTTTGTAGTTTATTGACATTTAGAAAGCATGTCAGTTGCGTATGTCAATGTGCGTACATATAAAAACTAATTGCTTTTCTAATGATATCCTGTAGTTTTCTTCAGACATACCATCCAATATAAAAGCTTAACAAAACTCACAATTAATTAATTGACGTACATCTTTGGTTACTCCTCCGTTAACATGATAGTGATACAAAGTGTCTTTCATTGCATTTAACAGGTACAGTCTTCCAAACAACAACGCAATGGAACGTGTTCAACGAGTATGCAGTGCGATCATTTGAAGGGAGTAATTATTTAAGATAACTGTTATGCTATTAGCTACTCTCAGTATATCATACCTAGTGTATTACAGTATTACGTAACCGAATGGATGACTCCTCAGAAAACTTCGTTTTTATTGGTGAAAGCTGATAAGGTTGTCAGGTGATATCATTCCTTTAATTAATTCTCAAAGCTGCGTTCAAATATGTAACTGTTAAACCAACTTTGTATAATGGTTGAGACACTAGCATATTATGACAGTTCATACAAATAAAGTTCCTGGGGTTAATATTTAAAGGAACAGATACCACGTGGGTTTGTCTTATACCACGTGGGTATGTCTTATACCACGTGGGTTTGTCTTATACCACGTGGGTATTTCTTATACCACGTGGGTATATCGTATACCACGTGGGTCTGTCTTATACCACATGGATATGTCGTGGTTTATTTCTTTCATGAAATGCTTGAAGACTGATCCTTTAATTTGAAACAGCGGGTTTTGACTTTTGACTTGTTGATTTAAATTTCATATTTTGACAACAACAAAAAATCATAATAATACTACTCCTTCGCTTGTTTCGGCAGCACTATAATAACTCTACCTTGTTTCGTAAACAAGTCAAACAACAAAACCTGATCACACTAATGACTGGGTAGAAGTGTATTAGCAGTTCAGCTTACTGTATTGCTATTTACTTATATGATACAAATTCTTCAGAATCGTTCAGAACTGATATTGGTAGATGAGCGATAGTACTTTAGTAGGGGGGGGGCTATATTTGGGGCTATAGAGGTCCACTAGAGGTTCACTAGAGGTTTACTAGAGGTTTACTAGAGGCCCACAATACACAACACACGTTTTGGATCATTTCAGAAAATTCATCGACATTGAGTTAAGGATACTGGCAAAATGCGGCTGAAATGTATCAATAGCTCTACCTTACCACTACCTTACGCATTTACTCCCTATAAACCTACATTTACAGCATAAGATGGCTGATTTCTGCTTCAACTACTGCCGGATACAGACAACTTTCTTAAAATACCCGGTTATTTGCTGGTTACTTACTGGTTGGTGGTTACTTAATACTTGCTGGCCATTCCTTAAATGTTAATTGGTAATAGATTATTTAAGTGACGGAACGGTAGTTAAGTTATGCGATCGGATCATCATTAAATATTCTAGCTATGCCAAGCCGGATATTTCCTTTAATACCTGTAAGCTTCGCCAATGAGTTGCAAGATTTCCAAAACTTCCGAAGGTGCGGGTATCATCAAAGTGAACATATATGTATTTATGGAGCTCTCAGCTCATGCAAGCACCAAACTTTTGAGTTACAATCTGTGAAAATCAATGCAAATTACAAACGAATATTATGAACGATACTAAACTTTTCGTTATTTCCTGATTACTATCTGTCCAGTGTAATTAACTATTGTCCCAGAAGTGGGTTGCGCTGACTTGGAACCTTTACGACAGTGCAACAATTAGCTCATAAAAACCCAGTTCATGGGCCATGGTATTTACATTTTTATACAAATGATTATTAAGCTTAACCACTATGTTAATTGTATACAGTACTCGTGAGTACTAGTAGCAAACCAGTTCACCCAACATGTTTACTCCAGGAAATAGTGATAATAACATCATTATAAGATTATAGGTGGTAAACGTAATTCCGTTTATTGGACAAATTGGGCTCCGGAACCGGAAACATCCGAATCTAAGACAAATGTAAGTTATAGTTATACTCATCTCATCTTTTAAGTTATATCTGTCAAGCTGCAGTGATGTCATTGTGAACCTGTGAACTGTTATTGAGTTCTATTTTTTGATTTGAGATCAAAATCTGCAGTTTTTCTGGTAAAACTCAAAAGTCAAAATGTTAATTGATAAGAATGTGTTAATAATTAATAGAGGCTTCTATGGGTGGCACATACGAGGATGCAGTAGCTCTGCCTGCCTCTGGGTCTGGCCACTCTCCAAAAAGAGGATAGGGTAATCTATGAGAAGAGTTGCAAGTGGAATGAGAAGAAATTGTAACGTCATAATATACAGAAACTACGAATTAAACGTCATTAATTATCAGATTAACGTCATTGCACTGCCATTAAAGAATAATTGCTCGACTATAATCTACGCAAAATTTATCTAAAGGTGTAAATTTCTGGAAAGGGGAAGAAGCAATTATAAGATCGTAAAATGCTTTCATACTTGATGGCAAAAAGAGAAGGCCTGTTATAGTGCTATCTGTTAGTATTTATACTAATAATCTCAAGATGTGCGTTCGTTCGTTCGTTCGCGTGTAATTTCGTAACGGCTTAATCAAGAGAACGATAAGAGTTACGGGGCTGGTTTTTTCGGTATAGTGCCGAGAAAACTCTGACGAAGCCAAATGATACAGGTTTTTTAAATCGGTCGGTGGTAAGTGATTTAATTGATCATTTTGTGACCCAAATGTGATACTAAAGTGTGTGTGTGTACTCGCTATTCTCGCTCTCGCTCTCTCTTTCCCCCATAACGGATTTGCTATATAATCAGCTAATTTGGCAGGAGACCTCAAGATTGCCTATCAAGTATTACTATTAGAGTATTAGATATGTGAGGGGCACTCAGAATTAAATTGTGGTCTGTTGTTTGCCTTGGAATGAGCGAGTTCATACTTTCGCGCCGTTTTAACTACGAACATGTCATGCGTGTTTTCGAATATAATAGGCGGGCCGCGGGTTTATACTTTTGCATTTCAACTGTGATAGTGAAGTCACCGGTCACACTAGTATATTATACAGTTCGCGATACATTGAAACGGTTGAAAGGTCTATAACAAATTTTATGAAGGAGCAGTCCACTATATTATCCACTTATTTTCTTTGCTAATCGGTTAAGATTTTGTTAAAAACCAGTTCAGATTAGGATATTTTATATAGCTCATGAAATCAAACATGCTCTTCAAACATGCTATTGCAAGGCCTAATTTGAGAATGACCAAAGCCTGTTTGTCGCCAAAAAGTATACTAAATATCCTAACGTGTGTCATTGCACTGCCATTACATTCATTTAAAAACATTTTCGTTACGACTCAAAGTTTTTAGGCCTACGATGGGGGGTGGGAACTTCTGGCCTACTAGATCGGAGTTAGTTACTCCGACCTAGAAGTGGTGGTAATAAAGTAATAAGAGCAAGCCATGTCATCTGTTAGTATATAAATAGAACAAACCACATTAACTACTTCTCAGTGTTGTCCACCGCCTAAAGTTTGTCGTCGGCAATTTGCCAAAAATACTGGAGATCATCGGCGACGTGACCAATCAATTTTATAAAATACTTAACGATCAGTCATCTGAAAATTTTGAGCATAAAAGTTTTGAAACTTGGGTCGTTGATCAATATTAACGGTGTAAAATCGTGAGATCTAGCCACGAGAAGAAGTTATCGCTATTATAAAATATATTATATATATTAAGATGTAAGTTTAAATGATAACATATAACAGCATAAAAAACCACGGCTGCAGCCGCTGACAACAGTGCTGTTCGGTTGCTATACACTATACAGCATGATGTTGCTATAGTGATATAAGTCTGTTGTTTCTTTACCTTGTGACCGGAGTTTGAAGAGTCTGATTTAGAGGCACAAAGATGAAACAGTAGCAAATGTGTCCGATAGAGTAACGACCAAATTTAAGTGAAAACATGTCATGTACAATTGACATGTGTCATACTCGTTTACATTTATTTAAAAAGACTCATCAGTCAATTTACGGTTGCTAAGCAACCGTTGACTAAGTTATTCTAGTTCCAGGGCGAGGGGAGTTTACCGAGGATTTTTACTAATTTCTAAACATGGGGGTGGAAACTTCTAGAACAGAAAAATTAGGTTTGGCAATATCTGGATCTTTCTAAATGTTCATAAATTTCAATGAAATCGAGGAATTAATGAAAGTATCCGTTGACAGACCATGTTTATCAACATCTGGACCTCATTTTGCAATTAAGTGGCTAAAAGAGCAATACCTGTTTACATTTGTAACTATGGTAACTAGTAGCGTAACTATGGTTACTAGTAGTGTAACTATGGTAACTAGTAGTGTAACTATGGTAACTGGTACCCGTTAAACAAAACCATCTCTTTCGTACCTGGGCATCACAAACCGAGTCATCATCTGGTAGCGAGGTACAAGGATGGAACAGTCGACACTTTATCCCGCAAACAAACTACATCTTAATGATCTACTGCATGAGATACGACCAAAGTTAACTGAAAACACACGCGAATTCGATTAAACGCATTACACATCGTCTGTCCATCAATTAGGTGGGATTTAGGTGGGATATCCCCCATTAAAATCTCGCTAAAGTCTGCAGGTGTCTGAAATAGCAGTTAATTGGTCATGCGTGGCACACAATCAGATAGGTGGCACAAGATCTACTCCGAAAGTGTGGACGGACTGGACAGGAAAGAGCTGACTGTAACTGTTAGTCGTCAAATTGTTGGTGAGTTACGGGCGGGTAAGTAGTTGTCATGGTGACTAGTTAAGCATTGTTCAGCTGTTCTGCGGTACAACACCTCACAAAGTGCTTGTCAATGGTTTTGTCAGCTTCTCTGACACGTCAACTGTTTTGTGGTCAACAGAAAATGATCACTTTTGTGGTGAACAGATAAGAAGCACTGATAATTCGCAGGTTGCGTGGTTTGGATGTGGGTGGTATAGTGGTAATGCACGCTCTTCTTTTACCACAATTGTCATTTTCGGCAATAAAGTCAACAGACACACAGTTTTAGAAGGACGCCGATTAAAATAGATTAGATAAATTAGATATGTTAACTGTTATTGGTTAAATTAGATGGCCCGCCCATTGTCCAAACCGTTAGTTAATCTAGTCTGGATTTTGACTGTACAGTCTCTTGGCAAGACACACAAGCTAAACTATAAAACCATGGGCATTTTATTTATTGGAGGCTTGTGACAGCCAATGTACGCAGCAAATATCACGAACTGGCATTATGGAGAGTACATTATCATTATGAAAATCGCCGGATGGCGTCTCAAAGAGTGGATAGGCATCAAAGCATTAAGAAGATCATGTCTCAAAGGGTGGATTAACCAGATCATTTCACAGTTGTGGAGTACGTTTACCCCACCTATGGGGTGGATTAAGATCACGTCTCAGAGGATCATATCACGGTGTTTACCTACTAAAGTACAAACAGCTCGGATCACATATCATTCCGGTCCCCCACAAGCATCATCATGTGATCCGTTATCAGAGAGCATGTAAGTTGCACCCAACCATGATCTCGAGTCACATCGAACTCTGTATATAATCCTACTCACCCAAAATCTCTTATCATTGTTTACTTGTCTAGCTCAATTACCCCAACTAACGAACTAAATATGTCTAATTTGGATTGTGCAACTCCTATTTTCGTTACACCCATCTTAACGATCCCCTCTTCTCCCCTCACACCTCAGCCTCTAAAGCACAGTATAGAGTCCCTCCTGGCCCCTCACAAGAAGCGGACCCCTGCTCGCCCCTCTGCTCGTTACAGACCCTACTCCCTGACTCCTCCTCCGTCTCCTAACAGGAAGGAGTCCCTCACTCCTCTAGAGCATCAGCTGCTACTCCTGAAGCAGATGCAACAGCAGATACAGTTCTCTGAATACATCTCCTCCCTTCCTACTAACCTGGTTCGTGACCAACCTCACCTAACCAACCTCACTCTCCAACCTCTCAGTTTCTCCACTCCGGTTACTCCCTCAACAAGACCCGTTAGAAAACCTCGCTCTGCTGTCGTAACCCAGCCTTCCTCTACTAAACCGGACTCCACTCCCCACGTGTGTACTGCCACTACCTGCAACTCTCCTTCCTGCCCTCACAGAATCACAACACCCACCTCTCTCTCCCGGAGACAAACCTCCCTCCCCCGGAGACAAACCCAATCAGCTGACCAGATCAGAACACGCACCAACCTGACCTCCGAACAGAAGGGCACTCTACAACTGGTGTTCTCAGAGACTGTGTACCTGACTAAGAGTAGGAGGAGACTGTTGTCGGAGGAGACGGGACTCAAGGAGGAGACTATTTCTGTTTGGTTCCAGAACAGACGCAGGATGGAGAAGAAAAGGAGTGCTAACATACCACGAGCAGATGTCTTGTGATTTTACTGTTGTTTTTTATATGATAATTTAGATTAAAATAATGGTTAATTACCGATAAATACTTTTGCATTTATTTTTATCATAGTTTAATATAAAATAAAATAATTATTTTTATCATAGTTTAATATAAAATAAAATAAATCCTGCTTACCTAGGTGGTGTGTATTTTTGCAGCCACTCCACGATTGAAACAAAGCCCAAACAGATCTCTCGAGTTGCCAAAAGGATCTGCCATGTGATTAGTGTCGACATATGTCTAATTAAACACTATCCCGCAAGTTTATCTAACAATATCCCGAAATAATTATAAAACGGTAATTCGTGATTTGAAAAGACGGAACCATCCCATTAGATTTTCGTTGTATAAGGTATTATCATACCCGGTAATCCTTCTCCTTTTAAAATTATAGTAGATAATTGTTGATTAATCTAAATTCTAAACTCTGTGAGTTAGGAAGAGGGAGGATATATGCGGGAGAATACGGTAAAGAACCACTGTACATAAGTGATACGTATCGATTTGAGATAATCGCCTTCGCCTCACACCCACTTCAGAGTATCGACTGGTAATAACCTCATTTCACCTGGTTACCTGGTTACATTCCCTTATTTCCTGGGTTCAACGTGACAGTTCTTGTTTTACCGACACTAAATTTCCGTTAATAACTCCTTCATCAAACTAAACATTAATAACTGTTGCACGTAGAACCAGTTTTATGACCTGTAAAAATGGGTTCGGACTCATCAGAGAACTAGACTTTCAAGCTATTTCCATGTCGTTAGACCTTATCAAGAACGGCCGTGTTTTATTAACCGTAGATTATAGTAGCCGGATAATGAATCCTGAAGGGTGGTCTAGAAAGTTCGGTCCAAATTTACAGAGTGTTTACCATGTTTTCCAGACTTCTGTTTATTTATGTTTTTTGGAGAATTATCAAGTGGTTATGATTTACTAGTTTTTAAATTTGAATATAGTAACATGTACAATGTGTGACTGAAAAAATGGAGAAATTTACAATTAATTTTTTCAAGCTGAAGTGTGGACAATTATTTTTTAGTCTCTGCTATTAAAAACAAATATGATTATTCACGATTGTTACTATGATTCATATGAGTAATAAGGTAATCAAATCGTTACAAACCTGTTATAATATTAGGATGATGTGGTCGATTAAGTTGCAGTATTTCTGTATTGGTAAGCTTATGGTGTCAGCCAGGCGCTCTGCATGTCAAACAAGTGTGTTGCTATGGTAACAAGTGTGTTGCTATGGTAACAATACTATAAATTAACAAATTATACTCTAACTATATAATGCAACTCAAAAACAATGTAATTTTATCGACTGAGCAAACAAAATAGAAGAGGTATAAAAAGTTAAACGGGCTAGTTATAAGTAGGCACACTAAGCCTCGATTGGTTAATTGAGAGGATAACCCCTCCTGATTGGTCGAGCCGTGTGCACGTGACAACTCGTCGCCTAGACAACAATGATTGGAGTAATTCAATCAGCTGGCAACGAAATACTATTAAAAGTCCAAATTAAAAATATCATGTCACTCACCCAAAAAAACTAACAAAAATTAAACAAAAATATGGAAATGAATTCAAAGGAATGATCCTCACAGGTTAACACCAGACGAACTTATTTCGCAATAGTCGGAGGGTGCTTGATCAAACTAAACATTGTCACGTGATCGATCAAGGGTTGGTGATTAGTAAGGTTAATTGAATTCGTGCGTATTATTACATAGCCGCGATTAATCGAGCAGCTCATGGGAAATCAACGGGTTTCCGGCTAATTTTACATTTGCAGACGGGTACGTTTTATCAGGCGTTTCGATCTATTTCAAGATATATAATCAGAAATTAGGTACGGGTTAATGATAACGTACTATACTTGTCCAGCAGGGTTTGTAAAGCTGCACGACCGTGGACGCCACCAGAATATTTCAAGGAAATGGCGAGAACGAACAAACGAGAATAGAAATGGGAATGAGATGAGTCGTTTATAGCGAGCTGAGTTGCAAGTCACGATATCTTCACTCTTCAACTGGTTGTGACGAGATCTGTACTTGCTGGTGACCTGCTCGTCAACAGTACTGCAGATTGATATACCCGGCCAAAAGCGAGAAACAAAACCTACTTTTAGTGGAAGTTTTCAGGGAAACACTTAGCCTGGTGTAGCGAGGAAATGTTTTGGAAAAACTGCTGAAAATGCAGGATTATGCCTTAACATGTTTTCAGATGGGCTGATTAGTGACTGGCTGTTCCAGCTTCTGATCTGGAAAGGTGGCCGAGCATTGATGATTTGGACAAAGTGAAAGATTTGGACAAAGTGAAACATACTTTTAACAGTTTAACAAGCCGAGCATTAGGCAGCAACCTCATTTTCTCACTTTATTTGCATGCCCGCATTTTTTAATGATCATGCGGTCAGGGGCGGGTTGCTACAAATGTTGCTTGGGTACAGGTTGTTAGGGTGCTGGTTACCAGGTTGCAGGTTGCTAGGGTGCAAGTTGCTAGGGTGCAGGTGGTTAGGGTGCTGGTTACTAGGGTGCAGATTGTTAGGGTGCAGGTTGTTAAGGTGCTGGTTGTTAAGGTGCTGGTTGTTAGGGTGCTGGTTGTTAAGGTGCTGGTTACTAGGGTGCTGGTTACTAGAGTGCTGGTTGCTAGGGTGCTGGTTACTAGGGTGCTGGTTGTTAGGGTGCAGATTGTTAAGGTGCTGGTTACTAGGGTGCAGATTGTTAGGGTGCAGGTTAATAGGGTGCAGGTTGTTAAGGTGCTGGTTACTAGGGTGCTGGTTACTAGGGTGCAGGTTGTTAAGGTGCTGGTTACTAGGGTGCTGGTTGTTAGGGTGCTGGTTGTTAAGGTGCTGGTTACTAGGGTTCAGATTGCTAGGGTGCAGGTTGTTAAGGTGCAGGTTGTTAAGGTGCTCGTTGTTAGGGTGCTCGTTGTTAAGGTGCTGGTTACTAGGGTGCTGGTTGTTAGGGTGCAGGTTGCTAGGGTGCTCGTTGTTAGGGTGCTGGTTGTTAAGGTGCTGGTTACTAGGGTGCAGATTGCTAGGGTGCAGGTTGTTAGGGTGCAGGTTGCTAGGTTCAGGTCTAGCCTCATTAAAATGAATGAATCGAGAAATATGTCCCGATGTGAATAGTGTGTCTCAAAAATTTGGTTGTTCGTGAACTTCACACGTGTGAACTAGACAAATATCTAGATACTTGCCTCCTCACTTAAATCACCGATAAACCTACAGTCTATACTAAAAGTAAGCCTAAAGTTTTAATGGGCTCTTTGTAAGAACCTCCGATGGTTCAGCATATCGGTGTGTATTCAGCATACCAGTATGTGTTCAGTTACCTGTGTGTAATGCCTCTTGGATATTAATTCTTTAGATTATCGGAGTTAATTGACTTCAGCCAACGATAGTTGGTGAACCCACGTCAGTGTCAGGACCAAGATAAAAGTGACAACCAAGATAGCGTTTTGGAGCAATCACAAAGCTGAAGCGAGCGCAGTCAATCATAACTAATCAAGCTAAGTTAAGATAGCGCTCTAATAAGGAACCCCTCACGGTCGTTAAACGGAGTTAGTCAATCGAGAAGTAATCAAGATAACACAATTCTCATTAACGACCTCCTAACGAGGAGGATATAAATATACGGCACAATACTTAGTTGGGGCTCTCTCTCGCTCTCCAGTCCTCACCAACCTGGGTTCTCTCCACAACGGACTCTCTTACGACAGGATGGAATACTACTCTTGGAGGAGCACTGACGACATATCATCGTGAACAGCGGAGATCATCACATATCTAGAGTCCAACCCATCGGAACTCCTTTCCTGTAACTAACTCCTTTCCTATACTGAGGTGAGTACTCCTAGGACGGGCTAATAGGTTACGTGTTAAATATTCTATTGAAGACTATTGTATGTTTACTTCTAATTACCTTGATGTCGGAAGTTCTATTCCGGCCCCCTTAAATAGGCGTATGTTACTAGTCTCTAAACTGAAGTATGTGACTATTGAGTCACCAGCCAGGAAATATCCTGAGCTATAATTGTGATTGAAATTACTAAGTTCCTTCCCGCCACTTGCGGGAATAATGCTCCCGAGTATCCGTGGTTGGGTACCACTATATTAGTGGGACGTTACGAACTCGGGACCCTGGTGGACCTGAAGGAGGACATGATGTAGGTAAGTCGAACTCGTTACTCCGGCTAGCCAGGCATAATCATGTTTCAAGAGTTGTAGGAGCGCTCTTGTGGAGCCTAAAATAAGCACTCCACCCTAGGTTTATCTAAGTACAGTTTGGTCCACCATTGTAGATTACGGTAGTCTTCCACCTGACCGCCGGGTCTTACACTCTTTAAAAGTTTAAATCTTTAAATCGACTATTATTTAATGTAAATATAATTATATCAGTAAAAACTGTTCTAAAAGCCTAAAGAAATACTCGACCCTAACGGACTGTTTGATGAAATTTGTTCGGGTTAATAACTCGACCCCTAGGGCCCTAGGGCCCTACCTTACAACTGGTTGCAACAACTGGTTACAACCCTACCTTACAACTGGTTGCTAGGGTGCCAGTTGCTAGGGTATAGGTTACTAGGGTATAGATTATTATGGTATAGGTTGGTAGGGTACAGGTTGCTAAGAGCAAGTTAACAGTTGGTTGATGATCTGTAAATATATTTTTAGCCTTATTATCAAGGTAACCACGTGACCTACTGCTGCTGGAAGACAAGGCTCCCCAACTTAACGGCCCGCTACCCAGGCTATGCAGGTTGCTAGGTTACAGGTTGCTAAGGTAACCACTTGACCTGCTGCAGCTGGAAGACAAGGCTCCACAACTTAACGGCCCGCTACCCAGGCCCACTTTTACAGATTCAGTGCGCTGAAGATGACATGACCTCAACTTCTCATGTTATAATGTTAAAATAAGGTCTGACCTGCCAATAAAAATGACCTGAAGATAACCTTAATAGTTCAGTTTGTGCTGCTTGTATGGGTTGGAGCTGGCTCAAACACATTATTAGTGACAGGCAGGAAGGGAATTAGGGAAAGGTGGCTCCCAATAATATTCAGTCCGCATCTGCATCCGTCTGGTTTTTAAAATAAATATATCAGGGGGCTCCGAACTGCTACTTCTACTTCTAGCATGTTCTTTTATTCTGGGGACCCCCTTATTACCATAGTCGAAAAGGTTGTAAAATCAAATTTTAAACTAGCTGAACTGATCAAACCCACTCCTTCAGTTTCATAATCACAATCATGGCTAAATTTAGTGATATAAAACTGTTTGCACTTATTTATATTTCTTCTGCAGAATTTCCGTATTTGGATTTTAAAATTGGAAGACATCACTTTTGGTTTAGCTTTGAATGTGGCATGAGATGACGGCATCCTAATTAGTAATTTGGCTATGATGCGATGGCAGCTGGGGTATGAGTGACGGTCCCTTACCTTGGCTCTGATAGCAGCTGGGGTGCGGGTGACGGCCTCAGTTACGGTTACCAGACGAGCTAACTCCTCCTTTGTGGAGCACCTTGTTCCTCGGCCTGTGGTAACAGGTATTCCGTGTCTACTGAGATGGTCGTACTCTTCTACTTCAGCCTCACATTCTGCACAGATCTTCTCTTCTGTAGGAATTATAGTTAGATACCTCCTATGGAAAAGTATTATACTATTCGATGCTCTGGCAACTAAAATTACCAAAGTAGCCACGTGCGCCATACGGCCAGAAAGGCCGTGTACGGGACAGTTATAGGCGGCTAAGACTCACCAAAAGGCCCGTGTACGGGACAGTTATAAGCGGATAGGACTCACCAAAAGGCCCGTGTACGGGGCAGTAAGCATCCGGATTAAATCCTATCAAAGTAGCTACGTGCGCCATACGGCCAGAAAGGCCGTGTACGGGGCAGTTATAAGCGGATAAGACTCACCAAAAGGCCCGTGTACGGGGCAATAAGCATCCGGGCTGATCTGACTAATCTTCCTTCCCTTTTTGCCGGATGTGGGGGACACAAGATGGTAACTAATAGTCTCCTCCCTGCTCCCCTCTCTGCTGCCCCCAGTTACAACAGACCGTCTTGCTCGCGGGCCCGGGGACACGGTCACTGAGCGCCGTGCTGGCGTCTTCTTCCTGGCACAAAGATTATTATTACTTCATTGTTCTGATAATCGTGAACCAGTTTAATGGTTATTTTTGAATGTCGTTTAATAAAAAATGTGAAAAACGATACAGTATTCGTTAAAATCAAATCAAAGTTGAGGTAACCCATAAAAATCCTAATATTGAAGGATAAGAAGTAAGAACAACCGAATAATTTAAAAAATCAGCACCAACCTGATGGAGGGAGTTTTGGGTTCTGCCCAGATCACCTCCTCCGCCTCTTCCACTATCCCGAACTTCACCCGGTGTTTTACCTCTCCTCCTCCGCTCTCCATTTTGGTACTATTCAGCTCTTTGGCTTTGGTAGAGGTAGAGTTGATCACATCCAGTTATCTATATTAGGGATAGAAACATGATTCAACTAGAATAACCAGTGTAGTGATAACGAACAAAAACAAAAATTCTTTGCGAACAAAGAAACTATTAATTTAATGACAAATGGCGGATGGCAGATGACTTTTGGGGTACAGTGGAGAATCAGCTAAAACGTTCAAAGCACCAGCTAAAGTTTAAGCAGCTGTGCTTCCCATAGTTTCAGAACTATAATTTTACTGGGCATGCTTAGTAAGTCAGTAAATGCATTGTTGTTTAATTATTGTTATTTAATCATTCCTAACCTTATTTAATCGTTCCTAACAAGATAAGAAGAGGACAATTCAACAATTCTAATACCGGGTCCCGTGCAGTCAGCGCTACTAAAGTACTATAAAGAAGTTTGTAACTATAACTATTGTAACTACTACTGTGACCACTACTGTAACAACTACAATAACTACTACTACTACTGTCACTATTACTGCAACTGTAGTACGGTAACTATTACTGTAAGTACTACTGTAACTAGTACTGTAACTACTACTGTGACTACTACTGTAAATACTACTGTAACTATTACTGTAACCACAACTGTAACCACAACTGTAACTACTACTGTAACTATTATTACTACTACTGTAACTACTACTGTAACTACTACTGTAACTACTACTGTAACTACTACTGTAACTACTACTGTAACTACTACTGTAAATACTACTGTAACTACTACTGTAACTACTACTGTAACTAATACTGTGACTAATACTGTGACTAAAACTGTAACTACTACTGTACCTACTATTGTAACAATACTACTGTAACTACTACTGTAACAATACTGTAACTACTACTGTGACTACTACTGTAACTACTACTGTGACTACTATTACCACTACTTTAACTAATAATGTAACTACTAACTACTACTGTAACCCCGGTATTTGCTCTTCAAAACAACAAGTTACCTAGTTGACGCGTACTGCAGTGCCAACACAAGATATCATGCCCTAAATCTTGTAACAAAATTGCAATCCATATTCTGCATTGCCCAAATCTAGAATAATGGTCCCCATACTTACAGAGAGAACGATGAGGCGCATATTTTAATCAAAATATTCTTCAGCACAACAAAAGACTCTAACGAACTGACCTTCTTAAAAGGACTGGAGAGATTTGGCTCTTCAATGCTATTGGGGAATCGTTTGAACGATCTGTTTGCGTTGAAATGGTTGTAAGCCAAGCCAGCTATCTTGGGTGCCTCTTTGATAGATGAGAGAAGAATCCAGGGTAGAGGGGATGTTTTGTTCTTTGAGAATCCTTGTGATAGGATTTGGGAAAAAGTATTGTGAGTACAGAACTGAAGAAGTATTGTGAAGAAGACTGTAAAGTTTTAAACTTGTTTAAATTTCCTCCCTGTGATATATTGGTTATGATTTAAGTAATTTTATTAATTTAGTCTAATTTGAAAGTAGAGCCCAATTTAAGAGTCTCAAAGTGATTAATACTAATTGAGTACTGATGTCAAATTTACTGCGAAAAATAAATAAATAAAATTTCTAATCGATAATAGTATGGCTAATATATAATTATAATACAAATATATATTTTTCTATATGCAAAGTGAACACGGGACATTTTAAAAACAGAAGGGCACATAACGCGATTTACATCTACATTCTACATGTAGAGGCAACAATTCCTCACTAGGTTTATAACAAACTAATTTTATCTCAGATTTTGTGAGAATTTTAAAATAAGAAATGCGATTCCTTCCTTTCAGTTTCACAGAGTGTGCTATGGTTTTGTACGGAAATTAAAGGGATTATTTATTTTAATATATTAAAGTATTAATTTATAATAATCATTACTTTTCAACTTATCAGTACATTAGACATTATAACTTTATAACTTACAGGGCGTAGCGGGTAGTCTCCTTACTGACATGATATCAGGGTAGAGTGGGTGCCAGACAAACTAACAAACAAGCTAACAAACAAACAAGTTGCTCGTTACATGGGGGCTCGTACTCTGTATAGCAACTAAAATGTATATCGTAAATCAGTTCACTGTTCTGCCGTATTAACTTTCGGTTCATTCTTTATTATGAACATGAATTGGATGAAAAAATTACTCCACATTTTCGTAAGACCACTTAATCTCCTCATTTCATAAGTTTTAATATAAGAATTTCTGCTTTTTAAAGTGAATAATCGATATCGCAGAAAGACCTCATGATCGTTGTCACATCATATTCTCAATTTCTCTCGAGCAGGATGATGTAAATCTGACGTTTATTTAAAATGCATGATATTTCGCGTGGGATACCAGAATATAACAAAGTTGATTGCTCCCAGCTCCGGTTCAATTCATTAAAACGATAGAGATGAGTTGAATGGGATGATATAATATTGGAGATGAGTTGAATGGGATGATATAACTATATAATAGTGGCAGTGCTCAGGTGTTTCCAACTAAAAAAAGATTTCTAGATATCCGCTGATCGCGAAAACGATATCAAGATGAGGCCGAATGAACATCTAAAGGCAAATTTATTCGATTTAAATTTTAAAATATCTGCTACTCTATCACATGATTTAAACAAGTCAGTAAAACGAAGTCGGTATCGGCAACTGCAGAGTACTGAACATTCGTCTGTGAGTACTGAGTTCATGTACACTGTGACCCCGTGGCCGGCCACGTGTCTGATCCATCTTGTGTATTTCACATTGAAACAGGGTATCACATTTTGAGACAAACGTCGCATTCAAAAAATGACCTGTCGACCAGATATTGTCTAAGTTAAGTGTAACCAGCAGCAGGGCGGCCAGATCAATTAATTTTCAAGAAACGACAACTTCGCAGCGATTAAAAATCAAATTCTTTCTGCAGTACCACGGTATGTGTTGACTGTCGAGTAAAACGTGTGCGGAGACATATTTGCTTAAACATGACGGCCATTTCTTGAACCTGTCCCAATTTCCGTCATGTCACCATCCTATTCAGTCGACATATGTTACGTTCTAGTTATAATATAAAAATAAAAAAGAAACATGAACTTAACAAATACATGTTGTAAGAACCGGATGTCTTATGGAAAACGACCAATACTACAGCGGTACTATACCTGAACATCGCTTATATTAATTAAATGTAGGGTCCCAACGGCTCCCGAAACATGTCTTCGTTAGGCCGGGTATTTGTGCCAATACTTACCTGCACCATGTCCTCCTTCAGGTCTCACCAGGATCTCGCATCCGTAATGTTCCTCTAAAATAGCTCGACAGCCAAATATGACACGGCATTATCCCCGTTACAATACAGAAAGTTAGGTTAACCTTCCAATCACAATTTCATTGACAATTACATCTCAGATGCAACGGCCATGGCTGGTGACACTTTGTCACTGAGTTATATTATCAAGACTATTGAAGTACACAATTAAAGTGGCCGAAATTAAGTTTTCGACTTTAAGGTAAATATTTTAAGCAAAGGATACATACTAAAACGTATAACGAATAATGTAACAAACCCTTAGGAGTGCTCACCCAAGTTATTAGTACGAAATGAGTAGTTTAACAGGAAAGAACGTCTGCATGCTATCTCCTCGATATCAGTGTCCTTGTCGTCCCAGGTTCCATTAGGAACAGCGCCTCGAGACACAAAAACTCTAGTCGAGAAGTGGTTAGTTCTTCTTCATCCTTTTTCACATTCCCAGCTCCACCATTGCAAATCAGGTGTTCTCGGGTTTACTAGAGACACTTCGCTCTTCGGAGCTCTGACCACTCTTATCAGTCCTTCACTTATCGGGGATTAAATGGGTTCATTTCCGTGCGAAGGTATGAGATTACAACAGTAATCAGATTGATCAGATTAACAAGTTACTTTATTCAAGACTAGAGGTGGAAGCTGAGGTCAGATTATTGAACCTCGGACAGTGGACACGTACAAGAAATACACTGGCATCTAGATTCTAGAGATCCGGCGGTTCTTACACATGTACGTTATGGTTTATTTTTCCATTCCACTAAGCTTTATCGAGCAGTTTTCTAAAGACCTCTGCAACATTTCACCGTTCCTTTGCAACATCTCACTGTTCATAGGTCGGGGTTCTTTGTCAACTACTTTCCTCCTGCAGCACTTAAAAACACAAGATGCGATCCCAATCTCAATAAGTTGAAAAACTGTAAAGAAAGAAAAACCAATGAATAAATCAACAGTCCCCCCAAACTCAGCGATAAAGTTGTAAATGCTATAAGATGCTTTCTGTTCCGTCTTTTGGATCCTGATCTCATCGTAATACACATGAGTCGAGCCAGATTCTCCCGAGCATCTTCAAATGTTGGAATGGTCCCACTCTTGAGGAACTTGTTGAAGTATGTCCGGGTAGGCGGGAAGGGGGAGGAGGTTATAACTGCATCCCACTCATGGTACTGACAGGGTTCCGCACACTTCTCTAAGTCCAGCTCTCCTCTCGAAATAATACTCTCAATATATACCTTACAACCGGCCTGTAAAACCAGTCCACATGCGTAGTTGTAGTAGGGTGTATTCATGAAGTTTAGTTTATCCCATTCTTTCAAATCACCAAGTCCGTCTTCAGTGCTGGTGGTCCTTTTGGTGGAGCCTAGACGTTGTTGTTTGGACGAAACATTCGCATTCAACTCAGCTGTTGCAGCTTGTATCACCTGAATAGCTTCATCTAAAATATGAGTTTTATTATTATGAACCATCTTCTCTGCAAAGTACACGGGAATGCACCTACACATCTTTATCATAGTCTCTATCTCCTGCCTCTGCCAACACTCCCTTATATTCTCCGAGGAGTGCTCTCCAGAGTGTTCTCTAAATCTACTTTCTACATTCTTACAAGTCCCGTGAGGGTGTCCCAGCCTCTTTATAGTTTTAGAAGTTAGCTTAACAAAGGTCTCTGTACCTGGTCCTATAACGTACCCTCCCTCATCCATGAACAAAACCTCGTTATGATCCCTGAGAAACAGAACAAATCCATCAGTGGATGTGGTTGGGAGGTAGTCCTTCAGATTGGTGTTCAGATCTATTGTAAAGCCGTTCTTTGAGCCGCCGTGAGCTTGTTTTAAGACTCCGTCATCGTTAATATTCAGACATAGTCCCAGTTCTGTATGAGTTACGGCTTCGGCGGGATCAGAAATGTACTGTCCAACTTTTTGGAAGAAGTAATGGGGTGTCCCTGTTAGCATGTTGGAGACGTCCAGAGAAAAGTTTAGAACCAACGAAGTGACTTCTCTTTCGTATTCAAATAATGGTTGATATTGTTCTAGTCTAGCTGATTCCATGAAATCAGAATTCCGATCGAACTTTTCAAGAAAGTCCATGGCTCGTGTGAAAAGTTCGAGGACTTCAGTTTCATTTTGTGACTCCAACGAGCTCCTGAGTGAAGTGTAGTTGATAAAGTTGGTGCTGCAGATAGTGATAGCAGGAAGTGCTACGCTCTCCACCCACGCAGTTGAGGACAGGTTAAAAGACTCATGTCTGAAGTACGCTCTAAGCAGGCTGTAGACCATGTAGGAGGTACAAATGAAGAGGAACACAACTACAACACCCCAGATCATCCTACAGGCACGAGGTCTGCTCTTCTGACGGAGCACTTGGTAGTAGTCACTCGCTAAGTCTTGGAAACCAAATAAACTTGGTTCTGCTTCAGGTGAGGCTTGTTTTTCTCTTTTGTTCTCTAGAGAAGGAGGCGGTTCCATCCATGGCTCTGTGTTTATGATAACCATACGGTATGTGATAGAACTGAAAGTTTAGTATCAGAACAACAAAAATATCATAAATTGAGCGATTGCAATAAGTTGAAGAAATTAGAATTAAACCAATTGGTCATAAATTTGTTATCTGAAATGAATACTGAATAGTCATGAAAATAGTCATTTTTGAAAAGTTCACTGTGCCATCGATTTTTTGTAAAATACTACGGATTTGGTTGCAATGTAACTAATAAAGTACTTTGGTAACAAAATACTCAATACAAAGCTGATATAATAAATGATTTGTTTACACATCAAACATGCGAACAAAGTCGGAACATTATGGAAATAAATTTGTATAATATCTTTTGCTTGTATATCAACTAAAGCACATACGCAGTACATAGTTTAATACTGTAATAGGTGTTAAACCAACTGTTTCAATTAAAAAATCTTGATCGAAAATGTAAACATTGTGAAACTTACTCGAAACACAGCCATGTCGAAGTTTGAGGCAATCCAGAAAAGAGCGATCAAATGGATCAATGGACAACAGTTTGATCATTATAGTGATATTGAATTCTATGAGAAGCAGAAGGAGCTTAAAATTCTACCCATTAGATCTAAGTTCATCCATAATTCAATTACGCTCTTCTATAAAATAGTAAATGATTTGGTAAGTATATCTCTACCTGAATATATTACTGTTGTTGAAGCTGGAACAATGAGGTACACAAGGAGCACGGCATCAGTCATTGAAGGACTTGACACCAGCACATATACCTGCTCTATTGTACCAAACTGCGATAGTTTCAGAAACAGCTTCTTTTATAGAACAATGCTTCTGTGGAATGCACTGCCAGCCTATGTTAGACAGACTGAGAAAATTTCTATTTTCAAAACAAAGCTAACTGAATTTCTCTGGTCTTCTGACGTATGCTGGCCTGATTAGATGGCCCATCATGGAATATTATTATATATATCTTTTACTTTATGAATGTCATACTCTCTATAATTTGCCCCTCGCACCTGCAGTAGAACGCGCCGTTTTTTCTTTTATGAAACAACCCGAAACAAGCGCGTCACGCAGTACGTGAGTGGCTAGATTGTAGATTGTTTTATTATAATATTATTTAATTATGTTATTTTGTTGTTATGTCGTGTAAGCTTGTGGAGTAGTAGCAAGAAGGTATCGTATACATTTAAATTTTTTCTCTTGATTATTTATTAATGATTTTATGTAGGGTCGGCACCAATGTTATTATGGTCTTACCACCGTGTTTTGGTTCAGCCGAAATAAATTTTACCTTGATGTTTTTACAATTTGTTTCTCACTCCAGCTGAGTCTGGTAGTGTTGAGTATCATGAATATTTTTCTAGCTCTCTTTTTCCATTTTTTTGCTTCACAGGAGATATTGTGGTCTTTTTATTGAATATAACTGTAATACATTGATGTAAAGTTTATTTGAATTTTGAAATAAATAAAAAATTTATAAAATGTGTTAAATGAAATGACATAACTTCTCGATAGTATATAGTCCATGAATAAGCAAATTTACCAAAATTCACTTTAAGAAGAATTATGAAAACTTGCATTTGCAACTCGTATAGTTGCAAGAAAACTTTCTTACACTGGATTTCTCATATTATAATGTGCTAGATTAGCTATCCCCTTTTTTAGAATCAGTATTACTATTCTGTGGACCGTGAGTCAACCACGAGTGAAAATCAACAAAACTGTTAATTGACAACCACTATTGTTTCTAATTGCCCTTGTTGGATAATTGCAGATCAGAGGAGAAATAAGGAATCCAACAGTTGTCAACTTTACACTTCAATAACAATAGACAAATTCCTGAGATACTGCAACAGTTGTCAACTTTACACTTCGATAACAATAGACTTAAAATTTCTATGATAGATTGATAGACCGCATTTCTAATTCTAATCCTTTGTCCTTCAGTGCCAGTTAGCAGCTCTTGATACATTTTTCGTTGTTGTTAAATGTTAATTTCATAAGAGAAGTGTAGATTAAGATATAATTTTTTCGAAAAACATTCAAGACAAAATCTTTTCTACTATCGAAAATTGCCAAAATTGAAATTAACTTTGGATACAAGTTGTACATATTTGTTCAATCATACTTTTTGATATATAATAGCTAATATCACGCAGAGGGATTTTAGAAAAACCGCGTTATAAAAGAAAAAAGATACTTGAATTTTTACCTTTTCATCTATCATTATAAGTAGCGATGATGATCAAGTTTGGGGATGCAGTGGAAACGTAATATCAGCCTGAAGTGATCACACAAAAGTATCATGTGAGCTTGAGGTCTCCTTTTTTCAGGAAGGAACCCATTCTATCATGTTTTATGTATTTTTGGATATAGCTGCACTAGCTGCAGTTCCGATGGCGAATAAAATTGGAGATAAAACCACTTTGCTCTGTTCACAATTCTCATTATGGCTCCATCTTTTTCACCGTATTCTGCGCGTTGGTCCCCAACTACTATAGTTTTCTACTTTCTAGAGCTCTCATAGGATTTGGCTGTGGATTAAACATGACAACAATTGGGGTCTTTGGTGCTAAACATATTTCTTCTAATGACATGAGATTCTACCAACATTTTCTTTCCTCCAAGGCAGCATTGCATTTACTTTCGGATGCGCATGGGCTCCGCTGCTAGGTTGGCTTCTTCTTGAAAGTGAAACGGCGGGAGTTTGTCCTCTTAACATCCATTCCTTTGTTCATGCCACCAATGAAATCGGTCGCTCGCTTTTCCCATTTATTCACGGCTTACGAATTGTAATAAAGTTTCAATTAATTATATCCATGACATGCTGTAAAATTTCTTGCTTTCGGGTCGATACTTAGTATTTCGGGATAAGGGTGATAGTTAGTGTCCAATTTGAATTAGCTGATGTTTATTGAATCTTTATTGTCGAGTACTGCAGCTGCCTTCGGGTAGTTCTTCTTAATCTATTACAATTGTAAATAGTATTTTGCGCAATATTCATTTACAATTGTAATAGATTAAGAACTTACATACGAATATTAAACACTGTACACATATATTTTGGACAAGGGGGAATGTTGAGACAAGATCAAGATCCAAAAAAGTTTTTGTTTAGCTAGCTCTCTTTTAGTTTTATTATATATATATATTTGGATGGCGGTAGATGAGTACACTACTCTCACAAGCATCTCGAGTCTCTCAGTGATCCTGCCTCCACACCACACTCAGTCTGGACTCCCTTCCGGCCGACCGAACTATTTTCCTAATATCTCCTAATATAACTTTGATCGAACAGGCCTAAATTCATGATGCACTATAAACTTGATTTGCGACAGAAATTTTATACAATTTATCTGCTTACATGTAATTTCAAACTCTTATCAGTTACCATGTCTTGTATCTAGTTTTTATCAGCAGATTTATAAATCTGCTGTTCATTTGTAGTTATTACCTTGCTAGTTATGAGTAAATTTTTGCCTTCCATCAATTGAGTGCAGCTTTCAGTTTCAAAATTTTCAGTTTATTCAGATTTTTCGTTTTCAATATTGCAAATTTTTAATAAATCATGTTCAGATTATGGTGATAATGGATGTAAAGGTACTTCAACCGAATTAACAATCCAACCGTGTGTATGACGTGTCCCAGTAGCCAATCATAATATATATATATATGTTATAGATCGAGCTGCTCCAGTAACTGGTAAGTGGTAGCCAATTTTGCAGTTTGCTTTTCGGTTTCGTCTTTTGGCACTTGGACCATACTTCAGCAAATAATTTATATTTGGTGAAAAAGTTGGCATTTTTAAAACTAAAAGTTATACTTTTAGTTTCTTTTTGATAGTTTTGGTGTTACGTCATAAAAATGTTTGACCCTAATCATAGTTATGGGGCCACATCGATATGCCCATAATAATAATAATAATGTGAGCATGTCGATATTTTCTTATCGTACACAATTAACAGTACCAAGTGCACAAACTTGATGTATCGGCGCCGATCACTGATAGCGATGGTGCGGGAAAGTGCGGTATTACTATTAGGTCAATAGTGCGATTCCGTACCCACTGCACTTAAAGTTGAACGCGGTGCCACTGCTTTCCTCGAATCCAGAAACGAAACACATGGGGACTGTAGTGCAAAGAAACTGCTGCTAACTGCTGCTAACTGCCGCTAACTGCTGTTAACTGCTGCTAACTGCTGCTAACTGCTGCTAACTGCTGCTAACTGCTGCTAACTGCTGCTAACTGCTGCTAACTGCTGCTAACTGCTGCTAACTGCTGCTAACTGCTGCTAACTGCTGCTAACTGCTGCTAACTGCTGCTAACTGCTGCTAACTGCTGCTAACTGCTGCTAACTGCTGCTAACTGCTGCTACCTGCTGCTAACTGCTGCTAACTGCTGCTAACTGCTGCTAACTGCTGCAAATGGCGCGCGCGCAGTTAGCAGCAGTTAGCAGTCAGCAGCAGTTGGCAGCAGTTAGCAGCAGTTAGCAGCAGTTAGCAGCAGTTAGCAGCAGTTAGCATGGCAGCAGTTAGCAGCTGTTAGCAGCTGTTAGCAGCAGTTAGCAGCAGTTTCTTTGCACTATAGTCCCCCTGTGGGAAGCCCTATTTTTGGTAAATATAAAAAACCAACACTCAATGACAAAAAAGAGTGGAAGAATTTAACACAGTTTTTAATTGAGTGACGTGTAAATAATAGTATTATCGGATAAATTTGACTTTTCTACCGTCCATTTATTTTTTATCTCCTTTACATAATTCTAATCACAGTGCTGGCAAGCACGACCGTTGCATTTATTGTGGGTATACTATGTTCCCATTTACTATTATACCCCCTTTACTATTATACCCCCTTTGGTACATGTTACAAGCCTCTTTTGTGCACGCGAAGCGTGCACTCCGGCCGGAGGCGGCGGCCGAAGGCCGCCGCCTCCGGCAGGAGTTTTCCAGGCATTAAGACTCATCGGAAGTCGTCCAGCAGATTTATTTTTAGTTCAAAACATTCTAATTTGATGTCAAAGATGACAGGAATAAAAAATAGTTATGTTGAGATTTTTAAGAAATTTGCATAAAATACTCGCCAGCACTGTTATACGAAATTCGGTAAAAAACCCAAAATCGCCATATTCAGGTGCCTTAAAAACCATGTTAAAATTAAGTTAGAGATCTGAAATTTTTCAGGGCATCTAGACGTTGACCAAATCGACTGCAAAAAAAGTTTCAGGTTTCAGGAGCATCGGGAAATGGGTTTTCTAGAACCCCTGTTTTACGATAGATTGTCGTGATATATACATACATATATACAAAATGAAACGACCGGTTGAGTCAGACAAATGTTTCAATCATGATACAAAACCATGATATCATCAGTGACAACTGAGGTATAGGAACTTTTAGTATCGGCTTGCCGATTGAGCACTGTAAGCAGACGACGCCACCCACAATTACATACATATATATTCAGGGATAGACGCTTTGCCAGTCAATTGTAGCCTGTATTTAATTTTCCATAGATTCAAAAGTATAAAAGATACAGCCATTTCCGACCACAGGTCTTGCAAATAATTGTTTACACTTTAGTTTACATTGTATAAAAAAATGATTTGACGTCATAAACACCCCTTGATGACGTCATCAAGTTAACCGTTTTTAAAACTTGATTTTTGACAAAGTAATAACTTTTAAAATTAATTTTAAACCATTAAAGAGTAATTTTATTCAAAATCTGAGGAAATTTTCGTCTTAGATAATTGTTCAAGCATTCTGAAAATTTACCGGAAAGTTTTTCTAGCTTGCTCCTTCATAAAGATATTCGTCATTGAAGTTTGTGCTTTTTTGAAGAATTATTTTATAAAAACGTCAATTTTGCGATTTAGTATTCTCTGGTGTTGGGCCATGCCTTGGGTTGTGAAGCTCAGTTCTGCTTTCTATAGGTATAAATTGTGCATTAGGCTAGTTTTAAAGTTGAAAATCGAAAAGTTGCACACGTGGGGACACGCCCAAATTGATAGAAAATTGCTAAAATCACTGAAAATTGCTGTTTTCGTCATTTTCTGTCAACTTTAGAGTGCCGTTGTGATTACAGTTCTTCTTGAAATACTTTGAAACTTTGCATGCTTATCAAACTATATATAAAACAATTACATGCAAAACTTTACGGCGATTCAATATTGGATGCGCACGCAACGTCCGCTCAAAGTTTGCACGTGCGAAAGGTGAGAATTTTGCTCATTCGTGATTTCCAACAAATTCTGCTTTGCCACGACAGTTTAATGTCATTATATATGAATTTAATGCCAACTTGAATAAGTATTAAGTGGCATATTCAGTCAGTGATCGACCGATATGCTTACCTAAACACAAGGAAATGTTTTTAAAGGAAAAATTTCGAAATCGTTGAAACTTCCTCCTTATTAATGAAGATATCAGTTTATATTTCGACTTTATAAAGTACCCTGACATTATAATTAAAAAGAGATGATATTTGACCAAAACCCATAATCATGGGTAGAGTGGACCGCTGCCAGTGTCTCTCATTCCCAAACAAAAGGAAATGATATTAATTTGATTGACCGTTCTCAAATGCAAAATGATACCGAGAATGAAATCGGTCGCTCGCTTTTCCCATTCATTTATAATTGTAATAGATTAAGAAGAACTACCCAAAGGCAGCTGTACTCGGCAATGAAGATTCAATAAACTTCAGCTTGTTCAATAAGTAATAACTACCACCCTTGTCCCTTACCCCGAAATACTAGGTATCGACCCGAACGCAACCCAAAGAGATTTTTACAGCATCTGATTGATGTAATAAATCGAAACTTATTTATACAATTCGTAAGCCGTGAATGAATGGGAAAAGCGAGCGACCGATTTCATTCTCGGTATCATTTTGCATTTGAGAACGGTCAATCAAATTAATATCATTTCCTTTTGTTTTGGGAATGAGAGACACTGGCAGCGGTCCACTCTACCCATGATTATGGGTTTTGGTCAATTTCAGAGTATGACGTATAAACCTGAGCCTATTTTAGGGCGTACGAAATAATTTACCGGTATTTGTCGAGCTGAACATCCTGCACCCTTTGAACATTCTCGATTTACTTAAATCTCAAAGTCAAAAATGTCGAGCTGGAGGCCAGTCTTACAGGTTCTATTTCAAAACTCTAGTTATACAGTCAAAGTTCTCTTGTCGAACTTTAGTACGTGTCGAACCTGAGTCCAGGTAGCGCACTTTTATAGTTCGACAGATTCTAACCTTAGGGTATGTCGGACTACAGTACGTTTTGAAATAGAGTGCATGTCGATCTGTTCTTATTGTTCACAGTATCTGATAGAACGGATATTAGCCGATGGTGTTTTTTCGAGGAGAGCCGCTTAGACATGGGCACCTTAAAACATTTAGTTATATTTTAATCAATATCTTTGTCGGGGTAGTATAAGAACTGTGTTTCCGTTCGTTTCGTTTCGAATATTTTCAAAATTCAAAATAACCATTTTGATATATGTATGTGAATTTTCGCGTTAGAAACTTGCTGCTTGCATATTAGAATTCTGACCTTAATTCGGTTGAAAATTAGATTTCTCAATTATATTTCATAGTTGCTAAGATGGCGGACTCTGAAGATCTACAAATACAACCTGGAGAGATATCGTACAAAGAGGAGACACCTCTGATCGAACAACAGCAGTCTTGGACAAGAATGGACAAGCTCCTTTTGGTATTTTCCATAGTTATGAATCTGGGAGATGGTGTGGAAATGTATTTACCTGGTTAGTAAAATGCGTCGTACTATTTCAAATGTAATTTTGACGAACCTAACTTCAGTACTCACGAAAATATAAAAATAAATTTGTGGGCACCAAACAAGCTTTGCGGGGTTGGTGACATTGAACTTTACGCCATTTATGGAGGCCGATTTCCGTGATAAATGGTGAAATTAAGTAATAATAACATCATTCGAAAAGACAACCATACCACCCGTTAAAACCTCAGGAGTGATAGCACAGCAAGTTTCGTGTGACATTGAACTGTCTCCATTACTGGAAGGTATACTTCAGTGTATACAGTATTTCACCTTAGCTGTAGCTACTGTTACGTCGGGGCTGTTAGCTGACAGGTAGGTTAAATTTACTGGCTTTTCCCCACTTCATTTTTGACCAGATTAAGCTGGTGAAAAATGAACAGTTTCTAATTTTTAATTTCTAGAAACTTTTAAGTGTTGAATCCTCTTGTACGCAGCAACTTAACGAAACAAATATAATATATTACCTCCAAAATATTATCATATTAGGATAATTCAGAGTTCCATTTTGTTTCAGGTTTGGAACGCGAGAGTTAACCCTGTTTTCTCTTTATCTGAGTGTTATCAGTACAGTGGTCTGCGCTGTAGTGGCTGATTATGCAACGCTCCTCCTTTCTAGAGCCCTCATAGGGTTTTGTGTTGGGCTCAACTTATGGATTCACAATGTTATAGTTACTGAGTTGGCCTCAAGTAAGGAGGTTTTAAGTAATATATCGTTGATAGGGTCCACCATGTACACATTTGGGGGAGTCTGGGTACCAGTATTGGGATCCATACTGTTAGATGTGGTAGAATGGAGGGTATTCATACTTCTCACATCATTACCTTTCTTCCTGCCACCAATTTTTATGCTTCATTTCTGTCTTGCAGATACAGCAGGTTCACAAATGCAAGACAAACAGAATGAAGCAACGCAAGTTGAAACAGTGGCCGTGCCAAACCTTGTTACCAGACTCACTAAACTTTGTTTTTATCGTGCAGTGCTCATGTTTCAAGGCTGGCTCACCATTCTCCTTGTTCCAGCCATGATTCAGCTGATCAATATCAGAAAAGCGGGACTGAAAAGTGACTGCCATGAGACTGCAACTCAAGGTACAGAACTTTTTATATTGGCTCTTGTCACATTTGCAGCTATACCTGGAAAATTGTTTGGCGGTTTCCTCCAGAAAAGAGTGTCTTTTCGCAAATCGCAGGTAGCAGTTGGCATCCTCAATGTGGGCATTTTTGCAGCGATGCTTATACAGGAAAACTTAGTGGTAGTTGCTGTGACTAACTTTATCGTTAAGTTCTTGTATGGCATCAGCTCCATGGCTACCTATTACATTCTCATCGATAAAGAGTTCTTCGGAGAGACAAAATATGCATCGGCCTCCGGTATTGCGTATGGTATGGGCCTGGCGGGAGGAGTAGCTGGGACGGCCACAGTCGCTTTTGCACCAACATTACATGTTACAATCACTGCATTAGTCCTTAGTGCACTACAGATTCTGTTAGCGATTTCCATGACAGAGGTTGAAAAAAGGATAACATCATAAATTTAGTCGACCTCTCGGGATGAAATTGAAACATACGAAGGATATGGTACGAAATCAACCGTCACTTTGTGTTACCTATCGAGTCCTCCTCCTTGAATTCCACATCAATACTACTATACTAATTATGCCGGTTGGATTGATTGCCCTGGATTGTTACAGAACAACGTCAATTATATCTCTTGAGATAATGCAACAGTTGTCAACTTTACACTTCAATAACAATAGACTTACAATTTCTATGATAGACTGCATTTCTAATTATAATCCTTTGTCCTTCAGTGCCAGTTAGCAGTTCTTGATACATTTTTCGTTGTTGTTAAATGTTAATTTCATAAGAGAAGTGCAGATTAAGATATAATTTTTTCGAAAAATATTCAAGGCAAAATCTTTTCTACTATCAAATAAACTTCGGATACAAGTTGTACATTGTACAATCATACTTTTTAATATATAATAGCTAATATCACGCAGAGGGATCTTAGAAAAACTGCGTTATAAAATAAAAAGATACTTGACTTTTCAAACATTGTCCCAACTGAACCTTTTTATCTGTCATTAGCATGCATTTGTACCGGCCACAGTTTGTAGGCAGTGCAAGGCATGCTCTTACCCATATCAACAGTTATCACTTTTCAATAACTTTTCTGATCCATCTGCAGACCTGATTTTAACAGTTTCTACTCATTCTTAGTTAAGTATAATTCGTATTAATTGGTTCTTTGAGCTACTCCAATTTCCAATGGTGCCTTAAGCTAGCATGTTTCGATTACTTATAGTACTACTATCGTAAGCCTGGAGTGCCACGTACACGTCAGTTCTCATCATGGTATTGGTAGATATTTGATTTTACTGTACTATATAAGTCACTACCATTATCAGTATCAGAGTCATCAGGCTATTGCTGAAGTGCCACGTAGGTGATTGCCCGGAAGGTTTGGAGATATGATCTTCTCATCAGTCTGTCCTTCACGGGGGTTTGTTTGCTTGTTGTTTGCTTGTTGTTTGCTTGATATTATTATGGAAAATGCTATACTCGGTGCGACTTCGACAAACTAATTTGTTTTTAATACTTTACTTTAGAGCAGACCATTTTTTTATCTACTGTAAATCAAAATAATCAACTAGCGGATTGATTGCTGTATCTGTGATAACATTATGTTTAATTTTAACAAATAAGACAGATATAATACGTAAATGCAAATGCTAAAAGCATTAAAGTTTAGAAAAAATAGTATAGTGTAGTAATAGTTAATACGGAATCGTTTTAAATTCATTTTAAAATTGTAAGCTATGATTACAGAAATCAACTTATTGTGCCCATTGATCAAGATAACAATGAATAATTGTCTCTATCCTCGTACCCTCCACCATCAGGTATCACGTGATCATGTGTTTACGCGTACTGCGGTCGCTCGCTACTGCAAGTTAGACCAAGTATCACGTCATCATCAGAGGCATCAGCACTTAGCACCCAGTTAGCAGGCACCGCAACTTTTAGCGCAATTTTCCAAAAGATATGCTGATCTTGAGTTTCCGTTACAGTTCCCCTTAAACATTGTTAAAAAAATTTTACATTGTCCAGGCACCACAGCCTCCAAGGTATCAGTACATGGTGATTGAGCTGAAAAGTTGTAATATTAAATACGCGTTAATTAAAGATTAATTAAGGATTAAATGAGTGCATCTCCCACCAGTTGTAGTTGGGCTCAATGGATTATCTGAATTTCTTATAAACTCTAGTCTCACATTAAATACATCCAGAACAATCCTATTCCCTATCAAAACGATACACTAAATGCAGCAAAAGCTGAAATTGGGTTACATTGTAAATGGGTAATGTTTAAAAAATGTAAAGTGTAAACATACCAATGTAATGTCGATATCATGTATTATTTATAAATAAGTCGATGGAAATTTGGTATTCACAAATTAAATCAGATTAAAAAAACCACCATTTTGTTAACCATAAGATCCAGCCACGAGTAGAAATACTGCCACAATCTTCATCATCATCATCATAGCTCCTTGATATCTGTATTGCGATTGCTATATTGATTTCATGAGTATTATATAAAATATGAAAGAAAGGTGGTATCGATATGATAATACAGATCGTGGATACACCGGTTAAGAAATTGTTAACATAATCTTAAACAGTATTGAGTATTGCTCTATAATGAACTGTGGCCAGAAATGTTTGTTGATAAAACAATTAAACTATGGAGAACGACCTCAGTATCAATACAAATTATAAAAAATAACGAAAATTGAATAAAATAAAAGAAAACTCAGTATCAATACAAATTATTAAAAAAAACAAAAACAAAATAAAATAAAAGAAGGAGCGTATGTGATCTGGGGACTGGGTACACACATGATGATATTTCGAGGTTCAAGGAGAACTGAATGTTAGTGAACTGGAGCAGCTCTATGAAAGGGACAGCTGAACTTATAGTCTATAGTCTCAACAAGGAGAACTGAATGTTAGTGAACTGGAGCAGCTCTATGAAAGGGACAGCTGAACTTATTGTGTTATAGTTTCAGCATTCCTTCCTCAACATTCCTTGATTGGAGAGAGTTCATACTTTCATACGACAATGTTATGCGTGTTTTCAAATATAATAGGCGGGTTTATACTTTTGCATTTCAACTGCGATAGTGAAGTCCCGGGCCTTAGGCACGGGTTACATAATAATACTACGATTTTATATAAATTATTATTTCAAAACCATATTTATAGCATCCGTAACACTAATATTAATTTAACTGAACAGTTAAACTGCCTGTCAGTGTCGAGACAAATTGTGTACTTGCAAATTCCGTGTGTAACTGTTCCAATTAAATCTATTCTTCTATAGTCACTCTACTCACTTGAGCTGAGAACACAAACATACCTTCTAACCTTTCGGCCCTCATGAAGGCCTGCCTTGAATAGGATAGATTCTGGAAAACAGAACTCAGCGTATACCTGCGTTTACAACTAAACTGATAACGTGCCGGCGGTGGTGGTGGTGTTCGGCGGCGTGCAATAATGTGGTCATGGGCCTTCATGGTTTGTTAGTCAACTGCTCCCTCAAATACACATTCACATAGATTCAAGGACGAAAAAAGCTTAATTTATAAAACTTATAAAAGCTGAAATGCTATTTGAGCATTAGATTTTAAACGCTTTTAATCTCAACTATATTCTTATTTATATTGAAGTAATTCTCGCTAGACTATACCTACTAAAAAGCTTGAAACTGCTGTAAATCTCAGCCAGTGGCGTAACGAAAGGCCCTGCTGACCCCGCTGTGCAGGGGGGCGCCGTCTTAGGGGGGCGCCAAATCGTCGTTTGAATGTGGGACAATTTCGAAAACTTAACTAAAGTACTAGCAAAACTGCGCGTTTTGCTCTAGATACACACTTTTTTAGAGATTTTACCGGCGTATTCTTTAAAATCACCTAATTTGTTCAATTTTAGGGAGAGGCACCAAAAGGGGAGAGGGCGCTAACAGGGGGGCGCTTTTTTCGGCAGGGGGCGCCAACAGGCAACGTTACGCCACTGATCTCAGCTATATTTAGGTAGGAGTGTTGAGACTCTGGCTTTACCATAATTGATAGTTATTTCACTCGTAGTTCTATTTCTAACTTTCTAAGCAGTTTCCATTTGTTGATTCAATTTAGCCTAAGTTAGCGTTGGTGTAAATACGCGATTTATGAAATTTCGGCTATTTGGGATAAATCATAAAATAGTATAATGTTCATGGTTACAGCTCCCCCGTTCAGAATGTTTCAGTATAATAATAAATGATCAATTTAATTCAGGAGAATAGCCCTTCACTGTCCTAATTTTGGAAAACTTAGGCGGGTAAATGAGTTTTGAACTTTTTCGAGCTTTCTTATATGGAATTCAGGGATCATGTTGTTAATATTACATTATCATAGAATTGATGTATTCTTTCTGGGTGGATTAAATTTCAGATCATAATTTAGGTAAATACTTAGCGCTTATTTGTTATTACCATTTTCATATATTTCAATTTGAGATAAACACTTAATTGATAAAATGATTTACTGCTTATATAAATTTCTTAATGATAATCTAACAGAAGTTGTGCTACCAATCTTTTTAAATACTCATTTCAATGATTTGTTTCCTTTTTATTGGCTTTCCTTCATCACATTGCACAGCCTCCATTCGCGGTTAATTTTTAAGATTTTATTTTTATAGCTTTCTCTCGATTTGTAGAGTTCTGATCGTCTTTACGAATTGTTGTATTACCAAAACGAGTTCGTTAGTGTTCTCCTTGGTCATTTCCTGTTTAGTTCCTGTTTAATTCCTGTTTAATCCCTGTTTAATTCCTGTTTAATCCCTGTTTAATCCCTGTTTAATTCCTGTTTTTCTGAACCCCCCCCCCCCCCCCCCCCCCCCCAGGCTGACTACGTAACATGTGATCCTTTAACAGGTCTTAACTAGCGGTAAAGGGAAGAAGGGAGTAACAGTAAAGCAGTAATGGGAAGAATTAGGAGTAACAATATAACGAGTCTGCAGATTGAGGCGACCTCATATTGTACAAGTAGCTATAAAAGTATAAAGTAGTTGAGCCAACTGTTCTGCTCGTATTACTTTTGATAAAATGTGTTTTGGAGGATAATATGCTGTAGTGCAGACGGGGTCGACTTGTAATCGAAGGCAGATGATATGACATAATTCTAAAACGGGGTTGCCTTAATGGAAGCCACTTAAATGGTTGAGGAAAGGGAAATAATTCTGCTTTTTATATAGATAAAGGTAAGAAACTCATAGTCAGATAGTCATACAGCACGTAGTGAACTACTCTGTAATATTGTAAGTTTGTAGTGGGTTCGTACAGGGGGGGGGGGGCGGCATTTTCTTGAATTTTAGGGGGAAATGTATATTTTGTGTATTACCCTGTCCACTTAATTGAACGTTAAGTGACTGCACTGTCAGGGGGAAAACGCTATAGGGGGCGGGAAAAAAGGCTAAACTTTTTTCATCAGAGCATTTTTAGATGGGCGGCAAAAATAGTTAACGGGGGAGGGGGGATAGGTAGTACGTTTTGTCATTGAGATCTCTTCAGTGCAGTTTCATGAAGTTCAGATATTTATTTTTGGTTTTGTTGGGTAGTAATTTTGATTTTCGATATATTTTACGTGATATTTTACGTGATATTTTACGTGATATTTTACGTAATATTTTACGTAAATGTTTGTCGGGATGAGTTTTAGCCTGAGATAACCGTTTCACTTGGTAGTCGATCAGAGAAAATAAACTTCTACAAAGTTGTCTATTGTCTCAAAGCGGACTTTTATATCAAAGCAATACATATTCGGTAGGGCGGGCATTCCACTCAATATAATAATGATTTTAATGTCTATCAATTAAAGTGGTGAGAACATCAAAGTCAAACTGTCGAAGTGTCGATTATAGACATAAAGGTCATTCTAAAGACTTAAAGCAGTGCCTCTTTATCTTAGGAATGTGATGACAAGTTATATCTAGCACCATATCTTATGTTGGTTATACTTATAACTTATACGTACGTGCTTCATTTCAGCCACGTATTATTAATATTATAGTGAGCATGTTTTGAAGTAGGAATTTAGAGTTGACTATTTTTGTATCTACTAGTACTATGTAAGTATATTGTACTTGTGTAACACTTTTGTTCAAATTTATTCCCTTATTTGGATTGAGGTCTGTGGTTTCCTTTATGAACAATTTTTCTTATTTAGCTAGTGAAGTAGTTATTTTTCATTTTAAAGTTTCTACAGCTGCCGATGAATCTTGTTATGAACGATTAAAATCAGGTGCACATATCGCATATGGTATTTCTCTTGAAGAAATATTTATTTTAGTATATATTACCGCATTCCAACTCGGCTTGTGAAGCAATTAAATTACGAAAGAGTTATTTTGGGAATGCCGGGGCCTATATAACCGAACAAAGTATCGAGTATTTTGGAAGAAATCGCAAATTGAACCTTTTTCATCCGTTTCATCCTTGTAGCTAATTACAACACTACAAATCTATTACATTTATTGAGGACGTTACAGATGGAATTAATTTAATGTAGTTTGAGTCCTTACTCTCCTCACGTCCAACAATTATGGCGTTTCTCTTGTTGCTAATAATATTAGTATATGAAGATACTACAGAAACCTGGTTCGGCCATTTTAGATCCATCTCCCTTAAGCAACTTCCGCTCTTGTGTAAAAATATTACATAATCTTTTCCGAACCCTTTTTGCAAGTGGTATCACTTTATAAGGGATAATACTTTATAGTTTATGTTATAGTTTATATCCGTTTTTAATTTCACCGATAAAAGCTTCAAAGTAATGCAATCAGTTTGCATAACCTACTCTCTCCGGTGGTCTTGGTTTGTAGCTAACTTATAGTAGTAGTAACTAGGAATGTTCTGAAATGTGCAAACTGTATTTTATCAAACTTGCCAATGCATTTTTGCTTAAAATATTTTATCATCTGGTGGTAACTTTGGTATTTTTTGATTTTAAGAGACCCATGTTTGTTTTAAACTTTCTCCTCTAAAGAGGAGAGACAGTCTTTCAAAGATACTAGACAGCCGCTCAGACATGGGCACCTTAATGTGTAAATTATTCAGATATCTCTTATAAACAATATGTTGCCGAATAAGAAAGCGAATACTAAGTAAACTCACAAGGAAAAACTTTACAAATTATTGAACAAGTTGTTCATATTCCTCGTTTTACAAATACGAGAAGAGTGAAATCATTTACATTTTTTTTTCTCGTTAAACAACTTGAAGTGAGAAATGCACCGTTCCGTCACTGCTGTTGCTCCTTCGAAATCTTCTGCAGCAAAGTTAATTAAAGTTTTTTGTGTATCGTGAAAGGTTTTTTTTTAACGTGGTATAATATCAATGAATTATTTCACGTTCAATAAACCAAATGACGGTGAGATAAAATATACATAAAACATTTTTCAAATGTACCTAGTATATCCAAGTTCTGTTTTAGTTTCTCCGCCATTTCCTCGGAGACCGTACTGTTGAAGAATTCCTCCCCTCGCAACAGATCCCTGCACCGGCTGAACACTGTTCCATTCCCCTGCTCACATTCACAGTCCTAGCTGTGCTGGTGCAGCTTGTGTCGATCTCATTAACATAACCTGACTTCACCTCGAGTAACAAGTCCCCCATTTCAGGTACCTTCTTCGTCCGTATTTCTCTTCTACTTCTGAACAAAGGCATCAAGTTCTTTGTCGAATACGTTTACCTTGAAGAGTTCTCCGCCGAAAGCTTGATAATCTGCAAACCCTCCTCCGTACTATTCGAACTCATTTCCCAGCATAAAATGTCCGTATAAACCAAGCTTTCTACCCGAAGGGGTTGTGACTGATCCGAGAAATAACCCATCATAGTACACACTAGCTGCTCTAGTAGTGAGACTCCACGTGTAGCACACATGTCTCCATGTTCCTAGCTGGACAGCTGCCTGGTGTCTCACATTTACACCATGGCTCTTCGTGTTGGAGTATCCGTAAGAACTGGATGTTCCGTAAGCAAACCATAAGTTACGATAACCAGACTTTCTTAGTAGTCCTGGTGAGTTGCTCCAAACTTTAAACCGATGCAACGTCTCTCCACCAGTCTTTGTCCGCCTAGGTCCGATGAAGAGTCCGCGGTTGCTACAGGGTCCTGAGTAGGAGTAGAAGAAAATGAGTCGAGTATCAAAGTGAACAATTATTCGAATGAGAGGTCTCCCACAAATATTAGGGTTTATAAACACACAATATGATCTCATTATCAGGTGATAGTTATCCAGCCTCCGATATAATGCTATTTTTAGTGATACTGATAGCGATGATCTTGCTCTACAGTATATGATTTCTTACCCCAAATCCAATTATTTTTGCTATCTGATATAGGTACCGAAGTACCGAATAGGTGGCAGCCCATAATATTCATGAATAATTCAATTTATTATGCTCGCGACTAATATACAACCCGACAAAACGTTTACAGATCTTCCTTGAAAGTAGCTTTATGATTACGATGGAGACCACCTAGTAATGTCAAGTAGAATTCGAAAGTCAAAACTAGCCGCCCATTTCAGCTTTTACTCGCTGATTAACAAAAAAAATAGAAGCTGCCATATTTTAAGTAAGCTACCCCGACGCGATATATTAAAGTCGTTATTGTGACGGTACATTAGAACTATAGACAGAAACAAAGTGTGAAGGGCCTCGGTTTCAGTCCCTTATTTAACACTGCTGTACAGCAAGGACATCCACCGGGTTCTCCAAGGATGGGCACATAGCCCACTCCACACTATGCTATGTCAAATGTCATGTTGCTTATATACCAAGGATCTACAGGAAATATTTCATTGTAAGTTTAGAGGGCGATCTGACAACTACTTCATTCCCAACTATAGGAACTAAAATTCCTATACTATTACTATCCCAACGAGCTACACCAAGCATAGTTTCTCTCCTTTTAAAATAATGTAATTTTCAAGAAAGCGTGATAAAAATTGACCTTATAACGGTTATCACCGGCTTACATGCCGGCTAGCCTGTGTACACCACTACTGTTGAATTTTTGCACATTAAAATTACTAGCAGGAACCCGTTTAACCCTAAAGTGGTGTCAGGAGACAACAATATTTATTTATTTAGCGATTTTGACACCACTTGGGAATCCAAATTTCGGGACCTAAATTTCTTATTCCTTGGCCAATTTTGCATAACTTAAAAGCTATAAAAGCTTTAGACCCAGTCAAAAATGTCAATGGGTATCTTTCATGGTTTTCGTGGAAAGTCGTGTTAAATTTGATGATGTGGTGTCAGTTAAATGGAAACATATACTAATTTCTAATTTCTAATTTATAATTTCTAATTTCTAATTTCTAATTTCTAATTTCTAATTTCTAATTTCTAATTTCTAATTTCTAATTTCTAATTTCTAATTTCTAATTTCTAATTTCTAATTTCTAATTTCTAATTTCTAATTTCTAATTTCTAATTTCTACACGCTCACACGACTTGAATCAAATGTTATAAAGTGATTCGTGACTACCGACTACCTGTACTAAGGTAGAACTACATGTATATAAGACACCAGCACTAATTCCCGGTCGTACAGACCTCATCAAACATTATACTTATTACTTTATTATACACGTCTAGCTCACTGAAAGCAACTTGAGTTATGCATTGTGGGACTCAGCTAATGGTTGACAATTACATTTTCTATATTCTTTCAGACTTTTACTTAAGTCTAGTTATACATTCCTATTTCATATTTTATCGAACTAAGGTGTAGTATTGCCAGATCCCAGTTCATTTTGTAACGGAGTTTTATATTAACAGCGAAACGATGTAACAGAGTCGATATATTTTAATGTTGCCATGGGGTGGCAAGTCCCCATACATCGTGGTCCGGTAGTTTCATTGCGTCCTAATATAGAGGAATATTAGAAATTTGTTGGTGGTGGGGGGGGTGTGGTTGCCCCAAATATTGTTTTCAAGAGTTAAAAAGATACACATCCCTTACGAGGGGCTTTCAAACAAAAATAATTGAAATGCGACTGTACAATATTATTAATATTGTACATTCGCATTTCAATTATTTTCGCATTTCAATTATTAAGTAAAGTCTAATCTCGATAAATCAGACTTCATTGTGCATCAAGTCATTATTCGACGTTGCATATGTCATATTTTACTGTTAGTAATAATATTATTGTTGGAGAAAGCCCTCCTATGATTTTTGTCGTCACCATTTTCGCTCTCGACGTTTTTCAATGAAAATAAAATAAAATGATGTATTTCAATTTGTAAACATTTTGAAAGTTTATTGATAAACATTTTTTTAAAGGCGAAAAGAATTTTTGAAACAATGAAATGAAATGAAATGAAATGAGGTATTTATATCCCGCTCATATGATTAACCAACAACACAAGGAAGGTGGTTAACCATGTCAGAGCGGCTGACTGTGAGTGATGTGAGCAAATGTGTAAAAATGAACAAGAGTATAACTCAATAACGAAAATAGTTTGAAATTTTACAAATTATCAAACATTTTTAGCCATTTTCACAGTCGACCCTTTGTTGTTAGTAGTGGTACTATACTAGGAAAAGATGACTAAATATTGTAAATTTAACAAATCAAAAAAAATGCTGACCTTCAGATTTTTATCGTAAAATAAAAGTTCATGAAAAAAATCTGTAGGTCAGCAAAAATCGTTCCTTTCCCTCAAATAAGGCTTTAACATACATATATTGTAAACAAACAAAACCCCGATTTATCGCAAACCCCGATTTACCGCGGACGTCTCCTTTCCCCCAAACTCTGCGGTAAATCGGGGTTTTACTGTAATTAGGTAATTTGGCTGTGTTCCTCAAGATTGCCTATCAAGTATTACTATTAAATACATGAGGGGCACTCAGAATTAAATTGCGGCCCCCGTAAGTTCACTAAGTCACAGAGAGAGAGAGAGAGAGAGAGAGAGAGAGAGAGAGAGAGAGAGAGAGAGAGAGAGAGAGAGAGAGAGAGAGAGAGAGAGAGAGAGAGAGAGAGAGAGAGAGAGAGAGAGAGAGAGAGAGGAGAGAGAGAGAGAGAGAGAGAGAGAGAGAGAGAGACAGAGAGACAGAGAGAGAGAGAGAGAGAGAGAGAGAGAGAGAGAGAGAGAGAGAGAGAGAGAGAGAGAGAGAGAGAGAGAGAGAGAGAGAGAGAGAGAGAGAGAGAGAGAGAGAGAGAGAGAGAGAGAGAGAGAGAGAGAGAGAGAGAGAGAGAGAGACAGAGAGACAGAGAGAGAGAGAGAGAGAGATAGAGAGAGAGAGAGAGAGAGAGAGAGAGAGAGAGAGAGAGAGAGAGAGAGAGAGAGAGAGAGAGAGAGAGAGAGAGAGAGAGAGGGAGAGAGAGAGAGAGAGAGAGAGAAATATGGTAGGGTGGTTATGGGTCAGTAGGTTGAGGGTTTGGTTGGTTGCCGGTTGGAGTCTTCTGTTTTTTGCTGTATAGCATTTTAGTCACTCCGTAGTTTATTGGCTGTGTCTCAACTTTGATCGTCATTTAGCAGTCAGCACCTCGGTAAATGCTGCTGTCTTGTCTAGATTTAACTGAGTAACAAATCTCCCACTCATATCTTTCTGGTATGACTTTATAGTACCACCACTGGTTCAAGAAATTTGTCAACTCGAAAAATATTCGTGTTCATTTTTTTCAAATGAAGGTTCATTTTCGCATTTATTTGATAATTTGGATAGTCGGATCGAACTAAATTTTACTGAATTGTGTTTGGCCATTCGTATTACGTTTGTCCTGAAAAGAGTTATAGCTTCTCAGATGACCGAGATACTCGAAGCCTTCGTTGGGTTATCTTGGAGCTGACTTTGGGAAGATCACCGTACAGGCTGTGGTTGCTGACATGGTCTCGATATTAATTGATGTTAAGGGCCATTCTTAACATTCGCGTATAGCAACCATCAACCATCTTCTCTAGCCTTTTCGTCATAGTCCAAGTCTCTGAACCGTACAAAAGCACCGACTCGACTAGTGCTGTAAACACTCTGATCTTGATAGACTTCCTAAGCTTAGAATTCCAAAGTTTTTTGAGTGTGTGGCATGCTCCCCATGCTTTTCCTTTCCTGACCCTGATATCACTCTCACTGTCTCTGATTCTAGAACCCAGGTAAGTGAAGTCTTCCACATGCTCTATTGTGCTGTTACTCAGGGACTTGATGATATCAGGATTCTTGATTTTCTGAGTAATTAATTTGGTCCCACTGTAGCAGCAACCCTTTCTACCTTTTGAATCAGCGTCTCTGCCTCCTTTACAATATCTGCTATCAGAGCAATGTCATCCGCAAAAGAAGTATCCGATATCTTCTCCGCCTTGACTCTCCTACTCCTATAAGGCTTGATGGTAAATCCTATTTCAGGGTGCTTGCTGAAGGCTTATCTCATGCAATAGTCTAGGGCAATTATAAACAAGTATGGTGCTAAAGTATCCCCTTGTAGAACCCCTGCCAAGATATCAAATAGCTCGGTATCCCCATCTGGTGTTATAACTTTGCCCTTCGTGTTGACATAGAGTAGATTTAAGATTAATGATATCCACGATATTGTCCGGTATTCCATAGGCCTTTAGTATTCGCATCAAAATTCCCCGGTGAAGTGAGTCAAAGGTCTTTTTTAAATCAACAAACACCATAGCTGCCGGTAGATTTCTAGCCCCCTCTAGAATCCTCCTGAGTGCCAAGATATGACTAATGGTAAACCGTCCTTCTCGAAAACCATTCTGAGTGTCCCTAAGTACCCCTTCTATAGCCGGCTGGATCCTATTTATATTAAGCACCATTCTATTAAATTTGCTAATGGAGTTTTAATATCACACGCATTCAAAGCGATCAACTGCTCAATTGGTGAACGTCCATTAACAGAAACTTTTAATTGTATTCTTTAGAGAATATAGTTAATGTTCACTTGGGTCTAACGTATTACTATTGTCTTACTGTTATCAAAGTGCTGGCAAGCACGACTGCGGCCATTATACCCACTATACTATTAGTATTTACCCCCTATACTATTAAATACTCCATTTGGCTTTACTGTTTTTCCAGGCATGAAGAATAATCGAAAATCGTTCAGCAGGCATATTTTAAGTTCAAAACATTCTAATTCAATGTCAAAGATGACAGGAATAAGAAATAGTTATGTGGCGGTTTATAAGAATTTTTGCGCAAAATACGCGCCTGCAGCACTGTTATACGAAACACGGAAAAAACCCAAAATTGGCATATTCAGGTGCCTTAAAAACCATGTTCAAATTGAGTTAGAGATCTGAAATTTTGCAGAGCGTCTAGATGTTGACCAAATCGATTGCAAAAAATATTCACTTTTGTCTGACGTAGTGTCTTAGTGTTATTAATACAACAAATTTTCAGCAATTCTGACACGAATTGCGTGAGTTATTAAATTTAAAGCTTTAAAGGGTTGCGTGTTGGCAGTTACTTCTGGACCACCCTGTACTTTATTTGTACCACAGTTTCCCATCTTAAACTGTATTTAATATTTTATAAGACCCATGTCGTTTATAAAAGATTACTCTGTATATATTGATTTCTGAACATCATTTTAATTCTAAGCAGAGTCATCATTGATCTTCCCCACTGAAGCTTAGAAATCTTTAACATTCTATGTTGTGTTTTTTCACTTCTGGCGTTTCCTTCAGAATCAAATCTTTGACATTTATTTGTTGAAAATATTGGATTGCAATCATTATGAACGCTATAATAGTTTCCATAAAAAGGATCCGATCAAATCTCATGAAGATTTGAGATACGTGACATGACATGATAAACCCTCTACCAGCGGGTCGGAATTACCTACCAGCGAGTCAGAACTGTACCTATTACTATTTACCCTGACTACATAATATCATTTTAACACTATATACACTATATACGATATAGCTATATCTCATATCCCCTGTGCGATAGGATTACATTATTTAATAGTGAGTGTCAATATATGCGAGGATAATAATATTTGCGAGGATAATTATATATTATGGTTTATGTGCATATATTAGAGTGGTAAAGGATGCCTGATCATAGCGCGGTTGATCGGGTTAATATAGTTATACTTATATGAGGGGCATGGCAATACAGTCTTATTGTTTATTTACCGGGTCCACCGATATGCTCTGGTGACTGCTACGTCTTAACATGGGTTTGTTGGGTAGCTACTGTTATTAAGTCTTAACGTTTATTCTCAATACCTTGTGCCCATGTTAGCTGAGGGCCGGGTCCAAGATCTGGATTATCATTAATCTGGATGATGATTAATCGGCCTACAGAAAATATCATTAATATTCCCTTAGGCGAATAATCACTGAGTGATTAATCGCCTAGGGGAATATCAATATTATTTTCCGTAGGCTGATTAATCACAATCCAAATTAATCATAATCCAGATTAATCATAATCCAGATTAATCATAATCCAGATTAATCATACGACTTACGACTCGACTTATATTGACATCCTTCGGAAGGACACGGTGCTTGACGGCAGCAAGGAGATTAACAAACTCATGCTGGATAGACAGATATTGAGAAAAACTATCTCTGTTCGGAGGTTGAAGCCGCCCTAATTAGGGCGGCTTCAACGTCAAGCCCCGTGTCCTTCCGAAGGATGTCAATATATGTGAGGTGTGGTCTTCCCCTTCGACGATGTCCTTGAAGAGTTGAAGGGGTTCCCAGAAGAGAAGTTGATGAAAATTAATCATGATCCAGATTAATCATAATCCAGATTAATCATAATCCAGATGAGAATCACTCTACGCTCCTTTTCACGTCTCTTACTTTAAAATCTTCTCTGAATAACGGATAATAACATGTTTACTTGTTTATATCAAATGCAATATGCATTATGCATGGAGTAGCTGTACATGGCATATTATAACCAAATTGTACAGCAGATTAGATTTTAGAATAAGACCCCTTTACAGTTTACACAGATAAGTGAGAACTGTGGATTTAATTCAAAGGAAATAAGACTTATCGGACTTCATAATATAATTTCCATTGTCCACCCAAATTATTTCCGTCCATTTAATTTCAATGTCCTCCCAAATTAAATAAAAATAGTTGCTGTGAAAATAGTCAATTTATTTTACGCAATTCTGTGGTTTGAGTCACTGACCACTGTTATTAAAAATACGTGGCGCTAAACTCTATAAGATCGACTCGAGAAAACAGCTCAATACATAACAAGAATTTGCGCTATAGCTATAAATTTATCGAGTCAATGTTGATGTAGATAAAGTCAATCTACCCCAATATCATTCTATGACTATGGTGCCAGATCGTCAATCTTGAAGATTATAATCTGACAATAAGGTGGTGATGAGAAATTTAGAGCAAAATAGTAGCGGATTGTTACCATGGCGATGGATTGTTAGACCTTGATAACTTGCTTGGCACGTATATTTCATGTAATAACGATAACCTGGCGCAGTTCGACCCCAGCAGTATTGAGTGCTTTCTTGGGGTTATTTCATAGCTACAGTTATTAACTATTTACTTTGACCTACGTCAGTTCTGTCTGCCTTAAGCTGGTATGTGCGTGGTTTTAGATCTACCTCTTCAGGAGTGCCATCAATATTTTTGTGCAATGTTTCTATTTTGGAACAACATTTTCATGAAACGGAAGTTCTTTCCTTTCTAGTTTTTTGCTTGTTTTCATAAAAAATGGGATTGTAATGTTGGGGTGGTACTTAACTTACTGCTAGTTACCATAGTTACCATAGTACTTATAGTTAATAACTCACCCCGACAACTACACTACAAAGAGTGAGGACGTGTTCAACTTCAAACCTGTAACGTTTTAAGTTTTACGTTACGTTATACGTGAAGATTCAGTAAGTTCTGAAATTCCTGATCTAATTCAAACACATTACCGTTCAAACATGTGCTCCTTAAGTTTCACTTTCCTTTCTGCAGCCTACCAGCAGTGGTAATACATACAGTCATGAGGAACAAGATCACTCAACTCCGATAAAAGAGTCTCAGAAAAAGGGCAGATACTATAGAATATAGATGGCAGAAAATTGTAAAATCATATTGTCCCAAACTCTGTCCCATTTTCAGTTTTCGAAGATGAAATTTCCAGGACCGAAATTTTACAGTTTCGACTGAATTTCTCACCTGCAACCAATTAGTAAGTCAACAATAGATGGCATATGACACGATTGAGTTGCTGGAACTTTGATTTCGGTCGGAGGAAGCTCGCTGCAGAAAGCATAACAAAACAAAAATTGATATTTTCCAATTTCTGTCCCATTTTCAAATAGGAAATTTTCTGAACACAAATTTGACAGATTAGATGGATTTTTGCCTAGAAACCAATTAGTCAGTTAACTGATGATGGTATGAAACCAAATTTAGGGCACTGGAAGTCAAAATCGCAGACAAAATTAAAAAATCATATTCTCATTTTCTCTGTCCCATTTTCTTCTTTTTAGATAAAATTAATTCCTGGACCTAAATTTCACAGTTCTGACTGAATTTCTCTCCAGTGACCACTTAGTCAGTTAATTATAGATGGCATATGACACAATTGAGGTGCTGCAGAAAGCTTAAAATCGAAAATTCATATTTTCCAATTTCTGTCCAATTTTGACCTGGAGTCGAATAAAATAATGTGAATGGTTTCTAATTAAAAAGTAAAATTTACGTTACATGTTTTGGTTTTAAAATTAACATTCTAACATTCCCCACGCAAACTTCAATTTGATAAGAAGAAAAATTAAGTAATTTCTTAACCCGAAAGTAAACATTCCCAGTTCAAAATTGTTCATACAAGCTAAAACTGCACTTTAGTTTTAAAAATGGTTCTGGACTATTTTTTTCTTCGCCATGATCCTATGACTTTCAATCATAAATCCCAAAAATTCAAATATAACCCTTTAATTTATTTTATCATATCTACGTCCATGCTGTTATCCTAGTCAGGCAACGAATTATTTTGCTTAAAGCCATTGCTTTGCTTTAAAGCGTCATCACGCCCAAAATAACCTACCCTCATATTTAAATATTTTATAGATATAACGATATAATAACAGCTTGTTCCAAGTCTTAAACGATATGCTATTTTACACATGCTCTTATTTAAAATATTTAAGAGTGGAAAGTTATCAACTAATTGTTCAATGTACCTGTTTACGCATTGAAAATCTTCGAAAAGTAATCCCAAAAATGTTAAATATGCATAGGATTAAATGGTTCAGAGTGATTTAAATTAACATTTATCATAGGTCTCAGAGTCCCATATAGCTTCTCCGTTGTCAGTATAGAGAACCAAGTTACCGTCATCCTGCAGAACCATGCTGGTGACTCCCTTATCGTAGGAGTTAGGACTCCAGAGTGCTGTGCGGTCAGGACTGTAGAGTACCAGGTTACCATCAGACTGGAACTGAAGACCTCCCTCTACAGTCTTATCCGACGTATCAGAAGCCCACAGAGCATTAGTTCCATTGCAATAGAGCACCAAGTTTCCATCTTCCTGCATTTTCAAGGTGTATTTTTCGTCGAGAGACTTCAACTCCTCGCCAATCTTAATGACTGTGTAGCCATTACTGAAACCATTATTGGCTGTGTAGTCGACCGCGCCCTTGTAGCAGGCGTTCTCTTCGCAGTATCCACACATACCTCCGTTGATGCAAGCTTTGGATGATTCTGGTTGTGGTTGTGGTTGTGCATTACAATATGTTTATATAAAAAATATACCTTATCGGTCATAATTATCACGGACATTACTTTCACGCTGAAGACCTTAGCGTGAATTATTATGTCCGTGAAAATAATGTCTGTGGCATTAAGGTCTGTGAATAATAAAGTCCGGTAATTATTTCCATTAATTTTAGTGTGTCCCTACATATGCGTAGATATGTGTGTAGCAGATTACTATATTACCTTAGTAGCTTCAGCCGGGATTTCACTGCCGTAGTTAAAAAGGGTAGGAGTATTTACCCGCTGAGTTAAAACCCGCATTAGGTGAGCAATTCTATTCGGAGTGCCCTCACGTATCCAATAGTATTTATCATAATCGCATAATCAGTTCTTTCTCGTGGATAATTAAATTATTATTAGGCACCACATTCCATAATCATAAGGTCCGTAGTCCGTACCGGCCCCAGAACCACGACTATTACACCGCATCACTGATCCCGTCTTGAACCGCTTTCCATTTCTTATTTAAATTGTTTTAGAAATTAACCCTTGTTAACTCCGCACCACACCCGCCTATTATATTTGAAACATCGCATAAAATTGTCGTATGAAAGTATGAACTCTCTCTCTGCAGTCCAAACAGACCGCAATGAGTGCAATCCCCCCTTAATAAGCTTATATAGTAGGAGGTGCACAATATTGAGGCGCAAAATTCTAATGCTGAATTTCGCAGTATTTTGTTAAATGTAGTTTTATCGCTCGGAAAAATACATATTGTAGGCAATCAGCCTGAAATTTAAGTATCAGTTAGTTTATTAGTCTATAAGGATGGCTGCAAAGAATCATTTTTTTAGCTTCATGAGAAATTACTAAAAATTGAAAAGTTCTTGATATTTGTTATTTTACGTAGTTTTTTTGCCATAACTCGGCAGTTTTTTCAATTTTTTCCTAGATTTTTGGGGACCATTTAGAATGTTCCCTAAAGAATGTACTAAGAAATTTTCACCAAGATGTAAAGCAAGGAAATGAAGCACGAGCATTAAGAAATATCGAATTTCGTCAAATTACGCGACTTTTACACTTACTGAAGCTCCAAAAGCCGTGCATCATCAAAGATGGCACCTAAGCGAGGAGGGAGAAAAAGAGAGCCATTTTATGTCACATTTGTGGTACCTACAAAACCATCAATAAAACCACTTACCACCGACCAATTTGAAAAACCTTATTCATTTGGCTTCGTCAGAGTTTTGTCCGTGTCGAAACTATACCGAAAAACCAGTCCCGTAACTCTTGCCGTTTTCTTGATTAAGCCGCTCGGAAATTACACGCGCACACACAGACAGACAGACACACTGACAGACACACAGACACACTCCGAGATTATTGTTTAAGATTAGTATACTAGGACAAATATAATCACACCTCAGTCACATTCAGAAAGTTCAGAAAAAGAGTACAACACTTATTAAAAATCCCCAAAAATGTTTACAATTTTTTGGAAATTTTTGGGCGGTCATGAGCGTGAATAATTATGTCCATGAAAAATTTGGTCCGTGAAATACTTGTCCGTGACAATTATGTTCGATAAGGTAGTATTTTTCTTAGAAATCAATTCCTTGGTATTTCGAAAATATTGTGAAACATTGCAAAAGTGGGTGTTGTCTTTTAAGCTTTACTGCTAGATAAGAGTTGTTGGCATACGGAAAAAATTATAGTTAAAGTGATTGTTATTGGTTAATGGTATCAGTGCAAACTAATCAATCCAAACTTATAAAATGCCACCAATTTTGTCGTCCTCAAACAAAAATAGATTGCTAAACTGTAATACCTGGATAAATAACAGTTTTCCAAGTGCTCCCTTCCCCATGCTTATTTATCTTAACTTGGTAATCGACCCACTCCCTCCAAACTCCCCCAATCTTGATCGCTGCTTTGTCTATGTAGGCATCGTCGCCAGAATTTGACAGGATTCTGATTTCTAAGGGTTGTTCATTGAGGCGGGGCTGGAACCATTTTCCGGAGCAAGAGCCAAACTTGTCCTCGTCATCTTCTGTCATTTCTTCATTTCTCTTTGGTTTATCAAATATTTCTTTATCTGTTTCACAGCTATTTTCTCCTTGCTTGACTCCAATTCTGATGGACCCTCCCGAGTTTGCGTAACTTCTGTCAGATATCTTGATACGAAAACTTTCGATGGCAACGTTGTTACCTGTAGATTGAGCTGGCTTCATGAATGTTATTAATATTATACATTTGGTATTATTGATGATCTGGATGAAATCAACCGGCAAAATCCTTCAAAGAACATCAATAAGTTTGTAGTACTAGGCTTTCAATCAGGTAATTATAAATTATACTAACAATGTAGCACTAGAGAACATAAAGAATGGCAAACCAAAACACTTACGGCAATATGTGTCATACATCCTTTCGTTGGCAAGAACTCTCTTCTCAAAATCATTCCAATGATTTTGGTCAACGTCTTCTTTTGAAGACGTTTGCAAGTAGATGAAGTTAAGGGTTGTGCCCTGGGTGAGGAGGTTGAAAACATGATGGTAAAGGTCCGGAGAACAAAGGTTGTATTCTCTTGCTATCTTGTAAATGGATGAGTGAGTATTCACGCCACTTTTCCCCTCTCCCGTAATCATATCATCAATCTCCATCAATGTATTTTCCATTTTGTAATCAGTTTCCATCATTCGTATCCATTCATTCGTATAAAACGAATCTGTCAGCGACCCATTTTTCATTTCTCTTATCACATATTTTTCGTACATCTCTCCTGCGTTCCTGCGTTATGTTATTGTGTAATTGGTTAAACGTGATGATAGTGTGAAGTATGAAGGATCGAATTACACATTCATTCTACTATACAATTTTTAGTTAAACATTATATTTCTGTATTCTTAAGGAGACATATCCACATAATATGTGTATAAGGTTGGAGATTCGAGGATTTTTTCTGTGGACATAAAATTGATATTTTTTGCAATCAATAGCGGGCGGTCTATATGAGCTATTTCCAATAAATATGTCTCCTAAGATAAATGGAATGATGCCCGTTTGTGTTTGGAATATCACAAGTAACAATCAAAAGAAGCCCAAAGTTCCTCCTTCAAACTAGGCGAAATTTTACCACAATAAATTCTTTTTACTAACTGGATGGCCTCTATGTCGCTTTCATACTTGTCATCAAAAAATCCTATCTGAACGTCTCTGCTCACGTCCGCTATATCTGATTTGATATTTCCGAGGAGCTTAATAATTTTATCCGTATCTGAATCTGAGTAAAAATGATTGAAAAGGATGGGTTTAATAATTCTGAACCAGTGATTGACTGGGGTGTGAAATTTGATTAACCGGAATTGACTTTTGCAAGCTAGGAAATAGTGGAGTTCCTTTGGTTATATCAAATTTGTTGATTCTTGAACTGATAATTTGCGTGGATAGCACAGTCGACAAAAAATTAATACTTTTTACAAACTTTTAAAAATAACTTTGCAGACTTGTTTTGGAGACTGCAGGTTTCATTAAAGAAGAAAATAATTTAATCAATAATACTTAATAATTAAGCAAATTACTGACCTTCTTCGCAGTTGACTTCTCCTGTCGCAGTTCCACAAATTCCTGCCACCGCACCAATAGCCGCGAGTGCACCGCAAGCAGCACCAGCAGTTGCTACGCATGCCGAGATACTCCCGAGTGCAACAACAGCCCCGGCTATCCCACATCCTATCGAAACACTTGATTTTGCTATTGTGCAGTCGTTTGAGTCTTCGTCTATTTCCAATGAGACAGCAGACACATGATAAAGACAGCAGAGAACAAGCAACCAAACCGAGGGCTTTATTGCAGAGATCATCTTTAGCTCACAACACTCACTAGTCTTGGGATAATGGAAATGTTAGTCCTTAATCTATAAACTCCAGCGAGTTTAAACTAACTACAACACTAACAAACTTATTCACTCATTGAGAAATAATATGATTCCTTAGAAAATGTAGGCCAAATTTAATACAAAGGTTTGACAAGCAATACAAACGGACGAACTAAGCTACATTATTATTAATCTTACTACGATATATATGGATCCGTACCATTTTACTGACACCACGGCATCAACTTTAACGCGACCGTAAAAGATATACAACTGAAACTTTTTTACTGGGTCAAATGCTTTGATGGCCTCAAAATCAGCATAAAAAATACAAAATGGGCCAAGGAATAGGAGTTTTAGATCCCAAAATTCGGACCCCCAAGTGGTGTCAAAAACGCGAATTAAAATAATTATATTACTTATTTTAGTCTTTTGAGTCTTACTGAGTGGAGTTGGGTTAAAAACATATAAGAGATACGATGATTTAACTTGTAGAAGCTTTCAATAAACATGTGTTAATCGTCGTCAGCTGAATGTGATGTGGTGGACAATGCTTATATGTGATTGAGTGGTGTCAGGGATGGAGGGTGGGGGAGGTGTGGGTGGGAAAGTGAAAATTACAGTACAATGTCAATAAAAATTTAGTCTTCTGTTGAGGTTGAGAAGGAAATGCCAGATGGTCTGGACTTTAAGGATTTGGCAATTTTAGGAAGAATGGGGTCCCAGAGGGAACTACATTTGGGTGCGCGGTCTGTTCTGTTCATAGCTGGTTGTCGTATTTGTATAGCTGCGTGTTCTGTGAGGTCAAGTTGGGAGCGTGAGGTGAGGGATTTGAGGACTTCGATGTTGTTCCAGGAGATGGTGTGGCCGGTGGTCAGGGCATGATGTGCAGGGGCTGATTTGATTCTGTCTGTGGATTCGTCGATGGCGTTGTTGAGTCTGTAACATCGTTCGTGTTCTTTCATGCGGTGGACCAAGGGTCTGTAGGTCTGTCCGGCGTATTTGGAGGGGCACTGTGAGCAGGAAATTTCGTAGATGGTGTTGGGAGTGAGGTGAGTAGGGGGTGTGGTCTTCGTTTTGGTGAGGAGGTTGCGGAGGGAGGTAGCAGAGGAGTGGGTGACTTTGATGTCGTGTTGTCCGAGTATCTTGGAGATGGGTTTGGATAGGGAGGGATGGAAAGGAAGAGAAACACTAAGGGCATGTTCACGGGTCTGTCGGTTGAATGAGGCTAGGGATTGGTGGCGAGAGGGGTTGGTGAATTTCCGTTGGACTTCGTCCATGATGGTGGTGATGCGGTGAGGAGGGAAGCCGTTCTGGAGGCAAACGTGTCGTACTGTCTGGAGTTCGTCGTCAAGGTGTTGGGGTGAGCAGATGTTGTGGGCTCTTCTGGTCAGTGATCGGATGACTGCGTTCTTAGATGAGTTGGTGGTGCAGGAGGAGTACTTGGTGTAGAGGTTGGTGTGGGTGGGTTTTCTGTAGACTGATGTGGATTTGTCAGGGTGGATGAGAACGTCAAGGAAGGGTATAGTTCCGTCTGTAGAGGGATGTTCTTGGGTAAAGTTGAGGTCTTCAGTAAGGGAGTTAAGGAATGTAAGGAAGGATTCTGCGTGGTTTCTGTCTCTGAAAGATCCAAGGCCGTCGTCAACGAAATGGGAGTAAGTGTTCGGAGGGTCAGGACATGAGGATAAAGCTAAGGTCTCGATTTCAGCAAGGCGGATTTCAGCTAGTTCAACAATGAGGGGGGATCCCATTGTACCACCTTCGTCTTGGGAGTAGAAGGAGCCGTTGAATTCAAGGTATGAGTTGTCAAGGCAAAAGTTGATAAGGGAGCCTATGGTGGTGGTGGTGACATTGGAGGGAAGACGAGAGGGGTTGTGTTCAAAGGAGGAGATGACAGTTTTGAGGGCTAGGCGCATGTCACAGGAGGTGTACAAGGATTGGACGTCTAAGGAGGCGTGGTAGTGGAAGGAGGGATTGAGGGAGGAGTCGAAGCGATGTTTGAAGTCGGAAGAGTCTTTGAGGCGTAAGGGGTTCTGAGCTAGGGGTTTGAGGAAAGATGCGAGGACTTTGTGGAGGGCTTGGAGGGGGGTGTTGTAGAAGCTGACTACGGGACGGATAGGTGCGCCGGGTTTGTGTATCTTAGGTTGTCCGTAAAGTTGAGGCCATCTAGGATGTAGGTTGCGCATCTTGTGGTATAGGTCGGTCGTGATCTTCTTGTCGGTGTGTAGTTTCTTGAGGACTTTCTGTAGTTTAGTGGTAACGGATTGAGTGGGGTCTTTCGTTAAGAGGGTGTAACTACCTGAGGATAAGTGGTCGGTAACTTTGGTTATGTATTGATCGTGAGTCAGTACAACAGTGGCGTTGCCCTTATCAGCAGGAAGAAATTTCAATTCAGATTTCTTAGATTTTAAAGATTTAAGAGCGGTACGTTGTTGTGGAGTCAAATTGTCGGTGGTCATGTCACGTTTATTGTCAAATTTAGATAATACAGAGGTGACCTGATATGTGGCTGAGGCTTCCATGCCTTCTCCTAATTGTTTAGTGATATTCTGTATGAGGGGAGCCAGGTCGGGGGTAGGATCTGAGGTGGGTGTCGGGACGAACTTCAGTCCAAGGGAGAGGACGTCAGTTTCAGCTGTGGAGAGGGTCTGTCCAGAGAGGTTGATCACTGTTTTGGCTGTGGTGTCTTTCTTGGGGGTAGGTGAGGTCTTGAGGAGGGGACCATGAAATGTGGGAGAGGGTATGTCGAGCGTTTTAAGAGTGTCGTAGGGTGAGAGGAACGGGGTGTCGTATTCTGAGAGTAGTACCGCGAACTTCTTTTGGTGAGTAAGGAGTTGTTTTCTGTGGGTGTATGAGGATTTTTTGGTGTTGAGGTGTCCTAGTTTCTGAAAATATTGAGGGGTTATGAGTGATTCTATGTGTCTGAGGTTGTGCTCATAAGTGCGTTTGTGTTGTGCGTATTTGAGGCGATAGTGGTTGAGTCTTTCAGTGATGAGGAGGTTAGATGCGTGAGTGAGGACTTCAGTTGAGCGTTTGGTGGATAGTGGGTTGGTGAGTCTGAGTCCCTTAGGGATGAGTGAGTGATCACGGCAGGCTTTCAGGAATGATATGTGACATGAGTTAATGGCCATGTGTTCTATGCTGTGAGAGGTGGTTTTGGCCAGTGTGGATGCATGCTGTCCAAATAGTGATATGAGTGAGTCATTAAATGAAAGTTGGGTGGTAGGGTTGATGTGTTGATTAGGTGTTTGTGTTGTAAGGTTGGTGTGTTGATTAGGTGTTTCTGTGGATTCTGCACTGTTTGCTGTCTGATCCATAGGGGTGGTGTTGCGTATCAAAATAAAACTGAGTGGAGTTGGGTTAAAAACATATAAGAGATACGATGATTTAACTTGTAGAAGCTTTCAATAAACATGTGTTAATCGTCGTCAGCTGAATGTGATGTGGTGGACAATGCTTATATGTGATTGAGTGGTGTCAGGGATGGAGGGTGGGGGAGGTGTGGGTGGGAAAGTGAAAATTACAGTACAATGTCAATAAAAATTTAGTCTTCTGTTGAGGTTGAGAAGGAAATGCCAGATGGTCTGGACTTTAAGGATTTGGCAATTTTAGGAAGAATGGGGTCCCAGAGGGAACTACATTTGGGTGCGCGGTCTGTTCTGTTCATAGCTGGTTGTCGTATTTGTATAGCTGCGTGTTCTGTGAGGTCAAGTTGGGAGCGTGAGGTGAGGGATTTGAGGACTTCGATGTTGTTCCAGGAGATGGTGTGGCCGGTGGTCAGGGCATGATGTGCAGGGGCTGATTTGATTCTGTCTGTGGATTCGTCGATGGCGTTGTTGAGTCTGTAACATCGTTCGTGTTCTTTCATGCGGTGGACCAAGGGTCTGTAGGTCTGTCCGGCGTATTTGGAGGGGCACTGTGAGCAGGAAATTTCGTAGATGGTGTTGGGAGTGAGGTGAGTAGGGGGTGTGGTCTTCGTTTTGGTGAGGAGGTTGCGGAGGGAGGTAGCAGAGGAGTGGGTGACTTTGATGTCTTTGAGTCTTGACACCATTTTAGGGTTATGCGGATTCTTGCTAGTCTATCTAAAGAGTGGACTCTGTTTCTACATGGCCACTACCAGAGGGTTGTACACATCAAGAAGAAGGGTAATGTAGATTCCTACAAAGTAGTAGAAATATAAGTACACTTCGTACTGTCCTGTCTTCAGATATTTGAGCTTGGTATCCTTACCGAAAGGGAGATACTGGGTTGCTGAAAAGAGAAGAACGAAGTAGATAATGAGACCCAGATTCATGAGGATTACAATAACACTTCCTCTAGAGTGAGCGGCCCTGTCATCTGATCTCACTAGACAGACTACAGTAGCTAGTGAAGTGAGCGCAGCTAGGATAAGCCCAGTGCAGGGAATGTAGAGGTTTAGAGTGCACTCCTCCTTATATAATAATTATGCGGAATTATTCCTTCATTAATATTAATAAGAGCGAACCATTCTCACAAAGGCAGCATCACGTGTTTTTTTACTTGAAAATATTATTTAAATGTATATTCAGTAATAAAGATGACTATATATTATTATTCAGCTATTTCTAGTCTAAGGTCTTTAGTGTATGCTATTGGGAAATTTGTGTTTCCCGCCCCTAATGCCGTTATTTGATATTTATCAATTTTTAGCTGCTCCTGTTCAATTTTCATCTGTTTTTGTCCTCCGTGTTTTTTGATAAAAGCTCCAAATGGAGAGTAGTCAGCCGAATGTACTGCGTTTAGTCTGCAAAAATTATTGACTGGTTTATTTATCCTACAACAACAATAACTGCATGCTAACGATTTAACCTTAGAGGAAGAGTAAAAAAACTTCTTTTGTTTTCAATAAATTTTAATTAAAACCGTTTTCCCGAAGCTATTGTTATTGTTAAAACAATTTAACCAATTATAAGTCGTTGTTCTAATTCGGTGCAGTCACCAGTACTCTTATTCAATTAATCCTGGTCTTGAGTATATTACAGTATAATACTGTTTGTTGTCGGGAAAGTTTTAATTGGAGAAAACTTTTAGCTGCTCCAGCCTCCAGGAGGTTCACATCTTGATGGTATAGAGGTTTATTATTTAATTGTGAAAGTAACGATTTTTTTTTGAAAATCGTTACTTTCACAATTAAATAATAAACCAAAATGGGACAATTTCGAGGGAGAAAAAAATTTTTTTTTTTCTCCCTCGAAATTGTCCCATTTTGATGCTAGCCCCTTTTACTTAGTTAATTTATAAACTAAATGTGCGACACTCGACAGGTTTCATTCTATCAAACTGGGAAGAATAGTATTCCAAAGTAATGAATAATTATAGATCCATCGACTGGTTCTTAAGCAATTTTGTGAAAATAATATCATGGAAGTTCGCACATTAAAAATCAAATCCTAAAACATATCGATTTGAAACTTTTAGAGTTACATTTAAAACAAGTCTTGAAATATAACGTTCCAAATTATTGGCCATTATTCAACCATATTATACATAGAGGTACCAGCTACATACAGGCTCAGATACAAGATCAGATAATCAAGTTTGTTCTGAGACAATTTAACACAAATACTGTCCAGTTTCCGCTGAGTCCTCACTGCTCGATCTCTTATCTTACTATATATATATAGTTGTGGAACACAACAAGAAAATTGAGAATAATCTTGTGCGAGGGTAGGGACCCAGATGTCGTTTCTAACCCAAATAAACTTTAAGGAGGCTTCTCATCAGTAGCCGCACCTCCTAACTCGGTTTCTGAACTGGAATTCTATGGGCTTCCAGGCGGCCAGACCGAGTATTACCATCCCATCCTTCTAGAGTTCATCACAAGTAGCACCCACCTTGAAAATCTTTGACACCCAGGATTTACACAGGAATCCTAATCCTAATCCTGTGTAAATCCTGTGTAATCCCAGACACACCCCATTGGCGAACAAACTTTGGATATAATCTTACATGCTCCCGAAGGAATCCCTGGTTTATGGTCTTTCTCATCGTCACCAGCACTTTCACTAGAGTCAACAGCTCTTTCACTGTAGTCATCAGCCCAATCACTGAAGTGTACAGAAGTACAGTTGTGGAACACAACAAAAAAATTGAGAATAATCTTGTGCGAGGGTAGGGACCCAGATATCGTTTCTAACCCAAATAAACTTTAAGGAGGCTTCTCATCAGTAGCTGCACCTCCTAACTCGGTTTCTGAACTGGAATTCTATGGGCTTCCAGGCGGCCAGGTTTCCGCTGAGTCCTCACTGCTCGATCTCTTATCTATCGACATATATGGATGTGTTTATCCGTACCATTTTACTGACACCACAGCATCAACTTTAACGCGACTTTCCGAAAAAAAACCGTAAAAGACATACAACTGAAACTTTTTTGACTGGGCCAAATGCTTTGGACCCCCAAGTGGTGTCAAAAACGCGAATTAAATAAATAGGTAATAATTATTTTAGTCTCTTGAGTCTTGACACCATTTTAGGGTTATACGGATTATTGCTAGTCTATCTAAAGAATGGACTCTGTTTCTACACGAGAAGATAACACTCCCGGTCACTTAGCTGCCAGAATTTGTATACCCTGGCATCTCACCCTGGTAATGCTGATCCTGCTTGATTGCAGTTGAGCACTCTTTGGGAAACCGAGCAATAACGGCCAACGTATGTAACGTTACTTGCCGGCCCTAGCTGATCATTCATACTGTAAACCAGCTCGACCAAGAATCCAATCGACCTTAAACCAGTCCCAGAACCCATACCAACTTTATCTGACAACCAATCTACCAACACCAATGATCCAGTCACTGAGAATAGACCTGTCTTCAATGAGTGTATGATTACAATTGGCGAGTGCACCGAAATATGGGTGAACGAATCTGACCCTGGCCCGGATGCTAGACACAACCTATGGCTATCTCAGTCATAAAATCAACGACGAGCCAATAACTGCCCTGCCTATAAGGGTAGAAGTAAACACCAATAAATTTAAAGGCAAATGCCTTGTTCTACAAGACAACTCTAGCACCGAAGTCAACTTAGATAAGTTTGTAGTTGTCACCGGATAGAATCCGTAAAAAGTGCCTCAACCTTGGAATGTTTCAACAGTTTAAGAGCCGACTATCGCTCTGGTGGTATATGTATTGGTGTAGACCGTTCCTTGGCTGCTAATGTCAAGCTGTTAAATACGGGCTGTGCGGAAGTCCAAGTTATCACTGTATATCCCCAGGATGAGTGTCGAAAATTCACGATGATCTTATTTTGAGACAAAAAGCCCTGATATAATACTGGTCGTTACCCACTTGTCATACAAACTACCTTATCGGACCTTATTTGGACGGACATTAATTGAACGCTGGAGGCCCTAACGTTCATCTTAATTAATGTCCGTTCAAATAAAGTCCGTTTATTTAAGGTCCGTCCAAGTTAAAGTCCGTTGAATTTTTTTCAAAAATTTTTCCACTTCGAACTTTTTGTCCAGAATATGACAACTACCTTACAAGAAATATTTATGGCGGCCTAATTTGCGACGACCGAAATTTTGGCGGTCCGAAAATATGGCGAAATTGAACAAAAACCGTCAAATTTCGGACGACACAGAAAATAAGGGTATTTTTCATAATTTTTTGTGACAGTAAGCAGTAAGGAAATTTCTGAAATTCGGTAAAATCATGTTCAAACTTAGTCTGTATTAAGACTGTAAGACTTTCATGTTAGCACATACATGTATTTTAATGCAAATTTAAACTGTATTGCTTGACATTCAATTCGTCATTGGTGTGGTGATAATTTGTCCCAAGATGCCAGAATTTATTTATTTATTTTACTTGATATTACTTTTTAGAAACAAAATAAAGCAGTGAAGGCACAGTCATTGAAATAAGCTAAAAGATAATGCGACGGATTCTATTACGACGACCGAAATTTTGGCGGTCCGAAAATATGGCGAAATTTTCGGAAAACCGCCACATTTCGTACGTTATAAATATGTCTTGTAAGGTATGAGAATTTTATTGTGCCGTAAGTTAACGACGGAAAAGTTCTCCTTGGTCTGCCGGAGGCACAGAAAACTTTACTAGTATATGATGTTTTCAAGGGTCACTTGGCGGAAAAAGTCAACGAAATTATGGCACTCAACAACATAGTTTATGAGCTAGTCCCCACCAACATGACAAACTTGTTCCAGCCTCTAGATATTACGGTAAATCGTAACTTACTGCTTATGGTTACCATAGTTACACTACTATAGTTCATAACTCATCCCGACAACTACACTACAAATAGTGAGGACGTGTTCAAACCTGTTACGTTTTAAGTATAGAGCAACTGCATCATGTACGTGAAGATTCAGTAAGTTCTGAAGTTCCTGATCTAATTCAAACGCATTGAATTGAGGCACTGGAAGTCAAAATCGCAAACAAAATTAAAAATCATATTCTCATTTTCACTGTCCCATCTGTCTTTTTTTTATAAAATTTCCTGGACCGAAATTTCACAGTTCTGACTGAATTTCTCTCCAGTGACCACTTAGTCAGTTAATTATAGATGGCATGTGACACAATTGAGGTGCTGCAGAAAGCTTAAAATCGAAAATTCATATTTTCCAATTTCTGTCCCATTTTGACCCGGAGTCGAATTAAATAATGTAAATGGTTTCTAATTAAAAAGTAAAATTTACATTTCATGTTTTGGTTTTAAAATCAACATTCTAACATTCCACACGCAAACTTCAATTTGATAAGAAGAAAAATTAAGTAATTTCTTAACCCGAAAGTAAACAATTCCCGGTTCGAAATTTTTCATACATGCTAAAACTGCACTTGTAGTTTTAAAAATGGTTCTGGACTATTTTATCCTTCGCCATGAAGTTCAGTAATAAATCCCAAAAATGTAAACATACCCCTTTAATTTATGTTATCATATCTACTTCCATGCTGTTAACCTGTCAGGCAACGAATTATCTTGCTTAAAGCCATTGCTTTGCTTTAAAGCGTTATCACGCCCAAAATAACATACCCTCATATTTTAATATTTTGTAGATATAACGATATAACAGCTTGTTCCAAGTCTTACACGATATGCTATTTTACACATGCTCTTATTTAAAATATTTAAGAGTGGAAAGTTATCAACTAATTGTTCAATGTACTATAACAACAACTCACTCTTGGAATGGTACTTACAAAAAGACCCCAGTGGAGTGATAGGAGGACGTACTTGATACTGTTCTCCTAAAGCGATCCCAGCCAAACCTACTCAAAGTACTCAAAATAAGTACATTTATTAAAGGTCTCAGAGGCCCATATAGCTTCTCTGTTGTCAGTATAGAGAACCAAATTACCATCATCCTGCAGAACCATGCTGGTGACTCCCTTATCGTAGGAGTTAGGACTCCAGAGTGCTGTGCGGTCAGGACTGTAGAGTACCAGGTTACCATCAGACTGGAACCGAAGACCTCCCTTTACAGTCTTTATATTTGACGTATCTGAAGCCCACAGAGCATTATATCCATCGCAAAAGAGTACCAAGTTTCCATCTTCCTGCATTTTCAAGGTGTATTTTCCGTTGGGAGACTTCAACTCCTCGCCAATCTTAATGGCTGTGTAGTCGACCTCGCCCTTGTAGCAGGCGTTCTCTTTACAGTATCCACACAAACCTCCGTTGATGCAAGCTTTGGATTCTGGTTGTGGTTGTGCATTACAATATGTTTATATAAAAAATATACCTTATCGGTCATAATTATCACGGACATTACTTTCACGCTGAAGACCTTACCCCTGTACCACGACTATTACACCTCATCACTCCCGTCTTGAACCGCTTTCCATTTTTATTTAAATTGTTTTAGAAATTAACCCTTGTTAACTCCGCACCACACCCGCCTATTATATTTGAAACAATGCATAAAATTGTCGTATGAAAGTATGAACTCTCTCTCTCTCTCTGCAGTCCAAACAGACCGCAATGAGTGCAATCCCCCCTAATAAGCTTATATAGTAGGAGGTGCACTATGAGGCGCAAAATTCTAATGCTGAATTTCGCAGTATTTTGTTAAATGTAGTTTTATCGCTCGGAAAAATACATATTGTAGGCAATCAGCCTGAAATTTAAGAATCTGTTAGTTCATTAGTCTATAAGGATGGCTGCAAAGAATTATTGTTTTAGCTTCATGAGAAATAACTAAAAAATTGAAAAGTTCTTAATATTTGTTATTTTACGTAGTTTTTTTGCCATAACTCGGCAGTTTTTTCAATTTTTTCCTAGATTTTTGGGGGCCATTTAGAATGTTCCCTGAAGAATGTACTAAGAAATTTTCACCAAGATGTAAAGCAAGGAAATGAAGCATGAGCATTAAGAAATATCAAAAATCAACGAATTTCGTCAAATTACGCGATTTTTACACAATTACTGAAGCTCCAAAAGCCGTGCATCATCAAAGATGGCACCTTATAAGCGAGGAGGGAGAAAAAGAGAGCCATTTTATGTCACATTTGTGGTACCTACAAAACCATCAATAAAACCACTTACCACCGACCAATTTGAAAAACCTTATTCATTTGGCTTCGTCAGAGTTTTGTCCGTGTCGAAACTATACCGAAAAACCAGTCCCGTAACTCTTGCCGTTTTCTTGATTAAGCCGCTCGGAAATTACACGCGCACACACAGACAGACAGACACACTGACAGACACACAGACACACTCCGAGATTATTGTTTAAGATTAGTATACTAGGACAAATATAATCACACCTCAGTCACATTCAGAAAGTTCAGAAAAAGAGTACAACACTTATCTAAAAACCCCAAAAAATGTTTACAATTTTTTGGAAATGTTTGGGCGGTCATGAGCGTGAATAATTATGTCCATGAAAAATTTGGTCCGTGAAATACTTGTCCGTGACAATTATGTTCGATAAGGTAGTATTTTTCTTAGAAATCAATTCCTTGGTATTTCGAAAACATTGTGAAACCTTGCAAAAGTGGGTGTTGTCTTTTTAGCTTTACTGCTAGAGTTGTTGGCATACGGAAAAAATTATAGTTAAAGTGATTGTTATTGGTTAATGGTATCAGTACAAACTAATCAATCCAAACTTATAAAATGCCACCAATTTTGTCGTCCTCAAACAAAAATAGATTGCTAAACTGTAATACCTGGATAAAGAACAGTTTTCCAAGTGCTCCCTTCCCCATGCTTATTTATCTTAACTTGGTTATCGACCCACTCCCTCCAAACTCCCCCAATCTTGATCGCTGCTTTGTCTATGTAGGCATCGTCGCCAGAATCGGACAGGATTCTGATTTCTAAGGGTTGTTCATTGAGGCGAGGCTGGAACCATTTTCTAGAGCAAGAGCCAAACTTGTCCTCGTCATCTTCTGTCATTTCTTCATTTCTCTTTGGTTCATCAAATATTTCTTTATCTGTTTCACAGCTATTTTCTCCTTGCTTGACTCTAATTCTGATGGACCCTCCCGTGTTTGCGTAGCTTCTGTCAGATATCTTGATACGAAAACTTTCGATGGCGACGTTGTTACCTGTAGATAGAGCTGTTTTCATGGATGTTATTATACATTTCGTATTATTGATGATCTTAATGAATTCAACCAGCAAAATCCTTCAAAGAACATCAATAAGTTTGTAATACTAGGCTTTCAATCAGGTAATTATAAATTATACTAACAATATAGCACTAGAGAACATAAAGAATGGTAAACCAAAACACTTACGGCAATATGTGTCATACATCCTTTCGTTGTCAATAACTCTCTTCTCAAATTTATCCCAAAGCCATTGGGCAACGTCTTCTTTTGAAGAGGTTTGCAAGTAGATGAAGTAAAGGGTTGTGCCCTGGGTTAGGAGGCTGAGAACGTACTGGTAAAGGTCCGGAGAACAAAGCTTGTAGTCTCTTGCTATCTCGTAAATGGATTGGTGAGGGTTCAGGCCACCTATTTCCTCTCCATTAATCATATCCTCAATCTCTATCAATGCATTATACAAATCGTAATCAGATTCCATCTTTCGTATCCAAGAATTTGTATAAAACGAATCTGTCAGTGACCCATTTTTCATTTCTCTTATCACATTTGTTTCGTACATCTCTGCTGCGTTCCTGTATTATGTTATTTTGTAAGTGGTTAAACGTGATGATAGTGTGAAGTGTAACGATCGAATTACACACTCATTCTACTAAAGAAGCCCAAAGTTCCTCCTTCAAACTAGGCGAAATTTTACCAGAATAAACAATTTTTGCTAACTGGATGGCCTCTATGTCGTTTTCATATTTGTCATCGTAAAATGCTATCTGAATGTCTCTGCTCACGTCCGCTATATCTGATCTGATATTTCCGAGGAGCTTAATAATTTTATCCGTATCTGAATCTGAGTAAAAATGATTGAAAGGAATGGGTTTAATAATTCTGAACTAGTGATTGACTGGGGTGTGAAATTTGATTAACCGGAATTGACTTTTGTAAGATAGGAAATAGTGGAGTTGCTTTGGTTATGTCAAATTTGTTTATTTTTGAACTGTTTATTTGCGTGTCGACAAAAAATTAATACTTTTTACAATATTTTAAAAATAGCTTTGCAGAATGCAGACTTGTTTTGGAGACTGCAGGTTTCATTAAAGAAGAATATAGTTTAATCAATAATACTTAATAATAAAGCAAATTACTGACCTTCATCAGCGCAGTCGACTTCTCCTGTCACAGTTCCACAAAGTCCCGCCACCGCACCAATAGCCGCGAGTGCACCGCAAGCAGCACCAGCAGTTGCTACGCATGCCGAGATACTCCCGAGTGCAACAAAAAACCCAACTATCCCACAAGTTATCGAAACACTTGAAGTTGCTATTTCGCAGTCGTTCGAGTCTTCTGATAGTGGCGTTCCTCTTGGTATAAGACAGCAGAGAACGACCAACCAAACCGAGAGCTTTATCGCAGAGATCATCTTTAGCTCACAACACTCACTAGTCTTGGGATAATGGAAATGTTAGTCCTTAATCTATAAATTCCAACGAGTTTAAACTAACTACAACACGAACAAACTTATTCACTCATTGAGAATTAATATGATTCCTTAGAAAATTTAGGCCAAAGTTAATACAAAGGTTTAGCAAGCAACACAAACGGACGAACTAAGCTTCATTATTAATCTTACTATATATAAAGCGATACGATATATATGGATCCGTATCATTTTACTGACACCACGGCATCAACTTTAACGCGACTTTCCGCAAAAACCGTAAAAGATATACAACTGAAACTTTTTGACTGGGTCAAATGATTTGATGGCCTCCAAATCAGCATTAAAGAATAAAAAATTGGCCAAGGAATAGGAGTTTTAGAGCTCTAAAACGCGAATTAAATAGGTATTACTTATTTTATTTTTTTGAGTCTTGACACCATTTTAGGGTTATACGGATTCTTGCTAGTCTATCTAAAGAGTGGACTCTGTTTCTACACGAGAAGATAACACTCCCAGCGACTTAGCTGCCAGAATTTTTATACCCTGGCATCTCGTGGCCACTACCAGAGGGTTGTACACAGCAAAAAGAAGGGGCATGTAGATTCCTACAAAGTAGTAGAAATAGTACACTTCGTACTGTCCTGTCTTCAGATATTTGAGCATGGTATCCTTACCGAAAGGGAGATACTGGGTTGCTGAAAAGAGAAGAACGAAGTAGATAATGAGATCCAGATTCATGCGGATTACAGTAACACTTCCTGTAGAGTGAGCGGCCTTGTCATCTGATCTCACTAGACCGACTACAGTAGCTGTTCAAGTGAGCGCAGCTAGGATAAGCCCAGTTCAGGGAATGTAGAGGTTTAGAGTGCACCCCTCCTTATATAATAATTATGCGGAATTATTCCTTCATAAATATTAATAAGAGCGAACCATTCTCACAAAGGCAGCATCACGTGTTTTTTTACTTGAAAATACTATTTAAATGTATATTCAGTAATAAAAATGACAATATATTAATATTATTATTCAGCTATTTCTGGTCTAAGGTCTTTATAGTGTATGCTATCTGGAAATTTGTGTTTTCCGCCCCTTATTATAATGCCGTTATATTTGATATTTATCAATTTTTAGCTGCTCCTGTTCAATTTACATGTGTTTTTGTCCTCCGTGTTTTTTGATAAAAGCTCCAAATTGAGAGTAGTCAGCCGAATGTACTGCGTTTAGACTGCAAAAATTATTGAATGGTTTATTTTATCCTACAACAACAATAACTGCGTGCTAACGATTTAACTTTAGAGGAAGAGTAAAAAAACTTCTTTTGTTTCCAATAAATTTTAATTAAAACCGTTAGCCCGAAGCTATTGTTATTGTTAAAACAATTTAACCAATTATAAGTCTTTGTTCTAATTTCGGTGCAGTCACCAGTAATCTTATTCACTTAATCCTGGTCTTGAGTATATTACATTACTAGTGTAACCGGGCCTTCGGCCGGGATTTCACTGCCGCAGTGAATAGGAGTAATTACCCGCTTAGTCAAAACCCGCATTATGTGAGCAATTCTATTCGGAGTTCCCTCACGTATCCAATATAAGTATCTGTACCACGACTATTACACCTCATCACTCTCGTCTTAAACCGCTTTAAATCGTTTTCGAAATTAACCCTTATTAACTCCGCACCACACCCGCCTTATATTTGAAAACATGCATTACATTGTCGTATGAAAGTAAACAAACAGACCGCAATGAGTGGCTCCCCCCCCCCCCCCCCCCCCCCCCCCCCCATATTTAGTACTCATATTTCTGCGGCCTCTATGTATCGTCATCTCGCACAAATCTTTAAAAATCTTGTGAATTTGGCAAGTGAAAATTTACAGCCTTCCAGACATTGATTGGGTCAACGAGGTGTCGTACGTCACCTCAAGATCGGGTGACAGGGGCTGACCAGGCAAGAACCCAATTGATTGGGTCTGAGGTCACGTGATTATGAGCCTGAGGTCACGTGACTATGACGTCACCAGAGGTTGTTGTCCTGAGCAGAGTGTTTCGCCCAGCTTTCAATGATGAATTGTACACAGCGCCCTATTCCAATCACAACACGTTATTACGTCCAATCACAGCGCCCTATTTCAATCACAGCACGAAAGAAATGTCACGTGATGATATTTGGCCTAAACATTACATTAGCGAGAGAAACGCTACTGTCGAACGTGAGCTAGGAGTGACGTGGCAAATGATACTCATGGCATACAATCGTAACACTAGTACTACACGATTGAAGTATTAGCTTTACCGAACGTGATAGCTAAATTTATATTATGCTTAATGCACAAAGTATATTATAACACTGCACCACCAAATATTATAAGAATGTTCACTGTTTCAAACCTAAACGCACCTAGAAGAGAACCTCAGTTCTTTGCACTACCATTCAACCGTTTATGTAACTCAGACAAGAGCTTTAGCGGCCTCTATGTATCGTCATCTCGCACAAATCTTTAAAAATCTTGTGAATTTGGCAAGTGAAAATTTACAGCCTTCCAGACATTGATTGGGTCAACGAGGTGTCGTACGTCACCTCAAGATCGGGTGACAGGGGCTGACCAGGCAAGAACCCAATTGATTGGGTCTGAGGTCACGTGATTATGAGCCTGAGGTCACGTGACTATGACGTCACCAGAGGTTGTTGTCCGTTTCCGCTTTTGTTTGGAAAAGAGAGACACTGGCAGCGGTTCACTCTACCCATGATTATGGGTTTTGGTCAAATTTTTATGTCACAATTCGTGATAATGTCACGAACACATGAAATGAACATGAAATACATGGTATGCAGCGGTTGTAAATAGGAATAATGATGTGAAGTGTGTCGGGGTGTATGCAAGGTGCAATAAATAATTTAATGTCGACGATGATGACGATACATAGAGGCCACAGAATTATCACAGTGCTGGCAAGCACGACCGTTGCATTTATTGTGGGTATACTATGTTCCCCATTTACTATTATACCCCCTTTACTATTATACCCCCTTTACTATTATACCCCCTTTGGTACACGTTACAAGCCTCTTTTGTGCACGCGAAGCGTGCACTCCGGCCGGAGGCGGCGGCCGAAGGCCGCCGCCTCCGGCAGGAGTTTTCCAGGCATTAAGACTCATCGGAAGTCGTTAAGCAGAATTATTTTTAGTTCAAAACATTCTAATTTGATGTCAAAGATGACAGGAATAAAAAATAGTTATGTTGAGATTTTTAAGAAATTTGCATAAAATACTCGCCAGCACTGTTATACGAAATTCGGTAAAAAACCCAAAATCGCCATATTCAGGTGCCTTAAAAACCATGTTAAAATTGAGTTAGAGATCTGAAATTTTTCAGGGCGTCTAGACGTTGATCAAATCGACTGCAAAAAAAAGTTTCAGGTTTCAGGAGTATCGGGAAATGGGTTTTCTAGAACCCCTGTTTTACGACAGATTGTCGTGATATATATATATATATACATATTCAGGGATAGACGCTTTGCCAGTCAATTGTAGCCTGTATTTAATTGTCCATAGATTCAAAAGTATAAAAGATAAAGCCATTTCCGACCACAGGTCTTGCAAATAATTGTTTACACTTTAGTTTACATTGTATAAAAAATTATTTGACGTCATAAACACCCCTTGATGACGTCATCAAGTTAACCGTTTTTAAAACTTGATTTTTGACAAAGTAATAACTTTTAAAATTAATTTTAAACCATTAAGGAGTAATTTTATTCAAAATCTGAGGAGATTTTCATCTTAGATAATTGTTCAAGCATTCTGAAAATTTACCGGAAAGTTTTTCTAGCTTGCTCCTTCATAAAGATATTCGTCATTGAAGTTTGTGCTTTTTGAAGAATTATTTTATAAAACGTCAATTTTGCGATTTAGTATTCTCTGGTGTTGGGCCATGCCTTGAGTTGAGGAGCTCAGTTCTGCTTCCTATAGGTATAAATTGTGCATTAGGCTAGTTTTGAAGTTGAAAAATCGAAAAGTTGCACACGTGGGGGACACGCCCAAATTGATAGAAAATTGCTAAAATCACTGAAAATTGCTGTTTTCGTCATTTTCTGTCAACTTTAGAGTGCCGTTGTGATTACAGTTCTTCTTGAAATACTTTGAAACTTTGCATGCTTATCAAGCTATATATAAAACAATTACATGAAAAAATTTACGGCGATTCAATATTGGATGCGCACGCAACGTCCGCTCAAAGTTTGCACGTGCGAAAGGTGAGAATTTTGCTCATTCGTGATTTCCAACAAATTCTGCTTTGCCACGACAGTTTAATGTCATTATATATGAATTTAATGCCAACTTAAATGAGTATTAGGTGGTATATTCAGTCAGTGATCGACCGATATGCTTACCTAAACACAAGGAAATGTTTTTAAAGGAAAATTTCGAAATCGTTGAAACTTCCTCCTTATTAATTAATGAAGATATCAGTTTATATTTCGACTTTATAAAGTACCCTGACATTATAATCAAAAAGAGATGATATTTTACCAAAACCCATATTCATGGGTAGAGTGGACCGCTGCCAGTGTCTCTCTTTCCAAACAAAAGGAAATGATATTAATTTGATTGACCGTTCTCAAATGCAAAATGATACCGAGAATGAAATCGGTCGCTCGCTTTTCCCATTCATTTACAATTGTAATAGATTAAGAAGATCTACCCAAAGGCAGCTGTACTCGGCAATAAGATTCAAAACTTGAAGTTGCTATTTCAGAGTCATTCGAGTCTTGTGATAGTGCGTTCCTCTGAAATACGCAGGAACGACAACCAAACGAGAGCTTTATCGCAGAGATCATTTTTAGCTCACAATCCTGACTAGTTTGGATAATGGAAATGTTAGTCCTTAATCTATAAATTCCAACGAGTTTAAACTAACTACAACACGAACAAACTTATTCACTCATTGAAAATTTATATGATTCCTTAGAAAATTTAGGCCAAAGTTAATACAAAGGTTTAGCAAGCAACACAAACGGACGAACTAAGCTTCATTATTAATCTTACTATATATAAAGCGATACGATATATATGGATCCGTATCATTTTACTGACACCACGGCATCAACTTTAACGCGACTTTCCGCAAAAACCGTAAAAGATATACAACTGAAACTTTTTGACTGGGTCAAATGATTTGATGGCCTCCAAATCAGCATTAAAAAAAATTGGCCAAGGAATATGAGTTTTAGAGCTCTAAAACGTGAATTAAATAGGTATTACTTATTTTAGTCTCTTCAGTCTTGACACCATTTTAGGGTTATACAGAGTCCTATCTAAAGAGTGGACTCTGTTTCTACACGTGGACTCTGTTTCTCTGTTTCCTTCATAAATAAGAACTCAGGTTGAGCGAACCTTTCTCAAAAAGGCAGTGTGTTTTTTTTACTTGAAAATATTATTTAAATGTATATTCAGTAATAGAAATGACAATATATTATTATTCAGCTATTTCTGGTCTAAGGTCTTTATAGTGTATGCTATTGGGAAATTTGTGTTTTCCGCCCCTAATGCCGTTATATTTGATATTTATCAATTTTTAGCTGCTCCTGTTGAATTTTCATCTGTTTTTGTCCTCCGTGTTTTTTGATAAAAGCTCCAAATTGAGAGTAGTCGGCCGAATGTACTGCGTTTAGACTGCAAAAATTATTGACTGCGGTTTACTTTATCCTACAACAACAATTATAACTGCGGGCTAACGATTTAACCTTAGAGGAAGAGTAAAAAAACTTCTTTTGTTTTCAATAAATTTTAATTAAAACCGTTTGCCCGAAGCTATTGTTATTGTTAAAACAATTTAACCAATTATAAGTCGTTGTTCTAATTTCGGTGCAGTCACCAGTACTCTTAATATTCACTTAATCCTGGTAGTACTGAGTATATTACAGTACTAGTGTAACCCGGCCTTCGGCCGGGATTTCACTGCCGCAGTGAATAGGAGTAATTACCCGCTTAGTCAAAACCCGCATTAGGTGAGCAATTCTATTCGGAGTTCCCTCACGTATCCAATATAAGTATCTGTACCACGACTATTACACCTCTGCATCACTCTGATCACTCCCTCAGTGACTCTATGCCCCACATCTTACTATATACTTATATATAAAGCGAGGCGATGCCGATATTTGTTTATCCGTACCATTGTATTGACACCACGGCATCAACTTTAACGCGACTTTCTGAAAAAACCGTAAAAGATATACAACTGAACTTTTTTGACTGGGTCAAATGCTTTAATGCTTTTCAAATCAGCATGAAAAAATAAAAAATTGGCCATGGTATGAAAATATTAGTGCCCAAAATGTGGACCCCCAAGTGGTGTCAAAAACGCGAATTAAATAGGTAATAAAATATTTTACGTTTAGTCTGTTGAGTCTTGACACCACTTTAGGGTTATAGTTATACGGGTTCATGCTTGTAATATTAAACGTCAATGCAAAAAAAGTAATTCAACTTTCCAATGTTTCTGATGTTACGTCGTGAAAAACGCTTAATCCTAACCATAGTCACGATAGTGGCGTAACGTATGAACGGCGGGGGGGGGGGTCGCCATGTGGGACAATTTTGAAAAACTTAACTGGGGTACTAGCAAATCCCCGCATTTTGCTCTAGAAACACACTTTTTTATAGATTTTACCGGATCACCTAATCTGTTCAATTTTAGGTGGGGGGTGCACGATAAAAATAAACTTGCTCTGATTTTAAAAATTTTTGTACCAATGTTTTCTAGAGACTGTGAGAATTTTCACAATACCAAATTTGTCATACCTTTTTGGAAAGATCAGTGAGTTTCGCCTAGGTGCCATATTTGATGGTGCACGGCTTTTGGAGCAAAAGTAGCTGTAAAAGTCGCGTAATTTGACCAAATTCGTCCAAATTTGACCATTTTTGTCGTATTATTCGGATATATCTTCAGTTCCTTAAATGAGATCATTCTGGAAATTGGCGACGCCCTCCAATAGGGCTTTCACATCTGTCCGAAAAATTTGGTGGATATCGGAGTTGATATAGTGATCAAAATGGGGCAAAATACGCTGCTTTTAGCTTTAACATAATTTCTGATGGTTGGATATGCTTTAAATTTTTCGGACACTTTCCTTGTAAGTCTATGAGTAAGCTTACCAATTTTTGTTGCAATTGGAGGTCGGGAAGGATTCTAAATATCTATTTGTTTGAAGAAAATTGTGCTGGCCGAAATTAGCGCTAAAAAACCATCCTACAGTCGGCACGCGCGGCTCACTGTCGATGGCGCACTACCTATTTTAGGGAGGGTCTGGGGGTGAATTTTCGGCGGGGGGGGCGACAACAGGCAATGTTACGCCACTGAGTTACGGACATGTCGATATCGTTGTACACAATGATACCAAGTACACAAATGTGATAGAATGAATAACAGCTGACGGTGCAAAAAAGTGGAGTTCTAGGTCAATAGTACGATTAGTGGGACTTGCAAAATGCGATGGAAGATATAGTCATTATTATACATGGCCTGACTGCCTGAGCTTAACTGCCTAATTCCGATGTTGCCCAACGAATCCATTATGTTAATTCCAAGCTATACATGTAGTCTATTGTGATGAAGGAAACAGCTATGTTTATTACACTGATCAATAATCCTGCTATCAATAATTGATCATGGTACACTGTTGCGGGCTTACTCCATTCACCATTGTTTGGGTTGGGTAATCCCTGAGCAGAGTGTTTCGCCAAGCTTTCAATGATGAATTGTACACACAATCACAGCGCCCTATTCCAATCACAGCACGTTATTACGTCCAATCACAGCGCCTTATTCCAATCACAGCACGTTAATATGTCCAATCACAGCGCCCTATTTCAATCACAGCACGAAAGAAATGTCACGTGATGATATTTGGCCTAAACATTACATTAGCGAGAGAAACGCTACTGTCGAACGTGAGCTATAGGAGGGACGTGGCAAATGATACTCATGGCATACAATCGTAACACTAGTACTAAACGATTGAAGTATTAGCTTTACCGAACGTGATAGCTAAATTTATATTATGCTTAATGCACAAAGTATATTCTAACACTGCACCACCAAATATTATAAGAATGTTCACTGTTTCAAACTTAAACGCACCTAGAAGAGAACCTCAGTTCTTTGCACTACCATTCAACCGTTTATGTAACTCAGACAAGAGCTTTAGCTTTTCTTACATTGGCCCTAAGTTATATACCTAACAAAAATGCCAACATTATTAACAAGTGACAAGGACATAAAATACATCACGGCAAGCACTTGAGCCGAATGACAAGGACTGGAACGATTCAAATTTCATACTTTTAGAAACTTAAATAATTTGGTACACATACGTTGATAGTGACGAGCAACAAAACCTTTACCTCAGAACGAAATATGCTATGACTATCTTCAAGCATTTTTACTTTTTTTAAATGCTATCGCTACTGGCACCGCGCAATTTCGCTGTTATTTACCAAATAACAAGATCGAAATACGGCCGCTTCTTTTGTGGATGGCCGCTCAATTTCCCGATCCGTGATGGCGTATTTAATCATATGCATATTCCATATACAAGTACAACCTGGAGAATCCAGTCTTTGCTGTTTATAAGCATGCAGATATGGCGGAGTGACAGGCCGATCAGCGCCGCCCAGTTAATAATAATATAATTCCATATTGAAGTTTAAAATCGTGTATATTTTTATGTAACCATGTTATGTTTATTGTTTTAGTTTATAAGTTTATACAACCTGACACGGATCTGTGTAAAATAGTTATACTAACTCAAAATAATAGTAATATGTTATCATATTGTGCCTAGTGGGATACATAAATGGTAAAATTAACAATGTATTTGGTCAGTTCAGCGCTGCGCGCCAACAATTATTTAATTCAGATTATCGCGCAAAGAACTTTGCGCAGGTAGTATAGCCATAGGGACGTGGGAGATATATAAACTGTGCGCGAGGCATGTACGCAGGCACGCGTACGCACGACGGTCGCAAGCTATCATATACGGGAAAAAACCTCGTTCGCTAACCCTTGTCCTTGACTCTTTTGCTTTGTGTCCTCGGCACTTTGAGTCATGGATCGGGAAACAATATCAGTGCGCATTCTTCAGACCCTGTGTCGTTGTTCTAAATTTATGTCAAGCTATATAGGTCATAGGAGTTATTTAAAAATTTGTAATAGTACTATCTAGTATCTAAATTTAATAGCGTTATCATCTTTATTCATGTGTGCATATATTTAATATATTTTATATTTGATTGTAAATGTAATTAAAGATTTTAAGGCGTTAGTGCCGAGTAATACCTCCGGGTAGTGCTCCTCAATCAATCAGTCAACGCCATTTGTGTTATCACGTACTTTGTACTTTTGTAGTAGAGTAGTAGTTTCTCTGCGGGAAATTCGATTAGATCATTTCTGGCATGAAACAAGTTAAGACTATATTTTGATCTACCGACATAATTGGTTTTGATTCGTCATCTTCCCATGGTAGCTTGACCTAGATTGGGTGCAACTGTCCGGCAGCCGACCATTTATAGAAAATGTAAAGTTTATTAAACCAATTTTGAATCGTGGTTTAATGAACCACGTAATACCGTGGACCATGTCTAGTCTGTAGTAGACAATGTTAAATAGTTGCAGTTAGCACTTTTGTTTGGAAAAGAGAGACACTGGCAGCGGTCCACTCTACCCATTATTATGGGTTTTGGTCAAATAGCAAATTTAAAGTTTATTAAACCAATTTTAAATCGTGGTTTAATGAACCACGTAATACCGTGGACCATGTCTAGTCTGTAGTAGACAATGTTAAATAGTTGCAGTTAGCACTTTTGTTTGGAAAAGAGAGACACTGGCAGCGGTCCACTCCACCCATTATTATGGGTTTTGGTCAAATAGCAAATTTAAAGTTTATTAAACCAATTTTAAATCGTGGTTTAATGAACCACGTAATACCGTGGAACATGTCTAGTCTGTAGTAGACAAGGTTAAGTAGTTGCAGTTAGCACTTTTGTTTGGAAAAGAGAGACACTGGCAGCGGTCCACTCTACCCATTATTATGGGTTTTGGTCAAATAGCAAATTTAAAGTTTATTAAACCAATTTTAAATCGTGGTTTAATGAACCACGTAATACCGTGGAACATGTCTAGTCTGTAGTAGACAAGGTTAAATAGTTGCAGTTACAGCACTTCAATTTGATAATTTAATGATCCAATAATTAAAGTACCCCACTTCTAGTCGTCCAATCATGTTGTCAACATTCTCCGCTTTTATAAGGGAGAACCCACTCTACAGCTTTATCACAATGCTTTTAACACATGGTTTGGCACAGTTGAACTACTTCTTAATCTAATTTTTGTTATAAAAACTACTTTTTTGGTATATATCATGCTCTAAATTATAACCTGTCAAATCTCGCACGTTGCTGTAACTGTATAACTTTCTTCACTAGTTACAGTATAATCTGCTTGATTTGTGCGAATATAATTAAAACGTTTAATTTGCCAGTCTACACGTCCCTCCTCCCTCCTCCCTCCTCCCTCCTCCCTCCTCCCTCCTCCCTCCTCCCTCCTCCCTCCTCCCTCCTCCCTCCTCCCTCCTCCCTCCTCCCTCCTCCCTCCTCCCTCCTCCCTCCTCCCTCCTCCCTCCCCTAAAATAGTTTGGAAAAAAAAAAAACCCCCCCTTTTTAAAATTTTTAAAAAAATAGCAATAAAGTATAACCAATAATCGTTAATGAAAAAGAATACCATTTTATTTATAACCCAAAAATTTATTTTAAAAAAATTTTTTTTTAAAAAAAAAAAAAAAAAAAATTTTTTGTTTTGCAAAAAAAATAAATTTAAAATTTAACCCAATTAGACCCAACCTTTAAAAAGTTTTTTTAAAAGTTTTTTTTAGTAAATTCCCAAGCACTTGGGGGTGGAAGAACCCTTTTTGGGGTTACCAAAACCAAATGTGGAATACTTTAGTATTTAAACCCCCAAAAAGGCCCGGGAACGGGGAAATTCTAAAACTAGAAAAGGGGGAAATTTAGTCACTTTTTCATTTATATTTTACCAAGGGGCCCCTTTGCCCCCAAATATTGCAAAATTTTTTCCTTTTTTTGAAAAACCAAAAATTTTAAACACCGGGGGGAAAAGTAAAATTCAACCCCCCGGGGATTTACCGGAACCCCGCATTAATTAACGGGCCATTTTTCTGTTTTCCTGAATTTTTTGTAAAAATTTTTTCTTTTTGCCCAAAAAACCTTTTTAATTTTCCCCCCTTAAATTTCCTTTTTTTCCTTTTTTTTTTCCCCCCCTTTCTTTCTTTTCCAAAAAACCATTTTTCTTCTCCTTTCCCCCTTTTCTTCCCCCCCATTTCCCCCCCCCTCCCCTTCCCCCCCCTTCCTCCCCCCCTCTCCCTCCCCTTTTTTTTTTCTCCCCCCTTTTTTTCCACCTCCCCAAAAAATTTCCTTTTCTTCCCCCCCCCCCTTCCCGGGTCCCCCCCCCCTGTAAAAAAATTTTTCCCCCCCCCCCTCAACTTCCCTTCCTTTTTAAAAAAAAAATTTTTTTTTAAAAAAACCCCTTTTCAATTCTTCTTAAATTCCTAAAACTCTTTAAAACTCCCCTTTTCCTCTTTCTTTTCTTTTCATTTTTCCCCCCTCCACTCCTCTTTTTCCCTTTTCCCCCCTTCCCCCCCTTCTCCCCCTCCTTTTCTCCTTCCCCCTCTTTCTTTTTTTTTTTCCCCTCCCAGGGATTCAAAAAAAAATGGTTTAAAAATTTTGTATTATATCTTTAAAATAAAAATTGGATAACTTTAAAATTGGGTCACATCTTTAATTTTTTTTAAATTATTAAAGCTTCATATCGTTATAAGTTTTAAAAAAAGTTTTTTAACCATTTTTTTAATCTTTAATCAAAATTTGTTTTAAATTTTGAAAAGGTAAAAATACTTTTTTGAAAAAATCCAAAGGTAAATTAAACCCCCAAAATTAAAAAAATCATTTTTAAAACCGGTTTTGCATAAAAAATTTTTTGGGTTGGTCCAATCCCTCCTTACAATTTTTTTTTTTCCCCCCCCGGGGGGAAAAAATTTTTTTTTTAAAAAAATGAAAGAGTTTACTTTACATTTAAAAAAAATTCCCGCTACGGGTTAAATTTAAAAACCCAAAAATTTTAAGTAAAAAAACCCCCTTGCTATTTAACAAAATTTCCCATGACCCTTGTCCTTTTTGGGGCCCAAAAAAACCCCCAGAACCCCCCCCTTTGGGCCCCTTTTTTGGTAATAAATCATTTCCCACCCCAAAATTTTTGGCAACACAAAAATAAAATCTTAAAAATTTTTAATTTTTAATGCGAATTTGGTAAATTACCCCGAAAACAAAAACAAAAATTTAATTTATAAAATTTTTTTTGGAAAAAAAAAAATTTTTTTTAAAGGGAATAAAAATTTTTAATAAAAATTTTAAAATATTTTAAATATAAGCTTTTACTTTTTAAACTTTAAAGCTTTGGTAATTTTTCCAATAAGATATTTGCTTTTTTAAAAATGCCAAAACATATATGTATTAATTCGAATAAAGGAAAAATTTTGGTTAAAAAGGGAAAATTTAAAATTGTTTTTAAAAGGGGGCATAGCTTTATAAAATTTGTTTACGATTTAGTTCTGTAAGTCAATTTGTACAAGTTTTTTGTAAAAGTCCCCTTCAACATTTGGGAATACAAAAGGAAGTGATGTTTAAATTCATTTCCGGTAAAAATAAAAAAGGGTACTGATGTTAAAAATGGGGGGCCTTTCGAGTAAAGTAAAAAAGTTTTTTTCAAAAACCCAAAGGGGTTCAATCTGTTCCCGGGATGGGAAGAAAGGGGGAAAAAAGGGCGGGGTCCCAAAAGTAACGGGAGGAAAAAAATTAAAAAATTTGGGTCTTTTTTTTTTTTGAAAAAAAAAATTCCATTTTTTTTTTTTTAAAACAGGGTTTTTAAAACCTTTTAAAAAAAAATTTTAAATTTTTAAAAATTTTAAAAAAAAAATTTCAAAACTGTAGTTTTTTTTGGGAATTTTAAAATTTTTAAAAAAAACAATTTAATTTAAAAAAAATGGATTAGCTAAATTTTTAAAACTGAAAACCCAAACCCTTTTTCAAAAACTGTTCAAAACCATTTTCTTTAACATTTTATATTTAAAAGAAAAAAATTGTTAAAAAGTTTTTTTAAAAAATTTTAAAAAAAATTTAAAAACGTTTTTTCCAGAAGGCGAGCAGGGTAAAAAACCCAATTTCGAATTTTGCTTTTTTTTGGGGGGTATGGGGGGGGCAAAACATTTGACCAAATCAAAAAAAAAGGGAACCTCCGGCCTTTTAAAATCACAAAAAACCTTTGACAGGTTATTAATTATTCACTGATTTTATAACAATACCCGACGTACCGATTAAACCCCGACTAAAGGATCAAAAGGGAAAAAGGGTTGCCAAGCGGGTTCCTGTTTTTTTCCCGGCCGGGTTTTAGCTTAAGAAATTTAATAATTTATTGAACCTCGAATCACGTGACAGGATCCTTGATTCCCCCGCCGGAAAAAATTTTCCCCAAAAAAATTAAAAAAAAAATTTTGCCAGCAGTTTCCCATTATTTTTTACTGGTCAAGATTTTTTTTACCCCCCCCATCAACCCCCTAAAAGGGAAAAAATTTGGGGGTTGGGTTACCACGCTCGACCTCCAAAACAATTTCTTTCTCATTTTTTCAAAAAAGCAATACTAAAACTCCCTTTTACCCTTTAAAATAAAAATTTAAAACCTTTTTTAAAAAGTTTTGAAAAAAGGTTTAGGGTTTCAAAGCCCCAATAAACCCCAAAAGTTTTAATATTAAATTTCGAAAAATTTATAAATTTAAGGGAAAAAAAATTTTTAATTATAAAATTTTTTTTCAAAATAAATTAAAAAAATCATAAAGTAAGATTGGGGCTAAAACAGGGGATAAAAAAACCCTTAATTTTTGAAGGATTTTACACCCAATATTTTTTCAAAAAAATTTGAAAATTTTTGACAAAAATTTTTTTTTTTCTTTTTGTTTTTTCAAAATTTTTTTTTTTGGGGAAAAATTTTAACCCAAAAATTCTTTCAAATAAATAAATGTTACTTTTTTTCCCCTTTTTTTTTAAAAAAAAAGCTGTTTTTAAAAAACCAAATTTTTTTTTACTGTTTGGTAAAAAAAAAAACTTTTTTTCCTTTCCAATTTTTTGTAACAGGAAAATCTGAATTTTTGAAATTTTTTTTTGGGTTTTTTTTTATTTACCCCTTTTCCCCCCCCTTTCCCCCCCTGTTTATCAGACTATTTTAACTCTTTGACACATAGTTTTAAAAATTTTAAAGTAAAAAACTAATTTTTTTTAAGGGCAAATTTTTAAATAATTTCTTCCCGTCATAACCTTTTCTATTTTTGGGGCCCCCCCTTTTTATTTAAAAATTTTTGGGGTTTTGGAGTTTTTTAAAAAACTTAAATAAAGTTAAATTTTTTTCCCCACATTTAGCAATAAAGGGAATTTAAAAAATTAAAATTTTTAAAATTTTAATTTAAATTTAAAAAATATATATTTCATTATAAAAATGCAAAAAAAAATGGAAAATTTAAATTTTTAAAAAAAAATTTAACCCTTTACTTTTCCCCAAAATTTTTAAAAAATACCCCCTTTTTTTTTTTCTATATCCTAATTTTAAAAAAATTATATTAAAACCCCAAAATTTAATTAAAAACCATTGTAAAATTTTTAAATAAACAGCATTAACATAAAGAAACGCCCCCAAAATTTTAACACACACATCTGGTTAAAATTTTCCGGGGGTAAAAACAAAAATTTTTTCCCAAAATTGGTTCCTGAGATTAAAAAAAGAAAGACAAAATTTTTAAAAAAGTCAAGAGAAGTTACAGAATTCATCGGATAAATTTTTTAACATCCCCTTTTTAAAAAAGAAAAAAAAATCGCTTTTTTTGATTTAATTGCAAAAAGATTTAAAAAAAAGGGGAAAAAATTCAAAATCCTTTTAAAAAAAACCCCCCCCCAAAAGCATTAAAAATTCCATAAATCGATATTTTAAAACTTTAAAAAAAAATTATCCTTTTTTTACAAAAATTAATTTTTCCCCAAAAAAAACCCCTTTTTTTTTTTTATATCCAAATAATCAAAAAAAATTGCAAATAATGCAAATTTAAATTAAAAAGAAAACCAATTACGCATTAAACCCAAAAAAAAATTTTTCAAAATTTATTTTTTCATGTGGCCCAAATCCCCGAATCTGAAAAAAGGGCACCAAAATTCACCAAAAAATTTTTTAGGGCTTTAAAAAACCCCCGCAAACCCCGGGGAAAAAAATCCCCCAACTGTCAGACGGGGAACTCCCTTTGAAACTTTTTCGGACATTTCAAACCCCGAGCCGACCATTTTCCCAAAAAAAAATTTAAAAAAATTTTTTTTTTTTGCACAGAAAACATTTACGGACCGGGGAAAAAGCCAAAAGAAACCCTACCGGATTCCCTCCGGGAAACCCCCGATTCTGGGGGAAACGGCCATTTTTTAAAATATTTTTCCGCAGGTTTGGGTTTTAAAAATTTTTTATTGGAAATTTTTTGGGGTTTCCAAAAAAACCACCTTTTTTGGAAAATTTTTAAAACATTAATTTAAAATTAATTATAAATACATTTAAAAAAACATTAATGCATAAAAATTTTTAAAAATTTTTATAATAAATAGAAAAGTTTAAAAAAGATAAAAAATTATAATGCATTATAGTAAGATTATAGTTTCCCTTCCAAATAATTTATAAATGCTAAAAAAAATTTTATTTTAAAGCATTTTAAAAGAATAAAAAATTTTTTTTTGAAAAATTAAATTTTTAAAAAAACCCATCCATTTTTAAATAAAAAGGGGGGGAAAAAAACCCCCCGGTTTTGGGTTCCGTTAAACCCCCCAAAACCGACCCTGGACCCGGGGTAAACTGTTTCAAATTTGGGAAAATTTTGGAGGATCATTTTAAAAATTTTCAAAGGTAATTTTTTTCAGTAAACCCAATTTTTCGTTGCATTTAAAAAAAAAAATTTAAAATTGGGTTTGGGTTTCCCTTAGGGGCCCCGGAAAATTTTCCCATTGGGGGCCCGGTTTGATTCCCCCCTTTCCAACCAGGGGGACTTGGAATTTTTAAATTATATTTTGGAAAACCCAAAAAGGTGATTTTTCCTGATCAAAAACCGTAAGGGGGTTTATGGAATTTTTATTTGGGGAATGGGGGGGAATTTGGGGGTATACGGGGAAATTATTTGGGAAATATTATTAATGCGAATGAAATTATTTTAAAGGATTTAAAATTTTTTATTTTGCTTTTAAAGCATTATTTTTTTTGGATTAACTATTAATGCTATTATAAAAACTTTTGGAAAATCAAAAAGGGTATTTTTTGCCCGAAATCAAAAGTTTTACCAAAATTTCGAAAAATCACCCGAAAAAACTGGGGCCAAATTTTCTGCCCAAAATTGAGGGGGTTTTCCCGGCCGGAATCCCCCTAGTTTCAATTTTTGGGTTTCCCGGCCCCGGCCCCCTAAATGGGTTTTTGTCAATAAAAACGACAAAGTTTTAGAACATTTAAACTTTTGGGAAAAGTTTGAAGATAAAAAAGTGTAATCGAGATGATTCCCAATTACGGAATTTTTAAAAATTTTGGTTTTGGGGGTTTTTTTTCCCCCCCCGAAAAATTTTCCACTTTATTTTTTTAACTAAAAATTTAAGTCCATCTCCGGGTGATTTCAAAAAAAAAAATTTTAAAAAAAATTTTTAAAAGGTTTTTTGCTAATTGGATCAATTACCCCCACCAAAAAAAAATTTTTTTTTATATGAATTATTTGCTAAAATAATTGGATTTAAAATAAATTTGTTAAAAGGATTTTTTAAAAACTATTAAATTTTTCGTAAAATTTTATAAATTTTATTTTCATTTTGGGAAATTTTTTAAAATTTATTATTTTCAATTTTTTTGCCATTTAATAAATTTTTTTATTTTCGTTATTTTTATTTGGTTTTTTGGAAAATTTTTTTGTTTAAAAAAGGGGTTTTTCTAGGGAATTTAAAATTGATTTTTTTTCTTTTAAATTTAAAACTTACAAGCTTTTTGCCCTAAAAAAGTTCCTCACCAAATTGAGGTTAAAAAAGGGAAAGGGGAAAAAAATTTTCCTTCAAAGCCGTGAAAAAATAACCCCAAAATGGAAATTTTTAAAAAAGGGCCTGATTTTATTTGACTGAAAAATTTCGAAAAATTTTTCCCAAGTTTAAAAACATAAACCTGTAAAAATTTTAGGGGTTAAACGTTCCAGAGGTCCAAAAGAATAATTTAAAAATTGAATTTTAACTACGGCAAAAAACCAAACGGAAAAGGGTACCAATAAAAAAAAAAGTAAAAAAATTCCCCGGGGGGGGGGTTTTTTTGGGGGGGGGAAAAAAATTTTTTCTTTATTAAAAACAATTTAAAACCAATTTTTTTGCTTAAATTTTAAAACAAAAACCTAAAATAAATTTTTTTTTGGGAAAAAATTCCTTTTTTAAGGGTTCAATCAAGTCATCTAGGGGGGGGAAAAGGAAAAAAAACACCTATTTAAAAAAAAATTAAAAATTTTAAAAAATTTTGGGAACTAAAACTACCTTTAAAAAAAAATTTTTAAAAAAAAAAAAAAAAATATTTTTTAAATCTTTCCTTGATATTTCAATTTATGTTTTAAAGTTACAAAAAATTTCAAAAACTATTTTAATTTTTTGAAAAATTTTCAAATTTTTTCCAAATTTTGTTAAAATAGTTGTATGGACTTCCCAATGACTTTTAAACCCCCAATTTTTTGGGCCCGGTTTAACCCTAGGGACAACATTGTTTTCTTAAAGGGGAAAATGTTTCAATATTTCTTCTTAAAAATTAAAATTGAATAAAAATTGTAAATTTTTCCGGGGGGATGGGACCCCCCAAACCCTTTTTTTTTTTTCCCCCTTTTATTTATTAAGACCGGGGAAAATTGAAAAAAATTAAAAATAAAGGGGAATTTGAAAGTTTAATCTACTTTAAAACCTTTTAAAATTTTGTTTTAATTACTAATGTGATTGCAGTTTTCAAAAAAAATTATTTTTAAAAGCTTTAAACAAAAACCCCCCACGGGTTTAAAAAAAGGGAACGTTGTACCCTTTAATCAATTTTAATTTTAGGATTTTTATTAAAAGCAATTTGGCCCCCTTTTTTTCAAAAAATTCACACCTTTTCAAAAAAATTTTAGGGGTTAAGCATGATCGCACAAAATTTCCCACACCGGGGCTCGTATGGGGGCCACTTGTGACTCCCATTTCTTCCCTTACTACAGAAGGACAAACCCTTTTTTCATAGTCATGGTTACCATGGCAGTAGAAAATTCAGAATTTTCATAACCCGTTCAGACCTTAAGGTTAGGCAAAATATATTTCAAAACTAGTACCGTTGAAGGGGGGGTAGATACCTTATGGACAATTTAAGGCTTAATAAACCATTTTTTCCCTTTTTTTTTTCAAAATACCTTACCATTTTTTAAATTTAAAAATTTTAAAAAATAAAAAATTCGTTTTGCAAAATATTTTTTGGGGGTTTTTTTTATACATATTGATAAAAAGGCATTTTAAAAAAAAATTAATTTAAAATTTTTATTTTTTTAAAATTAATCAAAAATTCTTGGGGGGAAAAAAAGGGGGAAAAATTTTTTAAAAAAAGAAAAAATTTTTTAAAATTTTTAAAAATTTATTTTGGGAAAAAACCCCAGGCCCCTTTCTTAAATTTAATCACCAAAAGAAAACCCCCCCCTTTTTTTTTAAAAAAAAAAAAAAGACCTAAAAAACCCAATTTCCAAATTTTTTTTTAATCTATAATCGGAAAATTTTAAAAATTTTTTGGGGGCTTTTGGTTTTAATTTTTTTTAAAACCCTTTTTTTTCCCCCCCTTTTTCCGGCGGGGCCTTTTTGTCCAAAAACCAAAAGGGGGTTTTGGGGGACGGGAAACCGGGGGGTACGGGGAAAAGGGCCCCCTAGAAAATGATTTCATTGGTTTTTGGATACCTTGAGGGGCCAAAACTACCTAACTTTTTAAAAAATGTTATTGCTGGGGGGGTTAAAATTTGCTAAAAAATTTAAAAATTCTTAAATTTGGGTGCCTTAAATTTGGGTTTTTTTCATTGGGGCAGTTTTTTTCCATTCACTTTTCCTTTAAAACCTATTATTCATTAAAAAATTTTTTTTCCAAATTTTTGTTGGGTTAAAAATTTTTTTTAAAGGGGGCCACTTTAAAACGGCCCAAAAAATTTGACCCCTGTCGCAAAAAAAGTTCCCTAACCTTTTCAATTTCCGTAAAAAAAAATGCACCCAAGTAAATATTTAATTTACTACGGTCTTTTAGTTTGGATCCTTAAGGAAATTATTTCGGAAAAAAAAAATCGGGTTTTTTAAAAAAAATTTAAAAAATAAACTTGTTTGGGTTTGGTTTCCGGGGTTAATTTAAATTTTAAGCCCCCCCTTTTCAAAATTTTGTTTCCCTTTTTTTTTAAAAAAGAACCCTTTTAATCAATTGTTCAAAAACCAAAATTAATCCTTCTTTTCAAAGTTCGTGGATGGGATGTGGTTTACATTCGGGGAAAAAACCCCTTTAAAAATTTCCCCCCTGTTAATATAAAGTCTGCTTTAAAAAGGAAAAAAGTTTAAAATAAAAATGTTTTTAGCTATTATAAAGGTTTAAAAAAAGGGGGATAAAAGCAAATCTAGAAGGCTCAAAAGACTTTTTTAAAATACAAACCCCGTGATGTCAAATCTTTGCCCGAAAAATCCCAAAAAAACCCGGCCAATCGAAAAGGGTTCCCAAAAAAAAAAGTTTTGGGATTTTTAAAAAATTTTTTTTTTTCAAAACGGTTCTCTTTTTTAACAAGAAACCTTTAAAAAAAGCTTTTCAAAAAAGGTGAAAAATTTTAAAAATTTTTTTAAAAAACCCTTTAAATGAATAAAATTTCCCTTTTAAAATTTTTTTCGTGTTTTTAAAAACCCCCTATGATTTTTTTTCAAACTTTTAAAAAAAGAAAGGGGAAAAATTTTTCCCGAAAAAATTTTGGGAAAATTAAATTAAAGGGGGTTTTCCCTCCTTTGGGAAATCATTATAATTAAAATTTTTGCAAAAAAAAAAAAAAAAAAGGTTAAAAAAATATATTTTTTAAATTAAAAATAATTTAAAATTTTTTTTTTTGGCTAAAAAAACGATATTTTTAAAATTTGGTTTTGAAATAAAATAAGCCCCAAAACAAAATAAATTTCCGTATTTAAGATTTTAATTTATTTTCGCAAAAAAAAATTTAAAAAAAAATTCTTTATTAAAAAAATTGTATGAAACTTAAAACTTTTCCATAAGACCCTTAAAACCCCCACTCAGTTTGAATTAAGTCGCTCCCCCTTTTTTAGTACACCAGGGAAAGAAGTCACCCAAAGGGTTTGCCCCCCAAATCCGCCAAAAAAGGAACCAGGCGTTGGGTTTTTACCTATATTTTGAAGGCTGGGTTTTTTGGGGGTGGTTTATTAATAATAAGTGAAAAAAAAAAACAGTGCCTTTTTGCCACCCCCTTGGTGCTTTAAAAGGGAAAAAACCCCCCCACCGAAAAAAGCCGGAAAGAAATCAAAAATTTTAAAAAAAAAATTCTTCACAAGAATTTTAGAAAATTAAAACACAAAAGTTTTTAATTTAATTGTTCCCGGGTGCCCAAACCAAAATTTTTACTTTAAAAAATTTAAGACACAAAAAAAGGGTTTTAAAATTTTGGGCGCCTTTAAAACATTAACACCCAAAGTCTTTAACAAATTTTTGAAAAAAACAACCATAAAATTTAATTTTCTTAAATTATTTTAAATTTTCCACCCAAAAATTTTTAAATTTACCCCGTTTTTAATTGGGAATATTTGAAGATGTTTTTTTATTTTTACAACCCCAAAAACAAATTAAAATTTTTTTAAAATTCACTCTCGCAAATAAAAGAATTAAGAAACAACCTTCATTACACATCAATACGCATAATAAAATCGTTAGAGACTTTTCTCCATTACGAGCGCTTCATAAGGCTTCACATCACGTAATATGATGTATGACGTCACATCACGTGTTATGACGTCACACCACGTGTTAGGACGTCACACCACGTCACGTCACATTAAGGTAACACGAAGGCTGCTTTGTGTTACTTACACTATTATTATCAGTTGCAAGTTTCTTGCGTAATTAGGTGCGCATGACTGATTAGTGATTAATTACACGTGCATGACGGATCAATAAGACGTGCTCTTCAGTCTTCACTTCCCGCACTCTCGTCGTCTGCTTACAAGATGGTAGAAACCCAACACCGATCACATAATATGCTTCGTGAAAGGAAATGTCAATTTTCATCTCAAATCAAACATTTGCTTCACAAGAAGTTTCAGCAATTACATACTTACAGAGCATAGTTCAATTATAATTAAAGTTCCGGTGGCTGCCTCTACTCAGTAACTTTAATTACTTAACAAGAATTTTAGATCACAAATAAACAGTAGGATAAGGTTTAGGTGCGCCTATTAAGCTATTAGACACGCTTCATCGTTACGTTATTGAACTGATTTAGATTGTGTGACACAAACTAACCAATCAGAACATGGTATTTACGCTTCATCGTCACTTTATTTACCACGAAAGTTGTTAACTTCTTACGTCTGTTCTTTAACTTGGTTTAGATTGTTGTGATGATGTGTTTTATTTTACAACCGCGCTTATATACGATCTCTATGTTTCATTATTGTAAAGTTATTACTGACTTCTAGTAGTATACTGTTGACACTCAATTACTCTTCTTTTGACTTTTGAGATTTACTTTGTAATTTTACTTACCTCCGTTCACAAAATGTTCGTTCAAATATAACGTCCGATTTAAGGTAACCACCGCATTAGAATTAACTGCAGTATATTGTCGGCTCTAAATGAATGTCGATTCAATTAAACGTGTCGCTCCGTTTCACTTTGTTTTAATAATGTTATCATGAGATGTTTTGTAATCAGATTCTGACGTCTGAGGCTAGTCTGAGGCTAGTAAAGGACAGATACATTAAATGAAGTATTACTGTAACACGTTTTTACGGTTGACTAAAAGTTGACTAAAAGAGCTATTGAGTTATTGAGTTTATTATCAAGTTACTATTAAGTTATCGACTACTAGTTATAAAGTAGGTAAATTATGAATGGCCCTTCGTAATGAATTTTCCTGTCCAAACAATTATAAATCACTTCACAAGAATCATTTTCGCGTTATCCTCATTATTTCTCCTAATTTATTAGTCACTTTAAAGAGTTGAAGTAACATGGACAAATTTTAATAATGCAATCGGAAAATCCTACAAATTTTGGTCGGATAAACTCAATCGTGTACGGTTGAACGCTTATTCAGAAAATCAATGTTAGTTAACTTTGGTGTTGCGTAGCATTATATAACGTTTTTATTTGTATAAATATATACGTACAATTTAGAAAGTTAATGTTAGTGTTGCGTCACATTATATACTTTAGTTAGCGTTTATTATAAATGTGTCTACTCTGTATTAATAATAATATTAGCGTCATAACTTCACTTCCCCATGAATCGCTTACCTTACTCGGGAATATTATAGCGGGTTAATTTATGACTGGGAAAATTAATGACCGGGAAAAATATGGCGGACTTTCCCAAAACCCGCCAAATTATCCCGGTCATGTATTTACCGGTGGCCGACCTTTCACGTTTTTTTTCAGAGGTATTCAAATTTTCAACGAAATTTCTGTTTTTGTTACTTGTTAAAGAAGTTATCACAATGCTGGCAAGCATTACCGTCGCCCTTATATTCAGTTATTGATATTACTCAGAAATAGAAAAAAAAAGATACGTCTATTTAAAGGAAAATAAATCTAAGCAATAATAAGTCAAATCTTCATTAAAGCGTTTTCTCATTCTCATTATCGCTAATGTCCCCTCCATTATCATTATTGATATCCCCCTGCTGCTGACCGTCAAATTCGAAGTTGTATTGTTGTCTTAACAAGACTTTCATTTTGTCCGCTAATGGGGCTACTGCTCTGAAGGTCAGCTGGAGCTTAAGATATATATTATATATTATTATTATTTTCGTTTTCTTCTATAACATATAAATTGTTTTCTTCTCTACGATTCACTGATTCATGGGCAAGAGAAGTGAGAATCACGGTCCACCCTGAAATCTGATTTCTATAACCAAATTGTGATTTTTATAACGAAATTATGGTAGCAAACGCCAATAAAGTTACAGCCCCCCATCCACTGCTTCAAAAGTCTTCTCTAGCACATATGAGACTTCAGGTAAAATATGATGATCACCACCCCCTTGGAACCCCATAATCTGAGTCGGCGGTTTTTTTTATGACTGGTAAAATTTTTGACCGGGAAAAATATGGCGGAATCTTCCAAAACCCACCACTTTATCCCGGTTATAATATTCCCGAGTAAGGTAAGCATTTTTTTGGCAATGGTACAGTTATGAGCTAATTTATCTCGAGTAATGGGTGGAGCAAATTTTGAGAAATTTGTACGAAATTATTTCAAGTGAACCAGCTCTATAAAGTTAACACTTAATCCCCACTATCGAATTTGTTTAGTTCGCTGTAGAGGTTGAATATTCGACATCAATACAATTCTGCTTTTAATTAATAATAATCTTGTGGAGATAACGAACATTTCTTAACACGTGACAGTTGTTCATAACACGTGACACTCATTTCAATTCGTGCCTTATTATCAGAAGTTCTATTTATATTTCAGTCCTTGACTTCAAGGAGTGATTCGTTGTCAGATATCATTAATTATAATTGCGTTTATTTGACGTTGATGACGTTAATCATTCATTTCATAGTTACATAGAAGTAGCATATTATTAGCTTACTGTAGTGCTTAGTGGCAGTAAGCTTATTTAATAACTGTAAAACGCACTTCGATACTGTAGAAGCAATCCTAAATCATATATAATTCTAATCATAGAATAATGATGACATTATTGAGCCTTTAAGTTTATAAACACTGTTGCTCCATTACGAGCATCAACTTCTTTTTCTTACCCATTAATCACAACCGATGGATAAATATAGATACAAAATCTTTCCTGAGCAATTTCCAACAACATATTAAAGGGTACTAGCTATATGAAGATAAGCTTAATCTTGATATTGCATTTGTTAAGTTCTCCGTAGAAAGAATCAAAACTTACGACTTCAATCGCACATATCAAAATGCGAATTAATGAACTCTTCGACGTGATTAATGATGTTTTGGAGTTAGTGTAGGTTCATTTCAGCACGTGACAAATCAGTTAATTAATCAGATATTCCAGATACTTTACTGATAAGATAATCGTACGATGCTTAGTACCATCATTTTTATTCATGTATCATTATGAGATTTAGTACCTACGCGAATTTAAAGTTTAGTAATTTCTTACCTATGTGATTGTTTTCTGTAAGCTGCTTGTTGTATTAAGTACCTTAAGAACGACAAATTTACTTTTAGTCTACCATAAATTTTTGTAACCAAATTTATTGTGAACCATTTTGTATCAAATCGGTGATCAAAATCTATTAGTCTTGATCAGCTGGTGCTCAATCGTAAAGATATTTTAGAGTTATACAGCTTCCCAAGCTGAGACGGTCGACCATTAAACCATCAACTAAATATTGCGATATCGACCTAGAGGTTATCTCTTGGTAATGACATTTTTCATGACCGACCGACCGTTATTAATATGTTGAGTAGTATAAATAACGTCGGGAAATCCGAATAAATTTATCCAGCAGCAAATTGTCAGCTCTCTCAAAGATTAAGAACACTGTGCTCTGAGTGGTTAGTTTATGTCACGTGGTGTGAATACTGTGTTCTGATTGGTTAGTTTGTGTCACGTTCTGGTGTGAATCATGATTCCCACTCATACAAATTTTGCCTTCACCATACTGAAGCTCGTAGACCAATTTCATAAATTGCATTAAAATTCACAGAAATGAACTCAAAATAATAATATTTACAAATATAAACAATTACAAATATAAATCCCGCTACCGGCGGGAGCAGGGTTTATATTTGCGTAGATCTGTCAAATTAGATGACAACAGGTTGGGGATATTCCCAACGATATTTAATATAATATTGGACATGATGGTCGTACCTAGTAACGAACAAATATTATATTTTTGAGTTCATTTCTACGATTTCTAATACAACCTCCCGCTCCCAAAATTCAGTTTTCTTTTAGGCCTAGTTTTGACCTAAATCCCATAATCCTCAAAGTTCAAACAATTTGATATTTCTTTTACCTTCACCCAAGAAGACACCTCTCTGTATTCCCACATTATAGAGTTAACATCAAGCTATTTATATTATAACATCAATGCTGACACTGCTTACGTATGACGAAAGGTAGCGCTATAACTCATATTGGGGCTTCCGTAAAAAATTACGAAATCTTATTGTTCGGTATTACTCGTAATGCTGACATTAAAAACAGATAATGCTCTCTAACGCACGATAACTGACGTTTATTACGATAATAGCATGAGCAGTCTAGTACTAACTTGACTATAACATGGTCGCCTTTAATTTGTGAGTGTTAACGCCTATTCGTGGGGTCAGGACTTGTGATTAGATAGACTAGCAAGCTGCAGGTAATTTTTTGTTATCGCTATAAAAGTCGACAGTTTTTGCTCCCCTCATTGATTACTGGACGGTGTCCAGCATTTCACTCCGCCATATCTTCACTCATCTTCATGTAAGCTAAAACACTAAACCCGGCAACACTCAGGTAACTCAGGGAAGTATGTTTATGTGGGGGTGATTCGGATTCAGTGCCCAAAAATACATTGATACAGGTTTCTTCCATGATATCCCCAGGCGATCCCAATAAGTCGCTGCTTGATAATTTACTGTTTTATGTTTTCTTTTTAATTTCCATCTACTTACCTAATGAATTTATACTTATTAATTTAAATCTCTGTCTAGACAGTCTGTATACCCGCCATTAAATTTATTTATAGACAATGACACAATCTCTACTCGCAATAAAACCTATTTTACTTATATAACATAGTGACACACGATATATAGTGACTATATACGAATATGGTCCACAATTTCAATATAACCCACGAAATGAACTTTCCAGTCGGTACCACAGTGCTTGGAATCAAAGTTAATTAAAGTCAACCTGTCAATATCCTCCCTTTACCCCCACGCTACCAGTTGTCATGGTAACTACCTCCGCAGTGTCACGTGAAGAAGTGGTTTTATAACAGGATTATTGGAAATATCTTTGATGTAATGCAATGCGGTAATGCGACTGCCGATAAGGAGATGTCACGAGGATAACACAAATAAAACTTTAATGGAGACAACTTTTATAGTTGTGGAAATGATATGAGCATATATTATAGTGGTCTCCGGCTGAGTTTTATTTGTGTTTAGTTCATGGGTGCTTTTTGATGTTAACCTGGAATTTCAAAACTCTACAGGAAAACTTTTTATCTTCTTGGTATAATATGGCCAGAGTAAGAGTCCAGAGCACATAATATGGTCTAACATGGATGTTACTGGTTTCCCCAATCATATAGTACAGTCAAATTATGCTTACTTGTGCCTGCCCTAACCAGCCCCAGCATTTTCAGAGCCTAAAGGATCTTTGCCACCATTTGATTTAATTGAAGTTCCCTTGTTGTATATTCAAGCTGTGATTTGGTACAGCTTCGGCTGGTGATACACACTCTCTGGCTAGTAGGACTAACCCCCTACACTCTACAGCTAGTACATAGTGCCTCAGACAGAGTGGCTTAGGGTTATACTTTATAACTGAAAAGGGGTTCAGTACCTTAGGCCGTCCAACTTGCGGGAGAGGTATGCCCTTGTATCTTGTTGTTGTTGTATAATTCTGTATTATTTGATGAAAGTTTCAAATCAAATCAAAATGCCGGGTCATTACAACAGTGTGATATTAACCTGAAATTTCAAAACTCTTACAGTTAAGCTTTTTTTCTCTTGCATTTGTTCCGGCAAACCGCAAACAGAGTTCACAATATATAACACGCGTGACACGCGTCAGTGACGCGTGTCAAAGTTGTGAGGCTAAATGGTCTACTTATTAAAGAAAAATGAACAGCTAAACTCAGTTTTCCCCGGCGACACTAAATTCATTTCCTTTCGACAAATGCACACCCGTCAGCAGTTCCCTTGTCTCCAGAACAAACCCGAACTCTTGCGTTTTTCTGAAGAAAACAAGACATGCAGAGATATAGTATACTCCTTTACCTTCGACCCTGAATCCTCTTTAACATATCCCCTAGTCAGATTCCGGCAAATCGGAGAAAAAGGTTGACATCCTACCGTTTCCTGTTCGGCAGCCTAAACCCCAGACCGTTTCCTGTTCGGCAGCCTAACCCCCAGACCGTTTCCTGTTCGGCAGCATAAACCCCAGACTGTTTCCTGTTCGGCAGCCTAAACCCTATACCGTTTCCTGTTCGGCAGCCTAAACCCTATACCGTTTCCTGTTCGGCAGCCTAAACCCTATACTGTTTCCTGTTCGGCAGCCTAAACCCCAGACCCTTTCCTGTTCGGCAGCCTAAACCCCAGACCGTTTCCTGTTCGGCAGCCTAAACCCATACCGTTTCTGTTCGGCAGCCTAAACTCCAGACTGTTTCCTGTTCGGCAGCCTAAACCCCAGACCGTTTCCTGTTCGGCAGCCTAAACCCCAGACCGTTTTCTGTTCGGCAGCCTAAACTCCAGACTGTTTCCTGTTCGGTAGCCTAAACCCCAGACCGGTCTTATCTAAAAGGTTCTATATAATTTTAAAATGGTAATTTTATCAGTTTACTATTAAGTTTCCGTTAGTATCTGGTAGATACTTAATAATTACCAATCAGTGTTGAATTTCTCCTTTATAATAGCTTCTTTAATACTTTTTTGTATCTTTCCTTATACTCTTATACTCTTATAATAACTGCGGTGTAGTTTAATGTTAATTGTTAATCACTACTACCAATACCAATTTAAATTTATCAGTAATTTCTTTTACTTCTTTACTGTCTTCTGTTTACTTTCGTTCACTAGTTTTAACTTTTTACTGTTTACTTCCCTCAACGTTTTTACTTTTGATTCATTCTCCTACTTAACTCCCTTTTCCGTATCACATTCCTCTCGAAAAGTCAAAAGATTATGAGCTTATATATAATAAAAATAATAAAAATAACCGTGTGAAAATAAACTATTTCCCAGAGTGGGTTAGTGTGATTAACTTACGAGATAACTGTTAAATAGTTGTGATTAAATAGTTACGAGAGATGTTCTCTACTAGTGCTACAGTTATTAAATCACAAAATGGCACTCTATAATCTATATTATAAGTTTACGATCTACCACTTCCAGTTTCTGTGATATTCTAATTCTTATACCGTAAATTGTGTGCTGACCCGCCAAATGATGGACACATGCGTTTTAAATTCATTACGGCCAATTGTCCGGTAAAACTGCTTTTGAAGTCATGTTTATAAGCTTTTGTGGTGAATCGAAACCAATAATTACCTTTTATATCGGTTTATCAAACGATGTGATTGATTTACTTTTAGACTGCACGACGCATGTATTGGTTTTATGCTTTGAATAAATAACCATAAGATTATGCATGACAAGGGGTGCTATGTGTTCCTATAAAATGCGATTAATATTGAAGTATTATAATCAACGTTTGAATAGTGTTAACTTTGAATAAGTGTTCGGGATCGGTTTACAGACAAGGATGGAATCAACTGGACGATCAGAATACATCTTATACGTGCAACCATTTGGTGATGGTTGGTGCTCTGCGGTATTTATAGTTTCTAACTAAACAATAGTACTGCTGGAATCATGAACATGCTAAACGGGTTCGGTTTATATTCTATGTTGGAACAAATTGGTCGAGTAAACTATTCAGCTAGGCAGAGGGTTTTGTTTCCATGGTAACACAACTTTTAGTTTCCATTATGTTATTGCATCTCCATAGAACAATAGACCTATTAGTGCGTGAGGACGTTATAAAATACACATGATTGTGATTACGGGTAGTATTGTGTACTAGTAACACTGGTATCTTGGAATTGAAGTTGGCATATTCTTCGTTTTGTACTTCAGCGGGGTATTACTATTATACAGAGGGTTCTGAATAGATTGGAGACTCAAAAAGAAGGGGTTTTGTTTCCATGGTAACACGACTAGTAGGAGTGGGACTGTCAGCTGCAACCCGGTAATTCCCTAAAAGCAGGGGAGAGCACAATCAGTCTAACAAGACGTGTCCATGTCCGTGGTTTTAAATGTTTTAAATATCTTAGCTTCGATCTCACGTCTAGGTTAATTGAAATTGGATTCGCTGCCTTTTTGGATGTCCCTTTTTGTGAGGGGGTAACTTTCAACTATCACAATCTCTAGAGCTGACAGCGACTTGTTATAAACTTATAAAGTTGCAATGGCTATTTAAAACTGTTACATTAGCATACAGTCAGGACAGTCAGGTATCCTCATGCACATTCATTGTAGAAGCTTATTATAGCTGTTATTTAGCTTTAGAATATTTAGCATCAAGATTCAAAATTTGTAATTAAGTTCAGATTTCAGGCGTATGATTTGTGATATTGGTCATTGGTTGCATATTCGATCATTATAGCCGATGCACCAGGACTCAGCAATAGATATGGAAGATGTTCGTGTTAAACAGTTTAATTCTTTGATCAAAGTAATGGCCATTTTATCTATTACCAAAGTACCAACTAATCTGAAAGTGTTGGTCACAAAAACCCTTTAATCTTTATGAAATTTTGTCTATTAAGCTTCCTTCATTTTTATTAGATTCCTTTATAACCCCACCTTGTCCTTGTGGTTTTACAGGAATCTCTCACTTAAACATACATACTTCAAAGAAATGCTTTAGTGTGTTGTGATGCAGACCTATTGTCGATGCAACAGGGGAGTGAGAGAGACAGCAATTTAATCATTTTAAGCAGCGTGAGTCGTGATTGTTTTATTAATCAAGCTGGATCCGGGCAATTTTATATTATACTGTATGTGATATCTAACAGACTCGTGTTGTCATGACAACACCGTGACACGTCACATGTGTCCTCATGGCAACACATGTCATGTCACGTGACTCACGTATAGTAGTGTATAACATATTATAAGGTTTGCATTCGACCATACTGTAATACCTGCATTGTAATTACATCATTCTTACTAAATTGTAAATGCATGAGTCAGTCTAAAGGAATTTCCATCATGGAGCGTTTTCAAGTTGAAAGGCGCGATTTAGTGCTACTTAGTGGACAGTCACGCCGGTCACGGAGTTTATAAAGTATTAGTAAAATAAGTAAAGCTGCAACCTCTCTCCTTCTTCTGTCGCATGCCGGGCGTAATTATTAATTTTCTGATCACAGATGAGCACATCTTGGGACTGTAAATGTCACCATGCGCTCATAATTAAACATGAACTTGTAAATATCATTTGCTTTACAGCTTCAAAATAATGATATTCTACTATAATATACGTTATTGATTCCAGACATTTTGGCTTTTACTAATTCGCTAGCCTTAAATTTTCGCGTGACTTTGGTTTTTATGGTTTTGCAGCCGAACAAAACAGTTTTACATAAACCCTAATCCTAATTATAACCCCAAAGCTATTCATATTCCATAACCCTAACCATAACTCTAACCCTAACCCGAGCCCTAAACAATCAAATTCGTGTTTAACTAGCATGTCACGTGACCAATCCAATTTATGACCATAACTCTGCAGGAAAGCATTAATTTTACCCTACGTCATGGGGTGATTCGGAATCAGCGTCTAAATATACACCGAAAGAGCCTAGCTTTATACCCATTAGGGCCTTTTCACAAGATTTGTTTTTCAATTGGGGCGAGCGATTTAGTGGGAGCGAGACATTTTAGTTTAAAAATTGGTAAAGAACTTTGTAAACTATAAAGAGATTCGGCCACGAAAAATTACTAACCTGATATTATTTAGCGACAGGTTTAACAAGTGTTGTAAAGTTTATTCACGAATCACGTTTCCGTATTGTTAGGGCAGGGTTAGTAAACTTTATGAAAATATTATTCGCGGTGAAAATGCCTCTACCCTTGGACGAGCACAAAGCTATTTTCCTTTGAGTATAATTACTCCTCTCAGGCAAAGGCGACGAAAGGTAATTTAGTAGCGAAGCCTTTTTAGCTTTAGCTTACTGAATATTTTACATTGTGCAGATAATAAAATAATGGTGCGTTGACAATGCCGAATGCGAGTAACTTACCAAAACAATACAATATGCGTCTGATCTATCATATCAAGATATTTTGACTTGTCTCGATATTCGTCTCCATCGAGACATTTTAACATGTCTTGATATGTGTCTCCATCAAGACGTTTTGACTTGTCTCGACATGCGTCTCCATCGAGACATTTTAACATGCCTCGAAGAAAATTGTCTCGAAACATTGAGTTAGTCCCAGTTTCTCCTTTTTGTATCAGATTTGTTATACTTATCATTATTTGTTGTTGATACTGTTTTCTATCTTAGTCCCCTCGCCAAAGATAGTAAATCATAATCTTGTTCACATGTGCTTCTATTAAGTTATTTATCATGTTCTTTCTCTTAGTATAGTATATTCACGACAAGATGGTGTTAATAATGCGGATATTTTTACATATTGAAGAGTATACTCGAGCAGTGGAGTGTTTTACGCCTTAAATTGTAGTCTGGAGTTCCTTTACTTCCCTTACTTCAGTTCCTTTACTTCAGTTGTCTGGGTAGTTACGACACTTCCAAAGCCCAAAATAAACCATTTAATGCAAGTCGTTTATTGACAAGTATTTATTTGACGTGAACCTTTAAAAGTTTTAAAACCCGATAAATAGCGATGTCAAATCCATCACAATGGAGCTGCTTTCCGGTCACGTTCTCTACCACTTCAGAATGATATCATTTTGCTCTTTTTTGTCGTGAAATATATACGACTTTTGGCTAAACGGTGGCAATTTTCGGCAGCAAGGGCCTTTCTCAATTTCGAATCAACCATCTGTTGCCACAACAAGTGCAGCTGAGTCATTGTTAACGCGATACGTCATTCACAGAGCTTCTAAAACTCAATTTTAGTGGACTGTTATAGCTCTGTTACCATAGTTGCCATGGTAACACGTGACTCAGGTCTCATGGATCACGTGACATGGTAATCTAGCTAAACCTACATTTTGAGTTGAATCCTCTGTCCCAGCCATCTGGCTCACTCTATTACACGTGATCAAGGAGGCTTCTTTCATTGGTCGAGGGAAAAGTGCGAAGAAGATTTTAAGATGAATGCAGATCAGAATTTTAAAACGCTTTTGTAGAATTTTCCGGTTTGTATTTTGTAGCAGGATGACGTTACGTAGTAGTACAATCATTACAAAGAGGGTGCCATTATGGGCCCAGTGATTTGATTTAAAGGGAGGGGGGGGAGGGGCTTCAGCCTGAAATTTTTGTGAAACTTGATTCTGACATAGCAGTTGACCAACAAACTAGGACCCGTGACCAAACTTTTGAGGGGATCCCGGACTTTTTGGTGAAGTCACTTTTGCGAAAATCGCGAACTGAGATGTGGGGAGTTTTCTTCATTTTTAGTGGTCTTTTGGCTTTAGTTTCCACATTTCTATAAATATTAAGCAAAAAAGTCAAATTACAAGTCAAGTTAGGTTAACGATGCCGCACGAAAAAATGGATCGCTTATAAAAAAAACTTACCCGAAGAGAGTCTCTTTCAGAGTTCGCAGCCATTGAATCAAAATCAAATAAAAACAAATGGAAAATATAAACAGGAGACAAAAGACGACGAACATGAAATGCAGATGAAGAAAATGCAATTGCAATGTTGATGCGATTGCATGAATATGCAGCCAGAGGTTGCATATCAAGCTGCCAGGTGGTTCTGGACCTTCATTAATCTAGAAGTTCTAGAATATTCCCTGCTACTCTGCTGGCTTAATAAACGCTGACGGGGCACAGGAAAGTTAGCGTCCTCTTCTGGCTGGGCATCTTAAAGTACTGTAACTACTAACTATTGATACTTAATATGTGCTAAAATGACATATGTCCTATGTATATTATAACTTACTAGCAGGAACCCGTCAAACCTTTAAGACTGGTGTCAAGGCTCTTTGGTGGCCGGATCAGTTTCCTACCCTAAAGTCTCCCAGTGAAAATAATTATTACCTATTTAATTCGCGTTTTTGACACCACTTGGGGGTCCAAATTTTGGGTACTAAAATTCTTATTCCTTGGCCAATTTTCGATTTTTTCATGCTGATTTGAAGGCCATTAAAGCATTTGAATCAGTTAAAAAAGTGGTTCTTTTGCGATAGTCAAAACGCGACAACCAGCGCTGGATGGCGACAACTAGCGCTATCCAGCGCTAGTTGTCGCCATCCAGCGCTAGTTGTCGCTATCCAGCGCTGGATAACGCTGGCCAGCGCAAAATATATATGTTCGATAATTGTCGCTATCCAGCGCTAGTTGTCGCCATCCAGCGCTAGTTGTCGCCATCCAGCGCTAGTTGTCGCTATCCAGCGCTAGTTGTCGCTGGCTATGCGACACTGTCGCACGCGATAGTTTGCGATGGCCAGCGCAACTGGCCATCGCAGAAAACAGTTCGATAACTAGCGCTGGATAGCGACAACTAGCGCTGGATAGCGACAACTAGCGCTGGCCAGCGCTGGCCATCGATATCCAGCGCAAAATTTTTGCGCTATTACTCGTCAGCTAGCGCTGGCCAGCGCTAGCCAGCGCTAACCAGCGCTAACCAGCGCTAACCAGCGCTAACCAGCGCTAACCAGCGCTAACCAGCGCTAACCAGCGCTAACCAGCGCTAGCCAGCGCTAACCAGCGCTAGCCAGCGCTAACCAGCGCTAACCAGCGCTAGCCAGCGCTAGCCAGCGTAATGTATCAAAATCATATACTTGCGATATTACTCGGATGATGATTAATCACTTTACAGAATTACACTCGACTGTCACGTGACTTTTTTAACCAATTCTCTGACTCTAGCTGGTTCTGAACGACTTTTCGAAACCCTAACCCTCTAATCTGATCCCAACCCTAACCCTAACCCAATCCTTAACAAAAACATATGCTGAAACCCTAACCCTAACGAGAAATTAGACTAACTTCCTTATACGGTCATATCACGTGATCGATACAGTTTTTCGCCAATATCTCGTCAGGAGAGCATTTTAACCCTATGTCATGGGGGTTGATTCGGAATTAGCGTTCGAAAATACATTGCATCGATTGAAGTTGGTTACAACCATCGGGGGCCCTTTTAGAACAATCTCGAAGATCGACTGTATAGTGATTTAGCACGCTCGATATTAGTATTACTCTTTAGCCAGCGCTGGCCAGCGCAATATAGTTGCGATATTACTCGTCAGCTAGCGCTGGCCAGCGCTGGCTAGCGCTGGCTAGCGCTGGCTAGTACTTTAGTTAAGTTTTCGAAATTGTCCCACATTCAAACGACGATTTGGCGCCCCCCTAAGACGGCGCCCCCCTGCACAGCGGGGTCAGCAGGGCCTTTCGTTACGCCACTGCTACGAAGTACGATGTCAGACATATAATAGAAAGTTTAGACCCTCGTAGATCATCTTGGAGCTTCATTAATTAGGATATTCTAGAAATTTCTACACTAGCTTATATTATTATATATATTAGTGCACGTTGCTGAATACTAAGTACTAAAAGTGCTATTAAGCAATGAGGACATGATAACTGATAAGGATATTATTACTTAATAAAGATAATTCCTTTTGTTCTGTTCCAGGAAAGTTATGTAATATTTTGAAATTTGATAGGGAGGGACCCCTCCTATCACAAAAAACGATAATCGTAATATAAGTTATTCTGCCAACTTGCGTGTTGATCAACACGCGGGCGGGATTATAGGAACCGACCGGATTGGGGTTTTGGCTGTCGGACCGGATTCAGCCGGATTTGGATCTCAAATCCGGCAAGCCGGATTTTGCCGGACCGGAACCGGTGGTTTCAGAGTGAAATAAAAGGCAGCCGGATTTTGCCGGATGTTGCCGGAAAATTTCCTTCCTTTCCACGCCTAATCTTCATCGAGCACTTCTTGCAGCTTGCATAAGGGATCCCATTTTCTTCTGAGTAGAACAAGCAGACGGACGATGTTTTAGATTTACTACTACTCGACTCGACTTAGGGCGGCTTCAACGTCCGAACAGATATAGTTTTTTTACAAATCTTCCTATCTACTACTAGACATTGCTTAAACAAGCAGTACGTAGCAGACACAATGTAACACGAGTAGACACGAGTCACGACACTAGACGAGTAATAATCAGAAATGATATCTAATTGGCATATGCTGCCAGACCCCGGCCCTGATTGAGCGCGTTTGTGCGAATTCCCTTTTTTCATGCAAGTCTGAGTATCATTGGGTCACGTGACTTACAACCAGAGGTGCTTAATAAGGTTGTTCGTAAGCAGGCACTGTCTAGTACAGTACTAATCACCGTCTGGCGTCTAGAGCTGAGTCACATGATTGCAGTAATGAGCTAATTAAACCCTGAACACGTGACCTTCATATTTCGTATTTCATAATCAGAAGATTAAATACTGCCAATTTTGCGATTATAGCCGGGGGCTAGCCCAGGGAGGTGGCCCAAAATATTTTCCGGTTTTTTCTAAGTCCGCACCTACCCCTCGATACACTATTCTGTATTCTGGACTCAAGGTTTCCCCCGGTAATGCGATCTCGGAAGGCAGGCCTCCCCTTTGCAACACGAGCTCGGAAGCGGGAGCTCTCGATACAGGAGGTACGTCTCGAGAACGACTCGGACCGAAAACTTTTAAGTAAAATTTTTCAAAGTTTTTCTGAAAACCACTTTTTTCCACGATTCAGGCTACCCTGTTCATTATTAGCCGAAAATATTTTTTTGGTTTTTCGAAGTCCGCACCTACCCATCGATACACAATTCTGGACTCGAGGTTTCCCCCGGTAATGTGATCTTGGAAGGCAGGCCTCCCCTTTGCAACACGAGCTCGGAAGCGGGAGCTCTCGATACAGGAGGTACGTCTCGAGAACGACTCGGAGCTTCATTAATTAGGATATTCTAGAAATTTCTACACTAGCTTATATTATTATATATATTAGTGCACGTTGCTGAATACTAAGTACTAAAAGTGCTATTAAGCAATGAGGACATGATAACTGATAAGGATATTATTACTTAATAAAGATAATTCCTTTTGTTCTGTTCCAGGAAAGTTATGTAATATTTTGAAATTTGATAGGGAGGGACCCCTCCTATCACAAAAAACGATAATCGTAATATAAGTTATTCTGCCAACTTGCGTGTTGATCAACACGCGGGCGGGATTATAGGAACCGACCGGATTGGGGTTTTGGCTGTCGGACCGGATTCAGCCGGATTTGGATCTCAAATCCGGCAAGCCGGATTTTGCCGGACCGGAACCGGTGGTTTCAGAGTGAAATAAAAGGCAGCCGGATTTTGCCGGATGTTGCCGGAAAATTTCCTTCCTTTCCACGCCTAATCTTCATCGAGCACTTCTTGCAGCTTGCATAAGGGATCCCATTTTCTTCTGAGTAGAACAAGCAGACGGACGATGTTTTAGATTTACTACTACTCGACTCGACTTAGGGCGGCTTCAACGTCCGAACAGATATAGTTTTTTTACAAATCTTCCTATCTACTACTAGACATTGCTTAAACAAGCAGTACGTAGCAGACACAATGTAACACGAGTAGACACGAGTCACGACACTAGACGAGTAATAATCAGAAATGATATCTAATTGGCATATGCTGCCAGACCCCGGCCCTGATTGAGCGCGTTTGTGCGAATTCCCTTTTTTCATGCAAGTCTGAGTATCATTGGGTCACGTGACTTACAACCAGAGGTGCTTAATAAGGTTGTTCGTAAGCAGGCACTGTCTAGTACAGTACTAATCACCGTCTGGCGTCTAGAGCTGAGTCACATGATTGCAGTAATGAGCTAATTAAACCCTGAACACGTGACCTTCATATTTCGTATTTCATAATCAGAAGATTAAATACTGCCAATTTTGCGATTATAGCCGGGGGCTAGCCCAGGGAGGTGGCCCAAAATATTTTCCGGTTTTTTCTAAGTCCGCACCTACCCCTCGATACACTATTCTGTATTCTGGACTCAAGGTTTCCCCCGGTAATGCGATCTCGGAAGGCAGGCCTCCCCTTTGCAACACGAGCTCGGAAGCGGGAGCTCTCGATACAGGAGGTACGTCTCGAGAACGACTCGGACCGAAAACTTTTAAGTAAAATTTTTCAAAGTTTTTCTGAAAACCACTTTTTTCCACGATTCAGGCTACCCTGTTCATTATTAGCCGAAAATATTTTTTTGGTTTTTCGAAGTCCGCACCTACCCATCGATACACAATTCTGGACTCGAGGTTTCCCCCGGTAATGTGATCTTGGAAGGCAGGCCTCCCCTTTGCAACACGAGCTCGGAAGCGGGAGCTCTCGATACAGGAGGTACGTCTCGAGAACGACTCGGACCGAAAAACTTTTAAGTAAAATTTTTTAAAAGTTTTTTCTTAAAACCACTTTTTTCCACGATTCAGGCTACCCTGTTCATTATTAGCCGAAAATATTTTTTTGGTTTTTCGAAGTCCGCACCTACCCATCGATACACAATTCTGGACTCTAGGTTTCCCCCGGTAATGTGATCTTGGAAGGCAGGCCTCCCCTTTGCAACACGAGCTCGGAAGCGGGAGCTCTCGATACAGGAGGTACGTCTCGAGAACGACTCGGACCGAAAAACTTCTAAGTCAAAATTTTTTAAAAGTTTTTCTTAAAACCACTTTTTTTCCACGATTCAGGCTACCCTTTTTTTTTTTTTTTTTTAAAGAGGCTGGGCCTGGTTGGCCCACGAGAGGATAGCATATGAATGCTTTGCCTACCTCTGGGGTATGGCAGTCCTGTGGGAGGATGCCAGTGGAATCAAGATGTGTAATCAAGGATGATGGTAAGTGTTGTGGGGTGTGTCATAGATAAACGCTTAAGTGGTGGTTGAGTGTGGAAGAGAGAGGCGAAATAAGACGGCGTTAAAGTAGTCGCTATGTTACACCTGTCTGGTCCAACTCCTCTGGCACCACTAAGCGTTTAGTGTGGTTTGTAAAGTTGACAATGGTGGAGATGTGTTGGTTGTCGAATATGTCATTGACAGAGAGGTAGTAGTCCCGGAAATATTGACCTCTTTCAGGCTACCCTGTTCATTATTAGCCGAAAATATTTTTTTTTGATTTTTTTTTTTTTCGGTTAAAAAAAAACTGAAATCCGGCAAAAATCCGGCAAATTTTTTTCCAGCCGGAGCCGGAACCGGAACCGGATTTTGAAGCCGGATATCCGGCCGGAACCGGATTCAGCCGGATTTCCGGTCGGTTCCTAGGCGGGAAGCAGAACTACAGCAATTTTTTTGATCGACAAACTTTCAAAGTTTTTACACAAAGTATTATCTACATTATTCTATTGTAAAAATATTAGCCGAAAGACATGTACGTGCCTTGACAAGTGACCAAGTGTAAACAAAATTAGGGACACAGAAACACCAGATGACCAGTTAACTGGTCATAGCAATTACATCGGGCCCTGAGTGCACCTATGAATGGAGCTATGCTGCAACCAAGGCATGCTAGGTTTATTCAAATGGACTAAAAGGTCACAGTTTAAAATATAAATATCATAGAAACGGACCACAAACATATAAGATTTAAGAACTTAATATTAAGATAATATCTCATTACAATTAATTTAAAGATATGCTCACTATAAACAAATATAATATCACTATCATGAAATTTAGAGTTCACAATTTTAGAGTTTAAAGATTTAGAGATTTGTGATATTATTTATATAATCGGCCCCCCCCCCCCCCCCCCCCCCCCCCCCCCCCCCCCCCCCCCCCCCCCCCAGCACCAGCATTGTTAACCAGCTCTTGGTAAGTCACATCACACCAAAACCTTTTTTGCCGGGATTCGGGATTTGACTTCATATTATGAAGATATAGATTAAAAAAATAAGATTTGATACATTGATAGATGATTTTAGATGATTTTAGAAGAAAAATTGTCTTAAATAATTTTGTACAAATTGTAGACATTTTTTTACAAATTTTGTGTCTTGAATTGAAGTACAAGGGTGGCCCATAAGTGACTACCCACACGCAACCTCTTAATAACTCACGTAATTCGTCTCCAAATTGCACCAAAATTTCAGAGATTATAGATATGGGTCAAACTTAGATTTCCTGAAAGTTTCGTAAGCCGCGCCCAATTACAGTGGGCGTGGCGTGACACTCCCTCTTTTTCACTATTGTCTTCATAAAATGAGAATGCTTTAAGCTAAGAACTCAACATTTTTTGCACACATTTGGCTTGATAATTGAAAACTTTTCCCAAAGTTTCAAGTTCATTGGTTAAAATATCGCTAAGTTATGACCATTTCAAAACTCATCGGATACGTGATCGAGCACTCAGTCAGTGATCTCGTCACTTGGTTAATGGCCTGTTTGGCTCACATGCACCGCTTGATTGGTTGCAGCCTGCTTATGGGCCGGCCTATACAGCTGACAGCACCTAAAACGCTATCACACGAATTTATGGTGGTGTCACCATTTCATTAATACACGCTAACGCCTTACTCTTGATCAGATTGGGTGACGAGATCACTAATTGAGTGCAAATATCACTGACTGAGTGCTCGGATCACATATCCGATGGATTTTAAAATGGTCATAAATCAGCCATATTTTAACCAATGAACTTGAAACTTTTGGAAAAGTTTTCAATTATCAAGCCAAATGTGTGCAAAAAATTTTGAGTTCTTAGCTTAAAGCATTCTCATTTTATGAAGACAATAGTGAAAAAGAGGGAGTGTCACGCCACGCCCACTGTAATTGGGCGTGGCTTACGAAACTTTCAGGAAATCTAAGTTTGACCCATATCTATAATCTCTGAAATTTTGGTGCAATTTGGAGACGAATTACGTGAGTTATTAAGAGGTTGCGTGTGGGTAGTCACTTATGGGCCACCCTGTAGTAGTGGTTGTAAAGAACCGGGGTGTCCTTATTGCTTTACACAAGCTCAAGATGCAAGCAAGATGGTTGAATTTGTAAACGAAACCCATTATACCCATGGAACCAAACAATTAAGCCAAGTTAGGTTCTACTCCAGACTCCTATAACTCTGTACCTAGTTATAATAAAATACTCGAGGTGTAAATCTAACCAAAGTAACCTGTCTTCCATTATATTCTATTCGGCGTGGGTAATGGCATTGCATCATATCATGCACTGCGCCCTCTAATCTCTATAATATCTTGCAGCATTCATAATAATGTATGAGAGTTTGACGTTTACATCACATTTCTATCATATAAAACCGTCAAACGCCTTCACACCATCATTTACTCGGTCGGTGCATGCTATTGCTTACTTGGTCGACATCTAGTGATATATGTTTAATGTTTGATGGCAGAGTACCTGAAATACTGAGGACTTTTTTAGTCGTTCTACTCAGAGTTTGGAGAACAGTTAGTTGAGCCATTTTGTCCCACTTACAATGGAGGATCTAACTTTTCTCATTAAATACTTTTCAAATTCTACAGAGTACAGCAATAAATTAACCCTATAACAACGTTACCTCATCTATAGTAGTGTTCGCCATTGAATAAAAAAGTTCATCACCTCAAAATACAGTTCAAAGACGATTCTCAAGTCTCATCACGTTTGCATATTTTTGATTATTGAAAACATTTGCAGAATTTGGACCTTTGTAAATCAAGTGAAGCCTGTAAGAGCTGAATGTTTTAGCTCAGCTAGGTCTGTTTTATAATAATGTCTAAGAAAGCTTCTAAACATATTAAGATATCACTGGGCGGCGCTCAGCCTGTAATCCCGCCGAATCTCTATTATGGAAATAATAGCCTGGGATCCCCAGGTAACTAAACTTATTGAGGTACTGAAGTTGTACGTTTTCACAAACTGTTGTTGTTTAGGGAGAAATGAACTGTTAATTTAACATTGTCGCAATTGAGCACCATCTGTTATGTCTGTTATGTCTGTTCTCAGACGTTGGTGCTTTACCGCGATAGTTAATCATATAAATTATGTTGCAGGTTTTAGTCCTTTACCCCAGAACAGCAAGACACATGCAGTCCAGTGGCGTAACGTTGCCTGTTGGCGGGGCCCTTCGTTACGCCACTGATGCAGTCTACATTATGAAGCTAATGAGCTGCCAGCTGTTAAACTTTAATAGAGTCTAGTCAAGAGGGACAGTGTTAAACCTATATGCAGCTGTGACCATATTGACATAGCAACATTTTAGTTGTTACCATAGCAGTGGGTTACAAAGACACTGAGTTACCATGGCATTCTCAGATATAGTGACAATGTTCTTATTAAGTGTCTGCCCCGTCAATACAGTCCTGTCTTTGTGTCTTTGTACCTCACAAAGGAACTGGGACATTGTGTTTAATTCCTCATTTCCAGAGGGCCAGCAACAATTAATGAGCACGTTTTGGAGCTCATTGTAACCCGGCTGATGGTACAAAGCAAGGTATTATAAAATTGGTTGCTCTATAACTGCTCTATAGTCCCGGCGGAGAAATGGGACTAGAGTAATTGTAACGTACCCTTATTGTAACGTACCCTTTATATGCTGGTCAAAAGTTAGTACACGCATTCGTCGGGGCTTATATCTCAGTCACTGAGTGCCCGATTGAAATATTTCTTTTTGGTATGATTTGCTATTATCACTAATAATTAGAGAAATATATCAAATCAAATTTATAGTAACGATGTTACTTTTTTCCGAATGAACGTCAATTTTCGCGGTTTTTAAATATTTTAAATGATTGGATTGTGTTTGGCTTTGATATCACGTGATCCTTTTGATATAGTTATACGGTTTAAGATATTATATGAGAGCAATTATACAATATACATGCACGTATTGTGTGGTATTGTGATGGAATAGGTATTCAAATCATCACCACATGCGATAATTAGAGCTATGATTAATCAAAAATCGAGATAATTAACTACAAGTTTGGGGAAATAGAAGAGGCTCTGTAGACCAAGGTACCCGGTATAATAGAGGCACCTACAGAAAGGTTTAATTGTATAAAGATGTATAATTGTGGCTTGCCAAAATTAAATTTCCCTGAGTGGTATCAGCTGACCAGGTTAATAACTATAATTGAATAGTGTCGATATAATCTACTGTAGATGGTGACCTAATTATACAGTTACTATACAGTTATTACATGTTATAGTCTACAGTTTGCGGAGGTGAATAGTGTCGTTACTTCGTCAGAAATACTCAGCTACTCGGCGGTTCTTACCCGTGCGTTCACGCGTTAAGCTTGTCTGTTCCTCAATCCTCAACCGTGCGTGAAGAATCCATTGCGCGTTGTAACTGTGTGTTAACTGTGCCTTATAACCGTGCGTATCCATCGACAAATTACCGAATTGACCTCTTACACTTTGTCAGTAGATGAAGGAAACAATGGCGTTTATTTTGCTGCAGTTTCAGCTGGAGTCCTCTTTTATTTGAAATTGTAATTATAAGTATAAACGAGTTCAAACAAGGACGACAAATTCTCTTTTTTATTTCTCTTTGTTCATTGATCAGGCTTAATTTCATATATTGACCGAGTCATTTTCCTTTCATAAGAACTTTTAAGTCAGCCTTGACCTAATTAAAAGTGTTCATGTCTCTCGTTTCTGAGACGAAAAGACTCCTCGACTTCAGTGCTTTGTTAGGCACTGAGCCTTTAAGTTAGCAAAGCATGCCTAGATAGTTTTGTAGCAGTATAGCTAGATATCTAATGTGTGGTAGACCCAATTCAGCTTAGTGTCAATGATAGAATGATCACGCCAAGCAATTGTTCTGATCACGTACGTGGTGCTCGGATGAATATGTGTTTTATAAACGTGTTATGTGATCATAACAGCTCCGTCAACCCACACCAGTAGTACCACACCAACTCCATCAACCCACACCAGTAGTACCACACCAGTAGTCAGTACCACACAAATGACCATATATGTGGAGAAGCAGCACAATTACAATTCAATATCGATTATAACCGTTGATTCACTGCAAGTGCATGATTATGTCATATACAGCTATAATGAAATCACAAAATTGATATAAATCGTTAACTCTATAATTTTGTGTCTAAAGTAAAGCAATTTTAGAGCTGTAGTTTATTACGGTTACCTCATCATCATAACTATGTGTCTAAAGTAAAGCAATTTTAGAACTGTTTACGGTTACCATGACGTCATAGAGCCCGGGTATAACGTGACGCACAATCAGTTAGCGTCATAATAAGTGCATTTTATCCATGGTTGGCAGTAATATTGCATGGTTAGACATTTGCATTCGCAATGTTGAGAGATCCTGGTAGGGCCTGTCGTGATATCATGGATCGCTTAGGTTCCACCAGGATCTGGTAGTCGCCATGATTCTGCGGCCTCTATGTGTCGTCATCTCGCACAACTCCGAAAAACCGTTGTGAGTTTGGCATGTGAAAATTTGCAGCCTTCCAGACATCGATTGGGTTAACGAGTTGTCGTACGTCACCTCAAGATCGGGTGACAGGGGGCTGACCAGGCCAGAACCCAATTGATTGGGTCTGAGGTCACGTGATTATGAGCCTGAGGTCACGTGATTATGAGCCTGAGGTCACGTGATTATGATCCTGAGGTCACGTGACTATGAGCCTGAGGTCACGTGACTATGAGCCTGAGGTCACGTGACTATGAGCCTGAGGTCACGTGACTATGAGCCTGAGGTCACGTGACTATGAGCCTGAGGTCACGTGACTATGAGCCTGAGGTCACGTGACTATGAGCCTGAGGTCACGTGACTATGAGCCTGAGGTCACGTGACTATGAGCCTGAGGTCACGTGACTATGAGCCTGAGGTCACGTGACTATGAGCCTGAGGTCACGTGACTATGAGCCTGAGGTCACGTGACTATGAGCCTGAGGTCACGTGACTATGAGCCTGAGGTCACGTGACTATGAGCCTGAGGTCACGTGACTATGAGCCTGAGGTCACGTGACTATGAGCCTGAGGTCACGTGACTATGAGCCTGAGGTCACGTGACTACTTTTTTCTATCATGATTGTCAGGATCTCAGATCCTGACAATCATGATAGAAAAGGTGCACATCTGGTTACTCTCGTGCTAATTTCCTACAACTACCCTATTTTTGCGGGTCACCGAAACATTACTTTTTCAAAACATTGTACATAGCCTGTAACTCTCACTATAATTATCAAATAAATAATATTTGAAAGATGCGTGGCACGAGATTATGCACCTGTTTCAGACTGGGTATTATGGAGTAGCCTAGTAAAGTAGAAACCAGCCTAGTGACCAGTAGATTCAGTACACTAATATGGGACATTTGATAATCGGTTAATAATCGCTTATGTTGCTGTTGTGGAAACTTAAGTTTGCCTAGATGTAAAATAAAACATAGAGCGCCCCTTTTTAGTTGGAGTGAGCACCTCATTAAGCAGACAACTTTTTAAATTGTGGAAGATTTCAATTATTATTTTAAAGCCCTTTTCGAATGAGAAGAAATCACTGTTTATAAGAAAAAATCGTTAGTTTAATTTTAGAATCGCAAATCATATGACTGTTGAAAATCTGGCTGCTGAAAATCTCCTTTTATAGTTCAGTCAAAAATATAAAGAATTCCGGTTCTTTTGCGATAGTCAAAACGCGACAACTAGCGCTGGATGGCGACAACTAGCGCTATCCAGCGCTAGTTGTCGCCATCCAGCGCTAGTTGTCGCTATCCAGCGCTGGATAACGCTGGCCAGCGCAAAATATATATGTTCGATAATTGTCGCTATCCAGCGCTAGTTGTCGCCATCCAGCGCTAGTTGTCGCCATCCAGCGCTAGTTGTCGCTATCCAGCGCTAGTTGTCGCTGGCTATGCGACACTGTCGCACGCGATAGTTTGCGATGGCCAGCGCAACTGGCCATCGCAGAAAACAGTTCGATAACTAGCGCTGGATAGCGACAACTAGCGCTGGCCAGCGATAACTAGCGCTGGCCAGCGCTGGCCAGCGCTAAGCGATAGCCAGCGCTGGCCATCGATATCCAGCGCAAAATTTTTGCGCTATTACTCGTCAGCTAGCGCTGGCCAGCGCTAGTTGTCGCTATCCAGCGCTAGTTATCGAACTGTTTTCTGCGATGGCCAGTTGCGCTGGCCATCGCAAACTATCGCGTGCGAGCAGTGTCGCATAGCCAGCGACAACTAGCGCTGGATAGCGACAACTAGCGCTGGATGGCGACAACTAGCGCTGGATGGCGACAACTAGCGCTGGATAGCGACAATTATCGAACATATATATTTTGCGCTGGCCAGCGTTATCCAGCGCTGGATAGCGACAACTAGCGCTGGATGGCGACAACTAGCGCTGGATAGCGCTAGTTGTCGCCATCCAGCGCTAGTTGTCGCGTTTTGACTATCGCAAAAGAACCAGAATTCCATTTCTATAGATTGATCGCCACAATCATAATGAAATATTACTAGTTTATTCAATTTCTAGTTTCTAACACTCTGTTCGGAATAGTTCAGACTTGCTTTAACGTTATTCTGGCTGCCTTCTTTAAGATCCTCGCCGTAAAATTGAAATGTCAGTCAGTACCTACAGATCCCTACAGATCGCTGCAATAAATAGCTCTATATGTATATAAGTGATATTAGCACTATCGGTGAGATTAGCACCTGCAAGTCCTTACACTTTCACCCAGATGGTAGGTTAGTCGTTAGTTATACTAAAACTTATATAACAAGTTCTACTGACACGTTGTATTAACACATATGTGCCGAGAATACAACGATAATTTTCGAGTATTTCTGTCATTTTGATGGGGCTGGTTAAAGATGGTTCTGTCTGCTGAGGAAACCAACTTTATTACTTTATTACTTTTTAATGTGTTTCTTCTGACTTACTTACTTGTACTTGAAAAGATCTCCTCCTAGTCGTTGGAGTGGCCTGCACCACACAGTATTTATACTGTGTTTATACTGTGTTTATAAAGAGTTTATAAACTCTTTCTTACTGTGTATTTTTTTATGAGACCTCTCTAGTGTACCCTGATTGTAATGAGGTGAGAATATCCAACTATTATCTGCGTTGGATACCAAAGCATAACTAAAGTGTTTTAGGCAGGCCTCCTGTTTCCTTGAGGATGCGGCTCTTTTCACAAGTGTAATACTATAATACTAGTGTATATTTAGTGAATAATATCACAATGGAGGCTAGCTGAGCATCAAGCAACAAGAGGTACATTTCATCTGAAGCACTTTAATGCTTATGAGGTATAATTGCTTATTCAATTTCTTGTGCTCTTAAATTCTCAGGAGAAAGTTTTCTGAAGATTAGATTAAATGTCGCTTTATTTGATTTGTAATTTTACTATTTTAGCTAATGATTCCGTTGGATAACATTATAACACATATCTTAACTCCTCCTCGGTTAACTTGATCGAGATGGTTACATGAGTACCTGACCATTTCAGCGAGGCCTCGGGCGAAGAAATTATGGAATACACTTTTCTCTTGCCTAATAGTAATTGTAAATGATTTTGTACCTTCGGCTCAATTAACTACTTTTATCTCCTCAATAATAGTGAAAACTCCGTCTATTCGTCCGTTTGTAATTTTCGGGTTACACTAGTACATAAATATGATTAAAGAATTGAGAGTAGTTTCAAATTTTGCAGGACCACTTGTATTGACGCACAGTAACTTGATTAAAAGGTTGGTTAAATAATAAATACACGTTTAGAATGGTTTTAATGAACACATCGACTCGTTGGTGGATTAATACCCAATTAGGTGATTTAATACCTAAATAAGCAAATAGTTGATTTAATACTTTAATACTTGAATACGTTATGGTTTTTTAATTTCTCCTTTGTCTTACTTCCTTTCCTCTGCAGAGCTTAATAAAAACAGTTTTAATGCGTTCGAGACAACTACGTAACAATTAATTTACCAGTTGCTAGGTAACCAGGTACCGCGGTTATCTGAAATGTTGCCGAATTTTACTGTACTTGGTGATTCCTTGCCTTTTCTCTCCCTTGCTAGAGTTCAGCTTCGTGTTGTAAAGTATTGAGGAACAGATCAAAATATGATAAGCCGGAAATCTTTATAAATATCGTACGTTTTACCTGCAATCAATAATTTATTCTTGTAATCAATCCTTTATCAATCATGACGTGAAACCAGCATTTAGTTTTAACAAATTACAAGTTAATGATGCTGATTTAAACGGCAATTTAATTGCACAATTTGTCGGTAGAACCCTGCCGGAGCTGTGCTTTTTCTGTGGGGGTTACGCGAGTTCCCACCCTACGTTATTTCTCCGTTACCAACATCTTAAATAGCTGATCGATAAATGTTATTCATATTTTTATTTCCAGCTCTAGGTGGCCAGCATTCAGTGGCCAAGATTAAGTTTTAAGATAATTTAGGCACCAACTTGAGGCAACGCAAGCAAATAAACACCTTGCCCAAGCTGTGCCATTGTCCACTAGTATGTCATGCGAACAGGAAGAAGACCGCTCATGATGGATATTGATCTAACAATTTCTTCTATGAAGGTTATTTTGTGAAATTAGATCGTGTCGACAGGTTTCACTGATCAATAGTCTTCATGAAAGGGGTTTGTTAGATCGATAACCATCTTGTGAGATACCTTCTAGTGGACAATGACACAGCTTGGCCAAGGTGTTTATTTACTTGCAAAGCGTTGTCAAGCTGGCCATCCTCCGATATATTTTACTTAATTGTAAATATATTTGTTTTACTTGATAAGTCGGTTATCAACTGGCGAGTGGTTTTTTATTGTGTTTAACCTGGCAGTTCTGGGGGTTTAATTCGCCCTCTTTTTATTTCTTATTGATGTCTCTTTCTCATACATTACTTCTACCGAAGTTTCCGTTATAGAGAACACTTTCTTGGACATTTAAAAAATTGTTCATGTCGACTATTTCCACATTATGAAGACTTCCGATCGAAGATTTTCAACAACCTGTTGAATATTTGATTCTTCGGACAAAAACATTTGAAAAGAAATCGTCAACACTTATTAACCATTCATATTTACATAGCAAGGAAGAACAAAATGGGTATACTAAGCAGTCCAGCCGATATCATGGAAGAACCTCCTACACTTTACCCTTCTTTGGAAACCTTCTTTGGAGGTTTGCAACAACAGTTATTATAACCAAGTAACCAGGTAACCAGGTAACCAGGTAACCAGGTAAACTGGTAACCAGGTAAACCGGTAACCAGGTAACCAGGTAAACCGGTAACCAGGTAAACCGGTAACCAGGTAAACCGGTAACCAGGTAAACCGGTAACCAGGTAAACCGGTAACCAGGTAAACCGGTAACCAGGTAAACCGGTAACCAGGTAAACCGGTAACCAGGTAAACCGGTAACCAGGTAAACCGGTAACCAGGTAAACAGGTAACCAGGTAAACCGGTAACCAGGTAAACCGGTAACCAGGTAAACCGGTAACCAGGTAAACCGGTAACCAGGTAAACCGGTAACCAGGTAAACCGGTAACCAGGTAAACCGGTAACCAGGTAAACCGGTAACCAGGTAAACCGGTAACCAGGTGAACCGGTAACCAGGTAAACCGGTAACCAGGTAACCAGGTAACCAGATTAGCAACAACAGTTATTTTATATTCGGTGGTTTGCCTGCTACTTTTTACACGAGATTTAGATTATTATGCAAATTTGAATGTGGATATTTCCTCTGATAGCTTTATATTTCAGTGGTGTTATGCTGCGTGTTCGTGGTAGCTATTATAGGGAACACCCTTACATTCTTAGTGGTTACGAAGATGAACAGCTGGACCAACTCTGCTACACTGTTCATCACTCATCTGGGTCTGGTTGATATCCTCAACTCTCTCGTCATCACACCCTTCAGGTAACCAGGTGATCAGCCATCAGGTAACCAGGTAACCAGGTAACCAGGTAACTAGGTGATCAGGTAACCAGGTAACCAGGTAACCAGGTAACCAGGTAACCAGGTAACCACATGTCATCACGTCTAAAAAGTTTATTATATTATTCATTAGACTCTTTTCTATTTTAACTACTTTCAGGTATTTCCTGACTTTTGACGATCTTAAAAACATCAGTCGTTTTAAATCAACTTGTTCATTATTAAATTCATTGTATTTTCTAGTGCGGTAGCTCTGTTTACTGGAAGAAATTCAACAATCTACAGTCCTGACAATCTACATGGGGTAAACAGATTTGCTGATATGTTAACACACATTGACAAGCACTGAATCATAAGATTTTTTTTGAGTGGGAAATATCATAGCATTTTCGTTGATATTTAATCCAAGATGTTCAGCATAAATAAATATAAATTGTTAATTAAACAAAAAACCATCCTCAGGTAAAATACCAGTGGCTCTGTGACATAAACGGGTTCATGTTTATACTAATCAGAGTTCTAGTGCCCCTCACTAACCTCAACATTGCCATCGACAGGACCATCGCCGTTACCCTGCCCCTTAAATACAACCTCATCATGAACCGAGTGTCTGTGGTAAGTCCTCTATAACCTGGTTATCAGGTAACCAGGTAACCAGGTAACCATGGTTACCCTGCCCCTTAAATACAACCTGATCATGAACGGAGTGTCTGTGGTAAGTCCTCTATAACCTGGTTACCAGGTAACCATGTAACCAGTTACCCTGCCCCTAGCCCCTTAAATACAACCTGATCATGAACCGAGACTCTGTGGTAAGTCCTCTATAACTTGGTTACATAGTTTCTATTTCGGGTGATCACGTCAATCACCGGTAATTGATATGATCAATGTCATGATGGAATAATAACCATACTAAGTAGCAGTAACCGTAGTTACCATATATGTTTATATCATGTTTTGACCATATATAGAAGTTAAAATTTGTTTTTTTAAATCCATAATCAAGGGAACATATGTTTCAGATGTGCATCCTCGGGTGCGACTGGCTGATAGCCCTCTGCTTTGCCTCGGCCACCATTTTCATAAACCGTCACCTCGTCTCGGCAGACAACGCGGCAGAGTCATTCTTCATGTATAATGACTACACAACTCTCTGTTCCCCCGCAATGACTGTAGATTACCACTATTTTACATTCCAAACTTGTCTATCAGGTAAATTTATTTGTTTTTTGAAAATTTTGCTTACAATGTAGGAACTGTTCTTACATTTGAATAATTTATTAATCATGTGATGACGTCTAGACTAACATGTTGAACTCTTTCTGCTCTCATTAGTTGATCTGTTAATTGGTGAAGAAATAGTGCACATAGTGTTGTAACGTGACTTTATCGGTCACTCCTGCAAAACAAACTTGCTCCGGTTAGATTGTCTAGACTACAGTTAATCGAGATTGCGATTTAATAATTTAAGGCATTTATTTCTTTAACCAAATAACCTCCCTCAGTGTCGACGGTTATAGTACCTTTCATTGCGATATTATTCTTGTCCATGATAGTCATCATCCTTCTCAACCTCAAAGAAGGCATGAGGAGTCCAAGGTACAAAAGATAAAACGATTTTTAATTCAAATAAATCCTTTTTTGCCTCAAAGTGTAGCGGCTTGTGAGGAAAAATAAAATTCAGTTCGATATTTATTGTCTGAAAATGGGATCTTTAAAAACTGTCCCAATTATTTATACTCAGACATATGCAATATATTAGAGACATATCGTAAATTTAAATGACATCGTTTATATTGATATATTTAGCTTTCAGAATAACCGGTCCCGATCACCAAACCTATTATAACAATTGCCAACCTGTCGGTTACTTAACCTGTCATTTATCATGATTTGACAAATCATTAAACATTTGAATCAGAAGGAGCACTTATGTTTGCGGCGGTTACAGAGTTTTCCATTTATGATATTTCTATCATAAAATGACTACATCATTCTAAGAACACTGTCACAAACAAAACAATCACCCCAGGGATATCATCAACAACATATGTGGTAAAACGTCAGTTAAACCAAACGAAGGTCGTCCGGATGCCAGGTCGGATAAGAGGACAAAGAGAACGAGGAAGGCTACCCACACTCTACTGATCGTGGTGTTCCTTTACCTGATATTCTGGTTACCTTATGTGGTGCTTTGGGTCTTTGATGTTTCCCATGTAGTGAGTATATTGTTAACTAATGTAACCAGGTAACTATGTAACCATGTAACTATGTAACTTTTTCACCAGGTAACTAGGTTACCAGGTTCTCAGGTAACCAGGTAACCAGGTTACTAAGTAACACATTTCTCTCCCTACAGTGGATGTCAGAAACTGCACAGACGTATTTAGTAACAGTAGCAACCCTATTCATAATCTGTAACAGTGCTACAAATCCACTCGTTTTTATTATCAGGTCAGAATTTCTAAATATTAATCTTTATTTAGATTGTGTTTTTTTTAGCAATCTTCCGGAACAGCAGTCTTTTTCGCACATTTTTTCGTAGGTTATGTAGAAGTAGTTAATATACTGAGCTTAAACGAGGCAAGTCAGAAGTTTCATAATGCTTAGTTTTGATATCAATTCATATGTTAACGTTCTCCAGGTCCAAGAAGTACCGCTCAGTTATTTGTAACCGACCTATTTCTAGATCGGAGAAGTACCGTTCAGTTATTTGTAAGTCAGCGGGAGATGTGAAACAGCGAATGAACACCGTCAAGTGAGTCTAAAGTTGATTTTTCTATCATCACAATTCATTTATAGACTTATAGATTATGCTTGTTTCATTACAATAAAAAACTTCTAATGTTTATTTTATTCCTCTATTTTGTTCTCCGACTAATCGAAGTTTGAAGGGGTTTGTTTAAATGTTTGAACGCAATATCATAATGCAGAGAATTGTTTAATCTATTCGCATACTATGGGCCGTTCAGTTGAAACGGGAAGATCAAGATCACACTAATAATTAAAGATACAAAAGTAGATTAACTTATTGAGCACCTTGATAAATATTATTCGTTTCAAAAATGTAATATTTGTCGGACAGAAACCTGCATGGGAAACAATTAACCAAAAAAATAGGTAAAACTTTTATCATCTTACACAGAGTAACATTGATCATGACTGATGAACCCAATTCCAACAAAACACGATTATTCATGAAAAGTCAATGGCATCAATTCACTGCAACATTAAACCTCTGTCTTCTGTTGAACATAACCTCACTGTTAAAGTAAACAAATGTACCTCACCTCCCCACGAGAATCCTCAACTATATCCACATCATTCACTGCAACATTAAACCAACAAATAGCCACTTTTAAGTATTGCATATTAAACATATTAAACATATTTAAGTAAAGTATCATGAGCTGTTAATGCTAGATAAGAAGTGACACACAGTCTTTATAGATCGTGTCAGTGTCTCAGTCCTGTTCATGTTAATCAAGTCTTCCCTGGTATTCCTAAAGTTGCGCTCACACGGTTCAGGTACATACCCGCATTTGTGTGCTAATTGTCACAACAACTGTGCATATGTTAATGTCGCCTTACCTATCTTAGACGGGGATTCGGTATTCGATGAATGGGTATTCGGTTACCATGTAAACCGAATACTACTGCATATCGAATAGTCGATGATTCGGTAACCTTAGCTTTCGTATACTGCTGTCATTGAAGACCACAAATATATCATGATATGTTTACAAAAGACCTCCAGGCAATAAATATTTGCATATTCGCATATTGTAATATTTGCATATTTGCATATTTGTATTCAACTCAATATACCACTTGTATCTTTGTTAACAGCTGGTTTCTCTCAAAATGTTAAAGTTGTTTTGCACAGGCTCCAAGCTGCAAATGTTCATTTCTTCCAGACAATCCAAAGAAATAATAATTGACATTAAACTTTTCATTAACTTCAACATGTGCAATAACAAAAATCCTATAATCAGTTATTGACGTTTTTATTGTTGATGGTGCTACTCACTTTCAGAAATAGTTAACATGGGTACTATCATTTACTAATAGGTATCTGTAGGAAGGGTCTCAGTATAAACTCAGTCATACGGAATAACTTGAATTAGTTATTAAACAAGTTAGTTAAAGCTCGGTCATACGGAATAACTTGAATCAGTTATTAAACAAGTTAGTTAAAGCTCAGTAATACGGAATAACTTGAATTAGTTATTAAACAAGTTAGTTAAAGCTCAGTAATACGGAATAACTTGAATTAGTTATTAAACAAGTTAGTTAAAGCTCGGTCATACGGAATAACTTGAATCAGTTATTAAACAAGTTAGTTAAAGCTCAGTAATACGGAATAACTTGAATTAGTTATTAAACAAGTTAGTTAAAGCTCAGTAATACGGAATAACTTGAATTAGTTATTAAACAAGTTAGTTAAAGCTCGGTCATACGGAATAACTTGAATCAGTTATTAAACAAGTTAGTTAAACTTGGCAAACTGTCACAGGACACCATCCGATGTTTCCAATTCTTTACTGGAGAAGCCTGCCACTGCTCCTTATTGGAAGATGTAGGTTGCAACACTTAGCCACACTTTTCTTGCTATCATACTGATAGAGACCACACCGACTAATGCGGACAAATTCTGTAAATCTCTAACGTATATGTGTCATCATGGGTAAATTTAAAGGTTGGTTAAAAAGAATGTTGATTGTTCACCACCGTATTTGGTCGATACAACTTTGGTACTTTCATTTGGCTAAGTGCAGGTTAACTGAAGGAGAAAACTCACAACTTGTATAGTTGTATTGACCAAATATGGTGTGGTCTTCATACCGACAATTCTACCGACCAGTAAACACACATATACGTAATCCTTCTTTCTGTTTCTGTGCTAACAAAGCTGTGATTCTACAAATATGGTGCTAAACTTGCATCTTTTACCTTCTAGTTAGTGATGCTTTCTGTTAAGGGGTTTTCTTTAGTGCAGTATCTGTCTTGGCTGTTCTTTGTTTCCTTATTACAGCTATTTTATTGTTTTTATCACAAAAGTTACAAATCAACTATAAAAGATTAGATTATCTTTAAAGATGTTGCTTAATAGTAACGGATGCTTGCAAAATTTCAATATTCATGCTTACCGTAATATTACAATAAGTTGCCTAGTTTCAACCTTCAAATAATACAGTATAAGTTACTACACTTTTAGCACTAATTTACTAGGTAACCTAATTACCTAGTTACTAATTTACTTGGTAACCTAATTACCTAGTTACTAATTTACTAGGTAACCTAATTACCTAGTTACTAATTTACTAGGTAACCTAATTACCTAGTTACTAATTTACTAGGTAACCTAGTTACCTAGTTACTAATTTACTAGGTAACCTAGTTACCTAGTTACTAATTTACTAGGTAACTAGGTTACCTAGTTACTAATTTACTAGGTAACCTAATTACCTAGTTACTAATTTACTAGGTAACCTAGTTACCTAGTTACTATTAAACGTGTATATTTCAGGGAGGACTTAACTGGTTCGTTTAGTCACGTGCCGTCAGGAAAGCAGGAGTCTTATATTGTCAGATCAGACTTCAACAGAACAACATGTCCCTACCCAGACCATAAAACCAAAGACACCTTTCTTTAAGCATTTGTTATTTATACTTTTATATATTAGCTGGACAATTTGCAGAGGGGTATTATTTGGAACTGTTTTGTTACTTGTGTGAGGGGTTGCGTGTATGATTGAGGAAGTATATTGGTAATATTAATACCCTTCAGTACATCTACATGTACAATTACACATTAATCCCTTACTCCTTCATAAATCTAACCAAGTATGGAATCGACCCTTTAGAAAACGGCCTAAATTATGGGTTTTGAGGTACATCAACACAAAATTCTGGAATTAAGAAAAAGTTCAAACGATTGTCTACAGACCAGTTTTTAATTTCGTATTTTCGATATTCAGAAGTAAAGTTATGAACCGTTGAAAAATATTGATTTCATCATACAATAGAAATAAAATTTCAAACAATAATTCTGACACCCTACTGTACATTGTAGTGTACAGTAAACATAGTACTATATGATTGAAGAATTATTATATTAGTAAGCATTGAACTGCAATTGAATCACCGTTGGACAATTATTTTTCGTTATTTCATTTAAAACGATTGATTTTGATGAAACTATAATGTTTTTTAATGATAAAACGATTGAATTTGATTAAATACGATCATAGATTTGAATTCTGCGAGACTGTGTATCTTTCTCCCTCAATAGGTTAACAGTGAACGTAAAGTTTCACAAAACTGAAATTGTAAAAAGTCTATCATATCATGAAAATCTAGAGAAAGAAATGTTATACAACGATTCGTGGTGAGTGACAAACAAACGCTATTAGAATTTGAATAACGTTCTGGCCGAGTCACATGATGATTTTATAATTCTGATCTCTTATGTTCATATTCTGCTTCTAACTGACCAAGACTTGGAAAACACAACCAGTCAGTGGGGTCCAACAACCCCACTTAACTTTAAGTAGTAAAAATGTTAGTAAAAATGATTATGAAAATGATTAAAGATGTGTGTGAGCCATGTAGTAGATCTATTAACATTGGACAACCTTTACTAGAGTGTGAAAACTGTAATAATGCCATCCATACTAAGTGTTTCAAATCAACTAAATATTCATGCAAAAATATCTGTATGGGGTGGGGCCACGAAGCAACGTATAAGCTCACTATTTACTGCTCAGGGTACTGTCCGGTGATACTGATAGGCTGGAATACCTTGATAAGTTTAAGACTTGTGCTCGTATTAGGCCTATAGGACACCAGAAACTTGACCAAAAATTGTTCATAAAAGAGCACACTAAACCGATATTCAAGCATAATAATATCCAAAATCTCTATACTGTTATCTCGAGCTCTACAAGATATTTAAATTCCGTGCTCCAATATCCCTACATAAGGGTTACACATGTTCGACAAGGAAGCCCTGCCTACTTATCTGTCAGGCAGACCCACCTGACAACCACAATACTAGATCAACCAAAATATTTAACATTTTAACCCCAACGCTTTTTTAAAATAATTATTTTCCAAAAATTAAAACTGGCTGGCCACACACATCTAAACTAATTTCCCCTAGGCTAGTGTTTTCCAAGTCTTGTCCTGTGAGTAAAGTATGTGTGAGAATGTTTTGATAAAATAAAAACTTTCTCACACATAGAAAAAGTTCTGTTTCAACAAGACTGCAATCCTTAGTAACAACACTTTATTTGTCCCAACAATTTGTATCTGGTTCAAGTAAGAGCCTTGTCTCCAAAAACTCATCTGGACTAACGTTTCGGTGTGTGCAAAACCTTTCAAGCCCGCACTTTCCTTGCCCCGTTAGTTGCCTGTCCGTTTAGTACAACCTAATTAGCAGTCAAGGCCAGAAAGTCATACTCCAGATGAGCATTATATTTTCATTGTTATAAATTTGTTGATTCTGTAAAATTTGCTAAAATTAAATTTCTTGTTTCATTAGAATAGGACCTGTCGTGATATCATGGATCGCTTAGGTTCCACCAGGATTTGGTAGTCCTCATAATTCTGCGGCCTCTATGTATCGTTATCTCGCACGGCCACAACTCCTTAAGAATCTTATGAATTTGGCATGTGAAAATGTGCAGCCTTCCAGGCATCGATTGGGTCAACGAGGTGTCGTACGTCACCTCAAGAACGGGTAACAGGGAGCTGACCAGGTCATAACCCAGTTGATTGGGTCCGAGGTCACGTGATTAATCTGATTATGAGCCTGAGATCACGTGACTATGACGTCACCAGAGCTTGTTCTCCGTTTGTCGCTCATTGGACCAGGTTTGCTTGCATGCTTGTGAATGTGAGTGTAAGTAGAGCTATACTGTAGTTTATATCTAATTACCCTCTATAGAAACGCAGATTTATTTTCTTACAGAAAGCTAGAAATTTACCAAAATATCGACCTTATCATAAACTTATTTTGATGACTATTCCTGACCTAAAATTGCACGAGAAATCGATTAAACTTGGTTTCAGAACACAACAATGCCTCCTTATGGCTATGCTTTAAAACCCATGTTTTACCAATACAATCAACATTTTGATACTTTTGATTTATTAATAACAGGTAACAAATACGCAGAAAAAACCATCACACCTACATTGCATTCTTAACGGGTCGATTTCGAGTGACCAATAATCATCGTAATGATACGTCATGTATTCCTGATCATCATCAGCAATCAATAGACAGGAGCGGCGGTTGACAACGAAAATAGCGTCAACCATTGATTTAAAGCAACCGCCAGTCCTTAGTGCACTACATATTCTGTTATATTAGCAATTTTCATGACAGAGGTTGCAAAAAGGGGATCATCTTAAATTTAGTCGATCTCTCGGGATGAAATTGAAACATACGAAGGATATGGTATGAAACCAACCGTCACTTTGTGTTACTTATCGAGTCCTCCCCCTTGAATTCCACATCAATACTAATTATGCCGGTTGGATTGATTGACCTGGACTGTAGAACAACGTCAATATCTCCTGAGATACTGCAATAGTTGTCAACTTTAAACTTCAAAAACAATAGACAAATTCCTGAGAAGCTGCAACAGTTGTCAACTTTACACTTCAATAACAATAGACTTACAATTTCTATGATAGATTGATAGACCGCGCATTTCTAATTCTAATCCTTTGTCCTTCAGTGCCAGTTTGCAGTTCTTCATACTTTTTTGTTGTCCTTAAATTTTAACTTCATAAGAGAAGTGCAGATTAAGATATAATTTTTTCGAAAAACATTCAAGGCAAAATCTTTTCTACTATCATATATTGCAAAAATTTAAATTAACTTCGGATACAAGTTGTACATTGTACAATTATACTTTTTAATATATAGTAGCTAATATCACGCAGTCTTAAAAAACCGCGTTATAAAATAAAAAAGATACTTGACTTTTCAAACATTGTTCCAACAGTACCTTTTAATCTATCATTAGCATGCATTTGTACCGGCCACAGTTTTTTAGGCAGTGTAAGGTATGCTCTTACCCATATCAACAGTTATCACTTTTCAATAACCTTTCTGATCCATCTGCAGACCTGATTTTAAATCAGTGGTTTACGTTATTTTTGTGAATTCGACCCCTGTTGAAACGGTTATCACACTTTGTAACTGCATATGTATTGAGGATAGCTTAACAAATAAAAGGATCAGTAAATAAAATTGCCACAAGTGTGAAGTGTTTCTCTCACTCACTTTCGATAAGACATATTGGAAATTCTTACTTCCATAATATTCGGAATTTTTTTAACGCCGAAGAATATCGGAATTTTATCTTCAGACTGAAGTGTAGCACAGTTCAACTACCATACTATAAGTTATATCTTGATATCTTGATACAAGCCAGCAAGGTATATTGTCCTTGATACAAACAAACTACAGTGAAATTCTTATTTAGAACGGCCTTCTTTTACTTGAACATTTACAAATTGAAATTTAACAATTTGGATCATATGAACTAAACAATTCTCGCTCTTTTATGTGCGTTATAGTTAAACTGTGCATCAAAGTTTAACTACGCTTAAACTACAAGACTACAGGAGGAATGTTGGATAGGAATGTTGAGGAGGAGGAATGTTGAGACAAAATATGATCAGCACAGCTGTCCTTGTACAACTGCTCCACTTCCAGTTCACTAACATTCAGTTCTCTTTCAGTTTAAGTTCTTTGGGGGGTAATTAGATATAAACTACAGTACAGCTGAACTTACACTCACATTCACATACATTCACAAGCATGCAAGCTCACCTGGTCTGATGAGCGGGAAACGGAGAACAAGCTCTGGTGACGTCATAGTCACGTGACCTCAGGCTCATAATCACCTCAGACCCAATCAACTGGGATATGATCTGGTCAGCCCCCTGTTACCCGATCTTGAGGTGACGTACGACACCTCGTTGTCCCAATCAATGTCTGGAAGGCTGCAAATTTTCACATGCCAAATTCAGAAGATTTTTAAGGAGTTGTGCTAGATGCTCATGCCGGTACATAGAGGCCGCACAATTATGAGGACTACCAGATCCTGGTGGAACCTTAGCGATCCATGATATCACAACAGGCCCTACTGATTTTTGTCGATATCTCTACAAATAAGCATTGACCATTGAGAGCTTAAATTGCTTCTTAAGTTGTAGATAATTGTGTAGATAATTGTGACTTTTGCGGTTGTTTTAAGCTAAGATTCGAGTCCCTAAGACCTTCCTAGCTCGAGTTACCAAAATCGAGTGCTATTTTTGGCCCGCTGAGACAGTTTTTGTCGATATCTTTTAAACAAAGCACTGGAGACATTATATTGCTTTATGACTTGCATATAAATGTGGCTTTTGCAGTTATTTTAAACTAAAATTCAAGTCTCTGGGACGTTTAGGGACTGAGATAAAATTGCCAAAATTTACCTCATTTTACCTCATTTGGGCAGCCAAAAAGGGCAAAATTGGGATGAGGTAAAATGAGGTAAAGTGAGGTTGCCCATAGGCTTCAGCTTTTTTAATTTACTTGCTCTAATGATAGCTCCAAGATAGCTAAAGATGCTAGAATGTTGATTTTACAGAATCACCACAGCTAATAATTCTAAAATAAATAAATATATCTCCTGAGCTACTTTTATGACTTTTGATTAGTTACTTGAATTGAAGAGTTGTGAAATTAACATTAAATTTGGCCAACACTAGCTAAATGAAATTATTTTAACACAGTCTACAGTTCACCTGATACGCTTTTACCAAATTTAAGATATCACCTGTAGCTTCTTAGCAAAGACGTTTTGGTGAAGTTCAATTTCATTATATATCTCTAATATATTTTGTTGACCGAAACTACATCGAATAAAACTCCAAGTGCGTTCAGCATCTCAACTTTTAATTAGCCAATGCTTGTTGCCATAGCTTTCATAACGCCATACTTTTATTTTAAACCATTAACAGCGGTTTAACACAAAGGTAGCATGCTACTCTTTCTTCTGTCAATCCTATATTGGAAAGCAACCTGTGAGGTTTTCAGCTCTTATGAGGACCTTAGAAACGCCAATAAGATAGAAGATCATTTGGTGACATTGCTCTCTGAATATATTCACAATGAAAGAGAACGACTCGACACTTTGGAAAGGTTTAATCAGCATGTTGAGAACGGTAAAGACTACACGGATCCTGGTGACAATTACATAAGCTATCCTACCAATCAGTTTAATGTAATACACAGATTCGTTGCATATTGGAATAACCTAGAAAAATGGACAAAGAGTAGAAACGAAGACCTATCTTCAGTATTCAGAGAATACAAACAATTCTTTCCTGGACAGGAGGATGTCGATGGAGCAATAAAGGCTATACACCGTCTTCAGGATATTTACAAAATTAAAGCAAGTCACTTCTCTAGAGGGGACCCTTTAGTTCCTGAAGAGGGTTCTGGCAGGGGAGAACCTTTAAACGAGAAAGCTCTTCTGTTATTTGTAAAAACTGCCTACGAAAGTGAACAGTGGTTTAAGTGTGCAGGTTGGGCACAGCAAGCATATTACCAAATACAAACCCTTAAGCAATACAATCCCCCCACTTCAACTATGTGGTTTGAAATTGCAGACTATTTCTCATATTGTTTATACAAGGCTGGAGAAATACAGCATGCCATTGAGGTAACAGCTGACATTTTAGTTCACTACCCTCATGACCAACGCATTTTGGGAAACTTGGAACACTTTAATATCATCAGGAAAGAAAGACATATTAAAGATCAATCTACAAGCAAGAGAAGTGTTATTTCTGAACCTTTAGTGAATCTTGGTGAAGTAGAAGAAGAGGAAGTGGAGGTGACGTTTATTCCTAAATTATATCCGGGAGCAGACGAGACAGTCTTGACATGGGAGGACATTGAGAATGACATACAGGACAAATTCAACACAAATCGAGTAAGAAGGATGAAGAAATATAGGAAAATGTGTAAGGAAAATCCACCTCTCACTCCAAAGATGAAGAAACAGGTAGACGGACTCACATGTTATTACAAGCAGAATACGCCTAGGAGCTATTTAAAACCAATTAAGGTTGAAGTTGCATGGCCGTCTCCCCGTATCTTACTATTTCATGACATTATTAATGATGAAGAATCAGACATCCTGATAGGCCTTGCTAAACCCCTCCTGCGACGAGCTACTGTCTATAACAAGAGTACAGGAAAAGGAGAAAGTACCGAGAACAGAGTAAGTAAGACAGCTTGGTTATACGATAACTTAGCTAAAGACAAGGAACAGATTGTTCGCAGGGTGAATCGCAGAATGGAAGATGCAACTGAACTGAGTCATGAGTATGCTGAACCTCAGCAGGTCAATAACTATGGTATGGGGGGTCAATATGAACCACACTACGATATGAGTACTCTCTACGGTCAGGAAGTTCAGAAGCGTAACCCAACTGTGTCAGGTAATATCACAGCCACCATGTTGGATCGCACAGCCACCATATTGGTGTACTTACGTGAACCAGATGCAGGAGGTGCTACAATATTTACGGATAGTGGTGCCAGGTTAGTTGCTAAAAAGAATTCAGCAGCATTTTGGTACAATATTTTACCAAACGGTGATCCCGACCTGATCACCCGGCATGCTGGTTGTCCTGTTTTAGCCGGTACGAAGTGGGTCATGAACAAGTGGTTCCACCATAACGATCAGATCTTCACTCGCCCTTGTGATGTACAGCAATTCAAACGAGAAAAAGAATCAAAACTATACAACGGGAAGTATACTGTTTGATTAATTTGTATGGAAATCTTACGGAAAGCATAAAATAGTGTTTAAGTTTTTGAATATATAGTTTGCAAGCTGTAGTGCTAGGTTGACAGTATAGCTTATCTTCTAACCAATAAATTCATGAACTAGTTTTTTGTTGGTTTTCAGTATTTTACCCTTTAATTTCATATCGTTCCTGCATATTGTTGGTCTTTAGATAAAAACAGATTCTTTTAGTTTTCAAGATTATAAATTATCAATCTCTTATTTCACTGTTTATTTTGTTCAATAAACTGCATATGTATTGAGGAAAGCTTTACAAATAAAGACACACTTATTTGTGTCTTTGTCCAGTAAGACACATTGGAAATTCTTACTTCCATAAGATTCGGAATTTTTTTAACGCCAAAGAATATCGGAATTTTATCTTCAGACTAAAGTGTAGCACAGTTCAACTACAATACTATAAGTTATATCTTGATACAAGCCATCAAGGTATATTGATACAAACAAACTACAGCGAAATTCTTATTTAGAACGGCCTTCTTTTACTTGAACATTAATTACAAATTTAAATTTAACAATTTGGATCATATGAACTAAACAATCATCGCTCTTTTAGTTTTTACAGGGTGCATCACAGTTTAACTACGCTTAAACTACGAGACTACAGATACAAGTAAGCAGACAAGGAGGAATGTTGAGACCAAATATGATCAGCACAGCTGTCCTTATATAGCTGCTCCACTTCCAGTTCACTAACATTCAATTAGATATAAATTACAGTACAGCTGTCTTACACTCACATTCACAATCATGCAAGCTGACCTGGTCCAATGAGCGGGAAACAGAGAAGGAGCTCTGGTGACGTCATAGTCACGTGACCTCAGGCTCATAATCACGTGACCTCAGACCCAATCAACTGGGTTCTGGCCTGGTCAGCTCCCTGTTACCCGATCTTGAGGTGACGTACGACACCTCGTTGTCCCAATCAATGTCTGGAAGGCTGCACATTTTCACATGCCAAATTTATAAGATTCTTAAGGAGTTGTGTGAGATGACGATACATATAAGAGGCCGCAGAGTTATGAGGACTGCCAGATCCTGTTGGAACCTAAGCGATCCATGATATCACGACAGGCCCTAAAGCACCAATTATATCAATATTTTATGTATAATTTGAGGTGATAATTAAACTAACGACAGATGTTCTCAGACTTTAGATTGATCATTTTATTGACTGTCTAGGTTCTGCTTCATTAAGCATCGCGCGGAGTCATGGATAATGAAAATGTCGAGTAAATCAAAAACATTTATTTCGAGTTCTAGATCACTCCAGACGTGTCAAATACCAATGACGATGTGTTATCAAGCTCGTTAGAAAACAAATTCTTAGGCAATATTCAGACAACTTTTAATATATATGTATAATGTACATATATATATATAATTTTGGAGAATAATGGTTCTGTCCCTGACTTGATTCAAAATTGGAGTTAGTTCATTCTTCCAGACCGTCAGTTACATTTTGTCAAAGTCTTTGTTAAAATATGTTCGTTTTTTTCCAAGGATGTCAAAATCGGAATCATTTATGGGTTCTTTTGCGATAGTCAAAACGCGACAACTAGCGCTGGATGGCGACAACTAGCGCTATCCAGCGCTAGTTGTCGCCATCCAGCGCTAGTTGTCGCTATCCAGCGCTGGATAACGCTGGCCAGCGCAAAATATATATGTTCAATAATTGTCGCTATCCAGCGCTAGTTGTCGCCATCCAGCGCTAGTTGTCGCCATCCAGCGCTAGTTGTCGCTATCCAGCGCTAGTTGTCGCTGGCTATGCGACACTATCGCACGCGATAGTTTGTGATGGCCAGCGCAACTGGCCATCGCAGAAAACAGTTCGATAACTAGCGCTGGATAGCGACAACTAGCGCTGGATAGCGATAACTAGCGCTGGCCAGCGCTGGCCAGCGCTAAGCGATAGCCAGCGATGGCCAGCGCTGGCCATCGATATCCAGCGCAAAATTTTTGCGCTATTACTCGTCAGCTAGCGTCAGCTAGCGCTAACCAGCGCTAACCAGCGCTAGCCAGCGCTAACCAGCGCTAGCCAGCGCTAACCAGCGCTAGCCAGCGCTAGCTGACGAGTAATATCGTAACTATATTGCGCTGGCTGACGAGTAATACTAATATCAAGCGTGCTAAATCACTCTACAGTCGATCTTCGAGATTGTTCTAAAAGGGCCCCCGATGGTTGTGTCCAACTTCAATCGATGTATTTTCGGACGCTAATTCCGAATCAACCCCCATGGGCCCATGACATAGGGTTAAAATGCTCTCCTGACGAGATATTGGCGAAAAACTGTACATGTATCGATCACGTGATATGACCGTATAAGGAAGTTAGTCTAATTTCTCGTTATTGTTAGGGTTTCAGCATATGTTTTTGTTAAGGATTGGGTTAGGGTTAGGGTTGGGATCAGATTAGCAATTAGAGGGTTGGGGTTTCGAAATTAAGTCGTTCAGAACCAGCTAGAGTCAGAGAATGGGTTAAAAAAGGCACGTGACAGTCAAGTGTAAAGTGATTAATCATCATCCGAGTAATATCGGCATCGCAAGTATATGATTTTGATACATTGCGCTGGCTAGCGCTGGTTACCGCTGGCTAGCGCTGGCTAGCGCTGGATAGCGACAACTAGCGCTGGCTAGCGCTGGCCAGCGCTGGCTAACGCTGGATAGCGACAACTAGCGCTGGCTAGCGCTGGCCAGCGCTAGCTGACGAGTAATAGCGCAAAAATTTTGCGCTGAATATCGATGGCCAGCGCTGGCCAGCGCTGGCTATCGCTTAGCGCTGGTCAGCGCTGGCCAGCGCTAGTTGTCGCTATCCAGCGCTAGTTGTCGCTATCCAGCGCTAGTTATCGAACTGTTTTCTGCGATGGCCAGTTGCGCTGGCCATCGCAAACTATCGCGTGCGACAGTGTCGCATAGCCAGCGACAACTAGCGCTGGATAGCGACAACTAGCGCTGGATGGCGACAACTAGCGCTGGATGGCGACAACTAGCGCTGGATAGCGACAATTATCGAACATATATATTTTGCGCTGGCCAGCGTTATCCAGCGCTGGATAGCGACAACTTGCGCTGGATGGCGACAACTAGCGCTGGATAGCGCTAGTTGTCGCCATCCAGCGCTAGTTGTCGCGTTTTGACTATCGCAAAAGACCCCATTTATGTACAATGTACAGCATACGTAGTTCTTTGCCAAGCAAAATTACAACAACAAGCTTAACGTAAATTTATAAAAGTACAAACACAACTGTAGTAGTGAATATTCCATATTCATAAAAACATGCATATTATTTTGCGAATAATCTTTGATTGTTAACTCGGTTTCGTGTCGCGCTGAAGATTTTCGTATAAAGTAAAACACTAATTTACCGTGGAGTTTGGGGAAAGGAAACCGCTGCAGTAAATTTGTGTTTTAAGCTGTACCGTATACTGTAGTCTCTGCTTTGTTGTCGTTACCGTATAACTATAAGTTTACAGAGCACTTGGATTAATCATAATGGGAGTAAATTATGAACAATGAATGTTGCGGATGCAGGTGCTCGTCATAAGACTTCCCTCAGTAACATAAACAACAGCTTTGTCTCGGTCGGCCTTGCTGTGCTCTACCATGCAAAAGTTCCCAATACGATATCACTGGTAAGTAGCTCATTGCTCAAGATGTCTCATGATGCAGATACACGCGATGAGTACGTGTGCACATTGTGTGGCAGCATGATATTACCACCGTGGCACTGTACAACTTGTTAAACACTCAATATCATCTACTTTATGATTTTCAAACTTTCTTATAGTTGTCCTGTTCGAGAACGTGCTGCGTTATTTCACAGCTTTTGATTTTTGTCGCACTTATAATGTTTTATTATTTTATTACTTAAATAATATGTATACGATGAACGGAGGAGAATGATTTAATTCAGTAAAACTTCACAAATCCTGTCTATTCGTGTTATTGGATCGCATTAAACGGGTTGAACGTAGCAGTACTAAGTACGTACACGCCTGTAACTTTTTTTAGAGAGATCTGAGCCGTAGCTGGAAGTGGATCAATAGTTTTACAGATTTTATGAAATTAAAATCATTTCACATTCGATCTATGTCGGCAAAACGGTAATCGAAAGTTGCAGCTAACCAACAATTTGCTTTCCGTTTAGATTACATTGTCACCTAACTAATTTATCTGAATTTGATAAACTCCAAAATTTGTTATTTACACTTAAAGATTAGTCAAAATAGTTTGTATTAAAAGAAGCCCAGTAAATATAGTGACCTAATTTAGGGAAATTGACTTTAATCGGCGCATGTTTGCCGTATGCCGGTATGCTGTGAAAACAGGCCCGGAAAATAATTACATAATTTATCTTATGTCTGCCAGACAAAATTATTTCAGTTGTGAGCTTTGTACGGTGCATATTTGACATCGTAATTTTGTTCAATTTGGCTGTATTTTCACTTATACAAGCGTATTTCCCATATACGTTCACTAAAAAGGGAAACAACCCATTTCTAACTTTTTAATAATGGTTGCACACATTCCAAAAAAACCGTTGTACCGTTGTGTATCTTGAAAATAATTAATTTAAAGACTTGTGTTGAAAATTACCTGCAATGCATCTACCAACTAAATTAATTACACCGGGGATATTGCAAAGTTTCTTCGAATCGGCTGACTAAATTCATTATATCGGAGTAATTGTAAGAAATATGATATCGGTCCCCTATATAGTAGTCTATAGGTATAGTGGTACTGTGTAGGATGATTACTAATACTACTACTCAACATTGCATTAGTTGTAGATTTAACTTTTAAGTTATCTTTACGTTAAACTTGCAATAATACGTTAAAAACGTGGTATAATGTATAATGTATATTGTACTACCCTACTTTTTATTCGTGCCGTATATCAGTAACCACCTAATTGCGATTTAAAGCTGTGTACAAAATATATAATGTATATCGTAATTACTAGTCGTATCGTGGTAACTCTCTAAAGAGCATTATCTACCGTTGCTGTTTCTATATACTGGCTACATACAGTGTACATTTTACAAATGTACAGTATACCTACATATTTGCATGTAGTTGTGCTAATGGTTGTAATGATTCTAGAAAGCAATTTGTTTGTTTTTGGCACACGAATTTTACTGTATTCATCTCCAAAATGAGCATCAGTTTGTCGATATCTGTAATTCTCGAAGCATCAGTTTTTTACTCAAATATAAAGTAGTATATGATTGTGTAGATATTTGAGGTAGTCCTGCCAGAACAGCAGTTAGTTAGCACTAGAAAACTAATTGTAGAATGTGTAATCGGTTGAAGCTAGCGTTTTACAAAGGGACGTTAAAACTAGACCATGAAATTGGGAGATTAGGATCGGTCGTCATATATGAGTATTTGGGGCCAGAATACAGTCACGATAGGCCTGCTACGGTCACCATACAGCATCTATTAGGCCATCATACGGCCTATATAAGGCCACTATAATACAGCCTCTACACGGCCATCACCTCTATAATACGGTCACTATTAATATGGCGTGACCATATTATAATATGGCCACGCTAGACAGCCGGTTATATCAGACCCCTGCAGCACATTTGTCTGCAGAATGTGTCTTTTTAGCACCTTGACAGCAAGCCACTATACGGCCACTATACGGCCACTATACGGCCACTATACGGCCACTATACGGCCATCATACGGCCATACTAGACAGCCGTAGTGTAATATGGTAAGCTGGTTGCAGCAGTTTTAACGTAGTCATATTTTAGGCTTTTTAGATCTTTTAGAATATTCTAGTATAAGTGTTAAATAACCGTTAGGATTAGTGTAAGATTAGATTAAATTAGTGTAATAGATTATGGATGGTTTTGCGGAGGAAGACACGTGTTAGTCAGGTTAGCTAGTTAAGTTAGGTTATTGGACAGACTGGGCCGCGCGGTATGTGTCTTTTTAGCACCGGCCTTGACAGCAGGTAATCTGTTTTGAAATCTCGGACTTCTGTTCAACTCCCCACTGGTAGTACCACATCTGATAAAGAGACCTGGGCGATCTAAAATACGTTTTAACCGCGTCGTTGCATTAATAATAATTAATACTTTTGAGTTTCTTTTTAGTAGTTAGCACTCGAAAACTAATATAGAATGTGTTTTACAAAGTTTGAGGCTAGTGTTTTACAAAGTAAGGATAAACTATGATCAAACTGGAAATTGGGGGATTAGGTTCGGCTATATCAAACGGGCTACGACCACTATGGGGCCATCATACTGCCACTATACGGCCATTATACGGCAACTATACGGCCACTATACGGCCTCTATACCGCCACTATACGGCCACTATACGGCCATTATACGGCAACTATACGGCCACTATACGGCCACTATACTGCCACTATATGGCCAACATACGGCCACTATACAGCCAAGGTGCTGAAACGATGGCAGGAACAATAGAGGAGAGAATAGAGGATATACTTCGAGCCACTATACGGCCACTATACGGCCACTATATGGCCACTATATGGCCACTATATGGCCACTATACGGCCATCATACGCCCTCTATACGGCCACTATTATACGGTCACTATATGGCCACTATATGGCCACTAAACGGCCATGCTAGACAGCCGGTTATCTCAGACCTCTGCAGCAAGTGTGTCTTTTCAGCACCTTGACAGCAGGTAATCTGTTTTGAAATCTCAGACTTCTGTTCAACTCCCCACTGGTAGTACCACATCTGATGAAGAGACCAGTGTCCTTTGTAATTCTCATATTAACAGCTGTGCTAATTTGTGGTTCCCACCTTCAATTTACAATATCACCTGTTTCTGAAGTATAATATAAGTGAACAATAAGAATCTCACATACTGTATCTGGGCGATCTAAAATATGTTTTAACCATGTCCTTGCATTAATAATAATAAATACTTTTAAGTTTCTTTTTCGGAAGTAGCTTTTGGATTTAATAATACATTTCGACATCGTTATTCTAAAAATACCTCAACGAGACTTCAAATTAACGAGTACTGTATTTGGTGACCTCGCCGGAAGTTGGCAATTTCTCATCTTATTTTCTGATTTTATACCGTTTACATAATTATTAATTAGTGAGATTTACATGAGATAAAATGAAATAATTTGACGCTGTTCAGATGAGTCATATTTCAAGCTTTAAAATATGATAATCGTGCGATATTATATCATCAAGTTTGGGTTACAGTGTAGGGTTGTTTTATTGCAAAATGTGGGTCATTCTGGTAACGGAATATTGAAAACAATAGTCGGGTCAATTTCCTTTCGCCATACTCCTAAACGTTTATGAAGGAGCACAATTTAAATTGGTATAGCCATGGAAATGAGCATCTCTAAGCAGTTTAAATAGGGAAATTGTAAATTTCATTGTTACCAGCTGCTGCTACCATTTACTCTTTTTGACTCTCTCACCTTAAAATAGCGAAATTAAATAATTAGTTTGTACATTTACAAGTTGTTCTTGCAAGATCGTGTCACGTCATCAAATCATCTTACTATATATACATATATTTTATATATAATATGTACTATACAAAAAGTCATAACAAATTTCATAACAAAATTAGTTCATACGACGACAAACTTTTATAGTAAATACCGTACAGTCCTAAAACTACTACAAGACTAAATATACTACACCGACACATGATACAGAAGCATGTAGGTATGTATCTAGTGTGGAGTGAAAGTGGTTTTTTAGTTACAAGTACATAATAACAGGGTGTAACATGTTTTATACTTTACAGACAGGGGATCGTCTACACATGTAGTGATATTTAGTGATATTTATAGGTTTTGTTTACTTTCTGAGTAGTACAGGGACCACATCTCACACACGCACACTTCCGCCTCGCATTCAACACACTTACCCTTAACCTCAATCAAACCATATTTGGCTCTCACGTTTCGCACTTCTCATTGGTCAGTACCATTCCCGCCATTTTCACTCCACACTAGATACATACCTACACACTTCACTTCATGCACCTGTTCACCGTTGTAGCATTCCATGCTTCTGTATCATGTGTAGTATGTATATTTAGTCTTGTATTAGTTTTAGGACTGTACCGTTTGTACTATAAAAGTTTGTCGTCGTATGAACTAATTTTGTTATGAAATAAATTAATGTACACAAATTTTGCCTCAGATATATGTTTTTTACGTTTTGAATTTGTAACATTTGTTTTTAGATCATGAATACGATGTAGTTACATTGAAACGTCGAGTAAACTCATTTTCCTTAATAAGAGCATGTTTACCTGTCGCAGTAACCGGGATTTCTCATATAATTTGCACGTGGGCGGTCGTACAGATATACAAAGATAATCTTCCGAATTATAATTAAGATAAAATGAGACCTAATGATACATATGTATATCTGATACCATTTTAGCATTTTATTGACACAACGACATCCTCCCCTCCTCCCCTCCTCCCCTCCTCCCCTCCTCCCCTCCTCCCCTCCTCCCCTCCTCCCCTCCTCCCCTCCTCCCCTCCTCCCCTCCTCCCCTCCTCCCCTCCTCCCCTCCTCCCCTCCTCCCCTCCTCCCCTCCTTCCCCTCCTCCCCTCCTCCCCTCCTCCCCTCCTCCCCTCCTCCCCTCCTCCCCTCCTCCCCTCCTCCCCTCCTCCCCTCCTCCCCTCCTCCCCTCCTCCCCTCCTCCCCTCCTTCCCTCCTCCCCTCCTCCCCTCCTCCCCTCCTCCCCTCCTCCCCTCCTCCCCTCCTCCCCTCCTCCCCTCCTCCCCTCCTCCCCTCCTCCCCTCCTCCCCTCCTCCCCTCCTCCCCTCTTCCCCTCCTCCCCTCTTCCCCTCCTCCCCTCCTCCCCTCTTCCCCTCCTCCCCTCTTCCCCTCCTCCCCTCCTCCCCTCTTCCCCTCCTCCCCTCCTCCCCACTCTTACAACTAACACCCCGTAAGTAGGCAGGTAAGATGGCAGGAACAATAGAGGAGAGAATAGAGGAGATACTCCGAGCGCTGAAGGGACGTCACCCTGGTCAGGAGGAGTTCATGCAGGCTGTAGAGGAGGTGCTGGTGTCTCTGAAACCTCTCTTTGAGAACCAGGGAGAGGAGGATTACCTGGGAGCCTTCAGTGGTAAGTGGGGTGTACTATATGTGTTAGGGTCATCTTAAACTGTCAGACAATGAACTGTCGGTGCAAATTTCACGTTTTTTAACACTGTGTTGGTAGAAGTAATACGGCATTTCTGATTTCTGACGTCGATCATAAATTTGAAATGTCTTAAAATGTAATTTAGCAATCTATTTCCTCAGTGATTGCTGAGCCGGAGAGAGTGATCAAGTTTAGAGTACAGTATCCAACCTTCGGACCTGAAGGAGCCGAATTACACACTACAACTGGTGGGTGCTATTCTGTTTTTAGGAGTAAATTAAATAAAGCATCAAAATCAAAAATTAATTACCACAAGAATTCATTATAAGTTTATGTTTTATTTTTATATATATCGCCCGATTAATAATCACATTTATTATTTATCAGTTATATAGAGGTTAAGAGTAATTATGTATTTTTTAAATCTTTGATAATATTTATTTTTGAAGTAAACATTGGCCAGTAAACAAAGCTGGTCCCCAATCAATCAAACAACGATGCATTGAATTTAGTTTGGAAAATACCACTGAAAATAGTTTTTGGTTGAAGTTAACATGAAACATTGCTTTATCATTGTTATGGAATACATTCACTAAACTTGAGTGCAGTATAGCTGTTTCCAGTCGTAAAGTTAAGCAGGGATGTCAGAGCAAGGATTACGCAGTAAAATTGTAGGTGACCCATCCTGGCTAGGGGTTTCATATTTAGCAAAGTTTCCATATTCATGTTATTATTATGTTGCGAATAATAAATCATGTGATTCTAAGAGAAATTTTCTTTAAATTATTCAATATCGACTATTTCAATTCTTAATTTGTAGTAAATGATGAAAATAAACTAATCAAATCAACTATTGAACTGCTCTATTAGTATTATGGTAAGTATTATGGTAAATTTAATGGTACTGTATAAGTAGCAGTGAAAAGAAGAGCAAACGGCACAGCTGTATTAGTGTGTTAATGAACGAATTGTAAAGTTCTATCAGCCTAATATTCACTGGATTTAACGTTTCCGGCTTATAATTTATTACATAATAATGTGAGATAATATTACTAGGTTCGTTGCAATTAGCAACTTCTTATCATGGTCGTTCCTCATATTCAAAGAATATTATTTATTCGCATAATAATATGAGGCAATTCAGTAGTGTGGCATAACACGGTTAAGGCACGGTTAAGGCACGGTTAAGGCACGGTTAAGGCACAGTTAAGGCACGGTTAAGGCACAAGGGTTACATAAGGCACGGTTCTTAAGGCACGGTTAACGCACGGTTAACGCACGGTTAAGGCACGGTTAAGGCACAAACTGCCCAAAAGCAACCATTGTGGTCGCCTAAGGCACGGTTAACGCACGGTTGGGGAAATATAACCTATAAACATACAAGTGGTTAACTAAGGCACATGATCTGAATGTGACGATCTGTAAATTTTACAGTGCGATTCCCGCTATGAATAAATTTTGTAATTGTAAAGCAACAGCCCTGCTTCGTTTGACCGTCCTATATTTGAAATCCTTATCTCGATTAACGATCTCTTCAAGTAACAAGGCTCTTCAAATTTAGTTAACATCTCTTAGAGTTGTATATAAACGCAGCTTTATTCAACACAACCATCCCATCTTTTCATTGTCTACTCTTAAAAATACTACTACTTTACTCACCATGGTAACTCGAAGAGGAACTCGACACTCTGCTGCCGCCCCCATCCCTAAATGCCTTCACTGTGGCGCTAGTGGCCATATTGCCACCATATGCCCAAGGACTACCAACACTCCTACCCCTCCTTTCCTGACCTGTAACCACTGTATCCGGACTTGCAGAAGTGGATGGAGCGACGAGCCAGAGGGTCATCAGATGATCGTTGTAGTCGATCCCTGTCAAACACACGCTACTCCTGTAGTCAGACCGACAAGATCCAACCCTGCACCTACAAATTCTCGTACCACCGCTGTTCGTCCTACCAGACCTCCTCCTCCTCCCACACCTATTGTTCCTGCTTCCAATACCAACGCCGCTCCTACCGCTCCTACCGCTCCTACCAGTTTGTGCCTTAACCGTGCCTTAACCGTGCCTTAACCGTGCGTTAACCGTGCCTTAAGAACTGTGCCTTATGTAACCCTTGTGCCTTAACCGTGCCTTAACCGTGCCTTAACCGTGCCTTAACTGTGCTTCAACCGTGCCTTAACCGTGCGTTAACCGTGTTATGCCACACTACTGGCAATTCAGTAGTGTGCATAACACGGTTAAGGCACGGTTAAGGCACGGTTAAGGCACAGTTAAGGCACGGTTAAGGCACGGTTAAGGCACGGTTAAGGCACAAGGGTTACATAAGGCACGGTTCTTAAGGCACGGTTAACGCACGGTTAACGCACGGTTAAGGCACAAACTGCCCAATATGATAATATGATACAAATTATTGTTAGGGGTCGTTCACATATTACGTAATCAGTCAAGGAGGAGGGGGGTTTCCAAATGATTACGCTAGTGTAATTTTAAATTCCATTCAGTCTTTATTCTCTGCTCAAAAGAAAGCTATTCGCGCCACTGATTCAGAATATCATAACTATTTTTACGACAAAGAAAAACGTAAACTACCATCTCACACAAAATCCATCTTCAACAAAATAGGAATTTTGGCTCTTCCTAATCTCATTGCTAAAAGCTGTCTAACTTTGATGCACAAGGTTTTTATATGGGAGTAGCACCATCGAGTATCTGTAGTATATTTGAAACATCACCGCTTAGACAAACGGAAAGGAGAAATCCAAAGTATTTTGAAATTAAGTTCAACAGATTGCGCATCACCGATTATAGCATCTCTAGACTCTAACGTAGGACCACGATTATATATTATATAACAACACGATGAACGAAATAAATAAAATCCTTCCCTTCAACGTACCTAAGTTACAAGATAAGTTTATTAATTCATACAAGGACAAGATTGTACGTTACTTACTGGACAAACAAAAACTTGACCTAAAAAACCTTTCGTGGACGGACAAGAAATTTGTCCTTTACAACTTTTAAACAAAATGTTAGCTAAATATAACAGCTGTAAGAATCCTGAACGTTAGTGCAGTCAAATAAATGAACTGCGATAATGCATTTGACAGTCAGTCACTGTAATTTATTCTGCAACTTATTTTTCAACTTTCACTGCCACACTTAGGCTTATCTTGCCTACACATTTTTTTTAAACGAAATTCCTTGCGCACTGCGTACTAAAATAACTTGGATTTCTACCGCTTTGATAAAATGACTACAAGAAGATGGGGAGTTAATATTGTTGATTTATATAATATAGATTATTTATTCTTTAGTGTAGATTAACTTTATTTCTATATATTTTACTAAGTGTGAAGGATCAACCATACGTTATTGATATTGTTGACATATTTAATGATAAATTGATATAATGATAAATGATTGTAATATTTTCATTGAGGCACATGCCACCCCATCGCGGGTTTACTACTTTTTACACAATAGCTATATGAAAACTGATTACGGAGAGGGGAGGGGTGTTAAAAATTGTCCAAAATGTGATAACGCATTTTCAAAATTTTACTGACACCAGTACCGATGTCCCACCTGACTATTCCCCTAATGACGATGATTTATCATACACTCCACCCTACCAACCTCCCTCACCCTTTCGAGACCAAAGAACTCACAGTAGAGAAAACAACCTACTGTCCCGAAGAAACAATGGATTCAGCATGACTTCCTCGGTTTCTCGAGCTCAGACCTCCACTCAAGCTCAGAACTCCAACTTCACCAGGACCCAGAACTCCGACTTCACTCGTCAAACTTCAGGATCCACCACGCCCTCAAACGTGTTCAAGACGACCCTCATCTCAGACTCAATCCTGAGACATGTCCAGGGTATGGACACCAAGAATGCCCTCGGAAAGAACCATGAATTGACCCTAATCAATAAGCGGGACACAGGTGGACTTAAAGACCAACATGTCAAAGACGAATTATTAAGAACACAACCTGATTTCATCTATGTTCACCTAGGAGTCAATGATGCCAACCAACAGTTCGACCTAAGAGTAAGTCTCGACAACATATTTCAATTTTCACTATTTGTAGAGGAATCCCTGATAGGTACAAAGTTATTCTTTTCAATGCCACTAATGACATCTGACAACGAAGCAAACGCAAGGATTGGTGAGATAAGGGATGCAATTTGGGAATTTGTGACCGTGACTAATAAAAACGAACGAAAACCCTTCAAAGAGCGGTCTTTGTACTATAACCCCAACGCCAACTTCATGCATGATAACCATCTGACAGGAGAGTATCACACGAACGATGGAGTCCACCTTTCAACAAGAGGCAAAGAGGTCATTCTAGGAAACTTCCGTCACAGTATCCATGAAATGACAAGATTGCTTCTCAACAAGCCAAAGAAAATCCGCTCTACAGGAGGATTGGAACCTTCTCCTCTTAGTCGAACGTGATTACACTCACATATTATGTTTTCATTTATACACATAATACCATGACTAGAAACACACACAAAAATACACAGGTTTCAATAAATAAAAATAGCATAAAAATACTCTCTTGGAATATCCAATCGCCATCATCAGTAGATGGGAGCAAATTTGAAATAGAATCATTTCAAAATGTTATCAAAGATCATGACTTAGCCTGTCTTCAGGAAATTAGGAGAGAGGTTCACTTGGTAGGATATCGATCAATCTGCAACATAAGGAAAGACGGTAAATCAGGAGGTGTCGGTATCCTCATTAAAAATGAGCTTATTGAAGGGATTGAGTTTATCAAGAATACAGAGTGTTCAGACTACCTAGTTTGTCGACTAGACAAGGATTTCTTTAACCTATCAGAAGATACATTCATAGTTAACGTTTACATTAGACCATTTAATTCATCAGCCTCAAACCCGACTGACAATGGCAAAGATGCTTTAAAAAACATTGAAGACGTTGTGAACGAACTTCGGGAGGAGGGCGAAGTCATACTGTGTGGGGACTTTAACTCTCGTATAGGACAAAAAACGGGTATGATAAGAGAAGACTCAACCAACGTTGTTCCCTTACCAGACGATTATGAGCCTGACAACTTTCTCCCCCGAAACTCACTAGACTCTATCACAAATACTTACGGTACACACTTTCTTAACCTAGTCAAACATAACCAACTCACTATTCTGAATGGCCGTACCCTAGGAGATCTTGTAGGAAACTTCACAAGTATCCAAAAAAATGGGTGCAGCGTTATTGATTACATTGCAGTGACCAACTCCACAAAGATCAGAATCAACTACTTCAAAATCTTGACATTCACCGAACATTCTGATCATAGGCCCCTCAGTACTGAATTAAAATGCAATAGATTCGCGATCAACCAATGTGCCCCATTACAGGACACATATCAGACAGCGCCAACCAGATACATTATCAACGAAGAGAACAAAGACGACTTTTTCGAAGCTCAGTCAGAAAATCTATCATTGACCTTAATCCAAGAACTTCAATCGAACATCGACTTACTCACCAATCAAAATATTTTAGCAGACAATGTCCGTAATTATGAAACTGAACTTAAAGACATTAACAAACGACTTTCAGAACATCTCCGCGACATGGCCTCGAAGTGTTTCAAACAAACCAAACCACCCAAAAAATCTCACACCTCAAACAAACCTTGGTTTAACTGGAAAACGAGATTAGGTAAAAGAGAATTTCGTAAAGCTACAGATGCAACCTCAAAATTCCCGTCAAACAACCTTATACGTGAAAACTATTATCTTGTCAAGGGTAGCTATAAGCGTTTGAAGAACTCTGCCAAAAACGAATTCTTCGCACGTATGAATGAGGATATAGAGGGGGGGAAAATTCTCAACTGGCAATCTTTCAAAAAACTAAAAAATCAGAAAAAGGAAACTTTAAATTTTGACAGTCATGATATGAATAGATTCGAGACTTTTTTTGGTAACCTATATTCTGATAACCACAAAACAATAAATGAAAATAAAAAAGTTTCTATGATTGATCAAGCTGACTTGATAAATCAAGGTGCAACTCATCCTGAGTCACTCAACAGCTTAATCACCACAACAGAACTTGACTCCAGTATAAAATCCCTCAAAAATGGTAAAGCTTCCTCACTCGACATGATTAATAACGAAATTATAAAATCTCTGGACACCAATCATAAATTGATTATGTTGAACCTCTTTAACGCCTGCTTCTCACAAGGAATTTATCCCTGGAACGTCAGCATTATATCTCCACTTCATAAAAAGGGAAATAAATCGGATCCTGATAACTACCGTGCAGTTGCTGTCAGCAGTGTCATAGGAAAACTCTTCTCAACTATTCTCTTAGAAAGACTCATTCACTTCCGTTCTGAAAACTGCCCTGATCCACCTAACCAACTAGGCTTCACAAAGAAAGCTCAAACATACGATCACATACTAACCATGAAAACTATAGCATCAAAATATAAACTTTTGGGGAAACCTGTATATGCAGTATTTGTTGATTTTAAAAAAGCATTCGACTCAGTCTGCCGTCAAGCCCTTTTCCTCAAACTCGCAAAAAATGGCATAACTGGAAACTTCTACAATGTCCTCAAAAATATGTACTCAAACTCGTACGCTTACATAAAATTATCTGGTCATCTCAGTAAACGCTTTCAGATACGTAAAGGTACAGAACAAGGTCACCCACTCTCACCTGACCTTTTTAAAGTTTTTCTCAGTGATATGTCCTGCCTCCTAGATTTTCCAAATTGCCCCGTACTTTCAAATATTACTGTTAGCCACCTGCTGTGGGCGGATGACCTTATACTCCTTTCACTCGACCAGGAAACCACCCAAATGCAACTTAATATTCTCGGTAATTTTTGTAAGGAGTGGGGCATTGAAATCAATGAACTCAAAACTCAAGCAGTCATCTTTGGTAAGAAAGCGTTAAAACAGGACGTACAAAACATAAAATTTACACTCAACGGATCTAATCTTGAAATTGTTGACAGTTATTGTTACCTTGGATTTGAACTTCATCAATCGGGTCAAGTGCAGATCGCTCAACAAAACCTTAAAACCAAAGCAATGCGTGCATTTTTTGGCCTGAAAAGGGTTGTCATGCGTTCAAAGTTATCTTTTAAAGCACTCCTTACACTGTTCGACTCTCTCATCAAGCCCATTTTATTATATGGTGCTCCAATATGGACACCCACTAGTACGATCAACAAATCTCTCTGCAAAACGATTAACTCGACAGAAGCAACCGCTACTAACTTACTTAAAAAAATCAGCGCATCTCTGCAAGAAAGAGTGCATATTTCATTCATAAAATGGGCATTGGGAGTCCATCGTAAAGCATCAAATGTAGGTGTATGGGGAGAAACAGGGAGAATTCCTCTGATTTATCAATCAATTCGCTTAACATTAAATTACTTCAAAAGGCTAAATACAAAATCAAAGTCGAATTCGTTTGTTACTGCAGCCGTAAAAGAACAAAAATCACTAAACTTACCTTGGTATCGATACATAAAACCACTCCTTGAACTAGATGAAATTTACAAACTAGATCACGTAACCGCGCACCGAATTCTCAATACAAATGCAGCCAACAAAGCCAAGCCCAACCCTGTAAGTGATCACAAATTTTTAAAAGACTCCCTCAAAAATCAGTCAAATTTCAGTCAATGTATCGAACCACTATGCAGCAAAAAGTATAGAATTCCTAACATCATCGAAGCTCTAACCAATCAATTCAAAAAATGTTGGGAATATCAGAAATCTACTTCTTCCAAACTCTCATTCTATCACTCAATCAAACACACCTTTAAACGAGAGCCCTACTTACACTTATGCAAAGGCTTCTCTCGTCGTTATAGCACCACAAAACTTAGAATCAGCGCCCATGATCTCCATATTGAAAAAGGCAGATACTCCAACACACCCCGTGAGCAAAGACTATGTGCGTGGTGTCAATCAAGTATGGGCGTCGAGACAATCGAAGACGAGTCACATGTTCTTTACATATGTGACTTGTATTCAAAACAGAGGTCGAAATTAGTCAAAAATCTCTCTCAAATGCCACTCATTGAAATAAGCACTGAAATCACTGACTCAAGCAATATCAATGAAACAAATCTCAAAGTCCATCTTATGGAAATTTTGTCTCCTAACTCAACTGTAATTCCTCAAAATCACCAGAGCCTCCATATTCACTGCCACCGTTCACTTAATATTCAACCAAACACCCCACAGTATATTCAATTTCAAGAAAGGCGCTCCTATGCTGTCAATTGTGTGTGCACTTATTTCCTTCGCTGCTCCGAAGAGCGAAATAGCTTCGCCGAAGATATGCGTCAACGTAATTCAAATGCACGAAACTTAAACAATTTTACTATCAATTTGGTGAGAACCTCGCGAATTAGTCATAATTAAGATTTAAGGATAACCCTGGCCCTGACTTCAAGGAAAGATGAATGTTTTCATTAATCTCTGTACAATTATGACGGTCCATGATAATGGATCTATAATTTAATTTTAATCCTGTGTAATCCTGTGTAATCCTGTGTAATCCAGGGCATCAACTTTAACGCGACTTTCCGCAAAAACCGTAAAAGATATACAACTGAAACCGTTTTGACTGGGTCAAATGCTTTAATGGCCTTCAAATCAGCATGAAAAAATTAAAAATTGGCCAAGGAATAAGAATTTTAGTGCCCAAAATTTGGACTCCCAAGTGGTGTCAAAAACGCGAATTAAATAGGTATTATAATAATTATTTTATTCTCTCGAGTCTTGACACCACTTTAGGGTAGACGGGTTCCTGCTAGTGTATTGAAGGCTGACGGACAACTAGGAACCTGTCAATTTTACCTAATTAACTAATTAACATGCAAGCTTGGGAAATCCAATCAGCTCCGACAACTAGGAACCAATTATTACATATCCCTGACAACTAGGAACCTCTGGAGATACTTTAAACATTCAGGTTTCCACTGATTTCACAGCTGTGCTGTATATATTTCTGCACTGTTCAGAATCGCATTCATCACAGCTTTCTCAAAATCAATCATAATTGTACCAGTGTCTACCGGTACCAGCGTAGCAAGGTTCCGGGCTGTTCAGCAGCTTTTCGCTTAAGTGAGGAGAGGACTTCACGCTTCTGTGGAGCAGTGTTGTTAGCAGCGTTTTTGTGGAGTTTGGAGCAAAGGGATAAAGAGGACACTTGGTGGGAGGGTTGTGCTTCCGGCATCGCCAAGCAGAGTAGATGGCTGTATCTTTAGCTTTCTTTCTGGAGTAGATGTACCCGTCCGTGTCCACCAGCTCAATAGTTATTATATATAATATACTAAAATAATATATACATAATATACTAGAATAATCTCAAAATGTGTGTGGGAGCTTGTGTAATTTACTTTAAAGCGGTTAGAGTTATGGAACTGTATAAATTCGACAAACTCTGAAGAAGCAAATATCGTAGGTTCTTTAAACAGCCGGTGGTAAGTGGTTTAATTCATGGTTTAGAAAATACTATTTCACACCTAGCAGTTCTTTCTGTTTGGAATGGTAATAATTAAAAATTATAAAACTAACTTGAAGATTAACTCTTTGTACTAGATACTTCATAACCAAATATTGCTCATCCTACCATTAGACGAACTAAATATTAGCCTCAAAACTCAAAAGTCTGTTTCTTCTCAAGTCGGTCTCCTCTCAAGTCTGTCTCTCACAAGTCTGTCTCTTCTTCTCTTCTTCGATTTACAAATTTACCTACCGATCTAATTGTCCCTGACATACTATATGATAAAGTGGAAAATGTTCCGGTAAGAAGGTGCCTGGCAGCGGCAAATGTGTCCCCAGTGCCTCTCAGTAGAAGGGTGAGAGGGGTGAGTGTGGAACAAATCAGTGCACAGGTCGACAGGGAGAAGTATATCGCACTCAAATCACTCCATGGCAATGCTGTTTGTTGAATTTTTAGCAAGACTTCGTAGCTGGCCTGTGAGCCAAGGTAACCTTTTTGGCCATCAGCTATCAACCATGTTATTATGGACACTGCTGATGTGATCACGTAGATGCTGGTCAATAGGAAAATGGTCAGGCTGGCCTTTAAAACAGTATCAACTACTTCATTTGACTGCCCCGCCGTATTAAGGTGATTCAATGCACGGCGAGCACGTGTTTTATGCAGTGAACACAGCTGCACTATCATCAACACAAAACAAAGCAATGCAGGCAGAGCAGTGGGTAAAATGAACTGAACCAGGTTGCCAAGTTGGTAGGCGAGATAGCTTGGACCATTATCTTCCTTCTCCATGGTCAGGAGAACCAATCCAAATCCTGGCTGACCCTTCATAATCATCGTCTTCACCATAAGAATTTGATTTTTCGTCCCCCTTTTTTCAGCAAACTGCCACAGGTCAATCCCAAGAATGAGCATCCAAATCAACATGTACACAAGGGTGCACACAGTGAGGGATTTCCTTTTGATCAGGTAGAAAGGTTGAGCAATGTTAATGCACCGGACTATTCCCAAGATGCAGTTCATGAAGACGCTCATCTTTACAGCTATGGCGGTCAAAAAATAGATGATGTAGGCAGGCACTACCATATCAGATATTTCATCGCCTTTTGAAATCAGTAGATACAAAATGGGGCTCTGAAGAAGAACTCCTAATCCTACGAAGAAGTCAGCTATTCCATTTCGGAGATAGAGGGTTTGTATTAGGCCAAGTTTGGTGGCACGTGATTTAACAAACCTGAAGTATGCTATGGTCATACTAAGGACAATGCAACAGATGGAGACCAATATATTTACTGTTGTTAGAGTCATCAAGCTGGCTTTATCAGAACCTTCCATCGATTGATTACTGTCATCATTGACAACTGGAACGAAGGTCAAATTGTCGTTTTCTTGAATAGTCTCATTTGTTTTATGATAAGAGCTGGCACTCTGGGAGGAGAGTACACAATGTACTGTAGTTACCATAGTTATCAGCATGAGTCTGGTAACCACCATCATTCTAGATAAACCCATGACAGATGCTTGCTTGCAAATTACCAACACAAATGATAAACAAGGATAAATAGTATGGTTGTTGATGTGAACAAAAAGGCTAGCACTGAATCTTGCAACGAATAATTTCAATTTGGTCTGATTGGAGGACGTACTTGAAACTGTCTAATTGAGTCGTGTATTATCATTTAGTGTCATGATTTGCTGCTTCTTCCATTCAAACTTCTGATTGTTTCTGAATAGACTCAGTGGAGACGGATTCTAATGGATATTAGCACTTAGCAGGAACCCGTCTAACCCTAAAGTGGTGTCAAGACTCAAGAGACTAAAATAATTATTACCTATTTAATTCGCGTTTTTGACACCACTTGGGAGTCCAAATTTTCGGCACTAAAATTCTTATTACTTGGCCTATTTTTTATTTTTTCATGCTGATTTGAAGGCCATTAAAGCATTTGACCCAGTCAAAAAAGTTTCAGTTGTATATCTTTTACGGTTTTTGCAGAAAGTCGCGTTAAAGTTGATGCCGTGGTGTCAGAAAAATGGCATGGATATATACATATATATATCAGTTACCATGTCTTTTATCTAATTTTTATCAGCAGATTTATAAATCTGCTGTTCATTTGTAGTTATTACCTTGCTAGTTATGAGTAAATTTTTGCCTTCCATCAATTGAGTGCAGCTTTCAGTTTTAAAATTTTCAGTTTATTCAGATTTTTCGTTTTCGATATTGCAAATTTTTAATAAATCATGTTCAGATTATGGTGATAATGGATGTAAAGGTACTTCAACCGAATTAACAATCCAACCGTGTGTATGACGTGTCCCAGTAGCCAATCATAATATATGTATTTCTACCGGTGGCACATACTGGATGGCGGTTAGATGAGTACACTACTCTCACAAGCATCTCGAGTCTCTCGGTGATCCTGCCTCCACACCACACTCAGTCTGGACTCCCTTCCGGCCGACCGAACTATTTTCCTAATATCTCCTAATATAACTTTGATCGAACAAGCCTAAATTCATGATGCACTATAAACTTGATTTGAGACAGAAATTTTAGACAATTTATCTGCTTACGTGTAATTTCAAACTCTTATCAGTTACCATGTCTTTTATCTAATTTTTATCAGCAGATTTATAAATCTGCTGTTCATTTGTAGTTATTACCTTGCTAGTTATGAGTAAATTTTTGCCTTCCATCAATTGAGTGCAGCTTTCAGTTTTAAAATTTTCAGTTTATTCAGATTTTTCGTTTTCGATATTGCAAATTTTTAATAAATCATGTTCAGATTATGGTGATAATGGATGTAAAGGTACTTCAACCGAATTAACAATCCAACCGTGTGTATGACGTGTCCCAGTAGCTAATCATAATATATGTATTTCTACCGGTGGCACATACTGGATGGCGGTTAGATGAGTACACTACTCTCACAAGCATCTCGAGTCTCTCGGTGATCCTGCCTCCACACCACACTCAGTCTGGACTCCCTTCCGGCCGACCGAACTATTTTCCTAATATCTCCTAATATAACTTTGATCGAACAAGCCTAAATTCATGATGCACTATAAACTTGATTTGAGACAGAAATTTTAGACAATTTATCTGCTTACGTGTAATTTCAAACTCTTATCAGTTACCATGTCTTTTATCTAATTTTTATCAGCAGATTTATAAATCTGCTGTTCATTTGTAGTTATTACCTTGCTAGTTATGAGTAAATTTTTGCCTTCCATCAATTGAGTGCAGCTTTCAGTTTTAAAATTTTCAGTTTATTCAGATTTTTCGTTTTCGATATTGCAAATTTTTAATAAATCATGTTCAGATTATGGTGATAATGGATGTAAAGGTACTTCAACCGAATTAACAATCCAACCGTGTGTATGACGTGTCCCAGTAGCCAATCATAATATATGTATTTCTACCGGTGGCACATACTGGATTGCGGTTAGATGAGTACACTACTCTCACAAGCATCTCGAGTCTCTCGGTGATCCTGCCTCCACACCACACTCAGTCTGGACTCCCTTCCGGCCGACCGAACTATTTTCCTAATATCTCCTAATATAACTTTGATCGAACAAGCCTAAATTCATGATGCACTATAAACTTGATTTGAGACAGAAATTTTAGACAATTTATCTGCTTACGTGTAATTTCAAACTCTTATCAGTTACCATGTCTTTTATCTAATTTTTATCAGCAGATTTATAAATCTGCTGTTCATTTGTAGTTATTACCTTGCTAGTTATGAGTAAATTTTTGCCTTCCATCAATTGAGTGCAGCTTTCAGTTTTAAAATTTTCAGTTTATTCAGATTTTTCGTTTTCGATATTGCAAATTTTTAATAAATCATGTTCAGATTATGGTGATAATGGATGTAAAGGTACTTCAACCGAATTAACAATCCAACCGTGTGTATGACGTGTCCCAGTAGCCAATCATAATATATGTATTTCTACCGGTGGCACATACTGGATTGCGGTTAGATGAGTACACTACTCTCACAAGCATCTCGAGTCTCTCGGTGATCCTGCCTCCACACCACACTCAGTCTGGACTCCCTTCCGGCCGACCGAACTATTTTCCTAATATCTCCTAATATAACTTTGATCGAACAAGCCTAAATTCATGATGCACTATAAACTTGATTTGAGACAGAAATTTTAGACAATTTATCTGCTTACGTGTAATTTCAAACTCTTATCAGTTACCATGTCTTTTATCTAATTTTTATCAGCAGATTTATAAATCTGCTGTTCATTTGTAGTTATTACCTTGCTAGTTATGAGTAAATTTTTGCCTTCCATCAATTGAGTGCAGCTTTCAGTTTTAAAATTTTCAGTTTATTCAGATTTTTCGTTTTCGATATTGCAAATTTTTAATAAATCATGTTCAGATTATGGTGATAATGGATGTAAAGGTACTTCAACCGAATTAACAATCCAACCGTGTGTATGACGTGTCCCAGTAGCTAATCATAATATATGTATTTCTACCGGTGGCACATACTGGATGGCGGTTAGATGAGTACACTACTCTCACAAGCATCTCGAGTCTCTCGGTGATCCTGCCTCCACACCACACTCAGTCTGGACTCCCTTCCGGCCGACCGAACTATTTTCCTAATATCTCCTAATATAACTTTGATCGAACAAGCCTAAATTCATGATGCACTATAAACTTGATTTGAGACAGAAATTTTAGACAATTTATCTGCTTACGTGTAATTTCAAACTCTTATCAGTTACCATGTCTTTTATCTAATTTTTATCAGCAGATTTATAAATCTGCTGTTCATTTGTAGTTATTACCTTGCTAGTTATGAGTAAATTTTTGCCTTCCATCAATTGAGTGCAGCTTTCAGTTTTAAAATTTTCAGTTTATTCAGATTTTTCGTTTTCGATATTGCAAATTTTTAATAAATCATGTTCAGATTATGGTGATAATGGATGTAAAGGTACTTCAACCGAATTAACAATCCAACCGTGTGTATGACGTGTCCCAGTAGCTAATCATAATATATGTATTTCTACCGGTGGCACATACTGGATGGCGGTTAGATGAGTACACTACTCTCACAAGCATCTCGAGTCTCTCGGTGATCCTGCCTCCACACCACACTCAGTCTGGACTCCCTTCCGGCCGACCGAACTATTTTCCTAATATCTCCTAATATAACTTTGATCGAACAAGCCTAAATTCATGATGCACTATAAACTTGATTTGAGACAGAAATTTTAGACAATTTATCTGCTTACGTGTAATTTCAAACTCTTATCAGTTACCATGTCTTTTATCTAATTTTTATCAGCAGATTTATAAATCTGCTGTTCATTTGTAGTTATTACCTTGCTAGTTATGAGTAAATTTTTGCCTTCCATCAATTGAGTGCAGCTTTCAGTTTTAAAATTTTCAGTTTATTCAGATTTTTCGTTTTCGATATTGCAAATTTTTAATAAATCATGTTCAGATTATGGTGATAATGGATGTAAAGGTACTTCAACCGAATTAACAATCCAACCGTGTGTATGACGTGTCCCAGTAGCCAATCATAATATACATATATATATATATCGTCTCGCTTTATATATAGTAAGATGAGATCTGCCATAAGTCCCATTGCAATTGTATCTTACTGTTCACTGTTCCAGGTTACAGAGTTCAGTTCAACTCAGCTCTGGGTCCCTACAAAGGGGGTCTCCGCTTCCACCCTTCAGTCTCTGAGAGTATTATCAAGTTCCTGGGGTTCGAGCAGATCTTCAAGAACGCACTCACTAACCTGCCTATTGGTGGCGGGAAAGGGGGATGTGTCTTCGATCCTAAGGTTAAACAATCTGATACACGCTCTAGTGCATTACAATCATTTAAACGTTGAGAATTGGCTTACAGTTAAAAGCTCGCGTTCTTCAGTTCATAGATTGGAGAGCTGCTCAACTGCTATCCGATTGCAGCTGACTATTAACAAACACTGATTACACTACATTAATACTCAAAACTCTTCCACCAGGGTAAGAGTGACAGCGAAGTGAGGATGCTGTGTGAACACTTCATGAAGGGGCTTTACAGACACATTGGACCCAACCTGGACGTACCTGCTGGTGATATTGGAGTAGGAGGACGAGAAATAGGGTGAGTAGGGGGACGAGAAATAGGGTAATTAGGAAGACAAGAAATAGGGTGAGTACTGAGTAGGAGGACGAGAAATAGGATGAGTAGGGGGACGAGAAATAGGGTGAGATTATTTTGGGTTTACTTACACATCTGGCACCTGGGTACAATGTACATACACTGATTATATCTTTAGCTGTATCTTTCCTAAATTGCGGTTTGAAGCCCTGGTTGCTAGGTAACTAGGGTTACTAAAGCCCTGGTTTTATTGTACTTATTTGAGTATTCTCCCTCACAGCTACATGTACGGAGAGTATGTAAGACTGAAGGGGCAGCCTGACATGGGAGTACTGACGGGGAAGAGTACAGACTTTGGGGGTAGCAAACTAAGACCTGAAGCTACAGGATACGGACTCGTTTATATTACTTTGGTAAGAGTTCTTGAGTAACGTCTGACGATAGTGAAGATTCCATTTCGATTCAACCAGAAAACTACCACCGTTCAGACTATTAAATTATATTGTATGCGGACCATATCTCTCCTTTTCTTGTTAAAGTTTGACCCAATCACAGGAAGCATTGAAGAAGTACAACCACTACAGATATCTACCTGAAGAGAGGAGAGCTGGAGTTGCTGAAAACTGTTTCAAAGGTAGGTACTGATCACAGATCTGCATAAGAATCACTAGTTCACACTGCTCGGGTAAAAAGTTGTCGGCTTTACATTTCATTGGTGCAAATCTGATTATATTACCTTCTGAGAAGAAAGTCATTACCTTACTAGAGCTAGTACTCGCTTCTCAGAACTCAGAAGCGAGTCATTACCTTCTCGGAGGCAAGTTACGTAACATCCTTGTGGAATTAACGCGAATTTAAAATAATCTACATTGAAAAGATAGCACTTCGTTGTAATCGTTTCAGTGCTTTATAATTATAGTCACTGAACAGTGTACCCCTAACCCCAGGTTTGAAAGTGCTGATTAGCGGCTCTGGGAATGTAGCCCAGTTCGCTGCCCAGAAAGTAATGGAACTAGGAGGTCAGGTGTGCTCTTTCTCTGACTCTACTGGAACCATCACCTCCACTGAAGGTATATCATGTTATATTTGATCGAATCCCTTTTGTTATCCAGTTATTTAGAGTTCTCTAATGAGGGTTGCCAACTTAATCGCTCTCCTTTACAATGAGTTGGAGAGTGTTAAGAACCCTCCTCTAATCCTGTAATATTACCAGGTTTCAGTGAGGACCAGCTGAAGGAACTGTTCCATCTGAAGAACGTGAAGAGAGGAAGAGTAAGTGAAATGAGTACTGCTGAAGGGTTGGAATATCACGCCGGGAAATCCGTCTGGGAACTAGGTGAGCTGGGTTTAAGGATTTGTGTTTATTCCTTATTTTCTAATTTTACCGGGGACCTCTGGCTTTTTTGCTCATAAACAGATTGACAATGCGGCGGAATGCAGGCTGAGCGCCGCCCAGTAATTTCTAAATAGGCTCCTTGGGGTTTTATTAACTCATACTTTTCAACTACTTAACCATCAGGTCTGAACTGTGATATAGCTCTGCCCTCTGCTACTCAGAACGAGATAACGTTGGAGGGAGCAAAGAACCTTGCAGCGGGGGGTTGCTGGTGTGTGGCTGAAGGTTGGTGTTATGTAGTTTGTGATAAACTTTAGAGAGCAATTTAAACGCAGTAGTCTTGACTGCTATAAATCATTAAGTCCTGATAACCTGCATATGCCAAAAATATGTTTAAAAAACCAATGCGAAGAAAAAAACATTGCCAATGTTTCTGAAAGCAATTAATTACTTAATCTTACAATAGGAGCAAACATGCCGACAACCAACGAAGCAGTAGACTACCTGAAAACTAAAGTTGACATCTACATTCCTGCTAAGGCGGCTAATGCTGGTGGGGTGGCTACTTCAGCTTTGGAGATGGCTCAGAACTCTGCCAGGCTGTTCTGGTCCAGTGAGGAGGTCAGTTAAAATCTAAACACCACCATTACCTCATCAGAAGCTAGTCATTATCTTCTCAGAAGCGAGTACTCGCTTTACTCGCTTCTGAGAAGCTAGAACTAGTATATCTGAGACGCGATTATAACTAGCGTCTGAGAAGGTAATGATTGCTTCTGAGGGGGTATTAGCTACCTGGGAGCATGGAGTGCCTCCTAAGAAGCTAATGATTTTTAACTGGGTTAGTTTGATTCAAATATTTAATATAAGCGTCTGATGAAAATTCGAATTGTATGGAGGATCAACCAATTAGATATTAATCTGCAGTTTTTATGAAATCGAATGCTGTTTTAGGTGGACGAGAAACTAAACGGAATCATGACGAACATTTTTGCTACAGCTTACAAAACCGCACAGGAATTTGATAGACCTTGGGACTTACAATTTGGAGCAAACGCTGCCGGCTTCCTTAAAGTGTACAAAGCGTACAAAGCCATGGGATATCTTAAATTCTAAGACACCTTTAATATGATAGTATATATGGGTATAAGGTGTGAAACACTTATGGGACAATGCAAGATATTGACTTTTTATGACCAAACCATATGCGATTCGCATAATTTCAATTAATGTTAACGTTTTAGTTGTATAATATTAATATAAGGAATGATTCTATTTCAGTTTTGATTTTATTGATATAAAAAGTAAGTCTGAGGACTGTACAAAATCGTTTCGAACTTGGTGATCAGTGCAGATGATGTCTATTGGTAATGCCAAAACCCCGATATAAGTTTTCTGTACGCACTACAGCATCCTTTTGTGGTCGAAAAACGTTCAATCTAACGGCAAAATCTGAGTTTGAGAAAATGATAGCACCTCTGACCGCACTACCAATTCATGGTCCCTTTTTCTATAAATGTCGGTTCAGGACAGATTACTGCAGCGCTGAAATCTTTTGAAGGAGGCAGTACTGAAACGAAGATGACGATATTGTATAGTAATAACTGTTACTAGTCTGGGACGAAACGGAATCTCGTTAGCTTTTCGTGTTAAAAGCGATTTCTCAACGGTTATCACCTCTCTAGATGATTCTTAAAACATTTGGACTTCATTGCATTTTTGAAATAAATGCAATGAGGGCGTTTTCGGCCACACCCTTTTTCAGTGTTTCGCGGTCACTTGAATTTTTGTATTTCGGCTCAGGAAGGTCTTAAAGACTATTCCGATACACCAAAATGTGCCTAATAGCCCCATTTATTTACAACTTATGAAGCAACATATACCTTAAAATGCTTTGTTTCGGAAATATGGCCGAAAAATGGTTTTTGGCTTGACGCAGTTCATAATTTCCGTGATTTTTGGCATTTCCGCCTAGGAAGGTCGTAGAGACTATTCTGATACACTAAAATGTACATAATGGCCACATTTATATACAACTTATGAAGCAACATATACCCTAAAAGGCTTATTTTCGGAAATGTGGCTGAAAAACGGATTTTTGCCTAGCGAACAATGACAGTATTCACAAATGGGCTATTGGACTGTTAACTATAAGAAAGGTCTTAAAGACTCATGAGCAACATAACATTTGTCACATGATGTAAGATGACTCACTTTGTGTCCAGAAACACCTACAAAAATTGGAGAATGGTCTACTTTATTGGGCATCTCTCTTAATGGGCAGCCCAGCAGCATACTTGTGTCTTACGAAAGGGTAATTTTTCAAAATTACGGTTTCTTTAGTAAAGATCAAAGTAAAGGTCAAAGGGTCAGTTGCTAACAGCAAATTGTTTGCAATTGCCGACTCATGAACATCATATACTCAAAAACGTTCACTTTAGGAGTGATTAGTAAATAAGTTTAACTACTGCATGATTTGTGAAAACTCCAACAATTTTTCATTGGCACCAATTTAGCCAAAATGTAAAAATTCAACTTTTAATTTATTCATTCCATAAAACCATAATATGTATCAAGACTCTTAGAATACCGGACCTAAAATAATTCGGCACTGGATCCGGACCCCACTGTATAATTATAATTGACTTCACAGCCTCGACCAATATTGGTCTGTGATCGCTGGATTGAGATCTGTTGGCTGCAGTTTAATTTAGCTCATTTACCATTTAAATAGTAATACCGCAGTGGTTTGGTTCGCATCGTATCATCGCATGATAATGTGTGTCATTCCCTCGTTTTTTAATCAAGTGGTTACTTATAGCTAGTTTTTTTTGTTATCACAGCTGCCTCGAGATCTTATCTAGGGCACTAATACATTAGTACTAGAACATTAGAACTGTAATTCTAAAACTTCAGATTAAGATTACTTGGCTGAATGGCAGGGTTCGAGATTCGACTCTAAAACGCTCAGTTTAGGAGTGATTAGTAGATTTTACTACTGCATGATATGCGAAAACTCCAACTAGACAAGGATCATGCTTAATCAAAGTGTTCCTCGACTTGAACTTAAGTCTTGTAACCTACTGGAGTTTGGGCCACTGAATCGAATACGACCTGATATAAATTTTAGGATGTCGGGAAATTCATTAAGATTTTTATTCTTTGGTTTTTCAATTGTGCTACGAATCCGAGTTTGAGTTGATAACACCGAATTTCCTGTTTGACTCTCAAATCTAGGTAAACTATAGGTAAAAATATAATATTAATCATATTAAGCTAAAATGTACTAATCTTTGTATTCTAAATGGGGAAAAGAAGAAACATTGTCAGGCAGTCGAGAAAATTGTCAGTCAGGCTATATGGCAGCTTTGTAGATGTTGTGACTATGCTAGTAGTGGTCCCAGGCTTGCGACCACTACTAGAGAGGAACGAAGGCTTAGGTTCCTCTTTTTGGCTCTGAGATCCAACTTTAAGATCGGACTTCGGAGATCCTCGCGTCGGAGATCATGTAAGTGTAACATCAGTACCGGAGATCAGACTTTTTTGCTTGATATTGGACCTATAAATCTAATTATGTATTCGAAACAGCACGGGATGTAACCAAGGTTAATTTAGATAAGATATACCAGCTTTCGGGGTTGCAAGACCCCATGAAAGGCAGGCAGAGCATCTTAAATCCTCATGCTATCCTCACGTTGACCATCTAGGTCCATACCCCAGCCTCTCATTAAAAAACAGCTATTGGGCCCGATATCCGTCCCTTGTCCCGTAGTGCCCCGTAAGTAAGAGATCGTTCAGATTTTGGTCATTTAGACCCCCTCCCCGATCTAAAATCCACTTTACCCAAAGCTTGAAAAATTTCACATGTGAAACCTAAATAGCAAAATTAGCATCTCGAGACCTTCTATTATATAAACCCCGTGATCCTACTATAAGCTTATAACTTATTAGGCATTGCATGCCGAAATTAAGATTCACCTCAACTGGTGACATGAACCTGGTATGTTACCTGAATGCCCTCAGTCAAATCTCGAACCCTGCTAATGCTATTCTGCCAAGTTACCTTAATCTAAGGTTCTAGAATTACAGTTCTAATGTTCTAGTATTAGTATAGTGCCCATGCCCCAGATAAGATCTCGAGGCAGCTCACAGCTGTAATAACAGAAGAACTAGCCAGTCACCACTTGATTAAAAAACGAGGGAATGACACGCATTATCATACGATGGGAAAATCTATGCGACTGAAAAAAAGAATATTGGGTCATTATGAAGTGGGAACCAAACCACTGCGGTATTATAGGAAATTAGCTAAATTAAACTGCGGCCAACAGATCTCAATCCAGGGATTACAGATCAATATTGGTCGAGGCAGCAAAATCAATCATAATTATAAAGTGGGGTACTGGTCAGCGGTCAAGGAACAATCTGGCCCGGATCCAGTGCCGATTTATTTAAGGTCCGGTATTCTTGGTACATATATCATGGTTTCATGGCATGAATAAATAAAAAGTTTGAAGTTGAATTTTGGTCAACACATTTTATTTAAGTTGGTGCCAAGGAAAAATTGTTGGAGTAGTCACAAATCATGTAGTAGTTATTTACTAATGACTCCTAAAGTGAGCGTTTTTGAGTATATGATGTGCATGAGTCGGCAATTGGGAACAATTTGCTGTTAGCAGCCGATCCTTTGACCTTAACAAACCGTAATTTTAAAAATTGCCCTTCCGTAAGACACAAATATGCTGCTGTCCTGGCCCATTAAGAGAGATGCCCAATAGAGTAGACCATTCTCCAATTTTTGTAGGTGTTTCTGGACACAAAGTGAGTCATCTTACATCATGTGACAAATGTTATGTTGCTCATGAGTCTTTAAGACCTTTCTAGTTAACAGCCCAATAGCCTATTTGTGAATACTGTCATTGTTCGCTCGGCAAAAATCCGTTTTTCAGCCACATTTCCGAAAATAAGCCTTTTAGGGTATATGTTGCTTCATAAGTTGTATATAAATGTGGCCATTATGTACATTTTAGTGTATCAGAATAGTCTCTACGACCTTCCTAGACGGAAATGCCAAAAATCACGGAAATTATGAACTTCGTCAAGCCAAAAACCATTTTTCGGCCATATTTACGAAACGAAGCATTTTAAGGTATATGTTGCTTCATAAGTTGTATATAAATGGGGCTATTAGGCACATTTTGGTGTATCGGAATAGTCTTTAAGACCTTCCTGAGCCGAAATACAAAAATTCGAGTGACCGCGAAACACTGAAAAAGGGTGTGGCCGAAAACGCCCTCATTGCATTTATTTCAAAAATGCAATGAAGTCCAAATGTTTTAAGAATCATCTAGAGAGGTGATGACCGTTGAGAAATCGCTTTTAACACGAAAAGCTAACGAGATAGCCTTTTAGAACGGTTGGGATCCGACTATACGTCAGTGCATGCATATTCTATGAACTCGATCAACCTGCGCGCGCCGCACCGCCGCGCGCCCGGCCCCGGCCGGGCGCGCCGGTCTATTGTCAAAATCGCGCGAAACTCATTGTAGTTTTATTGCTTCAACGGCAATGCGCCTTACGTAAATCACACCAGAAAAGGACTTTCTTTAGAGATACTTCCTTGTGTTTGAAGTGGTATCTCAAATTTGGCTCATTTTAATTCTTCAAAACTTGCCCAAATAGTTCATCTTACTTTCTGAAAAGTTTTGAGAAAATCGTATTGTCAGATTTCAAGAAAACGACCGCATTCCAAATATAGTTCCGCGGAACATATGGAACGGAAATTTCGACTCTAAGTAGGACGCATTGGTCGATGTAAGAATGGTATATAAACCTATATATAAGTTTTAATAATCGTTGTCAGAAGAGGAGAGAGATAAGTAAAGACAGAGAAGAAAAATAGAAACTCTTGGATAAGTGTAAGAAAATAAAATATACAGAACGAAATAGCAACATTTAGGAAGCCAACTCTCAAATACTACAGTTAACAGGTTAACTTACATGGGATTGTTTAACGGAATGCAATTTGTTTAAATTCATAATTTTTAGATAATTATTAAATACTCAAAACTTATTCTTTTTCAAGAAAATGTCCGTTTTTGCACGTAAAAAGGGAGCGTGTTTGAAAATATGTCCGATAGATAATATTACGTCAAATTGAATTGAATGAATGATAGAAAAATTTAAAAATCGATTTCAAACAAATTTCAATAATTATCACTATCTAACAATCTGCTCAATATTCATTAATTATTCTATTTTCTACAACTAGAAACAAACAATGTATCGAACAGCATGGCTTGAACAGTTCACAGTAACATATAAACTTATAAACACGTAATTTTATCTCGGAATGTCTCTTTTTGCTAAAATAATAGAAACTCAGTGCCTTATCAAGTTTTTTTGCATGCAATGTAAAGGTCTAAAGCTAGTTGTAATCTATTTCTTCTTAGATTTGGTGTTTTGTCCGTTGGCTTGTTCGGCGGTAGCTCGCTCCAAGTCCTCTTTTTTCTTCTTTATTGCAGCTAAATCGTCCTCCTATAGTAAAGAAATTTGTTAATTTATTATTTAAAATAACAAACTCCAAATCCCCGAGTAGGTAGTTAGAAATTAGATTCTGGAAATTCTTTAAATCAAAAAATTGTATCGCAATTTTCCGTTCTACTAGTACTAATAATGATTACATAAATTGTTTGGTAGGAACCACAAAATAATAAAGTTGTAACTAGGGTTACTAGTTGCTGGTAACTGGTCGGTAGCTAACTAAGGATACTCGTTGCTAGGCAACTAAGGTTACTTACAAGTTTCTTTCTGTCCTCATCCAATCTCTTCTTTTCCTCGTTGTTTTCTTTCCTCAGACCTTCATACTTAGCAGCCAGCTGAAGTCATTGTATTACAGCCAAAATGAAGATATAATAGCAGATTTAAATTAAAGTTACGATAGTCAAAAATAATAATTGTAGTACTATATAATTGCTGATTTACATTAAACACAGTAACAATGATACAAAACAATCATAAATCAATAAAGTAACTACAACTTAAAAACGCTTTAAATAACAAAGTAATAAAAGTAACTGACCTCCTTCTCGTTCCTCTTGAGCTCTAGATCCTTCTCCCTGACTTTATTAACAAAGTTCTGTCTCATTTCATTCTCTATTCTCTGTAACTCCTCGAGGTGCTCCGCTCTCTTCTGTTCGTACGTCTCTTGTAGACTGAAGTTAAATTAAGTTGAATCAAAGAAGTTAATTAAGTTAAGTTAAATTATACTTTTGTAAGTTCAACTACTTCCTTATCAATTATATGATTCCAGAACCCCTCCTGTTCTTGTAGGGTGAATGAGGGCTCAGAGTGTTTTTAAACAAACAGATTATCATCAGATATAAAGTTTTTGCTCCTTTTATATGTATTATATAAACAAATATAATGTATAATGTATAATGTATAAACAAATAACTAAATAAGAGAAACCTACCTAACTGGATGAGCGCCATCGTCAGTGATACCCATCTGCTTCAGTTTACCTCGTCGGTACAACTCGTAGTGTTTCCTGTGTGTCACCTGTAATAATACACTTGTAAAGAGGGCTATTTGGAGAGTATTTATACAGGTAGGTATACAATTTCTTGTGCAACGAACAAAATTTCTGGTATATTTAATGTACTAATATGAACCATGTTTGGTCATGTGATCAGATGAATGTACAGTATTCTCATACATAAAATTTGCCTCGACTAACGAGTTTAAGTGTAGAAATGGTCGACATCAAAGTAATTTATTTAACAAATTAATATGCTACTTTAATTCTAGAGATTTAAGCTTAAGAAATGTCAAGAACCCTTTTAAAATTATGGATTTTGCCTTGAAAAGGAAAAAGTGGCGACTGGCGGGCACTGGCGACTTATTGTTTTAACATGCCGGATTCGTTTTGATTTTGTTATGTATCCTAAATATTAGAGCCGAGTAAGGTTATCATATAAGTTCTCACTTAACGACACAACACTATAGACTAATAAACTTACAAACAGAATGGTCTTATTAAGTTATTATTGGTCAAAATTATTGGATGGTTGATATTAACTTATTAACCCTTCTGGTATTTTATTTTGTTAGTTCTTTTTAGAGGGGGGAGAATACTCCCCTTGTTTTTAAATAAATGTTTAATTAATTATGAAAAATTATTTGTACAATATCAACATTATAAAACAGTGAAATTTGAACATAATAATATGTATAATATTCAAATATTATTATTTGCTCAAATTTATTGTTTATAGTAGTGTTGAAAGTGTTAAAACTGATTGTAATTGACTACACCACTTTAAAAATAGTCCAGTTTAAAATAAATCACTGTGTTTTGTTAGTACACTTCATGATAACTTCGCGTTACGTAGTACACATGGTGTGATAACAGCAGCTAAAACAGGCTGCTTCAGTACACTGTCAACCTATAACACTGCTAATATCCATAGTCAATCTCTATACTCAGTGTTGTTTGTTGTATCTTATACATGTGTTTTTTCAAGATCAACCTTCATTTTACCTAAATATGTTCCTTTATAGAACACCTACTCTAAAGTTAAACAGAAGATACACACTGTACATGTTTTGTAAGTTGTTTCATATCTGAACCCATTACACCCGCCAACGTGTAATCAGTCACACAATATAAGATCATACATTACAGCGAGTACTTATAGTCGCCCAAACTAACAACAAGAGTTGGGTTGTAACCGGCTTTGTTAGCACTGTGACGTAATGCTTTCAATATGAGCTAATACTCGAATTAAAGTGAGGTCAGATACTTGATATTTCAGCACTTCAATACAAATTTACATTATTATTATCCCTTATTTCTACTCGCTCATGATATTTTTACAAAGCCGATGACACATTATTAATTCTAGGTATATCTGGAGTTAGTAAGAATTGTAGGCCGCCAACTCGGATGATATTAACGAGGTGACATTACGTTCAAACCCTACACTCTACAGAAATCAGCTTCAATGTTACCAGGTTACCAGGTTACCAGGTTACCGCTAACTCGGATGATATGAACGAGGTGACGTTACCTTCACACCCTACAGAAACCAGCTTCAGTGTGCCACAGTGTTCGGTGTAAGGTTACACATCTCAACAATACACACTATTATATAATACTGTCTCATCTTTACATTTATCTTGACAAATACATACACTGTTAGTGCCGTATTAGTGTTTTATCTTGACAAATACATACACCGATAACACTGTTAGTGTCGTATTACAGTTTTGGTGGGAAATATTTCATAGCCGACCTAAATTCCAGAGATTAAACCTTAAGAAATGTCGAGGACCTAAATGTTATAGCAGAGGCCAGAGAAAGTTTTTTATGGTATTATATAATAAAGTAACATGTTATGTCAGGGTAACATGTGAGTCAGATATAATACCAGTTAGTTATAGATCAGTTAACCAGGTTACCAGGTTCACCAGGTTACCAGGTTACCAGGTTCACCAGGTTACCAGGTTACCAGGTTACCAGGTTACCAGGTTACCAAGTTACCAGGTAACCAAGTTACCAAGTTACCAGGTTACCAGATTTACTGTCTGACGTGCAAGTGGAATACTTAGTATTTACACTCGTGTTGTGTCAGGTCTTTAGTCTTTACAAGTGAAAGTGTTGACGTTTGCAGTGTGTAACGTGTAGTTCAAACTAAGAAAGTGTAATTATGTTCTGCCAGTGTGCTCTGAGTCCAAACTTGCGGAGTTGCGACGCAATAAAAACCAATAAAAATTAATAAAAAAACCAATCTCTATCCCAATCTCTCCAGATATTGTATTTTAGTGGGTTACAACCCTGTATCTGGATACTGCCTAAAGCCGTAACCATCGTCATATTTAACGGCCTTTAAAATGTTGAACTTGATACTGCAAAAGTGCAAATGACCATATTATTATGTAGCTCAAATATAATTTCCCCAAATATACGCCGAATTATTTGAGGCAACTTCATCCTACCTAAAACAGCCCAAAAGAAACTAAGCCGGTAAAAGCTATCTGTCTACTGACGTAGTTCCCAGGTAACCAGGTAACCATGTAACCAGGTAACCAGGTCACCAGGTAACCAGGTAACCAGGTAACCAGGTTACCTAGTTGTCTACTTTCTTAAATGTGAGCGTGTTGACACTGTGCGTGTAGAAACTAACGAGGCTAATTTAGCTGAGTACGCTACAATTAGTTATTAGTTTCTCAACGGACAAAGTGATCAGCTAAAGTAATTAAATACAGCATGGCAGTTATATATAGCATGTTAGAGAATTTTCAGAAAATACGGAGCTTTTTCAAACATTCCAGATTACCTAACCTAACCCTCTAAACCCTCCCATTTGCATTACCTGAGAGTAAGTATGTTTTCCATAATTTTACGTACAATAGTGTCTCTTTCTAAATAATGCACAATTTGATCAAGTCTAGTCACTCAAGAGACTAGTGAGCCTTTAATAAATTCCCACAAAAGACAAATCCTTGTGTTTGAAAAGACCCACCTCCCTAAGATCCTCCATGTTGGTCCTAATGAGCATCTCTCTGAGCTTCACAAAGTCACAGTGCTGTTCGTTCTCAATCTCTACCACACCCCACGGGTACTCCCTCCCTCGTACTGTTATCTCACCCACTTTAACGTCCTCACGTGACCCAACAACTGGGGGAGGGGGACAGTGTTAAATAGTGTTAAATAGTGTATTGAAACAGACCTGCGAATGTGAAAGAGAAAGTGAAAGTGAAAGAGAAACTCTTGACACGTACCTGCGAATGGCATCATTTCGTTCATCTCCTTGTTTACATCAGCCACTGTCTCATCGTCGGTAGGGAATGTGTAGATCTCAACATCATTTGCTCTCAACTCCTCCATAATCTGAGCGGGTTGTAATTAAGTTGCAATAATTTTACAATTAACTTAAAATAAAGTTGCAATAAAGTTGCAATAATTTACAATAATTTTACAATTACTGGACTTTAACAATGAACACCTCCAAATCTCTCCCATTTAAAACTCACATTAGCTTTAAAGGTGTCCAGTTCAGACTTGCTGACGGTGTCACTCTTGGCTATGATAGGAATTATATTACATTTCTTATCCAGCGCCTTCATTGTCACTAGATCCAGAGAGCGAATACTGAAATTAGAATGGGTAAAAAAGGGTGAAAATGATTTTCCAGTTTCCACATGTTATATGCGATAGGGCTGTTTGAGACGAACAAGTAGGAACACTGAACACTAGTCCCCAATGGCGATAATGTGGTATTTTTATTACTAACGATTTGCTGAATATAATTCTTGGTGGTACCCTTGTCACGTCGAGTGTACATAGTTTTATTATATAATATTATGATATACGAGCTACTCCGTAATATTAACCACTAACATGATTGATAATATCAGACCGACCAAACATTTTCAGGGTGTCCGTTGACCAGACGCTTTTGTTTCGACTGAAAGATTCAATTTAACAAGCTTGACTCACGAGTGGCCAGTAGGGACGAGGAAATAGAGACACACGTGTATCCTGCTATCGTGGAAGGTAACCAGATCTCTCTTTATCTTCAGCTCTTCTTGGAGGTAGTTCTCAAACTGCTCGTCAGCGTAGTCAACTAGTGGCTTGAAACTGTGGGTGGAAGTTAGGTTAATCAACTTGTTAATTTGGGTTTAGACTGCTTATAAATACAACAATTCCTTATATATATTAAAACTATCTTATATAAATATATAATACTATATTAAACATGTGAAATTAGTCTGATCTGCAATATTGAACATTGTCGTGTGATACGTTTTTATCTCTATTAGGGATCTTCTAAACTGTCATATCGCAAGTTTTAAAACATTTCCTTGTATTTTACCTGTTCTCCTTGTTGATCTGGTCCCCGTAGCCCACACTGTCCACAATAGCAAGTCTCAGCTTCACATTTCCCTCCTTCAAGTTGTAAATGTGTTCTGAGATCTCGACACCCGGCGACTTGTGCGAGTGTACTGTATCTGTAACGAGTGTTTAGTGTTTAGTGTGTCACACTGTAACTGATAGGTTTAATTCAACACACGTGACTTGACACGTGTTTAATGTTAGGTAACGTTCAACACGTGTCACGTGCCTAAGTGTTCAACACGTGTCACGCCCTTTATGACGATGTTCTAACTTTTTAAAGTCATCAACACTACAAATCTAAACTAATCAGAATGTTATATCAGTATTTATAATGTTCTACTAATATGGTAAACTGGTTCACTACTTACTACTGTATACTCGTAAGATTTTTCATCGCCCAAAAGTTGTTAAAGGTTCGAATAAAGCTAATTCTTTCCGCTTTTATCAGTTTATTTATAGTTTATGCAGTAGTCAAAATGATCTAAGTTTGACATTTCTGTGTCCTTATTTGGTTTCATCATTCAGGGGGGAAGCTTTACAAAAGTTGGAATAAAAAGTAAGTTCTGTAATATGAAGTGTAGGGTGTGGCGTGCAGTGTGTGTAGATACAGTGTGCAAAGTTATTAGGGTTTGTAGTGTACTGGTCAATTTACTACTTATGTTTAAAGTAGTGTGCCAAGTTATTCAATGAGTGTAAAGCGAACTTATATGCGATAAACTGTAATTAGCAGGGAGGATTGTCTTGTAGTAGATGAATAACTTAGTGAATGTGTAGTGTGTACTGATTATTTAATATGTACTGATAAATGTGTACTGATTATTTAATATGTACTGATAAATGTGCACTGATTATTTCGTATGTAATGTAATTATCAGTACTGGTATATATTATAACTACTAGCAGTGTATTGGTAGATATAAGTAATGTAAGCTGACACCGGAGAGCCACACAGTACACATAGATTACTAAGCTTACTAATTAGTGTACTTCTAATAACCCAGCAGAATTGTACTAGTAAACACTACTCCTCTCTTCTCCCTCACACATTGTACACTAGATAGCAGCCTCAGGTATATAATAACACGGACTCTCTTCTAATTTACAGTGGACATGAAGTGTGGTTTGTTAATGTGTATGTCTACCAGAGGGGCAGGTATGCAGGTATGGAGGTATGCAGGTATGCAGGTTACATAGTTTAGCTGCATATTTGTGGGACGCGTCACTACACTTTTTAAAATATAAGAATATACAGTTAATTATACATTCCGTTAAATCTACAAGTAATATTTCCTACTACATCTCTTTAAAGCAGATAGAAGATTAATTAAATCCAGATCATGCCCAATATGAACACGTCGTAACATGTTCATATGTTAAGTAACCAGGAAGTAAGAGTTTACTCACCATCAAAGTTAGCCTTGAAGAGACAGTCCATGAGAGTTGATTTACCAATACCAGTCTCTCCTACACAGAGTATGTTCATGTCAAAGCCAAGGTTAACACACTTGTTAACCAACTGGTCGGGGAGGGAGTCGAACCCTACATGTCCTTGTAGGGGCAGTGTCCTTCCATCTTGTCCCTGTGGAGGGAGGGGGTTTTAGTTAGTTATTAAGGGGAACCCTACATGTCCTTGTAGGGGCAGTGTCCTTCCGTCTTGTCCCTGTGGAGGGAGGGGGTTTTAGTTAGTTATTAAGGGGAACCCTACATGTCCTTGTAGGGGCAGTGTCCTTCCGTCTTGTCCCTGTGGAGGGAGGGGGTTTTAGTTAGTTATTAAGGGGAACCCTACATGTCCTTGTAGGGGCAGTGTCCTTCCATCTTGTCCCTGTGGAGGGAGGGGGTTTTAGTTAGTTATTAAGGGGAACCCTACATGTCCTTGTATTGTAGGGGCAGTGTCCTTCCGTCTTGTCCCTGTGGAGGGAGGGGGTTTTAGTTAGTTATTAAGGGGAACCCTACATGTCCTTGTAGGGGCAGTGTCCTTCCGTCTTGTCCCTGTGGAGGGAGGGGGTTTTAGTTAGTTATTAAGGGGAACCCTACATGTCCTTGTAGGGGCAGTGTCCCCCATATCCAAAAACCCGCATTCTCGCATTCTAAGAATGTAGGAAATTTTTAAAAGTAGGAAATTATTGACAAAAAGTAGGAAATTCGAGAGCCAACTCTGAGAATTTTCGATAATATTTCAGTAGGAATTTAAGTGAAAGAGCAGACTAAAATTATAAACTCTTGATACTTCATGCTGTCTCCTATTTCGTGCTTTAGTTAAGCCAAGTGTTTAGGGATTCTAGAATCCAGACAATTTATCCCAATAAAAATTGAGATCAGAAAATAGTATGCTAAAATCGTTCTCCATTGTCAGATTCGTTCCAGGAGGCCAAATCTAGTTTAAATTTCCAAAATTTTCGGGGGCTTCGCCCCCAAAAGTAACCTAGGATTATTTCGTGCTTTAGTTAAGCCAAGTGTTTAGGGATTCTAGAATCCAGACAATTTATCCCAATAAAAATTGAGATCAGAAAATAGTATGCTAAAATCGTTCTCCATTGTCAGATTCGTTCCAGGAGGCCAAATCTAGTTTAAATTTCCAAAATTTTCGGGGGCTTCGCCCCCAAAAGTAACCTAGGATTATCTATTAAAAAGCATTCCGGGCCCTAAAAAAGTAAAATTGAGAATCTGGAATCAGCCATGAAAAATCTTTGAACCGCGCAAATACAAAGATGTTTTATGCGAGCGAAGCGAGCGGGCCACAGAAAACGAAAAAATTGAGAATGTAGGAAATTAAAAAATTTTTGGATATGGGCAGTGTCCTTCCATCTTGTCCCTGTGGAGGGAGGGGGTTTTAGTTAGTTATTAAGGGGAACCCTACATGTCCTTGTAGGGGCAGTGTCCTTCCGTCTTGTCCCTGTGGAGGGAGGGGGTTTTAGTTAGTTAATAAGGGAACCCTACATGTCCTTGTAGGGGCAGTGTCCTTCCATCTTGTCCCTGTGGAGGGAGGGGGTTTTAGTTAGTTAATTATTAGGGGCAGTGTCCTTCCATCTTGTCCCTATGGAGGGAGGGGGGTTTTAGTTAATTAATTATTAGGGGCAGTGTCCTTCCATCTTGTCCCTATGGAGGGAGGGGGTTTTAGTTAATTATTAAGGGGGGTTTTAGTTAGTTAATTATTAAGGGGAGTTTTAGTGTATTTTGGGGGAAGGTTATAGTTAGTACTACGGGAGTATTGCAGGTTCTGTGGTACAATAGCTAGGGGACAGGTTTCAGGTATAAATCTTAAAGATCTTACGATTGGGTTTAAAAGAAGAAAACTTGTGTATAAATTAGTGTATTCAGTGTTTAAAATAATATTAATGAGCAAGAATAAACTATATTATCAAATAAAACACGTACCAGAGAACGAAGAACCTTAACGTGAGCTGAGCGATTATCAGACCTTACAACCATCCTATCTAGAAGTTGTTTAGATTAACTTTAGGTAGTAACTTATAATATTGTTAATTATGATAATAATATGTTAATTATGTTAATAATATGTTATATATTCTTGTATTCTTCAGTATTTTTCAGTATTAGCATCTTTTTATAAAGGCAAATCGAGTTGTAAAGAGTGAGATTTACAGGCAAATTAGCAAATTTTAATTCGTAGAAGTGGCGAATAAATGCGAAGTAAGAAAAGGGACAAGTAATACTATAGTGAATAGTAATGTTACTCTGGAGTAAGTTGCATGATATGTATGGGAAATAAATTAGTAATACTGTGAAAACTGATAAATATTCCTAAAACTGTAAAACTTTACTTTTATTCTGAGGGTGTGAAAATGTGAACAATCACACAATAATGTGTGAACAATCACACAACAATTTCAATCAAATTCAATGCAGCACACAGTGTTTGGCATCTTACTAATATTATAAATTATATTAACTTATCTGATAGTACAGTGGTACAGACTGATTATCAACTATTATTTACAAAGTCACTGCAACTCCAAAAGAAGTGCTTTACGATCCAAAAACAAACATGTAAATGTGATACACACAATGTATCATGTAATAAATCTCTTTTAATATTTTAATAAATTAAAAGTTTAACTTCCACTACCACCTTAACAAAGGGTCACGTTTCCTTAAGGTACAAATCCGTCCAAAAATGAACAATTATAAAATCCCACAACAACACATAACCATCCAGTCCAATCATGGCTATGAGTATTAAATAAAACAGTTGATGAGTAGCACAACCAAAGTAGTGTCAACATTTGAGCTACAAAGGTTGTCCCTCAACCGCAGTCTGTATCTCCACATCCAGGTGTGTCCCGTCACAGTAAGGGGCATCCTTAGTCTGCTTGCACTGACACAACCACCTGACAAGGTCGTGTAGAGTAAGTTAACTGTTAAACGTCTCAATACTTTACTCATATTATAGTGTTGATGGATTTAGAAAAGCAAAATAATCGGGAGTTATAAAATTTCAAGCTAAAAATTAGTATGTATATATATAACATTAAGTATGAAACATACCTGGGTTTGGTTTTTTCTGGTGTAAAAGCTAGTGGTTTCATTGAACTACAAGCATGTGAGTTGTCACAGAAAGGCTGGGTCTTGCTGGCTCCACAGGCACACCACATGTATGTCTTACCTATAACGAAATTATTGTGAGAACTGTATACATCTTAGGGGGGGGGGGGGGCAACGCCCCAAAAGGCCCCAAAAAGCCCCGATTTCTAGGGCCCTTTTTGGCTTTTCGATATGTGTAAGGCCTTTTGGGGCCCTAGAATTAACTTAAATTTCATCAATTTTGATATATGCTAAGTGCTTTAATGATATTATCTGACTACTTGCACAGTACTTTTGTGTTTATTTAAGTGTATTTACATGGAGATTATGGTCTATAAACATTGAACCAAATTCATGCCAAAAATACAGAGTCAAAAGGCCCCAAAAGGCCCCGATTTCTAGGGCCCTTTTCGGATTTACGATATGTGTTGGGCTTTTTGGGGCCCAACACATATCGAACAGAACCATTTATGTCTTTTTATTGGGTGATCGTATTTTCAAACCACTAAATATGCGATTCTGAAAGTTGAATAGAATAAAGTAAAGAATAGCACTCACGTTCTTCCAACTTTTGAAAACTCGGTAATCTGGCAGCAACAAGAGGTTTATCAGTGGGTGTAGCTATTTTAGGGGATGTAAAGTTCTTCAGGAGATTTCCTCTTAGGATCTGAAATCCAGGTTAAGTGAAAATTATTGTATCAAAATCAAAATTTGAGCAAAGTTTAAACAAAATTTGAGCATTCGTTCATTTCAAACTGTCATTGTCCAACTTGGAGCATAAATAAATATCAGATTATTTGATTAACCTTAAAGTGAGTCATATCGCAATATGGAGGGTTACTGGTGTTCTTACAGCAACACAATAGTGCAGTCTCTGTTTTCTCAGCCGTGAATCTAACTGGGATGTACCCAGATTTACGATGGGAACCATCACACATAGGCTGTATCTCACTGTGACCACACGTGCACCATTTATATTTCTTTCCTTTCTCCAACTGAAATGTTTTTTTTAACATTGCAAACAAATTGGTACGCTATTTTATTATACAAAAAAATCTATTTGATTTTATTCTAGTCTATTCTTTTCTAAGAATCATGCTTTGTCCCACTTACCTTAAAAGGCTTTGGGAAATTCTGATTTGACTCAACAACAGGTCGACTGCTCAGCTGTCTCCTTATAATTTGAGTTAATCTTCGCTGGAGCATTGTCTATGCTGCAAAAGTATCACTAATAATCAAAACACGGATAGTGGGTTTCTGATAGGAGTCTTTGCCTTGTCGCATCAAATGGGATCAATACAAATTTTACCCAAGAAACATTTCAACTATGCGACTCATAAATAATATTCCAATTCGGATTTTACTTTTTTTTATTTGAAAATTCAATTAATCATTATATATATAAATCAAGCGTTACATTTCAGCCATGCAAAATTACAATGACATATTTTGATATACTAATTGATAAATGGTACTGCAATATAAGTTGCTTAATGTTTGGCCGGATGACAACTAACGAGAAAAATAAACTTTATTACATAATAATTAATTCGGCTGAACCAACACATAGCAAGAGCCACATTAACGTTGGGGCCGTCTACCAAATTTGAATGACAAACATTAACAAGAAATCAAACATATCATAAATGATTATAAGGATTTTGTTCATTACAATTCCGTCACAACTGATAAAGAAAAAAGTGGGTACATAGTATAGTACTATGCCTCACAGTACAGTCCATTATATTACAGTACAGTACACTAAAGATCACGAATTTTGTAGCTGGGCATTATTTTAAAGAGAACTTTAGTCATAAGTTTATTTTGTAAGTTACATTAGAGTGTACTAAACAATCAGCAATCTATTGAATTATAAAATTATGAAACTACAATGTAGATGTACTTTCTCTTTTTTTAAAGGGGGGACCCCCAACCCATGTAGCTGAGACACCTCACAGCAAGTAGACCAAAGTGAGTCAAATACCAGGTTTTTACTGAAATACCAGGATTTACTACATTATTACCAAGATAAGATTCATTCCAAACAGCCAGATAATGGATTCTGTAAAAGCTTTGACCATTTTACCATTAAATGGACTATTCCTATTTAAGTTGAATTCCGACAGAAATTATGGTCTATGGAATCAGATAAAATTAAAGTTGTTTCTCAAAATTATTATAATAGCTATTTGTAATATGAATAAAAAAGTAAACTTCAAATTACGACAATACAAGAAAGCAGAATTTATGCACGGCACATGCGCAAATTAATTTTCAGGAAAAAGGGCTAGGTCCCGAAAAATATTCTCGGCTCATAATGATCAGGGTAACACTGGAAAAAAGTGGTTCCCAGAAAAACTTTCAAAAATATTAGGTCTGGACTTTGAAAATCGAAAAAATATTTTCGCCTGAACAAAAGTAGTTTCCAGAAAAACCTTGAAAAGATTTTCGGTCCGAGTCATCCTCGATACGTACCTCTGACGGCAGGGCTCCCGCTCTCGAGCTCACACTGGGGAGGCCTGCTTTCCGAGATCGCATTCAACCTCATAAATATATATAAATACCTATACCAATTAATTATTATAATTTCGTCATGCAATAAAGTCTGTAATTAAGCTGGTCTGGTATTTCAATCCGCTAATCAGTAATTCGTGTTACTGTATATATCTAGGGGTTAAATTTAGAAGTCTTACAGTGGGTATATACAATAATGTAATGGGAATAAAAACATTAATTTCAGGGCCTTTCTCATCATTCTCAAGTGGTTGGTGCGGTGTAAGAAGATGTATCAAATAAAGTATAAATGCTACACATTCAAACAGCAATATTAGCACTGACTCAATAAATAAACCGCCATTAACCGTCAAGTTGGTCACGAACTCGTCAATCTCAAATGGTTGATGCGAAAAACAATCTATCAAATAAAGTATAATTGCTACACATGCAAACAGCAATAAATGTAGCACTAAGGCAATAATTAAACAAACAGGACCTAAATTAACCACCTTATTGATCAAATTGGTCATAAACTCGTCAATCTCAAGTGGTTGGTGCGTTGTAACAAAATGTATCGAATAAAGTATAATTCCTACACATTTAAACAGCGATATTAGCACTGACTCAATAACTAAACAAACAGGAACTACATAAACCATCGTATAACCCAGAGGTAAAGATATATATTTTCCAAACCAAGTAGCTGACTGACACATCTTTCGGTACTGAATGGCTCGTTTTCTGATGATACCAAGAAATGAATAATATTTAGCTTCTAAGATGAGAATACAGAGTAGCCCAATGTATATTACACTTAACATGGTTTCGGCAGAATAACTAAGAAAACAAATGGGAATTGTACAGACATAACATAATCGATATTTCAATTCCGGTAACGTAAATAACTGTGTACACTACAAACAGATAATGGTTGGTTTCTATTTCTCTGCTCTCTCCGAATAGGAGGTATAGTTCATAGAAAAGGAAGACAATGTACAAATACTCTGCCTGAGAGTATCCACCATTTAAATTTCTTAAGAGTCTTGATAAAAGCGTTAATGGGCTTGTCAAGTCAGAAACTGTAGATAGTTCCCAAGTATTATCTATTGCTAATTTATCAAATATTTCTTTGGCAAAATGTTGGCAGTTTTTTTCAATCAAATCGTACTTATTAGATTTCAATATTTTTGTTAAACGGCGAACTAGAACATCAATAGTACGATCTGACACATCACTGGCAAGTGGTAAAATCATTTCATTATATCTTCGCCTTGGGTTGGGACGTAAATGTCCATCGAAACATTCTAAAACCGAATGTTTATTCTCTCCCCAGCTAATGAATATACCTTCAGCCGTTTTATCGAGTGCCCACCACGTTCCATCACTTGTACTAAAAACCACAAAAGCATGAAAGTCCACAAGGAGGTACTGATATTGCATGGAACTTCGAATGGAAGCTTTAGAGCTACTGAATGGTGCACTCAATGGAGAACTATATACACTGATTTCACCGAGGGAGAGAGCTGCTGTTGTTTCACAAAGGTCACTGTTACCTTTGAAAGCTTCTTCAAGGTTATTAACATTTAGTTGAAGAGTATGGCACATCTTTAAACACCTCGAGGGATATTTATCTTCAGGTTGTTCGCCACTGTCTATACTATATATCCCGGGCGGCCGCAGAAAATTTATGCTCATCCTAGGAAACATAAATAGAAGAAACAGTGACAAAACGAGGACTTCACAAAACTTTTCCACAGGGTTGGGGCTGCGCTCTTCGTCTTGTTCATTCATCTTATCTTGTTATTCGTACAGCGCTAATCCGTCCAGTCAATCTGCATTTTGATAAATAATTAATTTAATAAGTTGCTATTTATAACAGATTGGTTTCTCGCACATTGCAGTCGCGAGCCAATAAACAAATTCAACAGTCTTCCCAACAATTATAAAGTCAAAAGTGTTTTAATATCCGTGCTTTAAACTACTCTGTTCATGGAGATCTAGAAACATTGGTTCTAGGGACTACCGGTGGAAGATGAATAATTGAAAGTTCAACAGCATCTTGTTCTCTTCATTGTGCTGATTCCGGGAAGCATCCTTTTTACGCTCTAATCGTATTAAAAATCAAGATATCGGTCATTTAAAAATAGGTAATTTAGAGTTCGTGTTAACTCCTCACTGTCGGAGGAGTTTGAAAGTTTACTCGGAGCCTTTCAAGGTGACAGTTTATCTGGAAAGCTATTCACACTTATTCTTGCAGCAGCCTTACACCACCTCAGAGCTGTATCTGGGAGACCAAACCCACTAGTATCAGAACTAGGTTTTCCAACTGAGTGGGAATATTCAGACGATTGTGACTTTGCTGACGAGGACATCGAGAAACTGAGAATTTTGCTTCCTACAGTGAAGGAGTTCTCAAAGACTGGAACCTCCAAGTAAATGAAAGTAAAACTGAATTCAGTACCTTCTACCTGGCGAAAAAATCTGATCAAGATACAAACGGTCAGCCATTAGCTAATAACGAACCATGGCGAAGTAACAAGTCACTATGTTCCTTACTGTGTACTGAGAAGGACATTCAAAGAAGAAGAATCCTAGCTGAGATTGCTTTTAAGAACTTTGATAAAGTTTTGCTGTCTGGTAAGAAAATATCCCTTGAAAGAAAGCTGAGGTTATACGATGCTCAAGTTGTATCTGTATTGATTTACAACTCAAATAGTTGGAGTCCTAAGAAAGCAACCATGGAGAAAATGGACACTCCATCGTAGACACCTCAGGTCCATTTTAAACATAAAATGGCCTAAAGGTATGATAAGCAACAAAGCATTGTATGAAAGGTGCTAAGTTGAAAAGTTATCCAAGAGTAGTGAACACCAGCGGTGGAAGATGTTTGGACACATTCTCAGGAGTATGGAGAACACCCCAGCCCAAACGGCTCTCTCTTTTGCTATTGAATCAGATAATTTATTCATTGGAAGATTGGGGAGAGCTAGAATGAACTTGTTATCGGTTTTAAGAAGTGATTTAAATAGTAGAAATTTGCAAATGGACAACTTGTATGAATTGAACGAAATTAGAGATATAGCTGCATGCAACAGATTTTTTTTTTGTGATAGATATTGGGAAAATCTTTTTCAAGGGTACAGTTTACCGCATTAAGGCATTTTTAAGAATCATTTTTGTCGGTAAGATCCTGTTTTATAATAATAATAATAATTATAGGCCTGTCAATGATTGCAGTCCGATCTAGACACGATATTTGACACGATATTTATTAGAAAGCAAAAAGTATAAAATAATACGTGCATGCGCGGCTTGAGCCGCGCCGCATAAGAACGGATGCGTGCAGGGGCTGGAGTACGCTTGTATGTAGATTAATGAAATGTTGCATTGTAAATATTTAGAACTGACGATATATTATGATCTAATAGTAAATTTTACAAAGCTGGCTTTGTAAAATTAAAATTTTAAAAAAAAACAATTTAATTCTGTTTTCAAGAATGCGCGGCTTTGGCGGCCAATTATTGACTTATACATTAAATTGAATTTTAAATAGAAATGTGAATATATTAAAATTTAAAACTTTCAAAACGGAGGCTTATAAATATTATTATATTATGATTGTAAAATAAAGGATAAAATTTTAAATTTGTTTCACTAAAATTTGTTTCACTAGAGCTGATCAGTTGCAGCTACTTGTGCCATACTCACGGATTTGTAATAATATTGAGGCGTTTTCAGACAGGGTATTTAAAATTACTGACGACTTGGCTCTGTTAGGATATATACGTGAACGGCTTCTAGAAATATACTTATCGATCGTGTGTAGACACGGGCTGATTGAGAAGTTCGGAACTACTTGTTAAGATGTTCTACTCCCGTAGATTGTTTTCATAACCTAGTGTGTAGCCTTACTTCAGCTCTGTTTATTGCGATTATGGAGTTTGTGTTCCGTTTGTTGTTTGTATTGTAACTTTGATCTCAAGTCTTTAGCTGAGTAGGTTAGTTTTTTATAGTGGTTTATATCTTTAGTCTAGTTACTTTAGCATGAATATTGTCTTATATTAGGGATTATGTGACTAACGTTAAATTATTTTAGAAGTGTCATGATAAGGGGACTGTCGTGCACGTAAAGGATTCTTAACCTTACTTTCCAGTCAGAAGTCTGGAAGTCATGATGACCTTCTGATCAAAACTATGCCTTTTATTGCGTTATAAAGGGATAATTTAAGTCACGTGACCGCCGATTCTATCACGTGACCCTGATTCTTAAATCCTTGGTCACGTGATCATATACGTAACGTGTCGAATGCTGACTAGGATATCTCGTGACGTCGCCAAAGCCCAAGCTACTTGATCAGGCCTTATATGTTATATGGAATAATATAGTGAGTATTGTATCCTATTATAGGAGCTGCGCAATTAACGCAGCATTTCGATCTGGTATCACCTTTTGAAAACCGATCAGCAGGCAGCTTATTGCACACAATGGTTTTGTGGTGAAATCCACGAATGACGAAGCCGTGCACTCGTGCGCGGCAGTACTACAACGTGAAACAAGGCATTATAACTTATCGTTTTATGAAATTTAAACATTAAGAATACAAGTAAGTCAATAAAATATTTTTAAAATAATTTTCACTTCTGATTTAGAATTTGTATCTTATTTTCGAATTCATTACACATTAGTTTAGGCTCCGCGCCATCATTATAATAAATGACTAGCACCGCGCTCGCGCTGATAGAAATTTATGATTGAGATTAGATTCCCAAAAATCACCTTACCACCTGGCCTGCCGGGCTCGCTAGAGGTGATTGATTTTCAACAGCGCGTTTGTCCTCGCGCGTCACGTCAAGTTCACCTTTTGCACGCTGCATTTAGCATATATGGCTCCCACGTTTAATTTGATTTGTATCACGTCGTGACCCCCACGATCGTTTCACTAAGGTTTATCGTTCTTACGATACAGGAGAGCCGCGCACTCGTGCGCGGCGGGTCATACAACATAAGACAAGATCAGATTTGATTTGATTTGTTTTGCACTTCTCATTGTTCAACCATATAATGCCATTCATGGTTCTCGCCATTTCGCTTCATTGCCCAGTGTGAAAAGTGGTAGTGCAGTTAAAATATCAGATTTTGTTTTACTTATATTGAATTTTTATATCGAATTTTTATATAGGGCCATTGCTATATTATGTCTCCATTGTTTGAAAAATCCTTTCGCTTCACATAACACTAGATTTGATAAAATACATAAATTAAACAATATTAACATAATATCACAATGACCCTACATAAAAATATAAAAATTCAATTAACATCTTCACACTAGATTCATACCTACACACTTCACATCATTTAACTTGTTCACATTGTTGTTGTCGAGGCTGATGAGCATCTACTTGGGAAGAAGCCTTCTCCTATACCTTCTGCTCCTATACCCCCTCGATCCCACAACTCGAAAAGATCACTTTGAAGAGTATCTAAAATCGGAAAGACTGAAATCAGATAATGGACAAGACAGAAGAAAAGCATGTCACTCCAAAATCGGATTTATGTGGAAACTGCAATAAAGGAGATGGGAAAAGAACATCCGGTTGGGTTTGGAAAATACCAGGTATGGTTCCACATCTACTACGAAGCACACTCGCAGCACTCAGGAGAATCAGAGGAAGACAAAAAGCCCAGCACCAGTGGCGTAACATTGCCTGTTGGTGCCCCCGCCAAAAATGCGCCCCCTGTTGGCGCCCCCTCCCCTTTTGGCGTCTCTCCCTAAAATTGAACAAATTATGTGATTTTAGAGGATACGCCGGTAAAATTTCTAAAAAAGTGTGTTTCTAGAACAAAATGCGCAGTTTTTCTAGTACGTTAGTTAAGTTTTTCAAAATTGTCCCACATTCAAACGACGATTTTGGGCCCCCTAAGATGCCCCCCCCCCTACCACACAGCGGGGTCAGCGGGGCCCTTCGTTATGCCACTGCCCAGCACTTGGACTGGATGACGTATCCTTCAATATCATACCTCAGAAGACGAGCTATAAGGTCTCTTAAGTTTGTTTATATAAGTTCACAAGCAAGAGCCACTTTGGTCTACTTGCTGTGAGGTTTCTCACAACCATTCACTAGGTTGCCGTTTGGTGTGAGCAATAGCGAACAGCACGCACATTTCTTTGCCCCGTCAACCTATATCTTATCCATTCAAAGAGTGACAACCATACTACACATTGAATTAGGATTCCTTTAAATATCAAATTGATTTATTGTAAACTTGTTTACTCTGTAATAAATGGCATAAAATTGAAATTTTTGTTTTGTTTAACTGACAGCTACATGGGTTGGGGGTCCCCCTTTTTTTCTTTTAAAAAATGATTGCTACTACAGAATTATGCTGATGTGTTTAAAAGTAGATTCACACTTTTATTTGCAATGAATCACATATTATATATAGTAGCCTGCCACAAGGTAGCGCACAGCCAAAGTTATAATGCATATCTTTATTCTTTATACATACAGAAATAACACGCAATTATTTACTTAATCATTATTTACATTTTACAGCCGCTGTGATATGAGCTATGTAGTTGCTTCTTACGCCAGATCTTAGCAAATGGATTTATGTTATGTTATCCTTCGCATAATCTTATTTAGGGAAGTGCACATTTTCAAGCAAGTCAATCACAGAGTCGTTCCGTGTTATGAGTAAACAACAAAATGTACGGAAAGTTGTGTTTAAAGGTCAGCCAAGTCCTAGAAACCTTTTGGAATTCAAATCACACCAAGTTGATCCACCCGACCAGGTTTGGAGTAACAACAGCAAAAGAAAAATATCCCACCATAGACTAGATAGGACAATACATTTGAATAATTCTTATCATTTCCAAAGTAATAGACCGCCTTTGCTTGAAACTCCATCATCCTCTAGTATCAGGCCACAGATCGCCAATCTTGGAGGGCTTAAATACAGACAGGAAGATGTTTCAGTTGGTAATAGTATAGATGGAAAACGCTCAAATAAGAAGCAAAAAAACGTTCAGAAACCTGTTTTTCCAAGTCATTTTGTCAGAGATTCTCCACAATACAATGCTTCTTTTTCGTGTAAGTCTGTTTCCAATGATCCTGAATTTCATCATTACACAGAAAAAAATAGAATCGTCCATTTGTTATATGACAATCAATCGTTTGATAGCATACCAAAGAGAAGTTATGAGGCAAGTCCTGAAACATGTAAAAGCAAAGGGCAAGGATCTGACTATAAATCTACAATCCACCATAAAGCGAAAGGAGACCACCAAAGTCGGACTTATTCCAAACATCCAGTTCATAATTTAAAATTTGCAAGTGTTATTCAAGATGCAAAGCAGGATAGTAAGAGCTCTGATTTAGGATCAGGTTCATATTATGATGAAATCTCTGCAAACAAAAGAGACTTATTATCAGATCAGCCAATAACTTTTCACACCTTGATTGATAACAAGTCTTCTTGCTCCATACCTAAAAATAAAAACAGAAGTTCACCTGCTGCTGCTGTATCTAAAGAGCCAAAGGCAAGTATGATATTGACCCAATTAGAAAGGCGTGATGTAGAGAATTTAATTCCAATACCCAAATCCTCCACAACCACATGTATCATGACATCACATGCAACAGTTGCAGAAAAAGATTCCCATATTTCAGAAGACAGATCCAATCCCGCTTTACAACAACAAATGATACAGCATCTGGAGCCACTAAACCAGCCGGCCCAGCCAGATGTTCCATTTCCAAACTACCCTACTCAGCAAATTGGTGTGGACGCAAGCCACCAGAACTCCAGCCTACAAAACTATTCTGTGCATCAGCATTCTTCAATCCCTGCGCAGAGCAGTGTCCAGTATATCACAACTGCAGGATCTTATCCTAACACTCTCCATAGTCCTGGTCCTCAATTAAGCGAATTCATAAATCCTTACCGCTGCCTTGTAACCCCTCAATACCCGATTCTTAATTTAGCTGTTGCTGCAGACCCATCTTTAAACCATAAAAATAATTTTGTGAACTCTGCAACAACAGCTAGCACTGTTGAGGCCATTCCTCCTGGTAATGTTCAACCTGCTAGTGAAAATTGCCAAGTAACAACAGAGACAAACTTTGGACATGAAGAGAGTTCTGGCTCTGAATACCACTCACCATCCAAATCTAACAAAAAAGATGATAATTATGAAGTATCCAGATGTAAAAGGATGAGAAAAAAACGACCCTCAACTCCTAAAAGTCACATGAAACTTAGTCATCTGTTCAGTCTGATTGAGAGCATTCATGATATCCATCAACTAAAAGCTGCTTCAAACATTGTGAGGGAAATCATCAGAGTGTTGCCTCTAAGGAAAGATGCTTCCATATCTTGGGTTGACAAAGAGACCATACTTCATGCAATCGATGAACTGGGAGAGCACTTAGATAATTACATCAAGTTGCAGTTACGCCATTCAATATTACGCTATGGATTTCAAGTTATCAATCCCGACTTTGTTCCTGATGTAACAAACACAAAATGTGAAATTGGTGATGATGAATTTTCGAATAAATACAAGATGTCCAGAGGATTTGTTAAGGAAACAGACAGAGACTCAGATAGTGGATCTGGTTAGTCAAAGTTTTGATGTTTTAAATTATTTCACTAAATATTCTGATGCCATGTGACCTATTAGATCAACCCTATCAATTGATCATTTTTATACTGTCGACTATGTCATGTGGTCCGGACTGAAGGGCATGAGACTCTAGGGTGTGAAATTTGTTGGGGCAAAAAATTAGGGTTTTGGTTAGGGTGGGGTTTGGGTATGATAATTATTAATTTTTCTCAACCCAACCTAACCCTAACTTTTTAGTCTCCAATTTGGCTAAGATTTAAATCAGCTGTGACAAACTGGTAAAGAATCGTATCGCCGAAAGAACTAACTCTCTAGCGTACGTGTAACGCGTGTTATTGCAATAATAAGCTGTGGCCGCGTGACGTCATAAAGTCCCTCAGTGCGCGCTTGCATAGCGTAATACAATGCACAAATGTTTATCATCGTCAATAAAACACGTGTAACTCACTCAAATTTTAGAGTTCTGACTATTTCCCTAGTTCTACAAAATCCTTATAGTTTTGGCTATCACCCTAACTATATGAATAGCTGATTGGATGTACAGTGCTCACGTCAGGATTTTAAACAGTGACATAAGTTCTTGAACAGTGGCGGGTGAATGTACGGTTAGAAAGTTTCTGCTATTACAAGTTATGTCATATGTGATAATTTTGGATTGTTTTCATTGCTTCATTACAAACGAAGGGAGACTGTACCGATTATTTTTCCCCAGTACATGAAACTAATACACAAAATAATGTGCTATATATTAAATATAGCTGATCAGAGTGTAACTCTGTAATATAATATTACAGTTGTTCGGAAGAATGCGAGCAGTCGAATGGTTCGCTGTAAAAGACATAGTTCCGAGAGCAATTATATTTTTAGCATAGCGAAATCTCTTACTTTAATCCACACGTGCCAGACAGTACAGGAGACAAGAAGTCTGGCTATTTTACGGCCGTACCCATGGGACCATTAGTTGAAGTAGCTCCTATCAGAACGGTGCCGTGGGAACCGAAAAATACCCGGTCTACTAAATACTGATTGGAGTGTACAGTGTGCGGAGTGTTTTGAATTTGACTTACCTAGTTATCGTCCTACTTGTATGATCATAAAATTAAATACCAATTAGTGCAAACGTGTTCAGTCAATCGACCCACTCAACAACTATAGAATTTCCAAGACCCTATTATTCTTTGGCCATATATATTACGGCACGATCGATTCTTAGATGGCTAAACGACAAACGTTAATCTATACAATTCTTAAACTATGAGATAGCACTTTAATCTAAAAATACACTTTTTATATTACTCCTGATTTTTACATTTCAATTTTCACGTAAAACATTGTAGCCATAGGTTGATCATGGACACTGACAGCTTAATTTTAGATAATAATGATTTATGAGTTTCTCTAAAGTTAACTCTAAACTTGTGTAGTCCAGTCATTTATGGACATTTATGGAATTGAACCTGCAAATTTTCGTATACTCACGAAATTTTGCAAAGACCTTCCCAAAAGTATGAATAAAGGATTTTCGGTTGGAGACATATTGACCACGCCGATATTGACCCAATAACGTAACCGACCCTTTGCTTCTGAAGGTCGTGGAGACTTCAAAATGGGCTTAAACGAAGCCGCATATGCAAGTTTATATAGGAGTTATTGAGCAACACATGGCCTAAAATCCTTACTTTTCGAGAAATTCGCCAAAAACCATTTTGGGCGTGGTGCTGAGCCCATTTTCGATAGGATCGTGATAGAGTCTTTAGACAGGGTGCAAAAGAACCGCAATTAGCATATTAATATATGACTTACGAAGAAACAGATGCCTTAAAGTGCTTACTTTTTCAGTTATTGGCGAAAAACTGATTTCCGGTTCCAGAAATCATGCAAAAATATGGGTATCTCGTAAATTGGGCTATGAAGGCCAAACAGATTTTTGAATGAGTGCAAATTGTGCAGAATGGCCATGTTTATATACAACTTATGAAGCAACATGTACCCTAAAACACTTACTTTTCGAGTTATTTGGGGGAGAAACATTGTATTATGTCCATTTTTACCTGTAAAATACAGTCTCACGAGCTGCTCTGTGCGTGCAAGGGACTATATGACGTCATCGCCAAAATAATACAAACGCTAATTACACGCGTTAGAGAGCAGTTAGAGATTTAGGAATTTCGACTCGTTGCTTAGTTTGCTATTTGTCACAATCTGTCAAAATATGAGGATAACTTTTTTTTCAGTTAACTGGTCCTTTAACATGTTCCATTTATACATGATTGTTTGTAAGTATTATCAAAGGTAATAAGTCTAATATGTTATTTTCAGATTTGGAGCAGTCAAAGCGCTTGGTAGACAGTAAATACTATTCATGTTGGATCAGTAGGACGTATCGCAGGAGTGTTATATGCATGCAAAGGGTAGGTTTTGTAGTCTTAAATCAAAACTTTTTTGAAGATAATTCTCTGAATCGTTGATAAGGCCAAGGTTTGTTGGGGATTACAATTATCAACAGTGAAAAACTTAATGTTAAAATCTTATCCGAGTGAAAGCAATATATAATTACTATCGGCTGGATCAACTAGGCAATTAAATATTCGATATCAAATCCCAGCTGTCTATTGAAGCAAAAAGTGACAAAGGAAACCCGATATCCTTCAAAGGGTTCAAATGGGGACATGCCCTGCTAACTGCTGATCTGGAAACTTCCTTTGTTGTGAGGCCAGAGAACAGAGTTACGTTGTATCAGTGGCTTAATAAAAGTATGCCATCAAAGCCACCAAAAAGGAAATACGAAACCAAACCAGGACAATCTGACCATGTTATCATGAAAGTTAATCTTACGGTTAGTGTAAAACAATATCATGACAATTTGAAATATTGTGTTGAATTTTTCTAACAAGGTCCAAGAACTTATATTTTATAAAATTTTTGGATTACGGTAATGATTCACCTATTTCCAGAAACCTAAATCTGGTCTGAAAGGTTTGCCCCAGAACCTATGTGAATGTGAGTTTTGGGAATTTAATGGAACAAATAAGAAATGCAGTGTAAGCTTCAAATACCCAAAAGGAATGAACAAGGTTACCGCATTCCTGGCCGAGAACCATCCACTGCAACCCGTTACATTCGACAAAGAGAAACTAAAGTAAGTTTTAAACATAGTTAAAACTCATTTGATATTATTTAAATGCTTTGTTTACTTATATATGATCTTCACCACAGAGTTCAGTTTTGAAGCATCTTTCTTTTCAGGGAAATGATATTCGATTGTGACTGAAAAGTTGGCTAGTATGGTCCTGTGACACAACTACTCTGGATGCCCGTTTACATTTCTAATGTTAATTATAGGGAACTTATTTGTGTTATATTAATAATATTGATGAGATTTCGATTTTGATTTCTTTTATTATTCATTTTTTTAAATTTTGTGAGTTGTCACCTTTAAAATGATCTTGTCTCTTCCTTTCTTAGTCTTATTGTTTGATTTTTTTTAATTAGATGATCATGCTTATTCTTGCTCAAAACCTGAGCAAACAAATATACTGTATTTTACACTCCCCCTACCTTGAATTAAAATGTTAGTTACATCCTGCAAAATCTCTGATCGTATCATGCATTATCTACTATCTTGGTTGAAATTGTTTTCAATAATCCAGATCTATAATGATGAAGTAAATGAATAAATCCTTCCAGATCATGAGCAAAAAACGGCTGTTGATCTGCAACTCTAAAGTACCCCTGATCAGCAACTCTAATATTCCTGACGGATTAGACTCACTTTCAGGACCCCCTCCTTTTACGTCCAGGCGCAATAATTTGCACCAAACCCAAAACCAGGTAAAATCTGCCAATTCCGTGGTACCCGCTAATTCTGGCCGTGATCTTAGAGACAAACTTAAACGGCCAAAACTGCAATCTTCTCATGATGTAGGAAATCGAGTTTGCAGATTTGACGCTATGAAGAACAGAGGAACGAGATCCCAAAAAGAGCCTGCTCGAAAAAATTCCACCCGGAATAATGTTGTACCTCCCAATATAAACAGAGAAAGATTCAATCAGGATTATGACCATTATTCTCCAAACAGTGTCGTAAATGAGCGCCCCAGTTTGCCACCACCTCCCACATCAACTCAACCTATCTTATCTTCAGCGTCACAGTTAGCCCCTTTCCACGATCTACCTGCACCAAAAGTCAAATATCTCCCTAACTTTAAACCTTCGTCTAAAGTGAAAAATCCTAGCACCTCCTCATCAATCAGTCGCTCTAGTCCTAAGGGTCAATCTCTTCATCATAGTGGAAAAGGGACTGAGACGGAAAACTTTAAAATACGACTGAAGAGTCCTCTAACCTCAATACCAAATGTTTTTGATAATACCAACATAAAATGCTTTGACCCAGCTGATGAATCCCATTTTCCATCAGTTGAAAGCTCTCCCCCTAAGCAGGTCCCTGGTTTTGTACCTGGTCAGTATTGGTCAGAACAACCCGGCAGTAGTCACAATTCCTTGGTTGCACCGTCTCCACACCAACCAATCCCGGGACCGTCAAGTTTCTATCCTCATGAATTACAGAACACACCCTCTCCTCATCTCCCCACTCCTCAGTCAGATGTGACCCAATACCAATCTCAGAATCTGCCATATGTCTGTGAAACTCCTCGAGATGCTCCTCAGAAACGTCAAGTTAGATACCATACTGAAACTCCTACAGATTATATAGATGAGATCCAGAGACCAGTATCCACACAACTATTTGAAGGGATCATCGGCAAGACCCTTGATCCGGCATTATTGATAAGGTGTATTAAAGCCCTGGCTGAGATTAAAGAAACACTACCTCTACCAGGTAGGGGGGTGGTGTCAGTGACTGACAAAATGACTGTCTTCATGGCACTCAACGATGTTCTCCGGCTACTACACCAAAATTACTCCGAACAGAATCAATATAAAAACACTACTATTGTAAACTGCAATAAACCCTTGCCAGTTGGCACCTTCTGTCTCTCAAAACACGAGTTTTTGAAGGAAAAAGCGGTTGAAATACTTAGTTTCCTGACTAATTCAGAGGATATAAGTAAGTTGGATGACATTGATTTAACGTACAATGATGCAGTGGAGGGTGTCCCAGAGGGTCTGGAGTGGGTGTATTCACTAGATGAGAACAGTCTGTGGGTTGATCCGGAGACTGTTGTCAGTGCTGTCCAACAAGAACAATCAGATCAGACTAAGGGTTTAATTGAACCTGATCTTGCTTTTGATGATCCGAAATTTTCATGACATTGACAATTTGGATAGTGACATAAATTATGATATTTGCACTTTGTTTGGTCTATACTTGTTGCTCCGTTTCTTTTCTACCCTTTTCTATTTTCAATTGTTAGAATGGGGTTTGGTAATTAATTTTCTTAACATTCTCCATCAACTTTATAGATCATTTTCAGTTTGATTGAATAAGTTTGCTGATTTATTTAAACGTCGAATTTTGTCTAGCGTATTTCCAGAATTTTCTAAAATATGAATTAATATCGAAAAATTGAATAATATATCAACTTATTGACCTCTGATTCTTTGACAATGATCGATCTGTCAAGCTATTCAAATTTTTGTATATTTAACAATTTATCGCTTAATATAATATGGCATATAATTTTGTCCACATTACAAATTCCACATTAAATTCACTTTTTATTCTATTCAATCAATGTAATTCTTTACTAGGTTTAGCAAGACTGAAAGCTAATTATGGCTCAACCCCAAGTACCGGATCTTTCTACTGAACTGAAACCAAACATGGACACTCTTAAAACTAGCTTACACGTGAGTATTTACCAAACATGGACACTCTTAAAACTAGCTTACACGTGAGTATTTACCAAACATGGACACTCTTAAAACTAGCTTACACGTGAATATTTACCGAACATGGACACTCTTAAAACTAGCTTACACGTGAGTATTTACCGAACATGGACACTCTTAAAACTAGCTTACACGTGAGTATTTACCAAACATGGACACTCTTAAAACTAGCTTACACGTGAGTATTTACCAAACATGAACACTCTTAAAACTAGCCTACACGTGAGTATTTACCGATCATGGACACTCTTAAAACTAGCTTACACGTGAGTATTTACCGAACATGGACACTCTTAAAACTAGCTTACACGTGAGTATTTACCAAACATGGACACTCTTAAAACTAGCTTACACGTGAGTATTTACCAAACATGGACACTCTTAAAACTAGCTTACACGTGAGTATTTACCAAACATGGACATTCTTAAAACTAGCCTACAAGTGAGTATTTACCGAACATGAACACTCTTAAAACTAGCTTACACGTGAGTATTTACCGAACATGAACATTCTTAAAACTAGCTTACACGTGAGTATTTACCGAACATGGACATTCTTAAAACTAGCCTACAAGTGAGTATTTACCGAACATGAACACTCTTAAAACTAGCTTACACGTGAGTATTTACCGAACATGAACATTCTTAAAACTAGCTTACACGTGAGTATTTACCAAACATGGACACTCTTAAAACTAGCTTACACGTGAGTATTTACCAAACATGGACACTCTTAAAACTAGCTTACACGTGAGTATTTACCGAACATGGACACTCTTAAAACTAGCTTACACGTGAGTATTTACCAAACATGGACACTCTTAAAACTAGCTTACACGTGAGTATTTACCAAACATGGACACTCTTAAAACTAGCTTACACGTGAGTATTTACCGAACATGGAACTCTTAAATTAGCTTACACGTGAGTATTTACCGAACATGAACACTCTTAAAACTAGCTTACACGTGAGTATTTACCGAACATGAACACTCTTAAAACTAGCTTACACGTGAGTATTTACCAAACATGGTCACTCTTAAAACTAGCTTACACGTGAGTATTTACTTTTATACTGTGTAGAACTGGAGAGGATTAGCATTGTCGATACAGTATGCACTATGCAGGTACGACCCCGATATAATGCTAGCTTTTGAAGCTCCTTCACGTATCTATACCCCGTTACTTGATTTCTTGTTGAATACAACCAGGGTGCAGTGCTGTAATACTTGTAATATTTATAGTATTTTAAATGGTATTCATCTAAACTTGGAGAACTTTTAATTATAACACCCCTAATTATCTTTCTAATTATCTAATTATCTTTCTAATTATAACCCTACCCCAGACACTAATGAAGAGTGCAGGAGTGAACTTTACCCAGAACTCCACGGTAGACAGTGTTACCACTAAACCTGGCCCTGAAGTAGCTGTGCCTCCTTTCGAGAGGAGTTTGGAGGAGTTTTCACATAATTGTGATGCTATGCTTTACGAGCTGGTATGTAATTGTGATGCTATGCTTTACGAGCTGGTATGTAATTGTGATGCTATGCTTTACGAGCTGGTATGTAATTGTGATGCTATGCTTTACGAGCTGGTATGTAATTGTGATGCTATGCTTTACGAGCTGGTATGTAATTGTGATGCTATGCTTTACGAGCTGGTATGTAATTGTGATGCTATGCTTTACGAGCTGGTATGTAATTGTGATGCTATGCTTTACGAGCTGGTATGTAATTGTGATGCTATGCTTTACGAGCTGGTATGTAATTGTGATGCTATGCTTTACCAGCTGGTATGTAATTGTGATGCTATGCTTTACGAGCTGGTATGTAATTGTGATGCTATGCTTTACGAGCTGGTATGTAGTTGTGATGCTATGCTTTACGAGCTGGTATGTAGTTGTGATGCTATGCTTTACGAGCTGGTATGTAATTGTGATGCTATGCTTTACGAGCTGGTATGTAATTGTGATGCTATGCTTTACGAGCTGGTATGTAATTGTGATGCTATGCTTTACGAGCTGGTATGTAATTGTGATGCTATGCTTTACAAGCTGGTATGTAATTGTGATGCTATGCTTTACGAGCTGGTATGTAATTGTGATGCTATGCTTTACGAGCTGGTATGTAATTGTGATGCTATGCTATACGAGCTGGTATGTAATTGTGATGCTATGCTTTACGAGCTGGTATGTAATTGTGATGCTATGCTATACGAGCTGGTATGTAATTGTGATGCTATGCTTTACAAGCTGGTATGTAATCAAGATGCTATGCTTTACGAGCTGGTATGTAATTGTGATGCTATGCTTTACGAGCTGGTATGTAATTGTGATGTTATGCTTTACGAGCTGGTATGTACGAGATAAAACTTGGATTATTGTTCAAAGAACAGATACTGATTACTTAGTACAAACTTAGATACCTTGAATAGTTGTTTAATTCTATTATTTATCTGGCACAAGGTTTGTAGTTGGGAAAGAAACAGTTTTCAAGATATAATTACGTTTCATTACATCTGATATCTGCAATATTGTCTAGTGGTATGTATAACATATCTCAAACAAAAAACCTTCCTGAATTCAGTTTGTATTTAAGTTTAAAGCGTATAGTAATCTTATCTTATCGTTGCAGAAGCAGAGAAGACAAGCTCTAATCCTTGCTCAGTACAGCATGATAATGCCATGTGACCCCAAAATGAACTACAACCAGTACAAAAGCTTAGCTAAGTCGCACAACGGCAGAGTGAAGGAACTTGAGGGTATCCTTACCAGACTCCGGAGTGAACTGAGTCATGATAGTGATCAGAGTATGGGGAGTTGAGGCTGTGTTCAGTGTTGGGATATGTTGATATATATGTTGATATATGTTGATATATGTTGATATATGTTGATATATGTTGATATATGTTGATATATGTTGATATTTCATGATGGTTGAAATATAGGATGAGTTCCCACAGATCTTCTGTTTTGCATTGAAATATGTAATCGAGATTCGAGACGAAAGTAAAAAATGACGATATCAGATACACTTTAACACATTTGAATATTAATTTACGAATGTTTTGTTTGAGATAAACTTAAATAACGAATATTTGGACTTTGAAGGTATGATAGATACATTCCAGCCCTCAATGGAAGAGAAATTTAAGCCATGAATTTGTAGTAAATTCAATTGTTTTTCTATTGTTAATCCCAAATTTTAAACCTTACTTCTTTGAAAAGCTATTTTTCTTTATTTGGTTGACGTCGAGGGCACTTGCTAAAATCAAGCGGTTTAATATTCCTATAATTCATAGCAGGGAAGATGATGGTCATTGGTGGAATATGTTACTCGCATATTTATTCAAACATCACACGTGCTCTTTCTACAACTACACGTGCTCTTTCTACAACTACACGTGCGTCTTGTTCTCCGGTATGTCTTGCTCCCAGTGCACGTGACTCATCAACATACCACGGGACAACATCATTTCATCACGTGACGTCCCGGCGGATCAGACAATTCTCAACGGAAACTGGAATAAAACGGAGTGTTGTCGTTACAAAACTTTCAGCACTAACAATGCAAAGATTACGTGCGATACAATTAGGGTCGCATGCTGGTTTGGTGGGCCTTAGTATTGGAAACCTATCACTTATGTCTTACCAACTGGTCACATCAGACATCAGCTATCAGTACTTCTGTACTGCCTTATCTACTGCAACTCTTATCTTGCTTTCTTGTCCCGCTTTTATCAGCTGTATAATCGGCAGACTGGAGTTCAATAGTTTTAACAAAACTGTTAAAGTTTCACATCTAGACTTGTTCGGTAAGAGATGTGAGTCTGTTTGTCCGGTTAAAGAATGTGAAATCATCCGTGAAAGCAAACTGTGTAAGCTGTCCGGTCCTTCGAACCTTCCGTACGTTTTATTCTGGAAGGAAACAGCAGAGGAAACAGCTGAACTTATCTCTGTTCTCTCATCCGAACAATCTACTAAACGTGGTAAATCTGGTGTTTCACAGCGGGATCAAAAAGATGGGTTTGTGCTCCCTGCACGGTTATACCTCGGGATTGTGTTTGGGACTTGTTTATTGTCCATGTTGTTGGAAGTGAAACAGCTTCATGATACTGGGAAATTGGCTCGCGATATTTTGTCCATTAAGACTTAGACATGATTTTTTTCAGGGTTTTCTTTGATTTATTTAAATTGTTATTTTCTAAGTGTTAATATGGGCGATGGAGATTAATCTTTAAAATGTATGTCGTTTCATTTGACTCCGTTGTTCATGCGAGACTGTTGTTTGTTTTCACTGAACTGTATCTTTGTTTTACTAAATGATCATCTTAGTCTTAGTCCTCAGATTTCAGCTGTTATCCATGTTTAATTTGTTTATCTCTATCACGTCATGTAAAATGTACCTTATCAACTCTAGCTGTAAACATAAATTTTACATATAATCGAACAGGCGATGGTAAATGTAACTAAAGGAGTTTTGTTAACATGTGATGCAGCAGTCAAACAATTCTTGGTGCATATTGATGAAAATGGAGCAGTCGGCCAGAGGTGAATCATATGACCATCTTTATTTTAACTGAGGGATTGTCTGTAAAATGCTGACAATATCATGTGTATGATCCAACATAAAGTTAATTTATTATCGTAATATTATCTTATATCAAAACAAATTGAGTCAACAATTCATATCTATCTATCAATTTGTTTTTCGTTTTTTGTCTCTAATTGTGTCTCTAATTGTGTCTCTAAATTCCCCGATTTTTCAGGTTCATCATATCAGACCTAGACGATACACATTTGTTTATCATAGCGGATGTGCTGGATTTCTTGCAAGAAAAGTTAGACATGCTGATGGACTCCAATAGCTTTGCTGAACCAAACTGAATGTTATAACTTTTGTTGCGCCAGATTGATCGAAAGAACTAATTTGGCCCGTTAAATTGTTATGTATGAACTGCCAAAGTTTCTTAATACTGCATAGAGATATTTTGCAACAAATTTCTTCGGTGTCATTTCCCATTAATTTCCTAGTTATGTATGATACAATTTTGACCAGTCATTTCAATTTACCTTAAATTCATTTAAGAAGATATTTCATGGACAAAGTTGGATTTATTTATTAATTTTTAACGAAAATACCAAATATTGATTGTTTGCAATGATTGATGAAGCTCCATTTCTTCTTTTACCAATTACTCGATCTTTTCAGTGTACTGCTTGTATTGGATCATTATAAATTATATACTCCCTTGTTAACAACATTGCCAACATGTTGTCTCACGAGACGCACGAAGATATTTTCTAGCAAAATTGTAAGAATGTCGTGCAAATGTCGCCCGAGTGCCAAGGTTTATTCTCAGAATTGTATAGATGTCACCCACTCAATTACATACAATAATTAATGTGTCAGTGACTAAGTTGGTCACTCCCCTGGTCTGCTGTTACGAGGTGGAATCCCAGTTGGGCCACAATCTCAAAATTGAAATGCAGCTGTCGCGGCGACAGTGTCGCCCATCAAACCATGGTATGAATGGTAACATTTTTACAGGGGCTCCTCTCTTCGGTAGTGTTCGCCGAACAGTATAATTTATCGATGATCATTTCCGCACGGATCTTACATTTGCATTATCATTATGTTCCAACCAACTTAGGCGACATCTTTACGATTCTTGTCCTGAAACATCTATTGCGCATGGAAGAAAATTTGGAATATTTGGAACACGCGATTTACCTTATTAAGACATTACGCACGAAAGCGAGGCCGCGCGCAGCTCAGCCTAGCAAACGAACTCAAGCTAGTCAGTCAACTATACATGGCAAATGACACGATTGGGGTGCTATAAGTTTGATTCCGGTCGGAGGAACCTCACTGCAGAAATCTTAACAAAACGAAAATTCATACTTTACAAATTCTGTCCCATTTTCAGATATGAAATTTTCTGAACACAAATTTGACAGATTGGGTGGATCTTTTGCTCAGAGACCAATTAGTCAGTTAATTGATGATGGTTTGAAACCAAATTGAGGCACTGGAAGTCAAGATCCCAAGAAAATTGAAAAATCATATTGTCCCATTTTCAGTTTTTGAAGATGAAACTTCCAGGACCGAAATTTTACAGTTTTGATTTCTCACCCGAAACCAATTATTCAGTCAACTTTAAATGGCAAATGATACGATTGGGGTGCTAGAAGTTTAATTCCGGTCGGAGGAACCTCACTGCAGAAATCTTAACAAAACGAAAATTCATACTTAACAAATTCTGTCCCATTTTCAAATATGAAATTTTCTGAACACAAATTTGACAGATTGGGTGGATCTTTTGCTCAGAGACCAATTAGTCAGTTAATTGATGATGGTTTGAAACCAAATTGAGGCACTGGAAGTCAAGATCCCAAGAAAATTGAAAAATCATATTGTCCCATTATCTGTCCCATTTTCAGTTTTTGAAGATGAAACTTCCAGGACCGAAATTTTACAGTTTTGACTAAATTTGTCTCCCAAAACCAATTAGTCAGTCAACTATAGATGGCAAATGACACGATTGGGGTGCTAGAAGTTTGATTTCGGTCGGAGGAACTTCACTGCAGAAATCTTAACAAAACGAAAATCCATATTTTACAAATCCTGTCCCATTTTCAAATATGAAATTTTCTGAACACAAATTTGACAGATTGGGTGGATCTTTTGCTCAGAGACTAATTAGTCAGTTAATTGATGATGGTTTGAAACCAAATTGAGGCACTGGAAGTCAAAATCCCCAAGAAAATTGAAAAATCATATTGTCCCATTCTCTGTCCCATTTTCAGTTTTTGAAGATGAAACTTCCAGGAACGAAATTTTACAGTTTTGACTGAATTTCTCACCCGAAACCAATTATTCAGTCAACTATAGATGGCAAATGATACGATTGGGGTGCTATAAGTTTGATTCCGGTCGGAGGAACCTCACTGCAGAAATCTTAACAAAACGAAAATTCATATTTTACAAATTCTGTCCCATTTTCAAATATTTTATCAAATGACCAATTAATCAGTAAACAGAGGATTGTATGAGAACAATTTGAAGTATTGGAAGTCAAAATCGCCGAATAAATGGAAAAATCATTTTCAGTTTTTGAATCATAGGACAAGAAATGGGATACGACACAACTTGACAAATCCTTCGGAAAATGAAAAGATTGAATGAAAACAGAAATAAGTGGTCTATATCAGCTCAATTACTCCTTTGTTATGGGTCATGTCATTCACCTACGTCGCGACTAATTTGAATTGACGTCAATTCAAATTTTGCGGACTTTCTAAGCGCGCGATTAAGTCCACAGAAAACGACTCCGCGCCACGACAAAACAACTCCAAACGACCGTTTATAATTGGGTGGAAATGTACCCCTCGAATTTAAATTACTAAAAATAGATCAAATCTTAAACTTTAAATTCTGCATAAATCTGGAGCCCAAACTATAACTACATAATATTATCTAACTCTTAATCACAATTTACTCACGCACCAGAGTGCACCCATCAAAGTCACTGAGCTTAATGTTAAAAGCAGAGTTATGTCCCTCAAAATAGCCCGTATCAGTATCATTTTCAGGCTCAGGAACAAACGGCATCTCCATTCCTAACATATTTTCCCAGTCTATGTTTTCAAAGAAAATGTGCTCTTTAAGTTCATCAAGACCTGCCCGCTGATGTGGCTCACTTTTCAGGAGCAACTCTATAGCTTCCCTGGCATTGGTAGACATATCTTCCGGCCACTCCAAATCCAGATTAAGAATATTCCTAAAGATATCAGGAACATTAGAGTCATGAAAAGGAGGCACACCGGCTAACATCTCGTAGAAACACGCGCCTAATGACCACCAGTCTGCAGCTATGGTGTGGGTCTTGTGTAACAACAGCTCCGGTGGAATGTAGTCAGGCGTGCCGATGACACGTGACACATCTTGACGTACTTCAGCGCAGCCTGATTCCGATCTGTCGTCACTACCTGACTTGTCATCGTTGTCCTGACAAAGTTGTCGTCGTTTTGACAACTTGTCGTCGTTTTGACAACTTGATTTGTCTTCATTGCTCTGACAATCTGGTTTGTCTTCATTCTGACAACCCGAGTTTTCATCATGACCACTGAGATCAGCATCGTCGTTTTCACCGAAAGAGATGTCTTCGTCTCGGTAATGAGAAACTATTGAGGAGTTACCCGGGCTGGAATCCATGAGACTGGTGTTAGGAGAGACAGCCAGCAGAGAGCCAGGCGAGGGGGCTGGCAGAAAGCCAGGCGACACAACTGGCAAACAGCCAGGCGATTTAACTACACTCAAACGTGTGGGAGATTTGGTGATGTTAAGACTGTTATTGGAGAGGTTACCGAAGGAGCACCGTTTAGGAACAAATCTCTTCCTCCGAGTAATTGGAGTAGCTATACTGGCTGTGGGGGACGACAAAAAAGGTGAGCTGACAGGACCCGGACTTTTAAACGCTATCTTGGTGGTCAAGGAAGCTAACTGTCCGGGAGTTCGCCAGTTCCGTGAGGGACTGTATCGCGTGTAGGGGCTGTACACCAGGTCACTTATTGTTAATTTCCGCTGGAGTCTGATGGAGGAGAGGCCGAAGTCGGTGAGTTTAACATGGCCCGCACGGTCGATAAGCATGTTCTCAGGTTTGATGTCCTTGTGGATAATGCCGTGAGTGTGGAGGTAACAGAGAGCCAGGGCTATTTCTGCTACGTACACTATTGCGTGATCTTCTTCCAGACACCCAACGTAACTGATGGAGAGAATTTGACATTGGTTCATGTTAATATTCATAATTTGTAATATTAACAGAGGTACTAGCAAAACTGAGGTACTAGCAAAACTGCTCTAAAAAGAGATTTTAGGGAGGGGCGCCAACAGGGAGGCGCTTTTTCGGCGGGTAAATATGATCACAATTTGGCAGTATCTGCCCGGAAAAAAACAAGTGATTGTTGGGCTAACCTTAGGAAAGAACAGAGGTCCCCTCCTATCAGATACTCCATCACAAAATAAACTTCTTGTTTACTCTGAAAAAGTAATCGTTACATAATTGTAACCAATAGTTTATACCATTTATTAGTTTGTAAAGGACCTTGCTAAAGATAATAATAATTAAGATATCCGACCAGGAAACGGTTTGAAGTAAGCCGACTTAGCCAGTTTGTGTCCCACGCCCCACGGAAATATAAAAACACAAAAAACGTACAATTTTCACGAGTCAATTTTCGCTCTGGCACATCGAAATTCGAAAATGAAGCAACAGAATTTTGGAGTCAAACGAGTCACGACCTATAAAAAGTACAACACAATACAGTATGATAACATATGATCAGAAATGACGTGCGAGTACTGACTCCTGACCTGGAACGAGTAGAAGAGCTTGACAATGAAGGGAGATTTAGCGAGGGCTAGAGCGTCCCTCTCCGTCACTACTTGGTCCACCATGTTCTTCCTGATCAAATCTTCCTTCTTCATGACCTTAAATAGTTCTAGTTTTTTAAATCTAGCTATTTATATCTGTTTGGAGACAGAACAATGGGAAATAGCGTGGTAACCTTCAGAAGATCACCCGACCCTGTCTGATTTAAATTCAGAGAGGTTTGTTCGCAACCTCTAGTGACCACTCTACTTCAGAGAGGTTTTTTCGCAACCTCTAGTGACCACTCTACTTCAGAGAGGTTTGTTCGCAACCTCTAGTGACCACTCTACAACAGAGAGGTTTGTTCGCAACCTCTAGTGACCACTCTACAACAGAGAGGTTTGTTCGCAACCTCTAGTGACCACTCTACAACAGAGAGGTTTGTTCGCAACCTCTAGTGACCACTCTACTTCAGAGAGGTTTGTTCGCAACCTCTAGTGACCACTCTACTTCAGAGAGGTTTTTTCGCAACCTCTAGTGACCACTCTACTTCAGAGAGGTTTGTTCGCAACCTCTAGTGACCGCTCTACAACAGAGAGGTTTGTTCGCAACCTCTAGTGACCACTCTACAACAGAGAGGTTTGTTCGCAACCTCTAGTGACCACTCTACAACAGAGAGGTTTGTTCGCAACCTCTAGTGACCACTCTACTTCAGAGAGGTTTGTTCGCAACCTCTAGTGACCACTCTACAACAGAGAGGTTTGTTCGCAACCTCTAGTGACCACTCTACAACAGAGAGGTTTATTTGCAACCTCTAGTGACCACTCTATTTCAGAGAGATGTGTTCTCAACCTCTAGTGACTACTCTACGACAGTGAACTTTACATTATCATTATATTATCAAATCAGATAAAATGTTTCCCATTTTGATAAAATCCCTCTCCACCCCAGTAGAGTTAACATTACAACGTTATTAGCAGAGCAAGGTTGTGAGTTGACTACTTGTTACGTGTTGCTTACCTTAACAGCATAGTGCTCTTTTGTATTTCTTCGTCGTGCAAGGTAAACTTTGCCGTACGCTCCTTTACTGAAATTGTGGATAAATTTCATGCAATCTGGTGGTTACCTCCGCAAGCAGTTTAGGATGTATAACAGCAATCAGCATGCACGTTGTGCATATTGTGGGTGTAAAAACGATAATGTGAGAGAAAAAAATGAAACATAATTTTTCTGTCCCACTAATATTCACAGTACAGATTTTCAATGTCCGATCTACAAAAGGTCAGCTAGTTAATAAAAATCGTCACTCTATAACTCTATAAATACAATTTAGCGTTACTCTACCTGATAGGTTTAATAACGATAAAGTCCTTTAACGATGTCACGTGATGTCCGCCTTTCCTAGCCTCAGAAAGGGCCATTTTAGCGATGCTCATGTGGCTCTCAGTGCTGCGCCTGACGGTGGGCTGTGGAGTGGTGAACCGGACAACTGGCTTTGATTTAAACTGGTCTGGTGAGGTTGAAGGAGATTCTGAGGGCGGTTTATGAGGGTGAGCACTGAATTTATTAAATATTAATCACGCGAACAAAGTGAAATGTAAAAGTGAAATTTGAAAATTTTTAAAAACTACTATGACGTATTAGTTATATTAGAAATCTCACGTTTTTAAACATAAACTAATCATTTTAGTTGGGGACATACTCATAGTACATTTTTTGACCAATTTGTATGAAACACTCATGTCTTCATGTACAGTATATAACTTTATTGATTTAATAGCACCTCCCCCACGAATTCATTCACACAATCCTTTTAAGTAACAACCTTTCACCGTCCTAACACTACATTAACATCAACCAATTTGAGAAACACTTATCACACGACACCCCTTTCCCCTCCATAGCCGTCCGTGGCTTCGATTGTAAATATGTCTGATTTATCCAATTTGTAATATACGCATGAATTTGAGTTCAGTGCCCACATTCCAATAAAACCTTTGCTGACTTTATCTTTCAAGAAGTCAAACTAATTTAGAGTGTTTGATTTTGAACCAACCAACTCAGTAGTACCTGACTAGTCCTCTAGATCCCGGTAAATAACAACCTCTACACTCATGTGAGTTCATAAGACCACAGCTACAAAAGCCCTTATCAGCTTGGTTTTAGGCCTTATTTATATCCTAACCTGACGGTGGTACAGAGTAGTCGGTACTAACCTGACGGTGGTACAGAGTAGTCGGTACTAAGTACTAACCTGACGGTGGTACAGAGTAGTCGGTACTAAGTACTAACCTGACGGTGGTACAGAGTAGTCGGTACTAAGTACTAACCTGACGGTGGTACAGAGTAGTCGGTACTAAGTACTAACCTGACGGTGGTACAGAGTAGTCGGTACTAAGTACTAACCTGACGGTGGTACAGAGTAGTCGGTACTAAGTACTAACCTGACGGTGGTACAGAGTAGTCGGTACTAAGTACTAACCTGACGGTGGTTCAGAGTAGTCGGTACTAAGTACTAACCTGACGGTGGTACAGAGTAGTCGGTACTAAGTACTAACCTGACGGTGGTACAGAGTAGTCGGTACTAAGTACTAACCTGACGGTGGTACAGAGTAGTCGGTACTAAGTACTAACCTGACGGTGGTACAGAGTAGTCGGTACTAACCTGACGGTGGTACAGAGTAGTCGGTACTAAGTACTAACCTGACGGTGGTACAGAGTAGTCGGTACTAAGTACTAACCTGACGGTGGTACAGAGTAGTCGGTACTAAGTACTAACCTGACGGTGGTACAGAGTAGTCGGTACTAAGTACTAACCTGACGGTGGTACAGAGTAGTCGGTACTAACCTGACGGTGGTACAGAGTAGTCGGTACTAACCTGACGGTGGTACAGAGTAGTCGGTACTAAGTACTAACCTGACGGTGGTACAGAGTAGTCGGTACTAAGTACTAACCTGACGGTGGTACAGAGTAGTCGGTACTAAGTACTAACCTGACGGTGGTACAGAGTAGTCGGTACTAAGTACTAACCTGACGGTGGTACAGAGTAGTCGGTACTAAGTACTAACCTGACGGTGGTACAGAGTAGTCGGTACTGAATGAGATCCTCCTCCTTTTAGCAGGATTCATCCTCTGTTCTATTAAAATCGACTCTTCTATTGACAGGTCCAGGTCCGTCTGAGGGAAGTTATTGTAGACTTAACTTCAATTCAGGTTAATTAAACTAATTAACTAATTGTTTTGTTTGGATCCGGACGATGTCGGCGGTTCTAATGGAATATTTACAAAAAATAATAGTATGATATCAAAATCCTGTTAAACCTAGTATAGTAGTATAAAAGAATGTAATAAAATCAGGAGAATTCTCAGCAACCAAACTGCTCACAGATTCAGGAGTCTGGATCAATCGAAATTCCGCGGCCTACTTTAATAAACAGGTAGAAAGGAAAGGGGTTGGATTGATGGTAACCAGGGAGACACCATCTGAGCAGACTCTTACAAAGACTATAGGCAAGATTTTAACCAAGCATGGGACTTTCAAAGCCAACATGAAAAGAGCTGTTGATATTGCTAGTAATTATAGCCCGAGGTCTGGAACAGTTGTTGCCGAGGTTTTACACTGATTAATAGTAATACTGATCAAGAACAGGAATGTTGAATATTTAGTGAACATTTTTACTCTGAACCAGTCGTTTATTGAGATGCACAATTTAGATATTGTAGCAGTGGTCTTGATTTTGACTATGTTTCTATCAGCAGGAATCCTGTTTTGCTTGGTTAAACTTAAGTTAATCAGATTATTATGAAAAAAATTAAAACTAAATTTCATTTTAATACATTTTGTGTTATTTGAATGATTGTCTATTAATCAAGGTACAATTAAATCACATCTAAGAATCTGAATCATATTTAGATATTTAAGTTCGTTACAATGCTCCATACACGTCCACTTTACACATATTTTTTATTCGACTTTTTCACTCATTCTTTGTCCGACGAATTTTGCATCCATTTCCGCATCAGAACCCTTGGTAGGCCAGGTAGCTCCTACAAAAGCTCGCATAAGGTACGGAGGAGCAAGATCTTGGATTACTTTCAGCACTCTGAACATGTTAGGAACAGGAATCACTTCTTTATTCTCCCTGATTCCTCGAATAGCTTTGGTTACCAGGGCCTCTGAAGATATAGCAACAGATGGATCAATACCAGTTATCATCTTGGTGTCCACAAAAAAGGGTAATACGGCACTGAACTTTAGGTTCGTTCCCATGTGATCCATTCGAAGTTGATTCAAAGTGTGAATTGAACCTGCTTTTGCTGCACAGTAATCGGTAGAACTTCTCAATGGAAAATACCCTGCCAGAGATGCTACGTTCACAATGTGACCTTCATTGAGCTCAAGCATCTTCGGCATAAAGAGTTTGATAAGCCACAGATTAGAAACTATGTTCACCATCATGGAATGCTGTATTTGAGTAAGAGACATTTTCTGGATAGCCACTCCAAAAGCCACTCCAGCATTGTTGACCAGCATGTTGATAATAAACCCAGCACCTGCTATGTCATCATGTAGCTTCTGTACCTGTTCGTGCTTGGTTAGATCACATGTGTACGAGTAAGCTCGGTGACCATCTCTTTTCAACTCCTCCACAACATTCTCTACTAATTTTTCCACGATATCAACAGTCAACACAGTGAATAGTGTTCCCCATAGCAGCAAACTGTCGGGCAAACTCTGCTCCAATCCCTTGTCCAGCTCCAGTGATCAGGATATGCTGGTTTTTTATGTCTTTCTTGGGCCTGCATCTAAAGATGAAGTAGATGACTTCAAGAAGGAAGACAAAAGGGAGCTTTAGCAAAGCCAAAATAAATGACATCTTCACGGTCTATATTGAAAAATGGTTATGGTAAGTGATAATATCTTACATCCGGGTTACAATCTTTGAACGCAAACAGAATAAAATACAAGGCAAAGACTAGTTCCTCGTGGTATTTATTTTTGGAATCTAACGATGGAATTGCACAGAGCTTTCTTTATAAGACTTCTCGGATTCTGTTCATAGCATTCACTAAAACTAAGCTCGAATAGTCAAGGTCCTAATCTATACTGGACTTCATGGCTGAACAATAAACTAACTACCAACAAACACAATTTCAGTTCGACTACAGTATAATAAGATGGAACTGTCTAAAGGTAATACAAAGACAATTGATAATCAACGTGACCCACTCGGGACAAGGCAACACAAATAATACGTTTAAGTCGAAATTAGGAACGGTAACAGAATGAAAACCTCCAAAATAATTAATTCAGGAGCCAGGACAATTTTTGTAATCTTATTACCCTTCACGATATCGCATTTCATGGCCGATTCACAAGGACTCTAACCATTTATTCCGATTTCAGTTCAGTGACTTATATCTAACCAGTGTTAAAAAGGGTGCAAAAGTAAAAACCCGCTCAATCAAAAACCTGCATCAGACTGCAACAAAAATGTCAAGCAAATAGCAATCAAAATCTAGAGAGGGTGAATGGAACACACTTAATAAATGCTCCAATTAAACTTCATAATTCCTATAACAGCACATTCGCCCGACAGCTACTAGCAAGGACCATGGATGATGACTGTGTACTGTGTAGTTTGTTTTACATAGTATGTATTTAGTGTAAGTTTTGGCTTATGATTTCTATAAACCGTTTTCAACAAGTTTTTTACGATGCAGGATTTTGTGTGGAGATTTAGGTAGAAGAAAGAACTGTGGCTCATATTTTATTATATTTAGGTCAAGGCATAATACAATATTTAGGTCAACCATGATCCGTTGAGCTCGCAGGACTGAAAGTCCTTGCAAGGCGGGTCTGGCTTAATTTGTAAGTAGGTACACATGCAGATCGTTTCATTTCCAGGGATAGCTCAACTTTATTTTGTTTAAAATAAATTGTGTATACTGCTCAAAAACCGTATGGGTGGCCTTTGGGTCTTTCAATCAATCAATCAATCTTAATACTGATCAAGAACAGGGATGTTGAATATTTACTGAACAGTTTTACTCTGAACCAGTCGTTTATTGAGACGCACAATTAAGATATTGCAGCAGTGGTCTTGATCTTGTTTTGTTTGATAAAATTGCAGTGACGATTTTTTGTCAAAATTAATACTGATTGTTGACATTTCACAAATTTCAAACTGTATTTTCGTTCATATTTTGGGTATAACAAATAATTTCTTGACTTTTAGTTACCTTACCCTACATAATATAAGAAGCGAAATAAACTAACCAGATAACAGGCATATTTCTATTAATCATGATTCATGATGCCATCATGATTATGGTATATAATTATAAATCAGAGTACGATTATCCCAAATCTATAAACTTTTCAAAATGTTCGTTACAATGATCAACACACTTCCACTTTACACTTATTGTTTATTCGACTTTTTCACTCATTCTTTGTCCGACGAATTTTGCATCTATTTCTGCATCGGCACCATTAGTTGAGCTCGTAGCTACTATTAAAGCTCGCATAAGGTACGGAGGAGCAATATCTTGGATTACTTTCAACACTCTGAACATGTTAGGAACAGGAATCACTTCTTTATTCTCCCTGATTCCTCGAATAGCTTTGGTTACCAGGGCGACTGAAGATATAGCAACAGATGGATCAATACCAGTAATCATCTTAGTATTCACAAAAAAGGGACATACGACACTGAACTTTAGGTTCGTTCCCATGTGATCCATTCGGAGTTGATTCAAAGTGTGAATTGAACCTGCTTTTGCTGCACAGTAATCAGTAGAACTTCTCAATGGAAAATACCCTGCCAGAGATGCTACGTTCACAATGTGACCTTCATTGAGCTCAAGCATCTTCGGCATAAAGAGCTTGATAAGCCACAGATTAGACACTATGTTCACCATCATGGAATGCTGTATTTGAGTTAGAGACATTTTCTGGATACTCACTCCAAAAGCCACTCCAGCATTGTTGACCAGCATGTTGATAATAAACCCAGCACCTGCTATGTCATCATGTAGCTTCTGTACCTGCTCGTGCTTGGTAAGATCACATGTGTACGAGTAAGCTTGGTGACCATCTCTTTTCAACTCCTCCACAACATTCTCTACTAATTTTTCCACGATATCAACACAGTGGATAGTGTTCCCCATAGCAGCAAACTGTCGGGCAAACTCTGCTCCAATCCCTTGTCCAGCTCCAGTGATCAGGATATGCTGGTTTTTTATGTCTTTCTTGGGTCTGCATCTAAAGATGAAGTAGATGACTTCAAGAAGGAAGACAAAAGGTAGCTTTAGCAAAGCCAAAATAAATGACATCTCTTCTCCCCACCTATATTGAATAAAAGAATGGGTAAGTGAGAATATCATACATCTGGGTAACCTTTGAACGCAAACAGAATAAAATACAAGGCAAATACTAGCAAACTCCAGAAAAAAAAACCCAAAAAACCTATTCCCAAAATGGAAATTTCAGGCAAATTTCAGGCAAGTATGAGTTTTTTAAAGAAAAAATGTTAGAATTGAGGGGCCAGTATAGGTCAGTCAACTCTTGTATTGATTAAAAAACATTGAAAGGAGTGCCTAGGGGTTTTGTTTTCAATGTAGTCTAATTAGATAAAAAGTTACAAAAAAAGGAAAAAATTTTAAAAACCCAAAAAAACCATTCCCAAAATGGAAATTTGAGGTAAAATGGGTTTTTTTGGGTTTATAAAGTGAAAATTACGAACAGCAACAGAATTAAAACTTCTCAAAATAATTAATTAAGGAGCCTGGATAATTTTTTTTTTCAATCGTATTATTCCTCAAAACTAATCGATCAAATTATTTAAGAAATGCAACGAAATTTTCGGCAGTGAGAGTACGGCAGACAAGGTTATACATCCGGATCCCGATGGCACTGTCGCGGCACTCTCGTGGCACTCTCGACACAATATCATCACAACATTTAAACAGTACAATGCATCTACATACTAGTACAATGTAGTACATACTAAATGTTTGGATAAACAATAAACCAGTGCAGCTGTGGCCGTGGGTGACATATTTAGGAAGTTAGGTAATATGATATGCATAATTTATAACTATTTCCGGGAATTATATGCACTAAAACTCGTGGACACTGAAAGCTGATAATTTGCAGATTTTTCCCGCAAGAGAAGCCCTACACTAAAATCAAGTTCAGCCCTACACAAATCAAGTTCAGCCCTACACTAATAGCATATGTTTGTCAAGTTCAGACCCTACACTAATAGCATACGTTTGTTTAATTTGCTCTCTTATCTGCTTTCTTATCTCACCTTGTTTAACGGTGAGATATTGTGCCTTTCACCTTGTGGCTTAGCCCTGCATCATGGCAGCTGTAGATGACACGGAGATCGACAGTATTATATTTAAAGCTGAGGATTGGATGACAAGAGTTATGGATCAGTTCGGTTGTGAAGAACCAATTCACATAACTTCTGTGTTGTGCAAACACTTTTTGAATAAAAGGAAATTAAATCTAGAGGATAAGGAAAAGTTTGCAGCGTTTTTTTCGGAATCGTTTCATTTGGTTCGCTTTCAAAATGACAATTTGAAGAAGATGAAAAACAGATTGAGCTCAATCAAGGATCAGTTGATTGAGAATCAGAAATTGGTCATCAGCGCTCAGGAATCAATAATTGACTGCAAAGAAAAACAGTTGCAGAAACAGTTGCAGGCAGTGCAGACCGTCGTCAAAGACATGGTAGAAAGTCAGTTTAAATCGTACAGCGATACAGTTCAGGAAAACGTCATGGTTTGTCAACCTGCAAGTTCAGTTACCGCCGAGACTTTGAAAGAGGTCGTCAAGTCTGTGGTGCAAGCAGAAGACCGGAGCAAGAACATTATGTTTTTTGGTTTGCCTGAAGATTCCAGCAAAGACTTAAACAAAACTGTCGAAGAAATTTTTGAAGAGATTGGACTGAAACCAGCAATGGAGCTCAGTAGAGTTGGCAAGTCGAAGGAGAAAACTACTCGGCCAGTCAAGGTTACTCTGTCCAGTTCCAGTACAGCCTATCAAATAATCAGTCAAGCTCGAAAGCTGCGACAATCAGAGAAGTTCAGCTCAGTCTTCATTAGTCCAGACCGCTCTTTGGAGGATCGTGTTAAGCACAGACTTCTTGTTCAAAACCTGCATAAGAAGAAAGAAGCTGAGCCAAACAAGCACCACTACATCAAAGGAGGGACAATTCATACCGAAGACAAATCAGTTAGATGAGTGTGGCTTTCACTAGAGTGTATTTTTTACAATACATGTGTTGTTATTTTATTAGGGACGATAGTGTTTGTATGAGGATGGGAACTTGTCCCGTTGTGATACAATTTTTTGTTTGATTGAGTCATTCATTCTGGCCGTTGGAGCACACAAAACTTAAAGTTTTCGCGATATTTGTCAGATGAGGTTTAAATTACATCGTAAAGTTGCTGTTCTACACAGTGTGGCATTTTCCTATTAAGAGTGCAGTGCCCTTGTGAGGGATTATTACAATTTTTATAATATATTTGTTAAGATTTAAATTGGTCATTAGAACCACCTGGGCACCGTCTCGGTTTACAATCAATCAAGCGTATTATCAGCAGAGAAGCGAGTCACCTCAGACTGGCTGGCGCGAAGTTTCAAAACAAATAACAGTGGTGCACTATATATTACACACAATATTGTATCAAGCGCACGTATCACATTACACATGTTCCAAGCGGAATCCCGTCTTGAACAGTTATAAGAAATAATACCTTCGGTTCTTCGGGATGCAAATTCCCTCCAACAAGCTGTCGGGAATTATCACGCGGAGCCCAAAGGCCAAAGAAGCGAAGGTATTATTATATTATAATATAATATGTATGATTTATAACATAATATGTATAATTTATGTTGATATGATGATTCTTGGCATATAAAATCACCGTTATTTACGTTATCTTCTCAACACATAAATAACCGTAAACAACTAGATAAGCTAGATTTCTCAGGCCCCATAGCTCTGGAGATTGTAATAGAAAGATCCAGAATATTGAAACTAAGCGTCAAATAAACTACAGCCAGGGGAACTAGAAAAGCTGAACCAGATAAAGACACCGACAGGTTGCAATTCTGCAATTCTTATACGCTGTCGGATCAACGAAGGTTGATTTGATTAGTATATTTTAACTGTCACCCATGCAAAATAAGTCAAAACTACTGGAACATTTTGTTCCAATCTGAGTAACATGAGCTCCCTGATAAGATAAATTACCGCAGTAAGTACGTGCCATATTTTCATAACCTTACTGATATTATATTTCTTCCTTAAACAGCAAGTTACAATCACTACAGATTAAGTTGGATCCTTCCTGAAAGTGATCAGATAGATGCAGCCTCTGTACCCAGTAGTCTAGTAAACCATGTCGTCGATAACAATTTAAGAAATTAACAAATAAGGAAATTAAGAAATTAAGAAATTAAGAAATTAAGAAATTAAGATATTAAAAAATTAAGAAATTAAGAAATTAAGAAGTTAAGAAATTAAGAAATTAATTGTTTGTTTTGAACCTAAAAAATTAACAAATCAATGAATTGACAAATTAACAAATTAACAAATTAACAAATTAACAAATTAACAAATTAACAAATTAACAAATTAACAAATTAACAAATTAACAAATTAACAAATTAACAAATTAACAAATTAACAAATTAACAAATTAACAAATTAACAAGTTACTATCTACTCACTCGTGACGTGTTGATGATCTCGAAACTATCACTGAAGCTGGCATCAGAGAGTTTACTTGTGTCGGTTTCATTGTATGCTGCTACTGACGATTCTGAGGAAAGAGCTGTACTAACGTTAGAGTCCCGTTAGAGTCCTTCACTAACGCCGGGAAGGGTTTTACTCATATTACAGTGGAATTTATACCTCAAACGTTTAGGTATGTGTGATTTTACACTAAACTATGCCGGGTTAAATGAGGAGGGGGTACCCTGCCAAAAGTTCAAGAAACGTCTTAGGATACCCCTTCAGTGCATTGTAGTGTACTGTAAACATAGTACTATTAACTATTATTATTATACCGTATAGAACAACAGCAAGACTGCGATGAGCAACGTCGTCCTCCTTCAGCAGTTTACAAACTTTCTCAAGACGCTCTATGAGTGTGTCCATGTCGTTATCAAACTCACTTTTAGCCTGAAAAGTAATGATCGGTAGAGTAACTGATTTACATGGTTTTAGATTCTACAAATACCTAGAAAGAAGGCTATAAAGTCTAATATATTTAATCGGAGTACTGGAAATGAAGCAAAGTTATGATTTGATGTTTGTCGTAGCGTACCTTAGCTCCATATGAGATGTCAGTTTTTTTGCCGAAAACCTCTAAAAAAGAATTCTGGATCTGAAATATGAACAAATTATGATATCTTGTGAAGATAAGGACTAAAATAATAGTAAATAGTTATTTATATAGATCGTGTCAGATCAAGCTGGGATATTTGCAGGAACACTAATTTAAGGAATTGTTTAGGATCGAATATTTGAAATGTAGACAAGATCAGAGAATATCATAACTTCAAAAAATCAATCAGAAGTTAAACGGAACTCACGTGGGCGCTGGTATTACACAGACTGTCAATCTGTGACCAGATATAGTCATACTCCAGCTTCCTCCGACAGCCACCGAAACTGACAGCGGGAGTTGATGATTTGGTTTGAGAAGAATTGATTAAACAGCCTGTTGGTCCTGGTGAGGTGATGACTACACGAGGCGTGGAACTGTTTACATTCTCATGATTTATTGGGCTTTTAAATGAGCTCATTATATTATCATCCATATCTTTCTGATGTAAATATTTGTTAGATTTAACTGCAGAATGTTAAAGTTACACATGCTGCTGTTAAAATGTGACAATAAGAACGGTAAGATGGACGAGGGCCTAAACCAGAGCTGAACACAAATGTCAAATTTCCATAAAATACCTCAATAACGACAATAATCACTGTAATGTACGTTTTTAGTTCAAAATATTTACACTATCTTACTGTACATAAAGCGAGCAGAGGCGACAGAGGGCAATATATAAGTGCGGTAATATTTTGTAAATAGTGCGATTTGGAGACAAAATTTGGGGACAAAAACACTGCAATTAAGCTGAAAAATTTGCCAAACTTGCGGCCTTTAAGTTCTCGTCTAGGGAGGTTAGTGAGAGAGGTTAGTTGAGAGAAGTTAGTATTACTAGTGTCAATTTATTAACACAAACGATTTCAGTTTAATTTATTAAACATTATAATTATGTATAACATTGGGCGTTTATTGAAATCTCGAAAATAACATTCGCCCTTATTATTATTTGAAAATCTAAACTAAGCACGATAGAGCTTCAAACTGTTTGGGATGTTATAGACCTCTATTAGATTCGCCCTTTAGAAAAAACCACGACGATAATATGTAATATAGCTCAATTCAATATTTCAATCAAAGCAACACGATTGCTGTCAACACTTTTATTATCATTTTAAGGAAATATATTCAGTTACCATCACAATGTAGTATTAAGAACATGAATCGAAGTTTTAAGGAGTTGTGTACCATCGGCCATCCTGAACATCAAGGACTATATATACAAATAAATAACAGAAATTTAGAAACTCACGATAAACTTTAATTTCGAATATTACATGAATTTTGTGTAAATTGAAATTCGGAAACGAAATAGGATCTGTAAAATGATTTGCAACATAGTATCTCTCGATGCTGTCAATATACTGATTTTTCTTTCAGAGGTAGCAATGACTTGATCTGTTTATCAAGTTGCTGTATAATAAAGTCATTTGACATATAGACTCCCGTATTAAGGAGAGTGTTCCTTTCACTAATCAGCTTTGCAATTTCACTCTCGACTTGGCTTGATGGAATAGATAAAGTTTTTTGAGTACTGCTAGACATACTTGTTATAATGTTTTCTAGTTCTGATTTAATACCATCAAGGTCTGAATTCCCATGTTTGGTCTTTACTAGGTCAGCATTTTTCGTATATTTTGGTTGGACTGTAAGAGGGGGCAGTGAATTAATCTGAAACTGTTGCTGATTTGTAGCCTGTTTGCATTTGGACAGCTCTTCAAGTACAGACTTAAGCTTCATTTTGTACCTTTCTTTGGCAATGGTGGTCTTAGACAATTTATCCTTTGAGTTGGCTAATTCGGTTTTAGCAGTGAATAGTTCCTCCTGTAGATTAACAGGTATTTGGTAATGATCCGGTTGACACGTAGCGGATAATTCCATTTCTTTCAAACTCGCTGTCTTTTCAGTTTCTTCTATCCTGTGAGCATGCCTTGAATTGAGATGCTCAGCAGTTCTAATTTTACTGTTCACAGTCTCTAACTCAATACTTAGAAAATCACTTTTGTAATTGGATTTTTGCTTGATATCATCCAACTTGGCTGTTCTTTCTTTAGAAAATAAACTATGTGTTCGCTCAAAAGAAGCTTCGTTGTTAGTGTATTTTGTCTCCCTTTTTTCTAGAGACGATAGCTTATTCTTGTACTGCTTTAGTAAGTCATCATAAGATCGTTTACAAGTTCTGACTTCTGATTCAATACGAACTTGTTCTTCTTTAAAGACGCCACTCAATTCAGAAAAAATCCTCTCTTCTTTCCTAGATAGATTTGCAAAGAATTCTTGTTGAGTGATATCTTTCCAGAGTTCAATTTCAAGAGCAGCTCTGTATTCAGAACTTGCTCGATTAAGTGGAATATCCGGATCAACCTGAAAAGGTTTAAGTAAGTAAGATCCATTTAAAAGGGAAGGAGGCAATTCATGTAGGGCAGGCTGCTCCCAGTAAGGAGCCCAAACTAGCTTTTGGCTGTAAAATGTGCTTTTTTGCCTCAAGAAAAAGTAGTGAGTTTAAATATCATTTATTCATTTATCAGCACACGAGTTTGAAAATGGTATAAATTATGAAATTTATGTATAATATCAGCAAACTATAGTTGTAAATCAAGTCCCATTATTGAGTAGAGTAGGTAATAGAAAAATGCGAACTTCGATAATTATTTTACTTACGTTTTCACCACCAGTCATGTCAAATCAGCTCTCAGGAATCAGGATATTAACTTCAGATCATATTTGCTGAGGGTATAAAATATGAATATTTGTTGGAATTTTTCAAATCTAATCTTTTTAAAAACATCATTGTAATTAATACAAAAACATGGTCCCACCTTGTGGACCTAATATAGTAGCGGAGTACAATCAAGCTGGTTTGTAATAAATCTAAAATAGAGAATGAGAATTAAATAAAGTTATACTGTGAATTATGCAGAATAGGTTAGGTAGTGAAATGATACTCAAAATATTTTTAAGCATTATTGTCCAAATACTAGATATAATAGTGATCAACGCTTATTGTCCAACTGTAAGACCAAATTAAAAATGCATAGATTATGATTCATCACTCCATACTGAACTATGCTGAACTATCATGTGACTAACTTTAACACGTTCTCTGTATGGCTCTGATGGTTACTTTTTATCGATCAGTAAAAAAGTCACAGTATAGCTTCTTTAGAACCATAGGACTTCCTTGCACAGACATGTACACATGGTTCGAATATTCTAGTTTCGTCCTAATATCAAAAGATTAAATTTACTATAACACAGTTACTACCTGGACAGAGCTCAATATAATATTAATATACGTGGCACCACTTATGATCGTATTTTCTTTTTTGTGTCGTTATATTTACATCTTTTACATTTTACACCTGTCACTCACATCATATATACACCACAAAAGAAAAAGATTCATTCAATCATTACATTATACACTCACTCCACCAAACACGCACACAACCCATTGAAGAAGGTTACACGCGGGTGTACCGTTCGCTTTATCCGAAGGGAAAAATGATACTTTACGTAACGCGCGATTTACGTCTTGGTAGCTAAATTACTCAAGCGCTATTTGTCAGAGCGACACAAATGCGCTTGCGCGAGCGCTTGCGCGGCTCTCTTATCCACCACTCATGTTTACATCGTACCAGGCAATGGTTCAGTTTAATTATGGTAAGGGCACAGCCTGTCAAAAACCCTTTTCGGATGATCCGTCGACACCGCCTGAAGGTGACTGCATAATAACGGATCATCGTGGAATCAAACGTTAATAAGCTTGCAGCTTCCGATGTCAATGTATTCATCCTGGTGTCGAATGCTTGAACTGGTTTTGGACCTCTTCATGCTTTTAATTTATTTATTATTGTTATTTAGTATTATGAGCTGATGTGTACATATACATACGGTATCTAAAAATTAAGCGTATAGCGAGCATATTTAAACAATTTTCAAGCAATAATGTATTGCAAGCACAAAGCAGCTTCAACTTAAATATCGCATAAAAATCATTCAACTCAAAACTAAAATTTTATTGGAATATAGGGAAAACTAAAATAAAATTAATGTCAGACCCGTCGCCACTCTCAGCAGTCAACCAGGGCTCATAAAAGCTTAACAGCGCCTGGGTCCGTTCACCAACTGTGCTAATGTGAGTGGCGGTGTGGTAAGACCCATTTTTAACAGCGTGAATGTTTATTAAATACAAGCGCGCTAGCTGCTAGCATACTTGTTTCATTTAATTTTAAATCAAATTTATTCGGATATATATTTATTGATTATGTATTGAATTGGTGATAAATAATAAAATTGTCTTTTCTCAAAAAATTGTCTTTTCTCTATAGTTCACACTAGTTCTTGATAGTTAATTGTGATAATCAATTTGAAGACTACTGACTAGTTAGTCCCCAATCAATGTACTTTAACTTAATTAAAATATGTTTGCTTGTAGCACGACGCATTAATTGTGTGGCACAGAGTGGTAGCGTATCACACTACAATTCATATGCCTCGTAAAGTAAAAGTAAAAGTAAAGTAAAAATTATGACATAACATCATCACTAATGTCTACAAAGTATCATCACACTACATGGAAAAATAACTATTTCTCCATCAAATTTAAAGGTAATAATTTATCAAATATTAATCATGAATAAAAACAACATTACAAAATTTAATTTATTCATACTTCCCAGTGGAGTAAAGATTTATAAAACGTTTCTTTGCTACATAAGGATGGAACCACAGATAATCATTGTGTTTTTCCTTATTACTGATATAACTGGTACCTTCAATTCTTGTTAAAACTTCTTTCGAAACATTCCAAAAATGAAAGTCATTTACAATACATTTAGAAATCATATTCTTTTTAAAACTTTCCAATCCAATTTTAAAACTCAAAACTGTCAAGCAGTTCTTCACCTCCGAAGGGAGTTTATTCCAATAAGGAACAACCCGCTCTGGAAGAAAAGAACACTGAAGATTCTTGACCTTTGTCACACTCTTACTACATCTATTGGATGAAACCAGATTAAGACCTGATCTGCTTGGTCTGAACAAGTCTGAACCATAATCAGTCAAGCCATTAATAACCTTAAAAGCTTCAATAAGGTCCCCACGTATTCGCCGCTCTGCCAGCGTTGTCAAATTAAGGATTTCCAGTCTACGGCTGTAAGGAAGAGTACCCACCTCATCAATCAGACGGGTAAACCGCCTCTGGACGCTCTCCAGCTCCAAAACAGTCCCCCAACTTCCATGAGCCACAACTGGATTCCACAATTGGACACAATACTCTAGATGAGGTCTTATCAAAGCTTTATAGATGGCTATCATTACACATTTTTCTCTAATTATCAAATTCCTTACAATCCAGCAAATCATTTGATTTGCCTTGGAAATACATGCTTTTATCTGTTCATTCCAAAGCAGGGAACTATGGGTAATAACCCCCAAATCTTTTTCCTGATCAGATACTTCAAGTTCTACACCATTTACTAAATAATTTAAGTTAGGGTTGCTATTAAGATTAATATGAACAACTTTACATTTAGCAGGATTAAACTTCAAAAGCCAAATACTCTCCCAGACTTCCAGTTCTACAATATCTTCAGCAACACTGCTGTGGTTAGCTGCATTACCAATCAACTTGAGGTCATCTGCAAATAATTTAATCTTATTCTTGACTATATCAGGCAAATCATTAATATAAAGAATAAATAGCAAAGGACCCAATACTGACCCCTGGGGAACACCAGATAACACGTGTTTCACCTCAGACCATTGTCCTTCTACACAAACCCTCATGGTTCTGTCTGTAAGAAAATCTTTAATAACATCTAAAACTTTTCCTTTGACCCCAAACCCCTCCAATTTAGATAAAAGTCTAAAGTGGGGGACAGTGTCAAAGGCCTTACTAAAATCAAAATACAGTAGATCAACAGGATCACCTTCATCTAAAATATCAAGAATATTATCAAATGTCTCTAAAAGATTAGATAAGCAAGATTTGCCCTTAACAAATCCATGCTGATGCTTTGATATTCGTTCTTCTAAAAAATCCAATAAATGTGCCCTCACCAACTTTTCGTACACTTTGCACAAAATACAAGTTAAGGAAACTGGTCTATAGTTTAAGGGATCTGATTTAACACCCTTTTTAAACAATGCTACAACGGATGCTGACTTCCACACCTCAGGAAGAGATCCCGTTTCTGAACACATTTTAAATAATTTAGTGACTGCTTCTACAAAGTTGTCATCATAAGCTAACGATTTTAATAACTTTGGATGAACACCATCCGGACCTGAACTCTTAAAAATATTAAGCTTTAAAAGTTGCTTCTTAATATCAGCACTGCTAACTTGCAAATCACTAATAACATCTTTATCATAATCCAAAGTGTCATTTTTAGGAAGAGGGCCAGGTGGCTCACACACAAACACTGAGCTGAAGGCACTTGCAAGTACTTCAGCAGACTCAGCAGAACTATCTGTGCGTGTACCATCTCCTCTATCCAAGGAAACCACACTTGATTTTACTTGCCTTTTGTTACGTAAATATGAGTAAAAAGACTTACTATTCTGCTTTAAATTAGATGTAATCTTCTTTTCATAGTTAACTTTAGCTTTAACTTCAGCCACTTCAAAAATATGTTGCTTGCTATTAGCATAACTAAAATTGATTACAGATGGATTTCTATCAAACTCAGCCCATGCTTTGTCCTTATTCTTCCTCATTCTCTTAAGTGAAGTTGTACTCCATGGCAACTTGACAGGCCTGTTGTCGAGATAAACAGAAGCAGCTGGGACAGCAGCGGCAACAGCCTCCAGTTTACCATGTAGTTCAGTCCACATTTCTTGAACATTATAATTTGTAGAACTATAATCCCAGTCAATGTTATCCATACTAAACTTCAATAATTCATCAGACGAAATCTTACCCCAGATAGGTTTTACAGTTTTCTCTTTAGGACTCTTATCAGTATTTGGCGAAACAACCAGTTCGACAAGTATCCCAACGTGATCACTCTTACCAAGCGGTGAAACAATCTTACAACCGTTGACAAGAGCATCATTTGTATACAAGACCTGATCAAGGAGGCTCTCCTGGAGAGTATCTTTCACAAGCCGTCTTCTGGTTGTTTCGTTGGTAAAGTACCATGTTAAACCACTGTCATTAAAAATATCCATATACTTCTGTTGAATAGTTAAAAATTGATTTCTACTAAAGATATTATTATTTACACTTCCATTTACCCATGATACAGTAGGTAAATTAAAATCTCCTATAAGGATTGCTTCAGAATTGTTCTTTTCACTACATATACCCTTGATACAAGATAGTAATGTATTGTTCTGTTTTAAATTTAAAGAAGTTGATCTATAAATACAACAAATAGTAATCAATCCACCAGATGTGTTAATACTAACAGCTAAAGAGTCTGGTGCACTTAAAAAAGAGCTTACTAAAGAAGCATTACAACTGTTCTTGATATAAATGATAGAACCACCACCCCCACTTATAATATTGGTTGAATTGTCAATCTTAAAATCTCTATCCTTTCTAAACATAGTAAAACCTTCAATAAAAATTTCAGCATCTAATATGTCACTACTAAAATGAGTTTCTGTTATGCAAATCACATCAATAGATTTATATACTGGTAAAATACATTTAAGTTCTGAATCAATTTTATTAAAAAGTCCATTAGCATTGGTGTAAAATATATTTAAGCCTTTACTGATTCTCCTTTCGTCTTTTCCAACCTGTTCTTCTCTGCTTCCAACTGTCTCTTCTTCCTCTCCTTTCTGGCTAAAAAATGGATCTCGCGGTCTGATCTACACTGGTCTTGATTGATCCAGTAGGACGATTCCTTCCAGCCTTTACCAAAGTCAGAGTAAAAATTTACTGACTCTTCGTCGACTGTCTGTATGATGAGAGGTCGACAGTAGTCATGGTTGTTTGGATCAACTTTTCCAGCACGATGGCAGCTAACAATGTCGTCTTTCTTCATCTTGAGTGTTTCTACGCAGAAAGAGACATCATCCTTCTGACGCTGCTTAGGGTTCTTCTCCTTACTCTCAGGAACCTTCAGAACACATAAGTTATGTTTCCTTCTGTTCCTTTCAAATGCATCAGTGTGCATCTTGGACTGCACTTTAGCAATAACATTTTCTGATGACTGGGAGTTGCTCAGATCTTCTATTACTGTCCTCTGAGATTTTGCTGTAATTTCTGAGTAAAGTTGCACAGCTTTGTTGACAGTTTTATCTGCGCTTCCTTTAATAGCTTCCTTAATCGAGTTAGTCAGGGCTGGGGTCAAATGTTGGAGTTCCTCTTTAATAATAGCCCTGACAGCCCCATTTTCCTTAGTGTCAGCTGAGGTATGAGGCGCCACAAAACAGTATGGGCACTTCCAGTTTGTTAGATTCAGTAACATCTCGTTTTTAAGGCCAGATAAACCAACACAACTCAGGTGCCAAAATAATTGGCAAGCTTCACATTCAACTGATAGTTCTTCTGACATGTAAACATCACATTGGCAGTATTTTTCCTCTGGCACTGGGACATTATCAGAAGATGAATCCTTAGGGGGACTCGTCTTGACTCCACGTTTTTTTCGTATCGACACCCTCTCGGGTACATTGTTACTTGCCATCCCTCAAATTATTTGTTATATGGACACGTTCATTGAAGTTTGAGGAAATTGGTAAATTTCTAAAACAGCGTTTTTGACGATAGTGGTTTAATTTTAACAATTATTAATCTAGCGTGTTCATAAGTTCTGAACATTAGCCACGTGACCCATACTCCCATATGCACTGCTCAAAAATAAAATGTATTGCTTTTAGGCACTATTATGTAAAAAATGTCACATTTTTGTGACATTGTTTACCATAGCTGCCCAATTAGCATTTTTTGGTCTAAAATATAGTAGATTAGGTCAATCTAACAATTATGATACAATGTAGGCCTAAAGGGCAGTGATCGAACGGCTTTAAGGCAACATTTCGTAAACTTTGTCACACTCAGAATACGGGACCTCTTTTCTACTGTGAGGTGTCCTCAAAACCCTTTCAACTCATTATTTGATAGTTCTTCTGCCAATCATAGCCCTAAAATATGTTGTTTTGGAAAATTAACAAATACATGCACTTGGCTATTGGGAAATGATGTAAATTCTGTCACATTATATGGAATTTGAAATTCTGGGTGAATTTCCGAAATCATTTATATCTGATTTTGGTTTGGAAGGCGGGAAAACTCTATATGAGGACGATACACGGATACAGTTGATTGAAGTATAGGGCAGTTGATGTAAACATCGTCACAAAATGATACGAAATCGTAAATGGACACGTTCATGTTGAAGTTTAAGGATATTGGTAAACCAAAAAAAATAACGTGTTCAGAAGTTCTGGACATTAGCCACGTGACCCATACTTCCATATACACGGCTCAGAAATAAAATTTATTGTTTTTAGGCACTATAATGTAAAAAATGTCACATTTTTGTGACTGTGTTAACCATAGCTGCCCAATTAGCATTTTTTTGGTTTAAAATATAGTAGATTAGGTCATTCTAACAATTGTGATACAACATTTGGCTAAAGGGCAGGGATCGAACGGTTTTAAGGCAATATTTCGTAAACTTTGTCACACTCAGAATACGATACCTCTTTTCTACTGTGAGGTGTCCTCAAAACCCTTTCAACACATTATTTGATGGTTCTTCTACCAATCATAGCCCTAAAATATGTTGTTTTGAAAAGTTAGCAAATACATGCACTTATTGGGAAATGATGTAAATTCTGTCACATTAGGGTAAAGCACATAATTTTGTCATTTTTTGGCAATTTTCCGACTGCCTGATATAAACCATGGGTTTTAATCTCGTCTGAAATTCCGATTTAGATGAAACCTCCACCATGTTATAGTAGACAGTCTAGGCAAGTTCTATCACAAAAATGATCGAAATTGCTGGGGTTGAAGATGTTCAAAAAAATTATTTTGAAAAAATGACAAAATTAGGTGACTTTACTTAATTTTGTCACCCCGAACCTAATTTTGTCACTTGAAGATTGTGCAAAAAGTAACCGTTTCTCGGTATTTTAGACTACCTGGATGCATCATTCGAGCGCTTTTTTACCAACATTGACCTCAAAAATCCCAAAGATATGATGTTTTCATAGTTTTGTAGCTTGATGAAAAGATGACACTTTTTGGGTATATAATCTTAGAAAATAGCCCCCAAATGCCCCTGAAACCACTGGTATCTTGAAAAACAATTGGTTCTAGGTCTAGGTTGAAATTTTCATGTCTGTAGATAGATCACTTGCTTAGTAATTTCATCAATTATTTTTTTAGTCATTTTAGATTGAAAAAATCAGATTATCCACCTCGGCGAAAATATGCTATTATAAGTGTTATGCTATTATAAGTGCCTTATACATATCCTATGGGCAAAAAAACTTCAGAATAGTTGTATAAGGCCATTTTCAACACAATCTGTGATTTACAAGAAATTTGAGAAAGGTCGATTTTTTTGACAAAATTAGGTACTTTTGGCAAAATCGAACCTAATTTTGTCACCCTCTGTAACTTAAACAATAATTGCGCTAGAGACTTGAAAATTTGTACGTATACTTCTGCTGTAGAAGATATTTGAAATATGCAATGGCATGAAGCTAGCTCAATTACTTTTGAAATAGCAATAAATCAAAATTTTGAAAATTCCTTAAGAAAACCTTAAGGATCTTATTTATTTTTCGGGTTAACAGTTTCGCCTTCATTTTTGACACAGATGCAAAAGAGCTAAAAACTTAAACTTTGTAGGAGCAGTTTCAGCAAAGTCTAAGCTTTCTTTTTATACACAAACCTTTTCTTTCAAGCTGAAATTCCGAGCCGAGGCAGTTTTTCAGAGCAAAATGACAAAATTAGGTACCCTGACAAAATTACGTGCCTTACCCTATATGGAATTTAAAATTTTGGGTAAATTGCCGAAATCATTTATATCTGATTTTGGTTTGGAAGGCGGGAAAACTGTATATAAGGACGATGCACGGATAGAACTGATTCAAGTATAGGGCAGTTGATGTAAAAATTGTCACAATAATAATAAGGGCAGTTGATATGAAAGAAATGCAATGGCTGATGTGACGAAATTTACATTTTTTTGAACTTATTTTGAAGAAACATGCCTCGATTAGAATTCAATATTCTTCCAGGAATTATTAGTAGGTTATTATTCAGCAAATCAGAACTCAAGTTTAACAATTCTGAGTTTAATTTTACTAAGTTACCGAAATGTGACGAAATTCACTTTTCCTGCCCCAACAGTATAATTTCAATGTGATGAAAAATGGGCATGGGTTTCTATATTTCCTTATCTCTGAATTAATCATTTCAAACTATAATTAGGACTGTTGATGTGAAAGAAAGTGTATCTAAATTTTACAATGACGTATGTGACGAAATTTACATTTCTTGACCCTATTTTGAAGAACCATACCCCGATTAGAATTCAATATTCTTCCAGGAATTATTGGTAGGTTATTTTTCAGCAAATCAGAACTCAAGTTTAACAATGCTGAGTTTGATATCACTAATTTACCGAAATGTGACGAAATTTACTTTTCCTGCCCCAACAGTATAATTTCAATGTGATGAAAAATGGGCATGGGTTTCTATATTTCCTGTATAAATCCATTCCAACTATAATAAGGGCAGTTGATATGAAAGAAAATCTATCTAACTAATGCAATGGCTGATGTGACGAAATTTACATTTCTTGCCCCTATTTTGAAGAATCATACCTCAATTAGTATATAATGTTACTTTATCACCATCACTATGTCGATAAATTAGTTATTTTGCCAACACGGAGCAAATAAAGTTATTATTTTTTTTTGTGACGAAATTTACAAATTTTTACCCTGTTCAGGTGTTGAAATTTATCCAATGTTAACATATCACATTATCACTGCCATATAATAATTTATATGACCGGCGTATGGTTGAAATATTGTTAATTGACCCATAGTACGTAATATAGGGTGTTTAAGTTGGTATACTAATATTTACTCAATTTCACACATGTTGAGATATCATACAAATTTATGTGACTAAATTTACCTATTTCTGCCTTCTGTATTTGTATTTGCCTATAACAATGAAATATGTGAACAATTCCAAACACATTCAGCTCACAAAATAATGCTAGACTGTTCGGCATTTCTTGTCAGGATGTCATAAACATCCCTCATATAAATTTCTTAAATGTGTGACAGAGTTTACATGGAGCTACCATTTAAGGAAAAAAGTCGCTAAATATGTAGATAATAGTCATATACAGCTATTCTATGAATTGGAAATTCGAAAATTTGGTCAAACACGGCAACAAGGGGTCCATATAAACTCCGTCACGTTTTTATAGTGTGACAAAGTTTACAACTCACTGCCGGCCGCATTTAAGCGATATCTTATCGTCTGATATAGATATCGTTATGCGACAAAGTTTATCTAGAGGATGAAACGATTATCTTAGGGTAAGAGGGTTTATATAGTTTCATAGTGTGACACATTTTACATCATCGTGCCGTTCAGTAGGGTCACTAATATTTACCAATATCCTCAAACTTCAATGAACGTGTCCATATAGTAGTGTTGAAAGTATTAGAGACAATCTACCTGGTGTCCAGCTGGTGTTAGGCCTGGGTTAGTGGTAAATCGGTTGATAGTAAAGCTCTTACATGCAACTGGCTCCTTTTGCCAACTGCTTCTGGTTAAAGAGGGAATTTGTGTATTATTCAGTTGACATGAAAAAATATTTTGAGTGTTATTTGCTTGCAGAGGGGTAAAAGAAGCTGTAGGGAGGTCCAACTATTTTTTGCTTTTTTTAAAGAACTAATCCAATTTTATTGGAAGGGGAGGGGCCAAAAGGCACCTTTTGGGTGGGGGCCGATGCGCATTGTTGCGCTACTGAGTCCTCAATATCAAATATGACCGTATTTGCTTGAGCGCTCGATTTTAACAATACAGTGTAAATTGTCGAAAATATGCGCGGCGCGACTTCAATTTCGGTTTTATTTTAAAATCATTTTTGATCATAATTTTACTACACATACTTTTTAATTTGTTCTTATTATAAGATATATAAGATGGTTTGCTCAGATATAGCACCAAAGTATTATGAAGTACACGCGACAAATTTCTGTTTAAAGTAAAGTAAAGGTCCAACATTTTTACTTCACGTGCGCGGCTGTATTGTGGCGTTCGCCCTGCGATAGTAAATGAAATGACAATAAGGGTCACGTCGTGATACAGTGATTATTACTCGAAGAAATCTTGGAGTATTGTATATAGTTGTAGGTTTTTAACCTACCAAGACGCGCGCCGAGTTAGACTCGTCGACGGTCTTGTATTTGGAATAATGGAACAAATATTTTTAGAGTACCACCCGTTGTTAAGTAGACTAACCAGCGCGCGCTAATTCATAACATTTACTTCGGGCTGCGCTAAGGGGTCGTTCACATACTACGTCATATGGTATATATACCAGCTGAGGGGTGTTTCCGAATGATTTTGTAGGTTTATAACCTACCAGGACGCGCGCAGAGTTGGACTCGTCGAACAGATATTCCACGAGTATCACCATTCACGTACCCGTTAAGAATGATTACGCTAGTGTTATTTAGACACAATAGATATGTGTAAATGGTAAAGCTGATTACGGAGGAGAGGTAAAAATTGTCCAAAAAATGATTACGTAATATCAAATATGTGAACGTCGCCTAGTATTGCGTTACCTGAGGACCCCAGGCTATTATGTTCATTAACCGAATATAGATTTGGCGGAATGACAGGCTGAGCGCGGCCCAGTAAAGTATTGCGATAAGAAAGCGGCCGCGCGCAATACTTCGAAGAAAATAGACAAGTTTATTTTGACGGACGATGTCAACCCTTCAAGATCAATGCTAGAATGTGCATAGGATTTCAGCTTACCTATCTTGCTAGTCTATTGCTAGCTCCTCTCGCGTATATTCCTCCTGTTCAGGAAGCTAGCTTGAATGTTTAAAAGGCCGCCGCGCAGGGACTGGCGTGATTTTAGCGAGATATTTAACTCTAGCTCTCGAAGGGACTAAAATGTTAGACTTTTGTACTGCCTGACCTGGCACCTCGTCCGTCGAACTGAGAAGGATTGACATCGTCAATCGAGCTTGTTAGACCACAAATGAATATGGGCTCGGAGTTGGTGACATTTGACATAGCCAGGATGATTGATAATTCTGCAATAGACTGTCACGTGATATGGCCAAAGCCAAAGAATTTCTGTCATGCTTCCAATTTCTACTGTTTTTAATGGTTCAGGCATTCAATCAACTGTACAAATTGGCAGGTTTATAATCCATAATTCGTATTATCCATTATCATTCTAACTAATGAAACTATTTATTCTAGTTATATGAATTAATCAATCATTAACACATCATATTTACAATTTTACATAATATTATTCGAAGTGATATTGTACAATAAATTGAGGAAATGTTACGCAGATCCAACAACTGAATTCTTGAACAACCAAAATTGAGTACAAAAAGATATCGAGGAAAAGGATGCAAGCGGGATTAAACTGAAGCTGAATTTGATGGTCCCATCGAATAAATAAATGTATCTAGTACGGGTCAGAGAGAAAATCGCACCCATGTTCGCCAATTTCATAGTCCGGGCAGAAGTCTAACTCATTCTTTGATGTTGTAAACCTTAGACTCCTTCCAGCATTCGTTTCTGTACGTGTCGGAACACCATTTCATGATCCCGTAAGAGATGACGGCGGGAGGGCCCCACTGAAGGGACCAGATACCTGCACGACGGAAGTAATTCTTGAACTGATACTCCCAACCTGGAAATTATTATGTTTTAAGGAGTTTAATAGCGATAGTCTGAGCAGGAGACAAGACCCGCATCATAAGAATGGTACGTGCAATACCGATATAAACTATAAATTTAAGGTTTGAAGTCAACCTTTAAAATGTTCAAGAGGATTACGATGAGGTTGTAAGGGGTTTATATTAGATTGCCATTAACAGACAAGCTATTAGTTAGAAATCGCCTATTAATTTCACTCCTCTTGTTACCGAACCTGGCGAAGTGCCAAACTGGTCTTTGAACGAGCTTTTCGCAGAATCAAATATTTAACAGATGTAAACGTAAATTGTGGCGATGAAATAGCCCGGAGTCAGTTCAAGAGAACCGGCAAGATTAACTGTTCAGATCTAAGACTCACCAGCGAAAGTTCGGAGCTCAGAGGGGTTCAGCTGGTATTGTACCACATTCCGTACAAACCTTCCTTTGCCGGGATGAAAACCCATCCTATTGTACAAAACTATACCGTGTTAAAATGAAATTGGATTATTAGTGATAAAATGAATATGAGAATACATTCAAGGCTGAGTTTGGATTGAGTTTTATCAAACTTCGAATTAATTTTGTTTAGTTTCAATGATTATTAAATTTCACTTCGGATAAATTTGATGAAGACCAACAGACAATAAAACGCTCAGATTTGATAGAATAAAAAAGATCACAATAAATTAGTAGATTCTGTGTGGCTTTCCCATTGTAGATTTAATGTTGAGCGACCTCACGTTCTGCCAGTTCTTCTTCAAGAGTGATACCAGGAAGTTAACGGCCAACATAATATTTGCGTTCAGCTCATCGGTTTCCATAGAGACATTACCGACTGCGACAGACAGACACAGGACTTTCTTCATCTGGAATTTGATGGTTTTCTTGACGGTCTCTACTTTCTCTTCCATGTTTTCTTGATGGGACAGAGATGTGGGGAACTTACCAGCTTTGTTCAGACCAGGTCCTGGGGGGGAAAAACTTGGTAAGTAGGGTAATATAGGAATGACGATCACACACAATTTTAGTTGAATCTATGAATCTTAATCTATGATGTATGGCATATTTTGGAGGTGAATTCTTTGACAAGTATTCACAACAAAACTACCAGAAATTCTTGTTCAAAGAACAAAAACTCAAAACTTTGTTGTTGCACAGTGTCTGGCCAGAGCGATTCTTACGTCCGCTCTGGAATTTGGCTATGCGACAATTACAGTAGTTAATACCCTATCAATCGGTCGACAATGATGGCCGTTATGTAGAAGAACAAGAAATTTCGCTTACCAAGGATCTAGGAATCTGTTTGATCAGACCATCTGAAGCCATGAAAGCATCGTAGTTCTTAGCGAGCTTCTTCACCAACTTCTTGTTCTTGTTCAGCTTCTTGAGGTCCTCTGCGCTCTGAAATATTAGAACATGTTCAGAAACTCATCTATTAAAACCATGCTTGGTTTTACAGGGCAAATTTGGAAATAAAAATGAACATTAATAGGCTGTAAAAATAGTTTATATTAGATTGCCATTAATGACAAGCTTGATTAAAATTATTCTGTTAATCTTACTCCTCTTGTTACCGAACCTGGCAAAGTGCCAAACTGGTCTTTGAACGGAGTTTTACCCTATATATTTTTATAGCAAAGAATTTCCCAGAATAACTCTAAGTTTAGTATAGTTACCTTGCAGTCGTATCCGAGTTGCTTAGCTTCATCAATATGCCTTTCATCTCCAATAATGCAAATCTTGTAGTTTTTCTGAAATAGGAATATTTTTAGCATCGTATTGGTAGGGATTTAAAACTTTGACAATAGTTGCGTCAATTCTTGGCACAGGACGGAAATAAAATGTAGTATCGAATATCGAATATTATTCTGACATACTTCTAATCTTGTAACATCCACCAATATCTTTTAGATCAGCTGATAAAAACTAAGTTACCTTGGGGACGTGACGAAGTTTGACGGTACCAGTGAAACGCTTGTCACGAGCGGGATCGTAGTTCTTCAAAGCAATCTGCAGCTCGATTGTCTCTAAAAACTTCCTGAAAAAGAAAACTTTCCGTCATTTTTAGATCAAGGAAAAATCCGTAAACATTCGTAGAAGAAAGGTTAGCCAAAAAACTTAAACGAGATCGAGACAATGATTGACATTTAGATGGAGTAATTAACAAACCTCTGTTTGTCTTTAGAGCCAGACTGAATACTGGTGATGGCCTCCAGCAGAAACTCCTTGTTGATCTTGGACATGGCTGGTCCTACATAGGACAAGTACAGTGGTTAAGCGAGGGATTTGCTGGTGAGCGTTTCAAATATAGTCCAAAATCAAAGTACAAGAAGAATAAACAGTTCAAAGATTATCTTTTTCAAGCTTTTTAATCAAGAAGTAATCTTACTTGCGAAACAGTGCTAAACACTGAACGCCCAGGGAAATCCCAATCGGTTTGGGCAAACCGGCCTAAGCAGGCTACCCAAAATCGGCTGGGTGGGCCGGCCTAAAACGAGGCTACTCATTAGAGGCTGAGTGGGCCCTCGTCCTCTACTATATACCATGAACTAAGTTTCTGAGCACTTGTGAGTACATTGTCTGAACAGAGTACTTTGTACAGATAAGCAGGGTTAGCGAGGTACAATAACAAAGAATAGAGGTAAGTGTAAGCAGTGATACACAGTGTGGATAGATTAAAAATCAAGCGCTACACAGTTTACATCATGACACCGGATCTTGTAGGTTTGCTCTTCGTGTGGGATTTGCTGATCTTCTTTTGGGCAGCTCTCACGGCTTTAGTGTCGGTCTTCTTCTTTGTAGATTGCTTGGCTTCCTTCTTGGCCTTCAGCTTCTCTTTTTGAGATCGGATAACCTGTTCTCGTTGTGCTTTACGGACCTAGGTTGTAAGACACGGTGAGATTCATTGATTGATTGTTCAGTGAAGATTAAATTCATCTAGTCGAAGCTGTACTAGAAAACGGAGGCTGTCAGGACAATGGACTATCACTGACAGTACTATGGTTCTAGAAATCTCTATCGCCCGGCAACGATGGGTAATTGAAGATCATCTGGCAAAACGCCAGACAACCAACAAGGTGGTCTACAAACCAACACCCTGTAACGAATTCGGGCAAAGAAAATCGAAATTTTCAGTAAAAATAAACCTCTGGTTTCTGGTTTCGTTTGGCAAGGATATTTTCTAACGTGGCACCCTGAATACTCCTTTGGAACTTTGTTGTCTTCCTGGTCCTCTTCTTAGAAACGTCCTGCTCTGTTCCTTTCTTCATCTTACGCCTGAGGTAAGAAAACTTAGCAAATCAGCAAAACATTATGTTCATATGCGACTGGAACTGAATTTCAGTTATCAGTTATCAGTGTAGAGCAGATTTGGAGGTGAATTCTTTGATAAAGATTCGCAATAAAACCACTAAGAATTCATGTCCGAAGAACAAGAACTCAATACTTTTATATTGCACAGTGTCTGGCCAGAGCGATTCTTACGTCCGCTCTGGAATTTGGCTATGCGAAGATTGCAGCGATTACATATTAGCAAAACATATGCTGCTGAAACTCGATTGTAAAAGACCTGAATGTTCATATCACATTAAATAAATAAATAGGAAAACAGAAAAAACATACAATACCTGTAGAGAACGGTCCAGGCGATTTTCCTGGGATTCTTCTTCATGAGGTAGGCATTCCTTGACTTCTTGTTGACGAAGTTATAGATCTTACCATCAGTCCTTGCCAATCTGATACCACGGGAAGGGTAGATTTTATAGCCGGAGAAATTGCAGAGGTCTAACTTGAGAGACATGGCTGGGAGAGAAGGTGCTGGTTAAAATATTGAGTGTTTTAATAGAAAAAAAAGTATAACTTTAAATAGGAGATGGTCAAATATATTGTGTCATTTGAATTAGGAACAGTCTAAGGGATGATAGTTTCATATTTTTAGGTGGGTATAAGAAGTAGGGACATCGCATATTTTCAAAAGATAAAAATTTACAATTTAACATTATAATATGTAATACACAATCAAAAGGATTTTAGAACATGAACATTTAATGTAAAATTTTAAAATAAAATATCAGCAAATACGTAACTTTTTATTTAATATTAAATTGAAAAAATTATCAAGTATGCAAGTAGTGTGAAACAAGGAAAAGCACAACTCCCATAAATCTGAAATAGTCTGATTTACTGTGTCTCACTGATACATTTCGTGATAAAACCATTACTTTTTCCGGATGGAAAAGAGTTTCTGTGGTTCATCTTTTCAAGATCAACGATCGTATCAAACGCATCTAAAGACACCTTTTCATTGGGACATGACACAAACTTATAGAAGTCTGGCTGGAAGAGATATGATACGGATAATATCTCGACAATGTCTCGACCGTTTTGTGCGGCCTCGTGGAGTTTATCTATGCACTGTTGTATTGACGAGAGTAGCTCTTCGTTATCCGGTGATTTGAACGATTCGGCAACGAAAAACATATCTGGTGTATGTGGACAACAGACAGATGTTTTGATGAAGGAGCACCTTCTAAACAGTCTGGTGAGTATGTACACGACAGAAACTGTGAATCTGTCCTGAACTCTCTGACAGTGTAGAATGCAGTTGCCACCTGATTTAAGAAGGGTCAACACATTTTTGAGGTTTTCTAACATGCTCTCCTTAGAGCTGGTGTCAAATGTTATCAAATCCAGTGAATTTTCTTCACATTCGAAGGAGTCCTTAACTGTGCAACGTTTTTCAAGGTACTCGTGGAATTCGATAGACGAAGAGAAATCTGAACCAACATTATCTTTAGAAACAAAACTTGTGAGATTGTTAAGATAACCCAGCTGAATGTCCGAAAAAGAATAAGCCTCAGGGATAGCACTGAGTGCGTAGAAAGCGTGAACACTTTTAGCTACATCACACAAATCACTACGATGGATCACCGTGCTTTCAGCCTGAGCCTCGTTCAGCTTCTCTAGAGTATCAACTGAGAGGAATCTGGAGTTAGTAACACGTGATAATCTTCTCCCTTCCACTGGTGACAACACAATTTCTCTACCACCAGGCGACTCGAACCACTGGACCTCGTCCCGACTGCTGACGATCGCAGAGTTGATGGGATTAGCGGAGTAGCCCAGACCTCTGCCTTCCTCCAGCTGCTTTACTTGGATTGCTTCTCTCATCCCTGATCCGTCCCGACCGAGACCCTCCCCAGCGGTGAAACCCATCTTAGCCATGAGCTTGTCCCCGATATTCTGATCAGGAGCATTGTCTGTGATGGGGTCCAGGAGAGGGAGTACTGTTCTCTGGAACCACGTCAGAGAGAGCGCTTGTACCTTCTCGCTGTGACTTTGAGCTAGCTGTAGGAAGAAAAGATCAGAATTGAGCTATTTTATATCCACAGTTTTTATTGAAAAATATGTGATTGTTTCGAGAAATCAATATTAAAAACGGGAATGTACTAGAAAACGGAGGCTGTCAGGACAATGGACTATCACTGACAGTACTATGGTTCTAGAAATCTCTATAGCCCCGCATCGGTGGGTACTTGAAGATCACCTGGCAAAACGCCAGGCAACCAGCAAGCTGGTCTAAAAAACCAGCACCCTTTAACGAATTTGGGCAAGAAGAAAATAAATCAAGAGATCAAGAAAATCGTTTAAATACCTGTCGTCTATTGGACCCTTTCTTTCCGTCACTACTAAGCATGGCTGTAGTGTTGAGCTTAGTCCCATTCAGGTAGATGTCCCTGACTAGTCTTTTATCATCTGGGATAGGGCCTAGGCCCTTACAGACAGTCTTCATGTAGTGCTCCACTGCGAACTTCTTAATCTGTAAACCATGGAATTAAATACTGCGACTGGTGAAAAATTGTATTATAAGGGAAGTTGAGATTTTACGACAAGGGTAATCGTTAGATCTAGAGTTTTTTGTTTTGATACATTAATTATAAAACGGGAATGTACTAGAAAACGGAGGCTGTCAGGACAATGGACTATCATTGACAGTACTATGGTTCTAGAAATCTCTATAGCCCGGCATCGGTGGGTACTTGAAGATCACCTGGCAAAACGACAGGCAACCAGCAAGCTGGTCTAAAAAACCAGCACCCTTTAACGAATTTTGGCAAAAAGAATACAGTATAAAATTCAATAACATGAAATTCCTTTTAAATCGAACCTGAAACAGTTTATTCTTTTCGGGAGGGGGAAAGTGTTCGAAGGTTCTGATATTATTTTCGATCATCTGTTGCTGGTAGTTTTTAAACTTCTTGGAACAATCTTTAAACTTGAGGATGAACTCTTCTGGGATGTCTGACCTATAGGATTGAACGGTTAAAACCAAAAATTATAACATTGATTTTAAGTACAGAGCTTGGATAAGAGCTCTTTCGTATTGTAATCTGTAAAAAGAGGACTGACCAAAGTATCATTATCTAAAACTGTGGGTAATTATTCTTCTAAGTAATCTAGCACTTCTGAAAGGCTTGACGAACATGAGTATCCGCCACGCGGCAAAGAGTGCACAAATTTAAACGCATTTTGAAAGACTCTATTCGATTAATAAAGGCTGAGTTCGCAATGTAGTAACCTGGCAAAGAAAGCGTTGTCTGTTCCCTCCAAAGAATGATGCTGCTTCAATGCTTCAAGTTGGTCGCTGGAGAGGACATCAGCTCTGAAGCCAGTGCACAGAGTGTATGTTTCTGAGTTCCCTGACTTGCTGGTCAGCGGCTTTACTACCTCGACCTAGGATGAAAATCATGTCTAATTCTAGCCCAGGATTATCTTTCAGATCTGGAAATTTCAACTGCACTAGAGATGGATTTCCACAAAAAGTTACATTACATTTAAATTTGAAACGAAACCCAGTGTTCACCGCACATACCTTCTCAAACAGACAAACAAGAAGATAAGTTAGACAGAGTGTAGAATGCTCGAAGAGAGTGAATCCCTTGAGAAGGAAGTTTCCGCCTGGAGCGAGAAGATTGAGAGCCGAGACTGTTTCACAATAGTGGAGGTGAGCAACTGTCGCTTCCTGTTCGTTAGGGTTGTCCTGACAGTCTATACTCCCGTCAGCTGTAACCAGTAGGACCGGGGATGTTGACTGAGTGGGAGGAGGAGTTAGAGGGAATTATTTAAATATTCATTATTGTTAGTTTTGTAGGGATCATAACGGCTGTCGACAACGCTTGTTTTGTGGATAAAATGAAGCAGGACAACAACGACAAAATGGTTGTGAACGAGTAAATAACATATTGTAATACAGCTCAGAACATTTTGGTGGCCTTTTACTAAGCTTTGATATTTTAATCTGTAAAAAGAGGACTGACCAAAGTTTTATTATCTAAAACTGTGGGTAATTATTCTTCTAAGTAATCTAGCACTTCTGAAAGGCTTGACGAACATAGTATCCGCCACGCGGCAAAGAGTGCGGAACCTTAGTAAAAGACCAACAAGTGCTAAAAACGTTTCAAGTTGTTATGTTTTATTTTCTCGTTCTAATCACTAATTGATTGATAGGCAGGTTAATCAATGAATCAAATAAACATTAAACATCCTGTTTTAAAGTACACCAACCTCGGCAGAAACTTTCTTTTTAAGATCTGCGATATTCTCACTGTTCATGACATTTCCTGAGTTATCGCCCCCAAAGTACCAGTTACTGTAGGTCTTGGAGATGAACAGGTCGTCATCAACCATCTCTTTGGAAGTGTTTCCTGCGAGTAAGACAAATAGGTTTTAATAATTGATAAAATTTTAATTGAGTCAATACGTATTACGAAAAACTTCGTTCCAATGCCATGCAAAGTAAAACAAATATCATTCAGCAGATAACATTAAACATTGAGAGATTTCAGTCAGCTGCAAGATACGGGATACCAAAGAAGTGTTTAACGACTTTTGATCCGAGTGCCCCATGCCACCCGGGGGAATACGCCGCTAATTTGGTGTTGCACTTTTTAATGACTCGGCAGACACAATAACATACGTCTGACAAGAGGTAAGAAAGTGCAAAATTGTGCGTCATTCTAGTAAATGTAAGAAAGTTCAGCGCAGTTGAAAAGTACAAATAATAATAACAGAGGACACACACCTTCGAAATATGGGTTGAGAGTCATGCCGAACCAGTTCCACTGAAACTCTGGATGATTCCTTTTCAGGTAGTGGTTCAGAGAACAGATGAAGCCTCCCGGAGCTTCACAAATGTGGACTGAGGTGAACTCTGGCTTGTCGGATACTATTTTACTCGCCATTTCATAAAACTTTGCCCACGCCTAGAAGGAAGAAATATCATAAAATTCGGGACAGAACAAACTTCTAACAACAGTCGGGCATTCTAGTGACAGTAGAGACACTTATATCAGTGAAATTTCTATTTACAATTAGCGGTATATAAAACAAAAGTTCAGCTTAAGCACAGGATATTGTAAAGTACAAACCTGCGTCAGAAGCTCCGCCTGAAGCTCATTCCGCACAGTCCGCATGATATTCCCCGCCGGGTTGGTGAACCGTGTGTGTCTGTGCCACACCTCCTTGTCTTTGTCGTTTAGTTTATTCTTTGTTTTGTTCAGATCATCTTTGTAGAACTGCAGTGTCGACACCTACAGAAATTTAACGCCTGAAGGTTCGCGGCTGCTAGAAAAGTTACTCGGACATAAATATGGAAGGAGTCCAAATTATCGTGCAATAATTCGCAAAAAATGGTATCATGTGGATAAGTTATTATATTACATGGTCAATCTCAACATTTTGATCGGTTTTAACAGATAAGTTTTGTAGATAGAGGACTGCCCAAAGGATCATTATATAAAACTGTGGGTAATTATTCTTCAAGGTTATCTAGCACTTCTGAAAGGCTTGACGAACATAGTATCCGCCACGCGGCAAAGAGTGCACAAATAATACAAAATTATTTGATATTAGCCAGATCCTGTAAAGTATTTACCTGGTAAGGAGGTTGAGTGAACCAGGTTGTGTGATCAGGAAGAGTAAAGCCCTCAGTCTCAGTAAACACGTAGCTCTTATTGAACAACACTCCCACCTCCACCTTCACCTCATCACTGATCCGGTTGTCCTGGAAACCTCCGCGTCTATCCCCACGGTAACCACCCCCGCCGCCGCCACGCCGGTTGTCGTAGGGCTTGTTGTAGTGGTGGGATTGTCTGTCTCGTCGGTCGGGACCACCGCCACGTTGTCCGCCTCCGCCGCCACGAGGACTTCCGTCTAATCTGTTGCCATAGTTGTTGTGACCACGGTCGTACGACATTCTATTACAAGATAGTAATGGTTACTTGTTTGCTTAACCATTATTATTATTATACAGTATGACTAACAATATCCCAATATTAAACATTGAATATGGGGAATGGGGATGAGAGAAGACCATCTGTTCGTCTCAGTTGAAATGTAAATAATCCGCTGAGTGCTCTTAGGTGTTTTCCTTTAAAACTGAAAAAGATAACTTACATTAATATGATGCAATTTTAGTTCATTTCAGAAACTTCTTCTCAACTGCTGCCAAAACATTCAGAAATGTATTGAAGTCTCCATGGTTCATACAGTAGAACGAAAGTTTAGAAAATCATTAAGTATTTCGACAGCAGAATTAAATCAACACAAAAATGGTTGAATCATAATTATAGTCTACTAGGGCTTACCTTGGTTTCCGTACTTGGAACCAGTAACCGATCTTCAATTCTGTATCTCGCTGGGTAACTGAAGGAGAACTATTATTAAAAATCACCTTCAGTTAGTTAAGAGATATAAATAAATTATGAAGATCAGTATCACTAAATATCTATTTCAGTCTGTATCAGATGACCGTCGTGATTAATTCATCAGTTCAAAAGCAAAGGCATTTCAGACGAGATGGTTTAGGCAATGATAAATCCAACACACCTTTTGTTAGAATCTAAAAATCTCAGTGCTGCACTGGTGTTTCGACTAACCGTCATTGGTTCGATTTAAATCCGCAACCTGCAAAGTAATGTTTAATAGCATGATACAAAAAAGATTGACTTCAAAATAGGAGACAGAATGCTGACTTATTATTCAGAAATTACTAAATCTCCATGGTTCATACAGTAGAACGAAAGTTTATTAAACATCATTAAGTTTTTCGTCAGCACAAAATAAATCAACATCACCATTAGTTGGCTGTTGCTCAAGTTAAAAAGAAAAGAAAAAACAAACCTTGTTTAAAAACTTTCCATTCTTTCGAGTACCGGGACTTTTTCGTAAGCTGAAATTTTTCCAAATTACACATCATTACAAACGAGCAATGCTCAAAGATCAAAGATAATTTAAATTCAGATAGTAACATCTCTCCATGGTTCATACAGTAGAACGAAAGTTTAGAACATCATTATTATATTATTTATCGTAAAATAAAGTTTGGGGTAAGTCCAATATTTAATATAAAACTTAAGCTCACCTAGAATAAACTCTGCAAGTGGTCGACACCGATATTTCTGTCCCGCGATGTTTTGATAGCTGAAATGGTTGTAAATTAGAAATCATAAAAGCAACTAGCGCTCAAACAAGGTCAAAGATAATTTAAATTCAGATAGTAACATCTCTCCATGGTTCATACAGTAGAACGAAAGTTTAGAACATCATTATTATATTATTTATCGTAAAGTAAAGTTTGGGGGTAAGTCCAATATTTAATATAAAACTTAAGCTCACCTAGAATAAACTCTGCAAGTGGTCGACACCGATATTTCTGTCCTGCGATGTTTTGATAGCTGAAAATGGTTGTAAATTAGAAATCATAAAAGCAACTAGCGCTCAAACAAGGTCAAAGATAATTTAAAATCAGATAGTAACATCTCTCCATGGTTCATACAGTAGAACGAAAGTTTAGAGCATCATTTTTTAATTATCTATTTAAAAGTTTAGGAGCAGAGTCCTTTATTTAATTTGAGACTAACCTAATAGGCGCTCTCTGTTCGACAACATTGATCCATCGTTAATTTTCTGTTTCTGAAACAGAATAAAATAAGACACTTCAAAAACTCTAAACAAGATAAAATAATTTAGTAAATCAGAGCGACATTGGATTTTCTCCAGGGTTCATACAGAACGAAAGTTATTTGGGTCATCATGAAAATAAGGGAACGGAATATTATAGGATCATGAGATGTGGACCTACCAGGATAATCCTAGTATCTGGTCCGTTTGTCCAGACTATTATTATATGATTAAACCAGATCACATTGATATAGATATGTCATGTTAAAGCAGAGCCACTGTCCAGATCCAACAGTCACCGTAAAGAACCGGACCGTTCTTTAATCCCTGAATTTAAATATATTAGAAATCTTAAAACTAATCATGATCGTACGTAGACAAAAGTGAAAAATCAGAGAAAATGTGTCATCATGAAGTTTGGGGAAGTACTAATTAATGTATTTTCTCAAAATCAGAGTGTGTAACATAGAACTCATCATTCAGTGAGTTCGAACCTGATGTCTACCTAACTGCTTCTTATATTATTGCAGGCCTTCCCGGTCAATATTAATATTTATAAGTTAAATTATTTGTGGAAATGTATGATAGGCGATAGCGGAATTTTTCAAAGTCCACCATCTTAGGTCCGGTATGGTGATGTATTTATGTAACCTAAAGCTAAGGTGAATGTGATCATATTTGGGTTTACAAGCTCAACAATAAGCCTCCACCAATGCACATACCTTGAATTTGACATTCAGTGGTTTACAACTTCATCGATTGCAGAGATCACTCCGGTGGAATCCTCAACAGTCTGGATTTAACAGTCCCAAAATCTTTCTGGAACTTTCAATCTTTCACCCCCTGAATTAGCAAGTTTTGAGAAATCTCTATCTTCATTTCCGTACATAAGCAAAAAAGAAGTGAAAAGTCAGAGAAAATGTGTCATCATGAAGTTTGGGGAAGCACAAATTAATGCATTTTCTCAAAATCAGAGTGTGTAACATAGAACTCATCATTCAGTGAGTTCGAACCTGATGTCTACCTAACTGCTTCTTACAGACCTCCCGGTCCATATTAATGTTTATAAGTGAAATTAATCGTGAAAAATGTGGTGAATAATTTTTCTTAGTCCGCCAACTCTGGTTTGGTATAATAGTGCAACCGACGTTAAATTAAACGTGTTCTCAGACTTAAACTTGCAGTTGAAAATCTAAATAACAAGGTTATTTAGGTGCACAAACCTTGGGGGTAGAGATTTGGTGACAGATTATGTAGCTGCGATATTCCCAGAGATAGAACAGGTAAAATTCTCCACTGTCCAGATCAAGTCACCAAATATTCTGGAACGTTCTTGTCTGTACCCCCTGAATTTTAATATATCATAAATCTCATTACCTATAATCGTGCGTAAACAAAAAAGAAGTGAAAAGTCAGAGAAAATGTGTCATCATGAAGTTTGGGGAAGCACAAATTAATGCATTTTCTCAAAATCAGAGTGTGTAACATAGAACTCATCATTCAATGAGTTCGAAGTTGATGTCTACCTAACTGCTTCTTACAGACCTCCCCGGTCTTCACTTCTTATTCTTTATTAATTAGGGACATTGTTTGTGGACAAATATGGTGGCTGTCTTGGCCGTATCATAATTTGGCCATGTAATAATTTATCTAAGATTGATTTTATTCGGCCTAGGGTTTAAAAAGCTTGGTAACAAGGTTAAAATTATTGCACAGTACATGATCATACAAAACTACTGCACAGTTACAGTGCATGTACCTTGAAAGAGGAGATTTGTTGGCAGAGCATATAACTGTAATGAGATTAGACAGGTGTAATTATCTATAACTGCCCAGATAAAACAGTCACCACGCCGTTCTGGAACCACCTGAAGCACAAGATCTTACAAACCATGTCGACCATTATTATTCATTAATAAAAAAGAAGTGAAAAGTCAGAGAAAATGTGTCATCATGAAGTTTGGGGAAGCACAAATTAATGCATTTTCTCAAAATCAGAGTGTGTAACATAGAACTCATCATTCGTGAGTTCGAGTAAATAGAAGTTACACAAAAAGTAACGAGTCTAAATTGTAAGCTAATCCAAAACATCAACTGCTCTTAAACAAGAAATGAATTACATTCCTATCAGAAGTAGTCAGAGTCTGCAGAACAAGAACTTACCTTTTAAAGATTTCAGCGATAGAGAGAGCAGCGTTGAAATACCACAAACTGCACCGTTTAACCCTGAGGGTAGGTGTTGAAATAACATTGGGTGAAAACTGGAAAATCAAGATGAATTTTAATTGGATGATCAGCTATCAATTCTACGATCAGGGTCTTTCATATCTTTTACTGCGTCATCAGATCATATTGTTTTTTACTTGTAGTTTAGTTTACCAAGTGGAGGATTGTAAATATTAGACGCCACAAATAAGATTAGTGAGACGAGTACCACACAAGGCAAGGGGTCAAAACAAATTCTAAACTGAACTCCCGAATAACAGATCTAAGTGTAATTTAACTAAGAACGCTGCATATCTTTTTTTTTCATGAAAATCGAGCAACATTCCCTTAATTCCTTACACAACTGGTGAGGTTATCTCCGTAAGTGCCAGAAGAAATAACGTGAATACCAATAATTATAGATTCCTCTTTAAGGGTAGAAACTTTACTCAGTTATTAATTGAGTTTTTGGTAAACTAAACTACTCGTCAGGTGGATGGTTATGAGAATTGTTCATACCTGTGATGATGTCGGAATGTAGGATCTTCCAATCTGGTTATCATGAACTTTACCTCCGGTGGTTTCTACTCTAAAATAAGTATGTTTATTAGCGATTTCCTATTTTCGGTTAGACTTTATATAGCAGGGAGATGCAATCAGACAAGAATGAAACTTTTTTCAGTAGTCAGCAAAAAGTGTGACCTTTTATGAATTTGAAAAGGCGTCATCACTCAATGTTGTGAATAAAACAAAACAAAAAGTATCAATTGCTTACATGGTTACGAATTCTGATATCCCGCTTTTTGTTACCAAAGTCCATGCTGCAAATTCTCTCTGAAAGATTCAAATTTTATTTTAAAATTCTATAATCTCCTCCAACATTAAAACCATCATCTGCATCAAATGGAGCAAACTTTAACTTATCCATTACACAACGACAACTTTGCGATTTAACTATTTTTGTGAGATTATATTTTGACTACGTTTCAATATAAAATAAATCCTATTATTCTGATCTCGATCAGGCCGGTTTTATAATATATAATATATAATTGTTGTGTTTGTTGAGCAATAGCATTTGCGGTGGCCGTTGAAAACTTCACCACTGCAATGTGAGAGCTCAACTCAAAATACATTAAAACAAGATCTTTAAATTTCAAATTTGTTGTTGCTTTAATCGGTAAACAGTAGTCTAGAAATTCTCGTAAACGAGTTGGTCACTTGGTAAGGATTTAAACGTACTGGCCCGGTATTCAGACTTGTTCTCTATTAAATCTTACTATATAAATCCGTTGAAAATATAATGCTTTTGGACACGAACGTAAAGCTTGAAATCTTCGTAAAACTACATCTTACTATATATATATTTATCCGTACCACGGCATCAACTTTAACGCGACTTTCCGCAAAAACCGTAAAAGATATACAACTGAGAATTTTTTTGACTGCGTCGAATGCTTTTATATGGCATCCAAATCAGCATGAAAAAATAAAAAATTGGCCAAGGAATAGGAATTTTAGAGCCCAAAATTTGGACCCCCAAGTGGTGTCAAAAACGCGAATTAAATAGGCAATAATCATTTTAGTCTCTTGAGACCACTTTAGGGCTAGACGGGTTCCTGCTAGTAGAATTAACTGCACGTCAAAACCAATTCTAAGATAATCGTAAATCTGAAACTTTCCCATGTATTCATGTAAGTAAAAGACGTTGTTTTGAAATAACGTAGATCGTAGCCAATAAAGGGGTCAAACCGTCCTACATTGTACCTTTTAACGTCTGCAATATCCACAGTGCGGAGAGAAAGGTTTAAAACCCGTTTAGCACAAGAATAAACGGCTGACCACTGCGGTAAACGGCCGTTTTACCGTGATGCAGTGAATCGGGGCGGTATATAAGCACTGGTAAACATCAAAAATTCAGTCAGTATGAGTTCCGAATCTCCATCCAGGATACAAGATCACCTTTGGAACCGAGGACCAATAATTCTCAATAAATCCATTCTTTTCAGATGGTCGTAACTCGTAAAATTTTTACGATGCCTTGGTCAATTGACATGGATATAACTTCAAAAACAACTAACATATATTCCTTTATCCAAATTAAAACTGGTCGTACAACGTTGTTCCTTAAAGTTATATCAGAGCGGAAAAAGCAACGTTAACACATTCTGAAGCAAAATTTTATGCTTAAGATCTAGATCTGTCGTCATTATAAACAAGTGTTATTTGACTCTTTGAACAGACTTCACATCTTTATCATTGTACTCTCTTAACCAGCATTCAAGGGTATAACACGTTGAGTTACTAATGTCCTCTTTTTTATTAGCCTAATTTGGTTTGATTATTCCATTACTTATGGATACTTTTCCTTATTCAAATTTCTCTTTCTACTATTTTGGTTTTTAATCAGCTCGTTGGTGGGGTGACATTATATGCAGTGTTCAGATTGTTGGAGAATGGAGAGGCTTTATTGGAATTTAACTATGTCTTAAACTGTAAACTAATTGTTGACAGGAAAGATGGCCTAAAATTTTCATATATATTTTATTTACCATTTGCAAGGTGTACACAAGGATATTGGGAAGCCAGCGACTCTACGACCGCATGATCGTGCCCCTATTTTATCTTCTAAACGACTATGAAGCTGATGGTCAGTTAATCTGTGCTCTCTATATTTCAGTCGAGCACTCTCGGACAAATCCGCGAGTATTTTTAGTTCAAATAAGTCAAATTATTTTCTAGGTAGAAGATCGATTCTCACGTGCACTCTCAATTTTGTGGTTGACCACCCTCAAAATGATTTGTCCTTTGATGAAAAGTTTTGCCTCCCACAGCACAAGAAGACTATAAATTCAAATAAAATTCGCTAAATAATTATTTTTCATCGAATTCACAATAAACTAAAAATTACTCGACTGATTTCGAGAAGCCGTTTTTTACAACTACCTTAACCGTCACTGGCCAAATAAATTCTTCGGCTTCCTGTAATTGGCTGCACTTGTGTAACAATGTGGCTGTTGGAATACACCGAAGTAAAATAAGTCTTGATTTTCTGTCGCTTTTCTGGCTCCTCCACTGTTTTAACTTACAGGGAACTTTCAATCAATTATAGCAATAATTTTACTGGCCATTAAAATTATTCCATTATTCAGGAAAGAGTAGTTAAATAGATTAACAGCCAAGGTATTGTAGTATTATAGTTTTGCGCCATTTCGTTATAATCCCGCTAGGAATATGTTTCAAGTGCCCTGATGCGACCTTATGGTAATTGTTGGTACTATTTTAAGGTGGTAATCATAAAATATTTAGTTTACAAATATTTAACACCGCTCGATTACTACTATTTAGGTATTATCTTTTTGCCCTCCCCCCCCCCCCCCCCCCCCCCCCCCCCAGTTATAGTCCGTTCCTAACTGTTCGTTTGTTTTAGAGTTCGTTTGTTTTAGTGTGTACATGTAAAGTAAGCGTGCATCAATGGAAGTGATAAGTAACTGTTAAGCGAGCACTAATATACGTATGTCTTGAAAAGTGTGATTAATATGAAAAAGTGCAATCAAAACGAAAAAGTGGGATTAATTTGAAAAAATGCAACCAATATGAAAAGGTGTGATTAATTTGAAAATTGTAATCAATATGAAAGCTGGTTCACAGCTTTCCATTATATATATTTAGTAACTTATCCATAACAAAAAGGCCGCACGCATTAAATAGTCTTAATATTTCTCCAACACCTTACTAATCATTTCTCTGTTTGTTACCAATGTGACTCACCTACTTACATGTTTTTAAATTCGTAATTTTCAATTAAATAGTGGCCGCCTGCATAATATGCATTGCTGTGATGCAAATGATGACTAGTTCCTTCTAGCTGAAGCTCCACACTCCGTAACCCTCACAGCTAAGTTACGTTTATTAGGCAAATGGGCGCTGTGTAAGAATACTAATACCTTACTCGGGAATATTATGACTGGGATAAAGTGGTGGGTTTAGGAAAATTCCGCCACATTTTTCCCGGTCATTAATTTTCCCAGTCATAAATTAACCCGCTATTGTGTTCCCGAGTAAGGTAAACTAATAGTAATACATTTTGATGCTTGGTGGCTTTTGGAAAATTCCGCCATATTTTCCCCGGTCATTAATTTTCCCAGTCATAAATTAACCCGCTATAATATTCCCGAGTAAGGTATTCGATAATAGGAGAGAAGACGTTGAGGTGAGCTCTATAATTGAGCTGCATAAAGGCGAAGGGTTTAAATCGGGACTATTATACTTACTCCTCCCTCATGGAGTGCTAAGGCACAGTTGACCACTGACCAGAGTCATTATTCTCAATATATTTCAGTAGAAATTGTTACGTTTCACGCTCCATCTTCTCGTTTCGTTTTCAACCGTTCGCGTTGGTTTCATTTAATCGTATTGCAACACTAAATTAGAAGTAAGCGTGTCGTCGGGACGTTTTTCTACCAGCGGCAGTAATTATGTATATTTTTAGCCATTTTGTGTCCTCATAACCAGATGAATTCCGAACCACTGCACCGGCAAACCGAACAGATTAGAATTCCCCTAATTATGCAGTTCGATTAGGCACGTGGCCTGGAAAGCCGATAGTAGAGCATGTCCAGAGGGGCCGTCAATTATATATCACATTTAAAAAGTGGCATGTTCGATTTCATAAAATCGCAGAGGACTAGCTGCCTGGAAATTTGGTAGATATGGTGAGACACGTTTATCCACATGTTAAGCTAGCTGTCGCGTGCTGGAGGGATAATTAAATTCAACGCCGCGCCAGGCTGCTTTACTATCATTGCTCCTAAAATTCAGAAAGACTATTTCTAATATTAAGCTCGCCTCAGTTAACGCTTTAATGATTTGCGGAGAGCTGCGATGCACGTTTTGATTTGATATTAACTACTCCTGGCTCTGCTAGCAGTAGTAATAGGTAGTAGGCATCAGGCGTGATATGACCGGGGACAGGATTCTTAAGGCGTGAGGTCAAGCAACTACTTACATTTTATTAATTATCTTTCAATATTACTGGCCAATGTTGCTGGAGCTTCGCTGGAAATGAGAAATCTCTTACTTAATTTTCTCTGACATATAACAACTCTTTACTGACAATTCCCACAATTTGACTTCCATTCGAGTGCAGTGTGCCAAATCTCTATCGTTTAAGGACTGCCATCCTCTTTTTGAGATTTCTCCGATCATTGGAAAAATTGCATTTCTCTATGGCCAAAAACACTGTTTTACGATTTTCACAAGGTTACAACCTTCTCATTTGGAGGACGGAGGTGAACAATGTGGGGTATTACTATTGTGTATGTAAAAACTAATCCCCGGTTCCTTATGTTGCCGGCCATGATTAACAAAAGTTACCCCAGTTTTTACTGGTTTAAGAGCAATCACGTGCATTCATACCCCGACACCCTGTGAACCGTCTGCACCAGCTAATAGTAATTGCACGCTAAACGTTATATGATCATGTAGACCCTTTCAGTTCTTCAGAAGTGGAGAACTATTTCTCCGGTCTGATACGTGAGGTTGACCAGTAATAACGCGATATCTCACTAAATGAATCCGTAGCTCAACGCAGTATTTCGGATATTTCGAAGACCATAAGCGAAATATTTATGTAATTTAATATGATACGATAGCGCTTTCGGTGAGTGAAAACTCTCATTTCGTCCTCAGTAATCGATCATTTATTGAGTTCGCTTCAAATATGTTCCGTTCAATTCATATCTAAATTAATTTCGTCGTTATTTAAGTTTTACTAATCCCCACCCTACAGAGTAGATTTGGACAGCTGTTGGTTAAGATGAGCTGGCGTGTACTAGCAGGTATTAATCAATAATAACATCGTATGAATGTATGACATTTCCATAATGAAAGTCTCAGATCATGTCAGGTCATTTTTACGAAATAATCTTACTTAAGACCCACCTCAGTCTTACAGTAACACACATTCCAGTGCTGATAACGTGTCTGGGACTTTCAACACAAGACGAACTGACGGAAGTGGGGTGTATCCTCAAGTACCATCAAGACCATAAGTTTACAGTGTCCTCTACTTTGATTAAGAAGGCAAGGAGCCTCGTTGCTACTTCCAGAAGAAAACGATCAGGTAAAGCTACATCCAGCAATTTGTTCAAAGTTTTAGACACAAATTCCAAACTACTAAAACCATAACAGAAACCAACCACCTCACTTTTTTGGAATAAACCAATCTCTCCTTCTCCAGGTGTCCTAGAGCAACAATACGTGATGACGATAACGAGCGCCGAGACGGCTTGCTCCGAATACAAGCTCAAGTACCAGGACGATATCACAGATTTTGAGAAGGAGTTCGAGGGAGAAAACAGGAAGTTTGTTGGCTGTGCGATAAACACACAAACTAGCAAACTTGCCTGCAGCTACGCGTTCGTGCTAGTGGCTTAATATGTTGAGCTCTATTTTAAATTGAGCGGAGAGGACAGTGAATGTCGACCTGGACAATGACTTTTAACTGTATCTATTTATTTGATATTATTTATTGGTCTGATTTCTGAACGTTCATTGTGTAGATGATTGATCTTACCGATTTTAATTCAATTCTCGATCTTCATCACGTTTCCACATTGCATTGTAGTTCCAACAACTAGGACGGGTTGTTCTGAAATATACAAAATAAGTCACCCAAATAAGAAAACGGTTTGTCAAACATGATTCCAGAGAATTGAGTCAGTAACGCTAGTTGGGATCATGAGTGTTCACATCGATAACGCAGAGTTTATTCATCATACAATGTCTTGCCTAGAAAGAGGCTTCAATTTATTATAATCTGTCTTACCTGTTCCTGTCACACTTGGGTCTTTGAGGTCCATGGTGCAGAGCAGCACATGCCATTCCGTACTGAAACATTAGGTCATTGTAAATATAATTCGAAGGCAATACTTGAATTAATACTTTAGTGGGTTTTATAAGTCAGTAAAGAGACGAATCGACACGAATCTTCAGTCCGCCCGTCATAATATCATCATACAAATAAAACTGATCTGGAATAATGTAGAATGTCGTACATTATACGGAATACAATACTGAAATCGAATCTGACTTACCAGTTACCACTCGCGTTGTTGCATAGACATTGGACTGTGGTATATTTTGTGCAATATTTTCCTCTTTCAATGGCCTGAAATGATCGTAGATTTAAGGATCTCTCGGTCGATTTCTCAGTGAGAAGAGTTATCAGTGAAAGGATCAGTAACGCTAGTTGGGATCATGAGTTTTCACATCGATAACGCAGAGTTTATTCATCATTTTAAAATTCAGTTACTTAAAGGTAAACCGGAATATTAAGAAATTCTCACCTGAAAGTTACAGTCAGCCTGTCGCTTCCTTTTCCAAGAACACTGAAAATAATCTAAATTAAGGATGGTGCTATTTTTCTCAAGTTGTTAGTTGATTTCCTAGTCATGATATCAGAAATAATAATTCGCTTGGGTTGTAGTAGATCATCGCGCACAGGGGGGGGTCCAAGGGGAACTTTGGGGAGTTTTGGGGAACTTTTTTTTGGGGAACTTCAGGAAACCTGGGGGACTTTCCCAAAGTTCCCCAAAAAATTATCAATGAAACAAATAATTTTGGGGAATTTTGGGGAACTTTTTTTTGGGGAACTTCAGAAAGTTCCCCAAAATTCCCCAAAGTTCCCCAAAAAAATTATCATGCCAAAAAAATTATCATGCTGCAAGTATCAACAAGTAAGTTAAGATTATACCTTATGATAACATACATGTTAACATTAATGGGTATTAATGTATATTAGAGAAATTTTGAATAATTTTGAATAATTTTGAATAATTTTGGGGAACTTTGGGGAGTTTTGGGGAACTTTTTTTTGGGGAACTTCAGAAATCTTGGGGGACTTTCCCAAAGTTCCCCAAAGTTCCCCTTGGACCCCCCCCCCCCCCCCCCCCCCCCCCCCGCACAACGTTGGGCAGCTAATCTTCGGCCTTTTGCGTCATCATAATCATGAAAATAATATGCAGTGACATAACCTACATGATCATTTCGAACGAATTTGTAGATCAACATACCTTAGCTTTGTGGGGAAACCTGAAAAAAACAAAAAAAACTAACCTGATAGCTAAGGACTATGGTAACAATCCTTTCGCTTTCTTCAATTCTCCGACTTAGCTGGAAGAAAGCCGAACTGTGTTGTAGGGGTGTACCCTCAGCTCTGATTGGACCAATCTGTTTTAATCTAAAAGATAAAAAGGTTTTTATAAACGGTTTCGTGAGCCAATAATTCCATTATCTAAAAAACCTTTATCAGAAAAGAGTTGGTTTGACATCACGAAGTTTCAAAAACAGCCTCATAATTTCATCATATATAAACAGCTAAAAGTGTTTTTGTTACAAGTAACAAGAACAGGGTGTCCAGGTGATTTTGAAAATGAAATCTATGAAATGTATGAAATCTGATGTCCCTGGACACCCTGAACTAGAGTAATTTATAACGAGCTAGTATTTACCGATAGTATCAGATAATTTCCTTTGTGATGGACCTGCTTGTCTGGCACTAAGTAAGAGGGTCACTGCGAGCTGAAGCGTGACGTCATTAGAAATCAAATCAAATCTTGAATTGATTTGAATAAATAGGTTTATAATTGTTAAGTCAGTAAAGAGACGAATCGACACGAATCTTCAGTCCGCCCGTCTGAATATCATCATACAAATAAAACTGATGGGAGAAATGTTAAATATTAAATTAATTATCCTGAACACTTTAAAACTAACCTACCAGCAATGTTATCACATTGACTAGTATTGTGCAATCTGGAAATCGTCCTCTGGGCTTAAGTAAACGTAGTTTTCTATAAGTACCACTGGTCACTCCAAGCTGAAAAGTCACTTCATGATAATATAAAACATTTTCGAATTAACTTGAATTAATACTTTAGTGGGTTTTATAAGTCAGTTAAGAGACGAATCGACACGAATCTTCAGTCCGCCCGTCATAATATCATCATACAAAAGGAAAAGTTACAATTAATTGTAATTAATTAAATGTAATAAATGCGGAGTCTACACTTCTTACTTACCACATAAGTTATTCCAATATTCCAGGGACTTTATTGTCAGCTAGTAGATTACAGCTGGTAGATTGACCTGAAGTAATCGTAGATTTAAGGATCTCTCGGTCGATTTCTCAGTGAGAGGAGTTATCAATGAAAGGATCAGTAACGCTAGTTGGGATCATGAGTTTTCACATCGATAACGCAGAGTTTATTCATCATTTTAAAATTCAGTTACTTAAAGGTAAACCGGAATATTAAGAAATTCTCACCTGAAAGTTACAGTCAGCCTGTCGCTTCCTTTTCCAAGAACACTGAAAATAATCTAAATTAAGGATGGTGCTATTTTTCTCAAGTTGTTAGTTGATTTCCTAGTCATGATATCAGAAATAATAATTCGCTTGGGTTGTAGTAGATCATCGCGCACAACGTTGGGCAGCTAATCTTCGGCCTTTTGCGTCATCATAATCATGAAGAGAAAATGCAGTGACGTGATCATTTCAAACGAATATGTAGATCAACATACCTTTATCTTTTTCCCCCAGGTAGGTATAAAAGTTAACTGGGTCAGTTGACATTTTCACGTTGTTAGTTCTGATCAACGGTCATATTTGCAACATGTATTAATGTCTGATCTGGGTCATCTGAAAGATATGATTTAGTTTCATAAATATTTTGGAAATTCTATAATCTTATTATTAGTGTGACATTTATCAGAATAGAGTTGGTTTGACATCACGATTTCTCAAAAACAGCCTCATAATTTCATCATATATACAAAGCAAAAACAGTTAAATCAATTAAACTCGTCGTATTTACCGAAATATGATGTTGAATATCTTCCCCGCTGCATCTGATTGTCTAAATTCTGAAAGATATGACACGTTTTCATTACCAATTTTATTAATAATCTTTCTACCAAATCGGCGCAAACTTTTGTCAGAAAAGAGTTGGTTTGACATCACGAAATTCTCAAAAACAGCCTCATAATTTCATCATATATATTAAACAGCTAGAAGTAATCAATAAAAATGATCGTTGAATTTACCTTAAGATAAAAGCGATCACATTTCGCCCTGTGCCTTCTCGAGATTCTGTTCAACTAGGACTTCATCTTATTCTTCACAACCTTGTAACCTAAAGTGGTTACGTTTTATTAACTTGATTTCACTCAATTTATTCACCTTAACAATGTAAATAATCAGATTGGGTTGATATCCTGCGAACTCTGCGACATAAAACCGGCCGAAAAACTCGGTTAATTTAGTGTCAAAAAGAGCTCTCAAACAAATGCCTTCAGAGTCATCATTTCAATAGAATACGAATGAGCTACGAATTAGTCATAAAATTAACTTACACGTTTGAGCTTCCTTCTTCAGTCATGTACCCAGCAAATCTTAGGAAAACCTGGAATGTAATTTTGATTAGAGGTAAGTAAGGCGAACCAATTAACGATCAGCTGAGATACTGACAGTCAGTATTGCAGAATACAATCACATGGCGAACCGTAGTGTGAGTACAGTTCTCAGAATTTATATTTGTCATCATTTTAGTTGTGCGATATTTGCATTTGGTGCATTAAATAACAAAATTAAGCACCTACCCGACAACCACCATGCCAGTATCCGTACTTTGTGGCTAGCCAATGATATCACTCGATTCTAACCAATGGCTTTGCTTTCGAAATCTGAGAGTAATACCCGTCAGACAAAGTTATTCTCAAAATCGTCGTGGGTGACCCGGTAAATATACCTGGTAAATGAACATACCAGTCTAGGAATAAATGTCAAGCCAAGATAGAACAGAACAGTCCACAGTATTTGAAGAGTCTGGATCCTTGGCTCAGTCTGTGTGGCTAGCTTATACAGCTCGGTGACCAAATGGGTGATCACTAAGTGAAATGAAGTAGCAGCGGCTAAATAACCAGTTTATTGCTATTGTTACATAGTTTAGAAATATACCTCGTGTAAGTAGGGATGTAAGGTGTTTTGTCCCCCATAGTCTTGAGAAGAGTCAGGGATGCCTGAAAAACAGAAATTTAAGACGTAAAACAAGCAAGACTCCTGGAGAACATATTATATTGCTCATTCAGGTGAGTAAAGATGAAGTCTTCACGGTCTTTCTAGAAGTTAAGACTTATCATCAAGTTAGAATCGGAACAACGCTGTATAAATTAAGTGTTTTTACCAACCTCGCAAAACATCAGTCATCAGGGTCAGGATCGAGTGGTAACTTAGAATCACTCAGAGAGAAATCCCTCCGAACTTAAGCGAGCGTTCTACTGATTCAAAATACTCGGTTCAACCTGAAATTGGTTGCATTAAAATCCGTTTTGACAGTGAAAAGCCCTCTATTTCGCCACATATTCAGATTTATGCAAGTAATCACGGTCTTTCAGTTTAAACTAAATGGGCACATCACGTACTTAAGAGTAAAATGGAACGATTCAAATCAAATTATTCTTACCTAATCATAAATCTCCAACATCCAACAAAAATGTACTCCGGCGAAATGTGCGGATCAAGGATACCTGTAAAAATAAGTAGGTTAGTTGAAATTTAGTTAGAGACGGATTTCAATAATGCTAGAGTTTATCAGAGCGACATTGGATTTTCTCCAGGGTTCATACAGTAGAACGAAAGTTATTTTAGTCATCATTGTAATAAATAGTATCGAAATCTATTATGATAAGGATGACCTACCACAATAATTGCCTTATCTCGTCCGCTTGTTCAAACTTCAAATCTTGTATCGCCTGCTTCTGAAACGTGAAGACGTATTTTAGCGGAGAGCCAGACAAAAATCAAATTATTCTCGTTTCAACTTCAAGATCATGCTGTGAGGCAAAAGATGATAAAGCAGACGATGCAAAAACAGAAAATTCAGAACATCATCAGGGAACAGCCTCGTGAGGTATTCTGACAAGAGTGCAAAATTCATTGAAACAATCCAACAAATAATCGTTCTTGCCGACAAGACGTAATCTTAAATATTCAAGCTAGAAGATAAGACCCAGACTCACCTATTATATCGGAGACTTTAGTTTTCACCGAATCTGAAAAATTCAAACGTCAGTTATTCAGCACATAAGTTGGGAGCATTTCATGGAAATTTCCAGAACATGTCATCATGTGAGGTGGCTATACTGGTGCAAGGGTAAAACTCGACCCCGCCCCCCTCCAAGCCACTAATAGTCAAGTAGCACAACCTCTTATTGCAGTCTTAAACAAAAGATAAGAGCTTTTCGTCGCGAGTGTGCACAAGGGAGAAGTAACTTTACAAAGAAAACTACTAACCTTCTTTGTGTGGGAGATATTTGTGTCTGCGGGAATGTTTTCCGTGTCTGCGGGAATGTTTTCCATATACGTTGTGTTCATGTCCACTCGAGCCAGGCTATCCATTGCTGTGCTAAGGGGTTAAAATGGTTAGTTACATTAAAATGAACGCATGAAACATCAGAGCGAAGGTCTACGAGCCTTAAAAGGTTTGGAGATTATGCCATCTAAAAACAAGATTAACTCATGACAGTAAGACCTGTGCGTCTCTTGGGTGATACGTAATGCCAAAATAGCAATACGTGACCTTGTAGAGAACAACTTTTTCTAGGCTCTTTTTTGACTGGAACAAGAATGTAGCCTTGTCCCAGCTTCGAAAAGGCCAATATTGATTGTAAGAGACTGAGTGAGAAACACGGAATATTGATATATTTTTATTTTTACTCGGAGATACAGAATAGATATTAAAACTTAATTTAATCAGTAGTTAGATAAGACATAAAAAGGTAAAAATGTTATGAAATACGTTAAAAATCAACTTGAAGATTTAAAATAAAACATTACTGATAAAATGACGTCATGTCGTCATAGAAACGTCCATGGGTCAACAGGTTGTCACTATAGCTACGGTGACGTCACTTACTTAAAACACTACTGTTCATGATTCTGGAGTGATTTGGTGAAACTCTTCAGTTTCTCCAACACTTCTTCTCTGTACAGATCGTCTTTGATGAGGTTTTTGGAACAGTCCACCACTAGCACAGGTACTTTAGACAGGCTGAAACATAACTTGGATTATTATTGATACACTCCACGGCTATTTGAATTGAGACACAAATGTTAGTGTTACATGGCTCCAAGTTAAACAGCGATGCTGAATATTCAAGTTATGGAGCCATGTCTATTAGTATAGCTGATGTCTCTTAGCTTGGTGCCTAATTGGCACCAAGGCTGTTTCAAAAGCATGTCAAAGCAATAAAGAAATGCGAAGTAAAATGCTAACCTAGGAGGGATGTTGACAGATTTCTGGATGAGCCACTCTTCGTGTCTATCATGAATCTGTTGAAGGTACTCTAGAGTAACGCTTGTCTCCTCACTGAAACGAGTTGTCATGGTAACTGGTCAGTTGTCAAGGAAACACACCCAGAGTTCAGTCAGAACACAGACAGCGGAGTGTTGTTATTATTAAAAATATGACATGTGCAACATGAAGTCGGCCGGTTCGTTCATTTTATGATTATTTTGCCGTTCGACGGGACTGGCCTGTATTATGTTCAGATAAGATCCGAATAAAGAAATGAACTCGTGGCAATCATATAAATATTTACCTTCTGCCTCTAAGCTGGAGCCTCTCCAAACAAATCTCCGGAGATGTTTTGAGGTATAAAATAGCATCAGGACAAGCATCGGGGCACCGTTCCAAGGAGAAGGAGTGCTGGTGACAGTAGAGCGAGTACTCTAAATCTGATATTACTCCTTGCTTGTACAGATTCCGGGCGAATACCAGTCTGTCACCCCAAACTGACCTCTCTGTCAGGAATGATCTGAGAAATAGTTGGGTTTAGTGGGTGGTGATTACAATCAGGGGTTTTAGATTTGTGAGGGGAATAAAATGTTGAAAAGGTATGAAACCTAGTGCCATAAGAAACACGAGGGCAATATGCAGATCCTTTATTTACGCTCTTATGTTCAGAGATATGACGAAATATCACATTCTGTTTTACTGAAGCGACCACAAGTCACAGTTAAAACGGTCCCACTTACCCGTCATGACAGTTATTCTCTTTGTCCTCGTAAAAACCCTTTACCCGGCTGAAAATAACAAACTGCTGAAACGTCAGGCCCCATCTAGAAGGATTCAAATAGAAGTTTTCCAGGAGATTGCTGTGAGCCTTGGGGTCGCATTCTGCTTCGAGAGGGACGTGGGTCCAATCGCAGACAGGCTCCTGCCAGGCAGAAACTGGAATTATTGGAATCATTGCTATATGACAGCGATAGTCGATACCGGAGTAGAATAAGATCAAAGTTATGTTTTGTTAAAAGTTTTGATGGCAATACAAGTCAGTTCATCATGATATTGATATGCATTTATACAGCTTTTTTTCTACGTGATAAACTTTAAAATGTTACCAAAAAACAATCAAGGACAAACCTGGAAGGTTTTGAGGTCCGTATATTTGCTGACCAACTGAAGAAATGTGCTTTTCCCAGCAGCTATGTTACCCTCTATTGAGATCTTTAGGGGACCATTCCGAGCTGAATACATAACCCTAACAATGAAAATGGGTTAGGTTGTGGACATCTTTTGGTTGAAATTCAAATGGCTACCATACTGAAAAACGAAGAAATTAATTCTATGATTGGGGATTGGTTAGTATTTCACATAGAACGGCAGAAGGAAATTTCCTGGGCATTAATAGGGAAGCAGTAAATGAAGACAGGTAATGGTAAAACAACACAGTTATTTTGAAGAGGATAAAATAAAAACATAAACAGTCAGTGGTTTTCAGATTGTTGTCACACTATATATCAGTTGATGTCAAATTAAACAGAACATGCAGAAAAATTATAAACATCAATAAATTTAGCTTTGGTTTCAATAAACATGAATAAATTGGTAGAAATAAAATTCAATCTCAGGAACAGATTGATGTAAAAACTGGCAGAAATCTTAAGAGATGAAAATACACGTTGGTAGAAAGTTTGTCAAAATTGCAGTTCAAAGTTGATTTGCTAACCGCCACTTACGTTAGGTTTACTGATCAAAGCAGCAAAGTCCAGCACATCTTTCAACGTTTTCTGTCGTCGCTCAGTGTCATTAATCAGATCTTTGAGCAGTCGACGATGAGAGTAGGTTTCCTGCTGATGTTCTCTGGCACGTCCACTTTCTTGACAAACCACTCCTCGTGTCGGTCGTTGATCTGATCCAGATATTCCTGGGGAACGGAATCTTCCTCTGCCCGCGCTCTTGTCTCAAGGCGCTTCATACAGATTTCAGCACTGCAACGTAGATAGATGAAACCGTCAACCTGTCGAAATAATAATAGGTTAGTTTGGGACCTGATAAGAGTATGAATAACGAAACTTTTATGAAAAATAAGATATTATCGAGGTTTAAAAAGTACTTAGACAAAAAGGAGACAAAATAAATCTTCGAAACTCACGTCAGTTTCAGAGTTATCATCCGTGAGGAAAGAGTGCCACTTGCAGTAAAGACTGTACTCCAGAGGTGTCATGATGTTTGTCTTCAGTCCGTTCCTCCCAAACACCAACCTGTCACTAAACACACTCCTCTCACACAAATACACTCCCTTGTCCTCAAACTCTAACTTTGGCTGGTTCTTTACTCGGCTGAACAGGGCGTAGTTCTGGAATGTGAGAGCCCAACGTTTTGGATCCTCGTAGAACTTCGCTAGCAGTTATTCTCTGCTCCCTGGTCAACCTCCTTGTCTAACTTAATGCTGGTCCAGTCTATGACTGGTTCAGGGCACATCTTCAGGCCACCCTCTTCGGACATGAGCTTGAGAAAGGTGGATTTTCCAGCGGCGATGTTACCTTCCACTGCCAGTTTTACGTATCCTCGAGATGAAAGCCAAGCTGCGGGCATGTCCAGTCGTAGTTTCTTTGGCGATCTGACGGGTGACATTGTGACCTATCTCTAAATAATAGCTCTTCATATTGAGGGCCAGGGAAATTTAAGGGATTGCTGAGTGACATTATGTTAGAAGGAGCAACAATTTGTTCATGTTTGATATCAATTTCAAATAAAATTACAAGACAATACAAGTACATATAACTCAAAAAAAACTTACAATAAATTCTGCGATACAACCAAAAAGATGGGAGCTCTATTAGGGCAAAATATCGAATTATACAGCAAAAACTAATACAAAAAGTAGATGCAAAGTCCGATGTTAAACAGTCTGCGGTCAATAGAAGTTCATTTAATTATGACATAGAACTTTCTTTCTTGGGAGTTTCTTTGGCGGCAATCTTCTCTTTAGCCTGACAATAAAATGTACGTCAAGTCTTTTTTATTGGATTTAGTTGTAATAAAGAAGATAAGGTTCTGGCTGACTTCGAAGAAACAGTTTCTAGATTAGAGAAAACGAAAAGTATGTGGACAGGAAAGGAATATTCATAAGATATCTTGCAAAACTGTTAACGACAGCTGGAAGCTATCGTGGAGAAATGAAAATGTGTGCGCGCGTGAAAAAGTTGTCCAAAGTTGGGCTGACAGTGTGGGCGACTTTACGATTGAATATCGCCGCGCCTTACGCAAACTAAACCAAAAACTGCGACCAAAATTGTCACAATACTTGCCGGTATACTTTCCCTGTAAATTATAACCCAGTGCAAAGAATGATATAAGTTGGACAAACCTTCAGGGTGAGGGGTAGTAGCATTCCTTTCTCTGACAGAATCTTGAGCATTTCCATTATCAGCGGTAAATAGTTGTGTTTCCGCCGAATGTTCTCGATCTGAAACCGACACAAACTTAAATTAAGAATTAGCTGGGTGCATGCGGAACACCAATATGTATTGGGGGTGAATGTAAAAAGAGGACTGACCAAAGTATTATTATCTAAAACTGTGGGTAATTATTCTTCTAAGTAATCTAGCACTTCTGAAAGGCTTGACGAACATAGTATCCGCCACGCGGCAAAGAGTGCAGACTTAATTGTACGTAAGTGTACTTACTGAAGCCAATAAGTAATTAATTGTTTGGCTAAAACTAACCTTATAATTAGCACGTTTCTCCTCTTCAGCTCTTATCCTCTCCTTAATATCCATAGCAGCTCCCTCGCTCCCAGACAAGCTCTCCAACTGTTTCTGTAAGTCCAACAACTTATCTCCCACCACGGCCATTAGGTTAAAGGTTATCTCAGTGGCGGCGTGTTTCGCAATCCTGTTCTGAAGGATTGGTCTGACTACAGTTATCCAGTCGTCGGTGTAGGAGCCGTGGTCTATTGGACCAGGTTTTAAACCGTCCAACTCGTAAACTCGGCCTGAAGGGGTAAGATCGTTATTATATTGTGGGGATTAAAAATTAAAAGCGTAACATTAAATATTTACCCTTAGATTTGCACGATGACCGATAGAAAAAAATAATGAGGAATAATGTTCAACTCGTTGGTGACACTAAATTACGACTCTTCTGAACTCAACCGTGAAAGTCTAACCTAGATTTATAAATTTGGGAACAGGTTCATAAGCGAAAGACTAACCTTTAAATGGTACGAAGGCTACAAAATGGTAAACATCGTCGTCCTTTTCAGGAATCTTGCTATCGAACTCAAACATGTTCTGTCTTGCGAAACTGTTGTGAACCTCTCTCAACCTATCTGCGTTAGTTAGAGACATTCCTTTCAGGGCAGGATCAAATGCAGAGGTGAAATCTTTAAACTGAGTCAACGTATCACCTGTTTGGGAAGAGGTTCAAGATCAAAAACTTGAATTTCAATACGGTATGATGACGAGAGTGAATGATTTATCTGTAAAAAGAGGACTGACCAAAGTTTCATTATCTAAAACTGTGGGTAATTATTCTTCTAAGTAATCTAGCACTTCTGAAAGGCTTGACGAACATAGTATCCGCCACGCGGCAAAGAGTGCATCAGAAAACCGAACGGGTCATAGGTGTTTGTGATAAAGATTATGTCAAGCAAGTATGTTTTGAACAGCACAAGAAACTATTAGATGCTGATGTAAATGAAGACTGACCTATATTAATTTCAGGGTTCTGGATGTTCAGTAGGACGCTGATAATTGCTTGGGTAGCACACGCATTGTTGATCACCTGTAAAGAAATATTATGTATGACGTAATATATATGTCAACAACCAAATTTCTATCCTGAAATTATATATCTATTTGTAGAGAAACATTTGTAGAAAAGGTATGAAACCTAGTGCCATAAGAAACACGAGGGCAATATGCAGATCCTTTATTTACGCTTCTATCGCCAGAGATATGAAGTATCATAGTGAATAGTCTGATTAATTGCAGAAGCGAATATTTACTATTGAGTATTGAGAGAACTATCAAGAATATTACAAATTGAGTAGAGCAGTCAAATATGAGAGTGCAGTGAACTGATTTAAAATATTATTAACTAATTAAACTTTATTAAGTTTCAACCTGTTTGGCGAAGAACACCTCAGTGTCTCCGAACAAAACTTTTCCTTGCTCCTCAGCTTCTCCTTTCCATTTGAACAGGAATATCAATCCGTATATTGGCCTGAGTGTTTCAGTGTTAATTTGGTTACTAAACATACATACGAAGTCAGCATTAATAGTCATGGTGGTGCAGAATGACCTTTAAGAAAAATAGTCTAGTCCAGAGAAGGACCTTCGCGAAGAAAAATAGGCATGCCAAAAAAAAGGGATTTCCAGGATAAGCGTGAAAACAGAAAACTACTTACACTCACTTGAGATCCGTGAAAGCACACTCATCCAGTGACCACAGCTCCTCAACTTGCAGACCATTGCAACCTGTACAATATAGTCGTTATTACTTGTGTAAAATAGCAGAAAAGTTCGCACTTGACAGGAAAAGAATGATTAGACGGCTCCTCGGGCTAAATTAAATCGTAAATGGGATTAAAAGCTTACCGAAATCCTTGATAAGCTCACTGAAAACTCCCGGGTCAGACTCAATCAGACACCACTGTCCGTTCACTGCCATGTTTCCTTCTTACCCTTATCACATACTAACTGCATAGACATTTCGTTAAGTAAATCTTGTACCAGTAAACTAATCTGCTAAAATTGTTAACAGATAACACACATTTGATCTACAATACTTTAACACAATGTTAGCATGTTTTTGTGGAGAGAGTTGCCTACACTTTTTCGCATGCTCACAAAGTACAAGTGAGTGCAAAATAAAACGTAAAAATCAGCTTCTATTTTAAGGGGTTGAAGTAACTTCGTACTGAGGCCGTCGGATGGCAAGTCTTAAAATAATAACATATGAATGGTAAAACAATCGTAAAATGCTGACAGAAATTACACTATTATACAACAAATAAATACCCTTGCAGCCAAACTGTAAATTCTCAAGTCCATCTCAGATTTTTCATGGATTGTTGAATCTCGAAAATACACATTTGCAAAATGAACATTTAAACGAACAAAATGTGCTGCTGGATGAGATAATTCTTTCTTTTCTTCTTTTCTGATCACAGCATTTCAGGGACAATGCACAAGACGTCAAAATAATTTATAAATGGAATAATTTATCAAGATTTGATGCGCCATTTTTTAGTCCATATCCATAGATTCCACCTCAAGCAATTTCTTTTTCTCTTGCAGTTTCTGTTTCGTTTTGTTGAGAGCTGCATTATACAATTGCTCTTCAGTAACCTTGGGTTCAATAAGATGAATGTGATGTTCTACTTCCTTCTCATCGTCCTTCAGTTCGAGCTTCTTACCAGCCTTCAGTCTCTGTTTAATAAACTGGTTTTGTCTTTTTGCTCTAATTTCTTGTATTCTTTTCATTGCGTGGATTGTGTTTTTCCATAATTCTCTGTTGTACTTAACTGGAACGCTCCGTTTCTTCTCCAGATCAAATGTGGAATCCTGAAAGGTAATTAGAGGTGATGATAAGGAAAAATAGAACTATGTAACATGAAATATACAGATCACAGGTCTTGGTTTAAATCAAATCAGTGAAATTTCAGTTTAAAAAAAGCATATTTTAGGGCATGACACAAATTTGGGGGCTAGAAAAATTTAGATGGGGGCATATGACATAGGTATGTTACACAAATGCACTAGTATCAATATTTTAAACTTACAATTGCCAATTCTTTTCCATGTGATTTTCTAAATGCTTTGGTCCACTTGACTTTCCTTGGGTTACGTTTCATCTTGAAAGCCTTGTGACACTTTGACCGGCAAAATCTGAACATCTGAAGAAAGAAAGTTTCAATACAGAAAATTTCGATAATGAATACCAGAACAGGTAACAGTGACATTATCACAACTTCATCAGTTCAAACTGGGATTACAGTTAAATTTAAGAAAAAATACAAAGCACCAAATCAGTCAACATACCTTACAATCATTACGGACGAAGTTGATTCCATGTCCAGGGTGGACGTTTGAAGAACAGAAGTAACACTTTTCGATTCTCATAGCTTAATTAATAGTTTTTAAAATAGGATTATTATGTTTTTGATACATTTTTATAAAATATTGTATTTGATAAATAATTAAATGTTGGTGGGGATATATTTATTATATATATTTTTTCAGACTTGTGTGATAATGTGATGTCATAAATTTTATTTTACTTTGGATTATGAAAAGAGTCTGTACAATTTGCTATAGTAACATAGGTAGTTTCACGATTAGAAAGACTCTTTAAGTTGTATAGTGGTTTGGTCTATGTGGATGTACTGAATTGGTACCTTAAAAGATTATTGATCTTTTGACAGGGCCACTCTTTAAGGTTCACCTGGTCTATCTATCTCTGATGTCTCTACAACAAAGACGTGAGCGATTCTTCATTCTGCACATGGGGAAAATCCTCCACGGAAAGACCAGCAATGATCTGAACTTTCAATGTGTGTCACGCCCAAGGCTTAGAAACCTAGCAGTTATTCCATCAAAACGTAGAACCAGTTCAACAGCTTGTTTGAAAACCCATTTATAGTTCAGGGACCTGGATTGTGGACTACAATTCCCTACCATTTGAATGTCATTCAAGAGCTAGAGCACTTCAAATATAAGCTTGCAAAATTCATGTTGTTTCTCCCTGATAAGCTGCCGATAAGGGGATACACTCCTCTAAATACGAACTCTCTGCCGTGCTGGCACATCGAGTGAGACTTTACTTTGTTGTGGGGTGGTCAAAAGATGTGATGGCCCCATCAAGCATTGACGAAACTTTAACATGGTCCACATAGGTAGGTCATAGAACCAGTGGCGTAACGTTGCCTGTTAGCGCCCCCCTGCCGAAAAGGCGCCTCCCCCGTTGGCGCCCCCTCCCCTTTTGGTGCCCCTCCCTAAAATTGAACAAATTAGGTGATTTTAGAGGATACGCCGGTAAAATCTCTAAAAAAGTGTGTATCTAGAGCAAAACGCGCAGTTTTGCTAGTACTTTAGTTAAGTTTTCGAAATTGTCCCACATTCAAACGACGATTTGGCGCCCCCCTAAGACGGCGCCCCCCTGCACAGCGGGGTCAGCAGGGCCCTTCGTTACGCCACTGCATAGAACTAGGGAATTCGACTAGTACTATTTTTTTTAGTATACTCGTTTAATACGTTGCTATTTTTTGTCTCCCTTATCTTTAAAAGCTTATCAGCCCGATACTGCTGCATACTGTGGCGGTTTGTGTACATATTGGAAATAGTACATATTATCGAGTACATTTGAAGAATAAGACGTGTACATTTGAAGAATAAGACGTGTGAACTGTCAATTTTTGTCAATATGGAAACAGAGAATCAGATTAAAACTGCGATTAGGGGCCTGCTTCTCCGGGCAGAGTCTAATGTACTAGTTAAACGTGTCCTCACTGCATTTGATCCATTTGCTAAGCGTACCGTCAACTACAAACAACTGAATCAGTTCAATCTCGATATTCTGGAGCCATGTGCAGAGTTTCTCAGTATTAACCTTGCAGACGAAGATGACAATAAACTGTACACCAAGGAGTCATTGGTATACCGCATCATATTTGGTATCTCTTCACTTCTTCCAACTTCCTGCGGTGACTGCAACGAATCATATGTTGTCGAATTGGATGCTGAAGAGCCACCCTTATTTGTTTGCTACACATGCTTCCGGGGTTCTCACAACTGCGAGAATGTCAAAACTTTCCACAAATGTATGTTGGAAGCATCTATAATCAGTCTCCTATCTGGGCACGTGTGGATGTGTAAGGACTGTAAAGCTACACATAACCCCCTCAAACCCAGAAAGTCTAAATCAAGACATAACAGCGTCACCAAACCTGATCCCACACTATCCAGGATTATGAGTGAGCTTAAAAGTCAGACCTCCTCCCCTACTCATCAGTCTTGCAATCAAAGTGTTGTTGAACCTGAGTCTGAGGAGAATAGTCAGACAACTCATATTGATCAGCACAATTCTCTCGACGAAGACTTTCAATCCAAACTTCAAGATAAACTTGAAATAGTGGCTAAGGATCAAAATGTTTGTCCGCAATACAAGAAGGGAAAATGTCCTCATGGCCTGAAAGGCAACAAGCTTGTAGACGGCAGTCCATGTGAGTTCAATCATCCCAGATATTGCCCTAGATTTTGCAGCTTTGGCAACCAAAACAAGGGTGGTTGTAAGAAAGGAGCTAGGTGCCAGCTCGTCCACCCAGTATTGTGCAAATACTCAGTCAAGAATAAACTTTGCACCAACCTTGAATGCACGTTTATTCATCTGAAGGGAACCAGACGAAAAGAGGCTAGGAGTACAAACGCGAATGAGAAGCGTCCCAGCCCCGAGCGTTCAGATTCAGTCCCAAATGATTCTAAGGATCATTTTTTAGAGTTGAGAGGGCTGGTCGAGACAATGCAGTCAAACTTCCTTCGGGAGATTGCAGACATCCGATCCGGCCTGGTCAATACTCTTTACCAACAGCAGCAGATGCAACAAATGTCGAGGTATGCTCTCCCACCTCCAACAGGAGCGGCACTAAACCAGTATCATCACATGCACCAGCCGCAGTTTCAACAAGCGTACCTTCTGTCGCAGAGACCACCCAACATGCCTCCAACCATGCCCTTCATTCCTCCTGCATGCTCCTAAATGTGCAGTCAATGAACCCGAGTGCAAACAGTACAAGCAAGTGGAAAGTCCCTGAAATCATTTCCTTCGTTCAAGAAGAAAAGTCAAAAAACCACTCTCTGCCTTTTATTGCACTCACCGAGACTTGGCTTAAGTCTTATATATCAGATGCACAATTACACGTGCCTGGATATGTGGTTTCCCGCTCGGACCGAGATGCTAGAGTGGGTGGAGGTGTGCTCCTCTACTCCCATATGAACATTCCTGTTAGTGAATGCCACACCTTTGATGATGGTATTTGCGAAGGAATTTTCTGTCGTTTTGACACCATCAAGACGTGCTACGTCGTGGTTTATAGACCACCAAATGCCCAAGTGGAAAGTTTTACCGCACTCCTGAAGTTTGTGTCAAATTGTATACAAAAGGTCAATGACGACAGTTTTGATCATAACATAACGGGGGACTGTAACTTACCTGCAATTAACTGGGAAACTTCAACTTTGAAATCAGACGGATTTTCAGAGATGCACAAATCATGCCGTGCCCTTTTGTCATTTATGTCAGAACATTTCTTAAGTCAATACGTCACATGCCCAACTAGAGGTAATAATGTTCTAGACATATTCTAATACTTTCAACACTACTATATAACAAATAATTTGAGGACTAGCAATGGTTATGTTAACAATGAACTAGAGACCTTGTTTGGACGATGGGGGGCTCAAGGAGGATGGATCACTGCTCCTAGAAAATGAGTTGAGTTGTCAGTTCGGTTCGTCATGTGTTCACATACCACTAGTCGCTACACCTAATAAAAAACCATTGCTAGTCCAAAAAATTATATAGTAGTGTTGAAGTATTCCAAGATAGGCATTCTCTGAATACCTGTCTTAACAAATTTTTTGCCCTGAATTTATTTATTTTTACTCTGAAAATTCTGCTCAAACAATTTTACCTACACACTTAACAATTTCAAACCAAATCACCCCATCCAAACCCAGTTTGTCCTGTTGTTGTTAGTGTGTCTGACCTTTGAATGATTTACATATTTTTGAATACTTCAATCACTCTTTTGAAAGTTCTTGAAAAAATTCTATTCAATCATATTCCCACTTAACCCACCTCATATCACTCACAATGAACCGGCTGATGCTCTTCTCCTTTCAGGTGCAGGGGTCTGTCCAAGCTGGCCCCCTGGACTCCGGACATATCTCTGATATCATATCATCATGGCTACTACCTCAAGTGCTAGTACCCAAAGGCGTTCCCCTAGACACACTCCTCCTCCTACCAACCCAGGATCCAGAGCTAGCATGTCACCATCCGGCAGAGGAGCTTCCTCCCAAAAGAAGAAACCTCTAGCAGACAACAAAGCCCTGCGCAGGAACAGCCCTAGTGCAATGGCCCAGAAAGCTGTGCTGGGTAAACGCCCATCAAAGTCACCCCAAGAACAACCAGAGACATCTGTTCTTAAACCTCCAGGTAATCTGGTTATTGAAAAGATCAGCCCAAACCTGATATCAGCTTTAGAATCATCGAACCTCAGAGAGAGCCCCAGCAGTCCAATGAGCCCTCTGTACAAGTCCTTTCCTCCATTCTCCCGTGCTGAAGAGTCTGCTGAAGAACTTGAAATCCAGGATAAACCTACAGTAAAACAACGGGCTTCAAAGAGTGATTGTCCTTGCCGATCAACATCAGATGGTAAGGAATGGAAGTTCAAGTGTACCAGATGTTTTCAGCACTGGCATGCTTCCTGTTGCAATCTCAAGGGTGCTAACAACATTCAGCACGATACACCTCTTGAAGCTTCTCTGAATATGATTCTCTCAGAATGGCTATGTCCATGGTGTTTCGATACATCATTCCCCAGACCAGGCTCCAGCATGTCAGCCAAGATGGACAACAACCTAAAGAGCTCTGTAGACTACAGCCAGAACATACAGGCTATATCAGATGCTATTTCTAATGCTGTTGGTAACAGTATGCCTACTGTGGAGATTGTATCCCTGGAGACAAGACTGAAGAAGCTGAGTCAAGAGATTCATGAATTTCAGCAGTCCAGAAGTCCATCTGAAGCACCACCTGCTACAGAAATCCCCCTCCCTAAATGCACAGAACCTCCAGTGTGTGATTACCTGGTCGATGTGCTAAGTGCTGAGATCCTCAAAGAAGTTACAGAGTTTCTCCTGGAGAGCCAAGCTAGTAATAAGTTCATCCCGAAGAATGGAAGACAGGTCCTCAAGTTTGGGGAAGACTACTCTTATACTGGTGATTCAGACCCACCCCTATCCCCCACAATCCCAGCACCCCTTGCCTCAGCCATAGACGCAGTTACATCAAAGTGCAGACTGACCCATAAGCCCAACTCCATCCTAATAAACTACTACCCTCCCTCAGTTGATACCACCACTAGTAGCAAGCTCCCTTTTCACTCTGACGATGAGTCTGAGATTATTGCTAACTCAGAAATTGCTACTATCAGCATAGGCGACGTCAGGAAGGTGTGCTTTAAGTGCATCTATGAGACCGGAAACGAAGCCTCAACTGAGTATGTTCATAGTGTGAGTCCAGAATCTAACTCAGTGTATGTGATGACACGATCGTCACAAGCCTGGTATCGTCACGGTATTGATGAAACAGGTCCTGCTGAAACTCAGTCTTCTGTGCAGACAGGAAGGTTCTCCATCACACTGAGAACTGTGAGCAAACAGTTTAGCCGGAGCTGCATCATCATGGGCGACTCTAACACCAAGCCCATCAAGTTCGGTGTCGGTACTGGAACCCTTGGACAGTCCTTCCCAGGTGAACGTGTTAAAGCCAACAAGGTCAGTGCAATAGACCCTAAGCTCTGCATTGGTTATAGCAACGTCATCTTAGTTTGTGGGACCAACGATCTACGAGTTGAAAATGTGCAGTCACCTGGTGATATACACCAGCTGGTAGACATTCTCCACCTGAAAATCCAGCAGATCCAGAAACTGTGCCCTAAGGCGAAGTTGTTTGTCACAGCAGTTTTACCGTCTAGACTCCCTAAGATGAATAAAAACATTATGGCATTCAACAGCTTGGTTGATGAAATGTTGTACTCTAGCTTTAACCAGACTGTATGGCACCTTGGTGTTGGCCACTTTTTAGACGGTAAAGGGTTGCTTGCTATGAAACTCACGAGAAATGGTGATGAAATCCATCTCGGAGAGCTTGGTATTGCTAAATTTGTGAGATGTCTGAAACAGTGGGTGTATGTGAGGGAGAGACAGGAGAGAGTAAGACAAAGGAAGGCCACCCGACCAGTGGGAGTTTATCCCACTTAGTTTATCATGATTATGAAACTTATTAAAGATGTGTGCGACCCCTGTAGTAAATACATTAATATTGGCCAGCCACTCTTAGAATGTGAAAATTGCAGCAAAGTTGTTCATACTAAGTGCTTCAGATCCGCGAAATTTACAAGCAAAAACGGTCTATGGATGTGCAGTGATTGCTGTAGTACAATAGAAGATAGGTATTGCCCATTTCCAAGCAGCCAAAGATATGATGATTCAGATAAATTCTATGATACAAACAACCAGGAAGATGTCACCATAGCTAAATTCTCTTCAATACTTGAAGACTGTAAGCGTTACACAAAACAAGAACTAGCAAACTCAATCAGCAAACTTTTTCCTGAGAAAAATAAAAATTCTGCTTATCTGCCCGCTCTGTTTTGCAATATAGATGGGTTTGCTAGTAATTTTGACAGCTTTTTAATAGAACATAAGACCCTCCCGTGTAATTTTGATGTCATTGGATTGGCTGAGACCAACATCGATCCAAGCCAACAAGGCTTATACCAAATCCCCTCCTATACAACATTTTGTCAAGTACCATTCCCTGATAAGAAAAAAGGAACAGGAGTATCCTTATATGGTCAAGTTCGGAGACAACCTGTACATTTTTTACTTTTTTAGAAGTGTGTGGTGAAGCCAGCTCAACACAGAATGAAACTCCCTGATTATATGGCTGACAAGACATTTTTCAGGACTTTCTTTGAGTAAAAAAAGAAAATTAAAAGGTTGAACGGTTGAGCAGATACAGGTGGTATTAAACAAACCCTTAAAAGGTGGAGATTTAAGGTGGAGACTGGCTCTGGTTGAAGAAACTTTTGATTAAGGTCGAAAAGGTTATTGGTAACACAAACTACATCAAATTTGCAATCTGATGGTTTTATCAATATTTTATTTAAGTGCTCAACCGAGGTGGAGAAATTAAATGCACTTTTCAAAGCTGCTCAACCGGGGGTGGAGAAAGGTTTAGAGAGTTCTAGGTTAGCTAGAAAGTTGCGTCTCGGCCTTTTCTACTTCCCGTTCAATTTTGTTTTTTCCATTGACGCTCAACAGGGTGGAGATCTTTCATTAAGAAACAGTAAAAAGCCTGTCAAACATGCCTAAATTCATTGGTTTTATCACTAATTCTAATCTGCTCTGTTAACTGCTACTGTAGGGGATCATAAAACTGTTACCCCTTCTGTCTTAAAGCAAAGTGTTCTAGCAAATGAAAAAACTATCAAAGTTGTGAAAAGGTGCTCAACAAGGTGGAGAAATTGTTGATTAAACATTAAAACATTACAAAATGCATTAAAACTGGCCCCACCGGGTTGAGTTAAGCTTTGGTAGTTGATTTCTGGAAGAAATAACATTGGGTGACCCTTTAGCATGTATACAACTCATCAAACTAGCCATCAACCACTCAACCACGGTGGAGAACCTTGAATTCTGAGGTCAAATTTACGCCCAAATTTGTCAAATTTGAGTCTCCACCTATGTTGAGTGTACTTTTCAGCAAGGATGCCTTGTAATATGAGTTGGTAGATGATTTAGAATCATTGGTATTGCAAATGGACTGCCACAGTCACTCTACAGCTCCTAAACTACAGAATAACAGATTTTGAACTGCATGTTATGCTGTCTCCACCTCGGTTGAGCCGATTCTGAGGATCCTATTCTATGAAATATGATTGGTATAACCCATAATATTAAATATTAGGACTTTGGAGCAATTAAAAAGCATGAGAGGGTTAGTTCTAGTCACTTATATTAGCTCATGTAGTCAGTGAGCTGCTCCACCTGTGTTGAGCAGACAAACCTGCTCAACCGGCACTTTTTGAGTACCCACCTGTCTTACGTAACTTTAAATTGTGAAATTTGGAGTAAATATTTTTTTCATAGGTGATTTACAGCTCCTTTATTTTTGTAATTTTCAGGTGGCCACTGTCTCCACCAAGGTTGAGTTATTTAAATTTTGAACCCAGATATCATTATAGAAAGGTTAGGAGTATAATATCTGAAGAGCCTGTACCCCTTGGACTGTCAGAGGAATTATAATTAATTTTACCGTTTATGGCAGTGAAATGAGTGTAATTAGTGACTGATTTTATGTACAGGTTGTCTCCGAACTTGACCATATGTCTCTGATCGCCTGAATGCTGTAGTAATCGAAAATCTATCTCACTGTACAAAAGATATTGAGTGCTTATTTGTTGAAATTACTCTTAGCTCGGGTGATAAACTGACATATGGGGTTGCTTATCGTCCTCCAAATGGCTGTAGTGAGACCTTTTGTCAAACTCTTGAGGATATATCTAAGCAGTTGGCTGGTAAAAAGTTCCATATTCTTGGCGATTTTAACTCTAACCTCCTCAATGTACAAACCTCCAGCCAGCTATTTGAGGACACGTTACTTCGTAACAATATGTATCCTACTATATCACTTGCTACCCACTTCCGTCCTAACTGTAAAAACTCATGTATTGACAATATCCTCACATCAGAGATAGATCATGTACTTCTCTCCGGTGTATTGGATGATAGGATTGGTGACCATGCCTTTATATTCACCTTCACGTCAATTCCTACCGAAAACAGTACTGAAAAACTTAAACATGTTCGCTACTATGATTATTCAAGTTCCAAACTCACTAATTTTGTTAATGAACTCGAGGTGAAGGTGAATGACTTGACTCCCTCGGTAAACTTCAATGAGTTCTTGGACTGCTTCAATGAAACACTTGATAAACACTGTAAGCTTGATGTACCAAAAGTTACCAAAAGGACTCCCAAACTCAACCCGTGGATTACCGATGGAATCATTGTCTCAGTTGAAAGAAAACATGAACTCTGTAGAGACTGGTCAAGCACTGTAACAAATAGAAACCCTGAGGGTAATGTACTGCTCTATAAAGTCTTCAGTGACTACCGAAGAATGCTTAAAAGTATTATCAAGGTCGCCAAACGATCGTACTACTGCAATGAAATCCATAAAAATATAGAAAACAGCAAAAAAACGTGGCAGATAATCAATGAGCTCAGGGGCAAGAAAAAGAAGCAAACTAAGCCTCCCTTTATCATAAACAACGAACGAATCATGAATCGTAGAGTCATAGCCAATGGATTCAACTCTTACTTTGTTTCTATTGCCCTAAGCTCAATGAAACACTTAGTAGCAGTGAGGCCTCTGGTTTACCAATTCTCCCTATAAAAACATTCTATGATTTCCTTGGAAAGACTAATGAAAAATCGATTATGTTAGAAGACTGTACACCTTATGAGATAACGGAAATAATAAAAGGATTTGAAAATGGAAAAGCAAGTGATATTCCTGTTAGTGTAATCAAAAGATCATCTCACGTAATTACACCGATCCTTAGTCGATACATCAACATCTTAATGTCTAATGGCACGTTCCCCGACGTTCTAAAGACTGGTAGAATAACTCCTGTATTTAAGAAGGGAAACCCTGAAGAGATAGAAAACTACCGCCCAATCTCTACTCTCTCTATATTTGGTAAAATCTTTGAAAAGATCATTTACTCAAGAATATATTCGTTTGCTAGCTCACAGGGTATAATATCTAAAACACAATTTGGCTTCAGGCAGTCACACTCTACTTCACATGCAGTTAATCACTCAGTAAACCTTATAACTGAATCTCTAAAACTTAAGCATCATGTCTTAGGCATATTCATAGACCTTAGCAAAGCTTTTGATACAATAGATCATGGTACATTACTTGTAAAATTACAGGGCTATGGGATACGTGGGGTGGCAAATGATCTTATAAAAAGTTACTTAACAAATAGATCACAATATACTGAAGTTGTTGGTGAGAAATCTGACGCCTTGAAAATACAGTTTGGAGTCCCTCAGGGTTCGATTCTTGGACCTCTCTTATTTCTCCTATATATTAATGATATCGCCAACAGCTCCAGTTTGGGATCATTTGTCACCTTCGCTGATGACACCAATATATTTGTGACTGGGAAATCTAAAAAGGAGGCATATATGCGTGGTAATTCTCTTTTAGCTAGTTTATATTCCTACATGCGAGCAAACAAACTCCATGTCAACTTGTCTAAATGCTGTTTCATTCACTTTAAACCAGCATCGTCCTCCCAGACTGACAATAATTCTGAATATACTCTAACCATTGATAACTTTCCAATAAAACAAGTTACATCTGCTAAGTTTCTGGGAGTCGTCATCGATGAAAAGCTAACCTGGGAAGAACATATAAAATCACTTAGGCGTTCTCTCAGCCATGCAACATCAACTCTCTGCCGCCTACGCTGCTCCCTCCCAGATTTCTTACACCGCCAGTTGTATTACACTCTATTTGAATCACACCTCTCCTATTGTATCACGGTTTGGGGTGGGGCAGCCAAAACTCGTATAAGTTCTGTATTCAAAGCACAAAAATATTGTCTCAGGGTACTGTTTGGCGACAGGGAGGCATACCTAGATAAATTTAAGACCTGTGCTCGTGCTCGACCGTTTGGCAACCAAAATCTGAACAAAAAATTTTTCTTGAAAGAGCACACGAAACCTTTGTTCAAGGAACACGGAATACTTGCCGTCCAAAACATGTACACTTACCATTGTTTCCTTGAGCTCTATAAAATCATGAAATTCCGTGCTCCGATTTCCCTCCATGAAAATTTCACCTGCTCAAGTAGGAAACCCACCCTTATACTAAGCCAAGCAGACCCCCCTGACAACTTCAATAGCAGAACGACTCGTATTTGGAACGTAATTGTGCCTAAGCTTGGTATACGTGACTACTGTCTAAGTGTGGCCTGCCTGAAGTCTAGGATGAAGCAATCACTGCTCGTCAACCAGCATAACCATGCTGATCTTGATTGGACAAACAAAGATTTCGAATGCTCTAATCTAAATTTTGACATTAAGTCTACCCTAGGGTCCACACATCCAAAATGATTATCTTGAAATTGAAAATTAGCTGGGTGTGCATTTTCCTTTGTCTTACTAACGTGTGTGAGCGCAGTGTAGTGAGAAAGTGTTTTTAACAGATTTATTATTAGACTTAGGATTATGATTTTTAATATATTACATTGATATAAGATTTATTTTTGATAGGTACTTAATAAAGTTGATGAATTTCCCTCCCTATTAAAATTTTAAACCCATTTAGTGAAAATTGATAAACGAAGATCTAGATATTGATACATATTATAACCAACATTGCTTATATTCTGCCTTGTAAACAAAGAGCAAATCTTCTTAATGCCTTCTTCCTGTCCTCAAACTAAAACTTCATCCTATTAAAGTAAAGGCCAGTTGTTACCACAAGCTATTATACCGTCCCTCTCAAAAACATGCCTCAGCCTCCATCAAAAACAATTTTAGTTTTCAGTCCTTCTATACTAGTTTCCAAAAATCTACCGAGCTAGTGTTCTGGTGTGCACAAAAGCCCCTAAGCCCGTGCATTCCTTGCCCCGCTAGCTGCCAGTCCTTGACAAACTTCCAATAGCAAAGATCAACTAGTCATTTACAAATTGAGCACTATACAATTTTAATTGTTTTAAATATTTGACTTTGTAAAATGAGCTAAAACATTGATTTATTAGTTTCATTGATTTATTAGTTTCATTTCATTGACTAATAACGATAGACTTATCACTAATGTCGTTTCTGAGAAGACAGAACTATCTGATCACAACCTGATCGATATCATGTTTGCATGGAACCCGCTTAGTTCTGAAGAATCAGCTATTCCAAAGTTTGATGAGAACTCCTTCAGATCATTAGATTTCAGCAAAGCAGACTGTGAAGTTCTGAAACAGAAACTGGATGAAGTGGAGTGGCCTACGATGCGAAATCTTTGTTCATTTGAAGAATTCCCCGCACTCTTTACGGATACATTATTTCAGATTTGCCAGTCATGTGTCCCCCAGAAGAGAGTCCCGTCAGGTCGCCCAAAGCATGTCAATGCATTAAGACGGAAGAAAGCACGTCTTAAAACACGTCTGGATGCACTCTTAGCTATGAACGGGAACCCAGTTCACATTAGGAATGTTAAAGATAAGCTTGCTCTCATATGCTATGATATAAAAGAGGCATTCCTTAACGAAATGGATAAAAAGGAAGATAAAGCGTTGGAAAAAATCAAGACCAACCCTAAATACTTTTATAGTTATGCCAAGTCCTTATCAAAAATCAAATTGTCAATTAGCATGCTGTTCAACAAACGTGATGAAATAATTGTTAGAATCTTAATTCTATTTGTAGCTTGTTTTTGTACTTCATATTACTAACCCTGTATCTCACTTTAGCAAAGGTTTAGTTCCAGTGATTGTATATACAGTGTTGGGGTAAAGGGACTCCAGAAGGCAGACAAGGCTCGACTCCAGACTCTAGTTGAAGTAACAGAAGAGAGAGGAGTGTCCAGTGTTTAGTTGACTCCAGACTCTAGCGAAGCAGAAGGGAGAGGAGTGACGTTGTCGACTCCAGACTCTAGCGTAGCAGAAGGGAGAGGAGTGACGTTGTTTTAGTGATCCCACAGATTCCAGTCGACAGATACTAACTGTGTTCTGTGACGTGGAAAGAGTGGTAAGTAGTTTATAGTTATAGTTTAGTAGTTTAGTCTAGGAGTTCCCGCTTCCTCTTTCACTTTCATTTATAGTTTCACGTGGATTACCTTTCACTTTACTCACGGTAGTTTTCCCCCAGGGTTTTTGTTTTATAGTTATCAGTTCCAGTTTTACTTGAAGTCCTCATCATTCAGAAGTCCCTCATATAGTAAGAAGAACATCATCATCAGGAGTAGTAGTTTTAATTTAATAATAGTTTAATCTAATAGTAAAAAAGACATTGTTTAGTTTAGTATTGAAATGTGTTTTAACTATTAGTCAGAGCAGAGTAGTGTGAGTTACTGAGTCACACCATATCAATCATTCACTATTTAAGAGAGTACATTGTAGAGTAACAAGGTTACTTTTGACACAAGATTTGTATAACCTCTTTATTCATCTAATTTGTATTTATAATAATTGAGTATTATTTGTTATTTAATTAACCCAAGAACAGGGTTCCAACAATAATCACTGATCCTAAGTCAATGGCAGATCTTCTACAAGAGCAATTTAGCTCTGTTTTCAGTGATCCAGATTGTCCCGATGTTCAAGATCCCCAGTTCATGGCAGCAGATATAACGCAACCACTAACTGACGAAGATTTTGTTATTTCTGATGAAGACATCATATCGGCTATTTCTGCAATCTCACCCGATTCGGGTTGTGGACCAGATGGAGTGCCAGTTTGTCTTCTCAAGACATGTGCTCAAGAACTGTGCCAACCCATTAAACGTAAAGTGTTCATTTTCTATGAATTTCTTTTTGAGATGCCCAGAGAGGCATTATTTATAATATAATTTATAATATATATATATAATATATAATTATCTGGACGGAATCATACACCCTGGGTCTTGTACCCAAATTCTATAAGGAGACACACATTTCTCCTCTCTACAAAAAGGGAAACCGGGCACATGCAGTGAACTACCGTCCCGTTGCCCTCACCTCACACATCATCAAGATCTATGAGCGCATTCTACGGAGCACCATGGTCAAGTACTTAGATGAAAATGAAATTTTGTGTGATAATCAACATGGATTTCGTTCGGGAAGGAGCTGTTTGACTCAGCTTCTTAGCCACTTCGACGACATCATGAGTGGCCTTTTGAGTGGGTCAGATACTGATGCAATATATCTAGACTTTGCGAAGGCCTTCGACAAGGTGGATCATCGTCTTCTCATTGATAAATTGCAAAAGTATGGATTTAACGGAAGGATTCTTAAGTGGCTGGAGTCGTTTCTGTCGGACCGTCATCAACATGTTGTTCTGAACGGGGTGTCTTCCTTCGCAGCCTTGGTTATCAGTGGAGTCCCCCAAGGAACCGTTCTTGGACCCCTCCTTTTTATACTCTTCATAAATGACATGAAGCTTTGTGTTACTGGTTCAATTATAAGATTCTTTGCTGATGACACCCGTATACTGAAGCACATATATACAGAACAGGATGTTATCGTTCTTCAGCAAGATCTCGACCATGTCATTGCATGGGCCAAACGTAATAACATGGTTTTACATGAGGATAAGTTTGAGCTCCTAGTTCACCGGGGGAATCCTAATGAGAGTCTGTATGAGCTGCCTTTTGTATGTCAAACACAAACATACAAGGTGTCAGGCGGTAATATGCTCTATCCTACAGACCAAGTTAAGGATCTTGGGAGTTATAGTGTCTTCTGATATGTCGTGGTCACATCATGTCAGTTCTATGGCATCTCGAGCTAGAAAAGTGGCAGCCTGGGTGCTCAGTGCATTCAAGTGCAGAAATAGAATAACAATGTTGACACTTTACAAGTCACTTATCCGAAGTCATTTAGAGTACTGCTGCCCTCTGTGGAATACCAGTAAAATCTCAGACATCCAACAGATTGAAGGAGTACAGCGTACTTTCACCTCAAGGATTTGGGGTGTTCAACATCTTGACTATTGGCAGCGGCTCCAAGCACTAAATCTAATGTCGATGCAAAGGAGGAGAGAGCGTTATATTATCATCCACATGTGGAAAATCTTACATCAACGCTGCCCAAATGACCTTGGGATTCTTTTTTCTACTCCATCAAGACACGGAATCAAGGCCACCATTCCAAGTCTCAGCAAGAGCAGTACTCAACGTCAACAGTCATTGTATGATGGTTCATTTGCAGTAATGGGGCCACGTTTATGGAACACCATTCCATCAGATCTTCACCTCATTGAAGACCCACTGCTGTTCAAAGCAAAACTATCAGCATTTCTTAAACCGTTTCCAGATAACCCACCTGTGAGCAATTTCAGCTGCCCTAATGGAAATTCTTTGCTGGACTGGAGTATGAATAAGGCAGCAGCGATGCTGCAAGGGCGGTCGAACTTTTCGATGACCCAGTTGAGGAATCTACGAATCTCTCCAAAGTATCCAAAGTAAGTAACCGAAGAGACATTACACTGATGTGTAACTTAAAATACATCTAGCGAATCCTTGGCTACCTCCCTACGCTGAGACAAGGGTAAGTGAACCCTTGATTGAGAACAAACACTTTATCCATAACGGTAGAATAACTATAGGAGTGTACTTATCCTGTATGTACTTACCCTGGATAAACTTACCCGGTTACTACTCCTATATATCATATTATTTGATTGGTATTCGATTTCTGATTATTTCCCTAGGAATATGATTATTATATCTCAATTTGGCTTTAGATAGGGTGCCCCGCTAAAGGAACTGGATTCTTCCAGGAAGCATCCCGTGCACAGAGCTTGGTCTACATATATATTAAATTATTAACAATTCATTCTGTATGTGCACGAAAATTTATTTCAATCAAAAACCCTGAATGAACTTACCCTGGATGAAGAGAATAAAAACTACATGTGATCTCAAAATTTATTTGCTAGAGACGAAGAATGTGAACGTAGGGATAACGTAGGGAATTAGGAAGAATTCATATAAGGTGGTAATAGTTGTGTCGCAACTCTTGAATTAAACTTACAATTTAAATTGGTTAAGCTTCGATCCTTAATTAAGACTTTGATTTCGATGGCAGCACCAAGGCATCGGGCAATGTCGGAAAAAAGTACGCCCAGGACTTAGAGGATTTGAGACCATTTTTTTATACAATTAAGCAGTGGTCGTAAAAAATAACAGAATCTGAATCTTACAGAGGTGCTAAACAAGAAAAAACACGACCCTATGTCCGAGGATTTTCGAGTTTGATAAAATTTGACATTTCTGGTTAACAATATCCAAGTCGAACGATAGTCTAATGTTATTGACTTCATGTGGATGAGGTGATAAATAAGAAGGTCTGAAATTATTGCAAGCAGAAAAACGATCGCGATATACGATCATGCATTAAGAGCAAAATATTAGCTTCGAAGGCATCGGAAGTCAGTTCAAGCTAACTTATGTTGCTGAAATATCTCTTCAACTTGAGTGAAAGTCCATCAGCAGGGAACAATTGAAGGACAACGTTTCTCATTGCTGTTAGAAATTATTCAAGAAGAAACGTTCACCAACACTGTGTGTCTTGGGGGAATATTCACACCCAACTTAAGATTAGATGATGAATTGAAATAACTAAAATTCATTTCATGATCATGGCGAATCACACTTTCAGTAATATTTGAAAGTGATGTGCGTTACGTGAATGGTATACTCCTCAGATTTAAGGTGACCAACTACCAATACAAGATGCCGGTTTAAGAAAAACATTTAGTAAATATTTTTGTATGCCTGATCCGTTGCGCGGCATCCTTCTATTATATTGACTGTTGACTGATACGATTAATAAAAATCCCAATATTGATTATTTTTACCTACAACCTAGCCATGAGTCTACGCGTCGCGTGCTACTGCAAGCGAAAGGGCTCTGGATATAGCAATTGACTATATGATATGATTGAATGCTCAAAATTATATGTTATATTTGATATTTCTTACCTGGGGACCCCAGGCTATTATGTTCCATGTTCATAAACATAAATTGCAATAGAGATTCGGCGGATTAGAGAATTCGGCGGAATGACAGGCTGAGCGGGGCCCAGTAATTGTTTCACAAGTAGAATTCATCGGCGGTCGCGTGCAACTATAAGCGAAATCAGGACTCTGGTTAGAGCAAGGATTTGTCAGTTTAAAGCGTACTCAAAAATTTTTTAATTTTTAATTTTTACAAAAGGGCCGTGGGCATAAAATATTAGTACATAGTAAGAAATGCACGATAAAAATAGACTTGCTCGAATTTACAAAATTTGTGTACCATTTGCCATTGTTTGTTGTTTTTGTAAGTTTATAACCTACCAAAATGGGCGTGATTAGATTTCTTAGATGCTTATACTTTTTTCATGATTTATGAGTAAGCTACGTAGAATTGTGAAAGTGAGTATATCAATGTATTTTACACTGATTTCAAATAAGAGCTACTACACATAAGCTATTTTTGACGAGTTATGAGCAAATAACCATATTTATTTGACTATTGTTAATGGTCTGGCCCGGCGCGCGCTACTTCGAAGAAAATTAGACGAGTAACATCCGTTTGTAGCGCTATGCACTACTGGGCCGCGCCGCGCATCTTCTCGCAACCGTATGCAGATCGGCGAAATGCGAAGGATTGACATCGTTAATCAAAACATCCGTCAAATATTTTTCAGACAAGCACACGTGACAGGCTTATAGAACGCTTGTAAAACGATATTTGAGCTGTTCATGCTTTTAGTTAGACTCGTCGGCAGTATAATATTTGCAATTTGGAACAAATATTTTAAGAGTATCACCCGTTACGTGGTTAATTGTTTTCTACAAAGTCAAGAGTGTGAACTTTTTCACATCATCAAATTTTTCATACCTTTTTATGTTAATTTAGGATGATCAGTGAGTTTCGCTTTGCTCTTATCAGAACGCAATACTTGCGTCACGCAGTTCGCGTGTACACATGGCTATGTGAAAGTTTCGCTTAGGTACCATATTTAATTTAATGACGCGCAGCTTTCCTGGACTGGGGGGGGGGCCAATACTGTGATTTTAAGCTAGAAAACTGCCGGAGCGCGGAGGCGAAATGTTTGTAAATTTTTAGTTGAAATTCAAGGTTTTCAAACATTTTTGTGAAAATTCAAGGTTTTTGATTTAAAATAGCAGAATTCAAGGTTTTCAAGGTTTTCGAGGTTGGCTGGGAGGACTGGCTTTGATAAACGGAAAATCATCAGAATATAAATTGTAGGTTTACAACCTACCATGCAGGACGCGCGCCGAATTGGACTCGTCGACGGTCAATATATGGAACAGGTATTTTACGAGTATCACCCGTTAAAATATAAAAAGAGATTTTGGAAGATTTTAATGTTTAAGAGAAGCTTTTCTGCTGTCTCCCTGACCGAAATTTCGCGGTTTTGACTGAAATTTTGACCAGTGACCAATCAGTGAGGTCGGTGAGAGTGACACAAGTCGCCATCAAGGTACTTGAAGCAGTGTATCCGGAGAAAACTTTGATGGAATGAAAATTTTGAAAATGTCCTATACTACCGGAAGGACATTTTCGAATTTCTGTTTTCCACGACCCAAATTTCAGTTTTGGCTGAATTTTTCTTGAATGACCATCTAGCTAAGTCACTGAGGGTGTCACAAGACACGATTGAGGTACTAGTCCCATTAAGAAAGCTTTGATAAACGGTAAATCAACAGAATAGGTCATAGGATACACTTTGGAATATTTTTAAATAGAAGTTTTTGTGCTGTTTCCTTGGCTGAAGTTTCACAGTTTTGATCGGATGTTTAACCTGTTTATCCGATCAGTGAGATTGACACAAGTCACCATCGAGGTGATAGAAGTTGAATATTCGGAGAAAACTTTGATGAAAGGAAAATTATGAAAATGTCCTACTATACCCAATACCGGTAGACCTTGTCATACGTTGTATGACCCGCCGCGCACGAAGTGCGCGGCTCCCACTGTATCGTCAGGACGTCGTTTCACCTAGTGAAACGACCGTGGGTGTCACAACGTGGTACAAGGTAGACCATCTTCAAATATCAGCTTTCTTCGACCCAAAGGCCAAAATTCGCTGTTTTTGGATAATATTAATTTGCTTTTAAATCTTCAAATAGATCATTAAGTTATGTATTTCGAACAGCGCAGGAGAGTCAAAATAAAACACAACATATTTAAGGAAAGTTTATTCGATTATTAGCAATACTCGACAGGGGCAATGGGGCTCTACAACTAAAATAATTACACTATTGACACTGTGTGAAGACGCCCCCAGCGCGACACTTGATTAAACGTCCGCCAAGATGTCACAAATTCCAAACAATTGCACCATCCAGCTTGTATTTAAAATATCAAGATATTTTCTCCCTGTTGCCGCGATTTAATACATGGAGCACAACAATTAGCTGGGGACTCTTAACAAATCAAGACAAATTAACATAAGAACAATATTCGAGGATCTCAGAGTTTGTCAAGGCTCAAATAATGAAACAGAAATTTATCTAGAGTGTCGATCACGCCTCCACTCATTCACAGGTGATAGTAGAACTTGGAGAACGAGTCGACGGGAAAACCTAAATATTTGCTTCATTCTTCAAACCTTGCAACCTATTTCTAAGGAGGATTTCACGTTTCAACATGTTGCAAAAAGAGAAAAAAATTGTAAAAGTGCTTGTTCAATTTCGAAACAAAGCACAGATTGGGTCCGATGTGAAATGGATCACTGGAACTTGGGCGAGGAGTGAACCAACTCACGCCAAGTTCCTAACGGTGATCAAGATGGTAACATTCCGATCGGATTCCCGACGGGGCCGTTCCTGTCCTGCAAGAACGTGGCACGACTGTTGTCACGGTGACGTTTTCGTCGTCAAGACGATCTCGTGAAATGTACGTGACAAGAGCCGCGCACAAATAAGTTTCCAGTAACAAGATATTAAAGTTAGGAAAACACACTGTTATCTAAAACATGAAAAGTATTTTAACCCGGACCGATTTTATAGTCAACCGTTAAAATAACCACGAGCTTAGCCCTAATAACATCGGAGCAACCAGACTTATTGTAGAGCACCCATTCACCCAAACAAGAAGTTCAAAATCGAAATCATATGCGTTAAAATAACATATGATACGCAAATATTCAACACACATGTTTGATGGCCAAAAAAGTTTAGAGTGCGGATAATCTAGTTAGGCTCCTAAAACCTGGCTGCTCGTGGATTTAATAAAAAAGACAACCAAACTGTCTCACGTTCAACAATCCAACGGACTTCATAATTTAATCGTGCATTCTCATGGACATCACCACATGACGAATCTATCGCTCAATTCTGGAGCTTATCAAATACCTCAGTCTCACTAGACTCGTTCGTAATAAAACTGAAAATCACGTCCCATACTGCACGTGCTTCAAATTCCCACATATTAATAGCAAAAACCGATCAATCGTACATTCAGTCAATACTTCCTACAATCAAATACAGTAATTCATTTAAAATATCAAGTATTGGGACGATTTTCAGTTTTGATGTTAAAAATCTGACGATATTTCTCAGATGTTTGTCTGACATTCAACCAAAAACATTTGGCAAGATAGCAAACATTACCCCTCCATCCAAAACTATTTTGAAGTAATAAGAGTAAAAAAAGAGGAGATCGAACCCAAACTTGGGTTACTAATCAACTAATCATGTGTTAATTGAGTTGGAGGGGTAAGGTAAGCAATGACGTTGCAGCATGCCAGCAGTGCTACCACCTACGTCTGTGTATGAGAAATTTCATATAAAATTTAGGCCAATTATTGTCATGGAGTTCGACCTACAAACACATTGCATACAAATATCATTTTAAAAATTCCATGAAGTGGCAAGGTTCGTTTTATGCTGCCTTGACTCCGGCTAGGCAGCGATGGTGACAAGAAATTGTCACGACGACAACAATGTTGTCGACTAAATGAAACGGTTCGTGGTACAATTCTTGACAACATAAAACGAAGCCTACCTTTCTGCATCATCATACACATTAGCAAAATGTTTTAAAAATTTTTTTTCTGAAATACGACTCGAAACAAAAACATTTGTTTCTATCAATGAGTGTTTGCTTAAAAAAGTTAGCAAATACTGTGGATATTGATATCCAACTTGCACTTTTTGACCATGCCAATAACGCATGTGGTGCACAAGCAAAACTATCTATACTTCCAAAAGTTTTCTACTTATAAAGCGAAATTCAAAGGCTCAATATCGATCAAAAATGCGTCTGATTTGATTTCTAATCACGGGTTTCTTCAGCAAATGACAAAAGAACAGTCAGTAAAATTAAAACTGATACTTTTAGTCGGGTTGCAGAAGAAACCTGCGCTTATTTACGCTACAACTAAAAATGGGTCGATAGTCCACTCTTACACTGGCCTTAAAAATACACCAGATTCTGTCGCCACAAACTTGAGCGACGGTGGTATCTAGGATCTATCATTATTAAAAACTAACACACTACCAAATGGCCTGGACAACGGTAATCAAACCCAGCGATAAACGCGGCAAGTCACGATCATGCGGTTATATCTGCACGTGCAACACCATCCTTCACGCACGCCCCGTTCTTGTGACGCGCGAGGAAAGGTATTGCACGTGTGGATGACCAGCATGAGAGCACCTTCAACATGAACAGCTGCCGGTAGTATGCAGTAAAAAAGTCTACAGAACGGACAAAATATCGAACCTAACGATCAATTAAAGGAAAGCTCAAACTATTTTTAACAGTATCATTATAAAAGTTATAGAAACTTTAACTAGGGAAAATTAATAGCATACTTTTACTGTTTATGGACTTTTAAAACTATTATATCAATTTTTTTTCTTGCTATAAATAGGGTAATATTTTGAATAAGTTAACTTGATATCATATAATTAATAGTGAAGCAAAATTGATTAAACCACAAAAATCTTAAATGAACACACACTTCATCTTGTAATAAATAGAAATATGGGTTTACCGACCAAAAGGGAACCTTTTTGGTAACAATCCATATCAAGGTTCTTTATATGTTGCGCTATATTCCGCATGTATTTTGTACAAAACTTTATAAAAACATTTACGTAATGTTATACCAATCATCTTCGTCGGAAATGAAGAAGTCTGCTTTCTCCGAAGTGGGTGTAAGTTCCGGAGTCGATTCCTCTTCTTCCTTCTTCTTTTCGTCTGAGAATGGAACTGTTATAGGCTTGGAATTTGTCGTGTTAATAATTATTCCGAAACAAAAGAAGCCGTTTGTGGACTAATAATCTTCAAGAATAAACGACTAATGACCTTTAAAACGAGGAATGTGTGCTATCGATTAGCGAATAACGTGATTTGGCTATTGAAAAATGCCGTCACCTTTCAATACAATTAAAGCCCAATAAGTGACTCATGCTTTGGTTAAAGGCTAATGACATGATATAAGCCTTAGGCCTTTGTATATATTTCAGAACCGGAAATTCAAACATATGTGCATTGTGCAATGGGAAAGCAGCTTCTTAATGCCCGGAACTCATTAGTAAGTACTTATTTAATGACCTTTTGGCAATTTGGGAAACGTAATAGAGGCCGATATACTACAGTGCTACGCTAACAGCAGGGTAACAAGAGAGGTTAGAGTAGAGAAACTTCCTACTACTCATCATTACAGTAAATTATGCGACATTTAGAGCGGTTAGAGGGCCCGCATATATTACCGCCCCTATTTACAGCCCTTCTAAGGAATGAGTCCCTCGTTATCGCATTGTGTGGTAATTAGTGTGGCAAACTTTGGTATCTGGCCAAAATACACCATCCAGTCACAATGAAGCAAGACCGGCCCCAAAATACGACTAAGCCTGGTGTGTAAGATGGTCAGTGTGTGACATTACCCGCTGAATGCTCGGTAAGAAAAATAAACCATGTCCACAAAGTAAGAATAGTCAAGATGTATTTACTTTCTAATTCTAGTTGTTGGGTTATGTTTAGGTTGTCAAGAGCTTCGGTGAGGCCGTTGAGACCAGAGTTGAGATAGCGGTAATGCTCGTTGGCCTTGGCAGCGAAGTTTCCCAGGTTTGTTGCACTCAGTGTGTTCCTTCGGAGATTAGCCGGTGTCTCCAGGACGTTGTCAGTTCCTCTACCGGTCACCCATGGATGTGCTAACACTTCTGACGCTGTGTATCTGAGGAAATACATGGTCAGCTTATCCGATCGGTATATTCCTCTTCATGTTATTCAATATACACAATTTTGAAATGGATCAATTTGAATAAATCTAGCTTAGGATTTCTTACCTTTTTCGTGCGTCTTTAACAAGAAGCCTCTTGATAAGGTCTTTAGCATCTTCAGAAACAGAGCTCTCAGGGGGGAATGTGATTCGACCGTATGTAATATTCTGGAAGAGTAGTTCCTGACAGACAGCACAAGCTTCACCGTCATCCCAGCCACAGTTCAGGCCGCATCTTCCTGTGAAGGGAGGACGACCGAACAGCATGATGTAGAGGGAGATGCCCAAACTCCACATGTCACAACGCTTGTCGTATGTGCTCTTGTGTCCAATGAAAAGGTCAACAACTTCCGGGGCCATGAATTCAGCAGAGCCGACTGGGGAGTCCAAGAGTGGAGTGGACAAATAAGGGATGTCAAGTTTTTGTCCTCCTAGGTCGAAGTCACATATCTTTACTCGGGTGAAGTCGTCTGGATCGTTGCACAATAGGTTGTCAAACTTGAGGTCTCGGTGAGCGATACCTGAAAATTAGTGAATAAGAAAATTGATTTCTTTATTGAATTTAAGCGGACAGTGTAAAAGTTGGAACTTGCCAAATACACAATAATTTGATAGAGAAAATATGCGCGCGCGTGCGCGCAATGTTTTTACTAAACGACCGCACTGTGGGCTTTATATTCTAGAAAGAACGTCAAATGCCGAAATATTGTACTTTAACGCAAATAAAACTAGCAAAACTCTACGAAAAATGCGCAAACGTGTCGAACAGAAGAGTGGAAATAATACCTGCACTGTGAAGATGCTCCAAAGCAGATGTAATACAGTACAGGACAGTGCTGGCTTGTCTCTCGTTAAACATTTTCCTCTTCTCGATGTGATCGATCAGGGCTCCACCTCTCATCATCTCAAACACTAAATAAAACCTAGGAAAAAAACTTGTTAATTGCTAGAACAAATACATTAATTATCAAAAAACTTTCGCTTTACGTCTTGAACAAAAAACAAAGTATAAATAAAAATGGCGACACTGCGCTTGAAAGAAAATGTAGATGGAAAACTCACTCTTCTTTTCCTTCGTAGAAATCCTGGAGCTGAACGATGTTGGGGTGACCTGTACATCTGTACAATATCTCCACTTCCTGGTGAACTCTGGCTCGGGTGTATCCGTTGTACCACGTATCTTTCTTGATTATCTGAACAGAGAACACGTGTGAAAACTTGTATTATGATGCTACAATAGCTACTGGCTGTGAGCTACTAAACAATAGTATCAGATCATGGATGACGTAAGACCCGAAACTTAAACACGATATACCGATCTAATAAGATTAATGAGTAGATGTACTTACTTTGACGGCGAATTCGTGGCCAGTTCTAATACATCTACATAGTTCAACTTGGGAGAAGGCTCCAGAACCCAGGATCCTTCCTGTTCTTTCGTAGCAGTCTGAAAAATATATTATTAAAAATCGGGTGAATTGTTAAAGAAGCTTGATGTATATGGTAGTCATAAATAGCGACCAGACATTACAACATAACTTCTTTTATTCGTTGATCGATAATAAGTATTCATGAGTAATGAGTATTACTCTTTAAAACTTATTGAGGATAGGACTTGTTAACGTTAACAGTGAGTTACTTTCGGCAGGGTTAAGCCACCATACCATAGCATATCAGGCTATCAAACCAAACGTCAAACACGTCCATGTTAAACAGTGCCGAATTTAATGACGAAACTAATTTACCTTCGAAGGATGCCCCAGCAAGGGTGGTACCCCGGCGACGTTTCCTTCTTCGTTTCTTCACAGCGATCTTGATATCGATGGAGTCGTCCGGGGGCGAGCCAGAGGACGGAGAACTTATACCGCTATCATAATCTTCTGTCTTCTTTGTGCTGAAAGATTAGCAATGGTTAGCTCTACCAAAGGTTTTAACACAGCTAGATCTGGCAGCTGCAGAGTTGCTGAGTAGCAGCCATAATTAGACACCGAGATGGGGTCAAATGTTTAAAATCCGGGTCCTGAGCTGGACAAATAGTTACCAACTTGGCAGGTTTCCCTGCCCCTGCTAGACCCCGGAAGATGGCTGTAAATTTTGTATATTTTTAGAACAAGTTTACAACAACAACACCATGTTACATGCACTCCCACTCTGGCAACCCCATTTTGTCACCACTATTTACCTCTCATCATCTTTGACTACACTGCTCGCAGCCACTTCTACTGTGTCATAAAGGGAGGGGTCGTAATCAGGTCCAATAACAGAATCGCTCACGGCGAGCAACGACGCCGGATCGTAATCGTATTTAACGGAGGATATTAGGATGCAGGGTGGTTCGTGTCGGAGTTCCTCGTCGCCACTGCTGGTAGTCATGGTAACGTGTGCGGTGGTGGGCGGACGAGCTAACTCGGGTATACTTATAGGTGTTTTAAAGTCTTTCATTTTGTCGAGCGGAGATTTTGAGGGTGAAATGTAGTCGGAACAGGACATGTTGGGGATCTATATAGAGCGTTGCGGGTTAAATTTCACAAAGTGTGTCATATCGATTATAAAAGGAATAACATTTGACAGTTTCGATTAGGCCGTAGCAACGATGGGATAACCCCGACAAACTAAAAATCATTTTAAGACAACACAATCTTACCCATGGTCAATGTTATGATAAAACATCATTTGCAAACAGACATTTAAAGGTAAAGCATTTGATATTTAATCACAAAGTTAGTTGTCAAAAAGGCGATATGCGACAATAAAGAACACGCGTAAATTACTCAGTTACTCGCGCTACGGTCAGGCAGAAACAAGGCGATCTCTTGCAGTCGAGACAATTATATTGTTGACGGATATCTGACAGAGCAGCTAAATGCTCATCTAGTATGTTATCAGCTGATCAGTGAGTGAGCTGTCTAGGATACTACCTCCGCTAGTTATGTGATCACGTGACAAGGCACAACAAAAATGCTGAGTAATTTCGGCGAACGAAGTGTTGCCCAGACAAGTAAATGTTTTAGTTAGACTAACAACTATTTTATTTAATGGTTAAATAGTTCGCCGTTATTTAAATTGGAACATTATTTACTAATATATATAAATATAACACAACATTAAATTGGGGAACACATCCTGTTTGCCGTTATATATGAGGGAAACATTTGTAGTATGTAAACATGAAATATGGATAATATTACGCATATCACAAATTCTTATCCGATCGAAAAATTACTGAAAGAAATCATGTCACCGGGGTAAAGACATATCCGATATCAAAACCGGAAAAGAGAAACCTTCGGTTCTCTCGATAGCGGGTCGTAATGAGCATTTATAGGGCTTTGAGACCTTTAATTGAGTTAAATACGTAGCTGGTCTATTAAGTGGGAAGCATTATCTTCATTGGTAAATGGTAATCTACTCTTAAGGAAGTATTTGACCGGCCACTAATAACTTGAAGCGTCAATCACACCCAATTATTGCTGAAGGAGCAGCTATCTCTCGTGTTAAATGAGTTATAGCGAAAATAAAAAAGAAACGAGCAATGAGTAATGAGTAATGAGTAATGTACATAAGCTGTACTGCTGCTATACGATAAAGAAAGTAAGATAAACTGTACTGCAAGAACGTACAAGTTTGCACTAACTGTCTTTCTGGAGAAACAAGACCAAGATGCTAGGCTGTATTTTGGAAGGGGAAGAAGGAAGGGCTCGCCTCACAACTGATTGTATTAAGTGTCGCAGATCTATCACGAGTCTCAGGTAGGGTTGATTACATTATTTTTTCTCGGTCGATAATAGCGGGTTCATGCAATGAGCATACGATATCAATCAATTTACTGCTAGATAGGCGTGGTCGCCATTCGGATTTATCACGGTCCAACAATCCCTTGCTAATGGGATTCTAGAGCAATATATTAGTTTTGAAGCCAGACGCATAAAAACGTAGCGTGATCAATTTACTAAGTTGCCTGGTGTCTCTCTCAGTGTACAGTAACACTATTGGAGCAGAAATGAAACATTTTCAAGCTCATTCAAATAACAATGACGTAAATTCCTAAATTTTTAAATTCTCGACCTCGTACAATGATGGGATGGAAGTGGGCAAATTAATGAAGATAGCGTAGAATGGAGTTATCCGTAATGTCCAATACCATGCTGTGGCATTGTAACATGCATTGTCAAATAATGACTAATGATGAACAAAAGAAATTGGTAATAAAAAAGTAGAGTAGCACAAATTCATTAGCCACATTCGTCACTCACACACACACACAAACACACACACGGTAACATCAAACTGTGTGTAGGCACCGGTTCTTTCATCGAGTAGTTAGTACATTTGTTTACTAAAGGGTGGCCAGGATCAGGATGGATATCGGAAATTACATCGCACACAAAAAGTTACACGAAATGTGTCCACCGCTAATATCCAAGTCAGACTAAGTGGCACCGGAGGAAGAGGGGGAAAATGCGGAAGAGGCGCGCTAGAGGTCTAGTTTCTAAAAATGGCAATACAGTGTTTGTAACGCGACACTTGTTTATGGACCAAGAAATTCGATGGGCCACCAACTATAGTCGGGCTTCATGTAACCGAGTGTCATGCAGGAATATACTCAAGGAAGATAGACACAACCCATCCCAAACAAAGCAGCTCAAGTCGAGAAGTGAGCTCTATATGTTCCATCCAGAACGAAATCGTAGAAATAGTCACAAACGACACAACACTGAGCCGGACAGTCCTGCTACTGAATTGTAGTAACAACGATAAAGCTTATAACAGTCACACGAAACAGTGAGAAGTGTTGACAGCCAAATCAACCCCTACAAAAGGATAAAACGTTACTCTTATGTGCCCGTGCTAAATTATGTCATAGTCCGAGAGACGGAGTTGGCACTCCATCCCAGTATAGCTGGAGGAATGCCAATGCGAGCTATGTGACTATTTTGCTAAGGTCTCCCTGACAAGACATGATTTTGAGTAACGGCAGTGACTGTTGGTACTTGGGAGAACTGAAAATAGCGGAAAATCCTGACATATTTATGAAGCTGGAATGGTGTTTACATCCTGACATGTGACAGGATATGAGAAGAAGACAAGATGGGCAGGTAATAAACTGTACATTTTAAACAGCCGTTCCAAAATGTCATCATAAGTATGAGTGTTATCATTATCGGTTCGTTGATAAGGCAAAGCCATAAAAATTTGACATGTTGTAATTGCTAAAACCGCATATACATATATAGTCACGCACTTCAGATAATAATAATATACAGTAGATAATTGGAAACCACTATGATGAGAGGAAGGAGGTAGGACATCAGGATGTTCACAGGGCACTTAATACTTATGGGACCAATTTGCAGATAGTTTATGGGACTATAATGTGACATTTGGCCTAATTTTGGACCTCTTATGGGGTCAATTTACAAATAGTGTATTTATAGTGGCATAAACATGATTAATTAATTTATCAGAAGCGTTTCCATTCCCAAGACTCAACAACGTGTGTTGAGCATCTAAAAAACTCAATAACGTGTGATGAGCAAAGAATAGCCGACTAAAATAAAAAAAAAACCTGCTGGATTACTAAGCCATCTATCCGATGACATGCACGTTCCTCGACGTCTTATCATTTCTAGCCATGCTCCATACGAACATTATCACGTGATTCAAGTGTGATATTTCTATGAGATATCAGTAATCAAGCCATGAGTTATCGACAGAGCACACACCATCATGATTCATCTGCCTGCTATAAAAGATTGGATAGGATCTCCTCATTTGAAATTAAGTTTGCCCAATCTGTTGGATTAGCCACATACCCAGCGGCTAACTAGGAGCAATTAGGTGTCATTATGTAATCAATTCCGCTAATGGTTGACGCCCAATTCATGTTACTGCAGCTTCTCAATACTCGAATTATTATTTTTTATGCAAAATTGACTCTACATGATATTAGATGTTATATTCAACGGCATATGGAAGCTGTATACACATTAAAATAAAAATATTCATTAAGGTCGGAACAAAGAAAGGTGCAGAACTAGCGGCTGGAGCACGTGGTGCGGCCAATGCAGCCAGGGAATAATCGTTCCACTTTCTACTGGGAAGACCAGATATAGCTCAATATAAATAGCTATATTAGCAGCACGTGTCATACTAATGTGGTTATGGGTTGATGATCATGTTCTGAAAGGGCATCCTAAACTCTTAAAGACATGGTTGTTAAGTGGTCTTCAATTTCTGGTTTATGCGAAATTAAATTGCAAAACTTAGAGAAGGTAGAAACTTGTGACGGAAGCAGAAACGATTTCCCCGAATCCCCAATGGCAAAATGGTTACTTTGAACTATAAAATTAAAAACATAAAAATATTAGGGCAGAAACAGTTTAACTTATAAACGAGCACGCCCTTAACTTTAGCAGACCATAACACAACATTGCACTTGTTTTAACAGCTAGAGAGCTAGAGTGAGTCAATCGATGATCTAATAGTAGAATTACAGCAGTTCAAGAGAGGAAGCCTTGCTGTACTGCTCTCGAGTGCAACAACACTACCCTGGCCAACTCGTCACTTCTCCTCGACACAACCACGGACAACATTAACAAAGGCAAAGTGAGCTGATTAGTGACAGATTACAGAACACAAGTTTTAAAGCTTGGTGTGAATCGCTGACTACTTACAAAATAACGTCATGGTATGCTTATATACACTGAATATATATGAGAATATTCTGATGGAATATTATATCGGGTAGCTCATGTTGGCGGGAGTTACATCACCACGTACTGAGGAGCATATTTACTTTTCATGCGGTGTAATTTCAAGAGTTCTGTCCCGTACACAGCAGTCTATACAAGACTGATGAGAGGTAGGAGGAGCAGGAAAGAGTAAGTAAGTGAGAAACATGGCAATGATCGAGGAGAAGAGGGACCATTATAATGGGAATAGGGTGGTATTGTTTAGGGACCAAGTTTGATAACAAATCGGCGGTAAAGAAGGGTGGTTAAACAAAATAAGGGTCAGGAAAGTGTATTTATAGACGTGACTGAGTTGCTCGTTAACCAAACCGTGGAAACAGAAATATGAGAGTAACACGGAGTCGGGACAATACGTACATCTAGTGTCGCGGACGTGAGGACGGCAGATCCCTCCCTTTGATGAGGGGTGGAAATTTGCGAACACAATAACGGTATTGTTGTTGGACTTGTGCCAGGAAGAGTTGAACTGTACCACCTCAGGGTACGGAACCAGGACGTAGGAGTAGTAGTGTGTAATTAGGGTATAGTTCATACCGACAAGTTCAAAACCACCCAAAATAATAAAATCAGACAATATATATTGTGTTGTGTTGTTGGCCAGGGTATCAATAATCAACACAATGCATCGGAATAATTTTTAATTCTGAGAGCAGGTGCAGCTGGATAGGACAAAATCACGAGCTTTATAATTGGGCCGACAATGCAAATTTTACACTTCGGGAGATGTGCCGGCCACCGGGCAGGAAGAATTGGCAGCTTGCCCACTTTAGTTAACTTCAGCTCGTGGCTACTGACAACAACAGGAACAATTCATTATCTTGGTGGTGGGAAAATTGGATAGGAGAACAAAATTGTGGAGCAGTATCAAAACAGTTCATTATTTGAGATTCTGTCAGTTAATTAAAATGGGCGCCAGCGAGTTGATTATTTGAGTTTCTGTCAGTTAAAATGGGCGCCTACTCGACCCACGATATGAGCCTTTGATATAGCATGACATAACTATTAGTTATAAGTTATTCTATCAAGGTTAATATAACACGTCTAGATTCACAGTGGCCACTCTCCCGGTATCTCTGTTACTCGTTACAGTGGTGTCTTGTACAGCCTCTAAACCTGAACACCCACTACCACCCTAGATTAACCATCTCCATTCTCCACCTACCCCGAATATAGTCAAATCAGCGAGTCGCATAATCTGCGAGCAGCTATGTAGGTGAACAAGCCATGGTGGGAATATATTACATGTAACTAACCTGTCGACGGTGGGTTGGTTTAGTTCGATACACATGATGATATGATCTGGTTGAGGATCTGGTGAAGCAGTGACAGAACTACGAAAAGATGGAAGAGAAGCAACTGGGTCAAGTGTTTGAAGACTACAACTGAGCTTGTGGTAGCGTCAGCTGTGCTTTATAAGTTGTAGGCGAGAGAGAGAGAGAGCAGGCGAGAGAGAAAGCTGATTGGGTGAGTGGGTGGTCATGTGATGGGGTCACGTGGTGCCAACTAGTCTTATTATCACGTGACGCCGCTTTAATCTATAGTAGAGTATAATAGAGCGAGAAATCCAATCCCGATACAGCTTGCCACTGAAAACATTTACCCAATCAGTGCACGAAGATCGCCTAATAGGCCCCTGTTGTTTTTCTGAACCATATGATGTTTCCTAATTGCATTGCAAAGGCCAAAGGGTTAATAGGCCCCAAAAACCGCGTAAATTGATTACATTGGTTAAAACTGAGAATTAACACCCGGGTGTAACTGGAGGATATAGGAAGCTGGTTGTTACACGAGACGAATACTCGTGGGAGGTCTTGTGTCTGTAGGCACGTCCGACAATCCGGAGATACGAGATACATATCTTGCACTATAACTGACAGGGTGTAAACTTCAGGTGGGCATGTGACAAGAATTGGAAGAATGTGTCGTGAGAAGGTTTCCTGGTAAGGGGCCAGACCACTAGACCTGTTCCTGCACTTGACAGGTTCCGGTCTTCTTTAGACCAAATTAATGGGGCCAATTATTGACAGCTCTACGATATTTCTACCTGGAATTGGCCCTGAAATTTCCTGGCTAAGATGCCCGAAGGTAGATGTCTGGTTAATGGAAATTATCCCTCTAGCTCTATAATATCCCTATAATATATATGCTAAATCAGCGATTATGTCCCCAATATCCTAGCAAAGCTTACTGCTTACAGTTTAGGAATTGCACGACCTACATACCGGGCCGCGATCAATCGTTTGAGTTACAGCAACATCTGGGGCCTCAAATTAGCGATTATCTTGCTGATAACACCTTGTAAAACTTATAAAGGAGTCCGACTGATACAAAATAATAATATCTGTTATACTAAAAGCAAATCTGGTACCTCCCCCGTACATACCTGATAACTACCCTCGCACGAAACTGGTAGCATATACTGACCTTAGCTTAGTCTTTGAAGATTGACGAGTATATGAAAGTAGATTAAATCCTACTACACGCTGCAAGAATTTGAAACACTTTCAGAAAAATGGCTCTCTCGAGTTTAAGCTAACAGCTCTCTCTAAAGTTTAAGTCCAGAACCTGACCAATCCCGCAACTGAAAACATCACGCTACCAGAGAAGCAGTCTCGTGACCTCGTCTCGACCAATCTCCGTTTACGGGAATCTTGTCGAAACTCCAAATCGTGTCTTAAGTAGAGGAGGTGGGGAAGGAGAGATAGTGAGAGCGAGAGAAAGAGTAAAAGCAACAACCTATGAGTTGAGTTCAAAAGTTTTAGAACAGACATACTCGGGACTCGGGAGTATGATCGTGGTAATTTATTTAACGAACATCTGTTTTACGTCTGGGAATGTTTTGGACATCTGTTTATTGAATAACTGTGATGCGATTTTCTTGGAGAAGAATGAAAGATGATCCACTGATCTGAGTATCCCCCCTATCTCTCATCTTGTATGGAACATATAAAATGATATATCGGGAGAGAAAATTGGAATATAATCGCTTAGACACATAACTGTCGTGGAGTTTGAAGCTTTTAAGGTGTCCCCGAGATGTGTACTTGATTTTCTCTCCGCTATGTCGCATCATTTTAATCATATGGTGGATAAGAGAAGCTGTACAAGGTTTTAAAGGTCCAGAATCACGTGGAGGAGTTTGAATATTGTGTTAAGAAAAGTCTTTGTTTGCGACCGTATGACTTAATGCAACTTTTGGTAAGCAACTGACTTTGGGCCATCTGCAAAGTGCTCTAAAATTTTAAATTGCAAACTCATATAATTGCTTTCTCCGCCATCATTCATAAACTTGACATTAAACGGTCCAAGGGCGCCGGGAGGGTAGATTGGAGAGAAAAGTTTGGCAGTTTTAAGAGCTCTAAATTGTTTCCTGGATTGGGGCAGGCCCAGGTTGTAGAGAAGCTGACAGGATTACATGTTTTACAAGTGTTGCGCTAGTTGGATTGCGTTTTAAGGCGTGGTCGTTGGAGTGAGGGGCTAATTTCTTCTGGTGATATGTTTAGCACAATATGATGAATAACAGAGCTATGACAGGCAGTATTCATGCAGCAATGAATGGTTACGTTATCTCTGAGCTGTGTTCCTTAACGTTGTGATGATTTATCAGTATGTCCTGTGGCTACTCTGTGACAGTGTGAAGTAACAATAACCTCGATCAGTCACAATGGTCGACATGCCATTACGGCTCAGCGTCAGTCTTTACAATCTAGATACGACATGGTACAGAAACATCAGGCTTTTGTCTTAAAGCTAAAGAATGTATTCAGTACTACTATCCTCAGTTGTTTCTCCGATATGATCATACACACGAGGGAGTTTTTTGATTGAGTCACATCTTGTAAGTTGGTGAGGCCTAGGCCATTGTTAAGCATGGAATAAATTGGTAAGTTGGTGTTTTCACAGCATGTACTAATGAGATCCAATTATTTCATACGACGTACACACAGTGAATTTAATGAATAACTTATTATATTGTGTATGATGTCTGATGGTAAATCAATCTAGTAGATCATAGAGATTAGAGCTGGGCGTGCTGCTATAAAACTAATCAGTACATTTCACACTGGGTCAGGGCTGGGGCCAGCCTTATATCACCTATCTCATTTGGTGTTGTGTGTCCTAAATATAAATCCTTACATAGTATTGGTAAGGTGTGGTGAAGTTTCTAACATTTTACAGTATGATGTGATTATCTTCATTAGAATTAATAAAAGTCAACCCCTTTGTTTTTAAGTAGAATGATGTGCCAATCACCCAACAGTTGGTACAGAATGGTACCTAGGTCCCCTATCCAAACAAAATTACACAGAGTGATCAATCTAGCTTCTGGTGTGTTCAGTGTACGCTAATTTTCAGATACAACATGCTTGTTAGGTCCGTAATGTTTACGTAAGCCATTAATATGATACTGCCTATTATGTCAGGAACACAGAATGAACGCAGAATGAACAGAATCTTAATTTAATTACTGTACAAACTGTAAATAGTTCAAACTACTAGTGAAATACGTAAATCACGTTAAGTCCGGTGTACACAGTATAAGTTTACACAGTCAATTTCCTCCCTGTGAGAAACAGCGGGAATCTTCAATCTAACCTAGCGAAGGTCTGCTCAGGAGGATATTGGATTATCTGGTTAACTCACAATAACCTAATTTAATCTACATTCATATCTAGATTTCACTTATTGTCACGTGTCACGTGTGAGGCAACATTAATCAGCGTAATTTGTGACACCTATATTAGCAGTATCTAATACAGGTAATACTTGTAAGTTAAATAATAAATGAAACATTGACGTGACAACTGTGTATAAATTAATGAACAATATGTATTCTACCCGGAGTGTAGATTGTACAAGCTCTGAGAGCATCTCCTTCAGGTATGGGTGCATTGTAACACACTAAGAGTATTGTACATTTAATGGTCGATCATGCGGGATCATTTACGGATAATGACCAATGCTAAGGGGCAAAAATTGATGATAAACGGTTTGTACAATCTTTAGGCTTGTTGAGCGAAACAATTATCATTAAGTCTGGCAACTGTAGCACCACATTTCAAGTGACATTTGCACTTACAAATTTCTTGATACCAGTTCATGACCGCTTCACTGCTATTGTATTACGCTATAGCTAATGAAAAGTAGCTGAGATTCTTTTGGTTAGACACAGCCAACACCTGGTAACACCACCAATTAATGACAATAAAAGAGCGAACTTTGAGAGTCTAATGACCGACATGTAGGTGCAAAATATCAGGGCGGCGTCCAACAAGGTTCAATCCTGGGTCCCCTCAGGGTGGGAAACTTGACAATTATTGTAGTGCACCAGAAAGCTTGTTAGGGCACGTGGAGACTGGAGACGGACACCTAGGGGTTAGAAAGGCGGATATTTCTGAGGGTAGTGGCAGCTGTACTTTTATAGGCACCAGGTGGTGGTGTAAATTAAAATATCTGTGATACCGAATTAAAATAGAATGATAACAGCTGCAAAACTTAGTTATCAGGAGTATTTTGTGACTAAATTTGTATTAACAGCGAGCTCTAGCCAGGCATATTGGCGATATTATAGACGTATTATATAGCAGCAGTCAACCGTGATGTGGTCCTCTTAGTAAAGTCAAAGAACAGTGCAGTATCAAAGTTTTGTTAATAACGAGGGGCACTTTCGGCGATAATTGTTAAGGTGTCCAGCCATGAACTTGATATATAAACCTTCCTGTTGAAAGGCACTCTAAGTCTAATGGGCAAAAGAATTCCTGGCGACATTACAGCTCTGTGTTCGCTAAGTGAAAATGTAGTTGCTAAAATGTTATGGTTATACGGGTGACAACAGATCGGCTACAGAATTTCTCGAAAACAGGGGATCTGGTTACATACCTATCTAGGTGAATTGGCAAAAAACAATTTCTATAGAAAAAGTGTTTCTGTATAACCACAAATAAAGACCAGCAAACCATTCTGAGCAAGCAAGTGGGTGATTGGTGATCAAGGGGACCTCATTATATATTAATTGGTCAGACTACTGAGTTATATAATATTATTTCTCCGATTAATGTTCTGCAGAACTACGTCATTACATCTTTAAGACCGTAAATCAAATTTTGCCATTAACAGATTTATGCTATCTCATTTTCGCCACGTTGTGTAATGAATTATTGTACGAGGGGTGAATATTGAGTAGAAATGTTGAAGTTTTGTGAGGCCCAAAACAAGGGTCACGGGTGTGGACATTGTAAATTAAATTATCATATAAAATTGAATTAAGTTTAACATAAAAGTTGGGAGCGCAATCTCAACTTCAGGGTTCGTGGCAAGGAGTAATTAGGGGCAAATTAACACAATTAAGGGGATTAAATTGATTACGGAAATATTACTGGGAAAACTAAACGATCAATGGTGTAATGAAACAGAAAGTTAACTATATAGAGAACTGTGCTGTGTGAACTCCGAACAAATCAAGTAGATTGACTATCATGCATGACCTTGCTATGTTTTGATCCGAGCTAACCGTGCAAAGAATTTAACGCAAAAAGTGTAAAATTAAGCTTGGCACCGAATTTCTTCACCGATAACGGATATGTGCAGAAGCGTGCACGCACGAACAATATTCCGGACTAAGAGTAGATTATCATGAACTCGTGATTCCGTTTTTGTAAAGTTTATTGTTTAATTTTCGTTGTAAGTTGTTTAATAGTGCATGTTGCAGCCCATCTCTTGGCAGAAAATGCAAACTTTCCAAAAAACATTGCTGTTATGTTCAGGGAGCCAGTTGTTGGGCACACCTCAATCTGCTTGCTAAAGATTAATAATAGAAAATGCGACCTCAACTGACTAATAATGAAAGACGCCCGCCGTCGATATCACCAAGACATAGATAGACATTCCAAAAACTTAAGAAGCAAGCAGATTTGATACACAGCATGTTCGATGTGTGTATCGTTATAACTAGAATTGAAGGAGGTATGGCACGAGTTCAAAATGGCGAGAGCGATAAGTAAAGTGAAATGAAATAATGTGCCTGTATCCCCTGCAAATGGATAGCAACTGACGCAAGTGTCACCTGCAATTGCCAGCTCAAAGTGGTTTTTACAAAAGGTGAGGTGATATCATTCAGAAACAAACCAAGTAAATGGAGATAAATGAAAACAGAGAGTATATAAATACTCATACAAAGAGGGTACACTCTGCTCGGAAGTTGGAGCTTACGCTCAAAGCACCAACACGCAGCTGAGCAAGTGAGCAGGGTGCATGCAAGATGGCGGGTCAGTTAGGAAGGATCATGTTATATTCCTGCATGACAGACAAGACAGAAACAGGCCTGGCAGGAACTTTAACCGTTATCACGGACATGAGTGTGAGTTTTTACCAGTGGGAAAGGTGAGGTGTTATGTTTGGTGTCATGTTTGGAGGGACTCCAAGTCTTACATGGTCCATTGTCACTCAATCAGTTAATTGTGCGCGGTAACCATGAAAACCCCGACAGACAATTAGCTGGGGAGGGTCACGTGGGATTTGGACTACACCACGTGACAAGCACATGAGTCGGAGTGAGAGACGAATCTGTCAACTAAGCTGATATTGTGTGATCCTGGTGGAATTCCTTGGCTCTCTGCCAAAAAGTTGCCAACTTTTCTACTGTGCCATGAGGTGACGCCAATTACAACAAAGTGAGATGCCGAGTGCGCTGACACGTACACCTTTAATTATCCGAAAGTATTTGCTATGAGAAGCTCAGTCGATCGGATTTATCTTAAAATTGAGCTGTGAGAAGCCTCAGATCCTCCAAAAGAAGAGTTTCAGTATCTGTCTTCGTGTGATTCACCAGATCAAAATGCAATGTAACTTACAGAAATTTGGTTGTGTAAGTATGAAGCCACTAAACTATCAAAATAGAGTTATTTAAGTAACTTTTAATTTCAGCCACCCAGGGAGATATTTCTGGAGACTAGACACCTTGTCATTCTGCCGATCCTAAGTGCAGTCAAGCTGTTACCAGCCGATGTCTCCTCAGCTGCTCAACTGGCTTCTGGTGTAAATTACTGTTTCCCGGTGGCATTGTTTCGCAGTTAAGTCTAATATAAGCTGATATAATAAGCTGTTACTTGAAAGTTAAAAGCAGCTTGAACATTTTCAACAGAAATCAAAGAATTTTATTTTCCATAGCTGGATAGAGTACGCACTATGCATGGCATGGTGTTCACATCTAAGTTGGACGATCATATTGTAACAAACAGATTAACTCACCTTTAATGTCAGATCATGATCACAAAACTGTCTCAGACTCTCGTACTATTACTAACACACATAAACACAACAAACAGAAGATAAACTATATTATTGAGACAATTGTGTGTTCGTTTCGAGCGGAGAGTGTATTATGAACGTTAAGTTGTCGGACGTTAAGTCGTTATCACATTATCGGCGGACCAGTGTCTGTGTCGGGAATCATGCACGTGCAATGATGCGCGTGCACGTGCACACAGTTCATAGTACGCGGATATACTCTTACATCTTACCATCTTGGTCATTTTTGTGATAATATCAGAGATGAAAGCTAGATGAGCATTTGTTTTGGATGATTTGGTCGGTTTAAAAATCTTTTAGACGGGCAGACCAATTAAGTGCAATTAAATAGCTCATGGATCACATACTATAATTAGTGGTCTGGTTTTGTGACGACAGCAATTTGTCTTCGTTTAAGAATTGTAGGAATGAACTGCATAGAGGAAGATGATTGATTTAAGAGAGTAGTTTTCAAGGGGATTTACAGAAGAAAATAAATTTAATTTGCTAAGTAAATTTACAAAGTCAATAAATCATCGATAGACAAAAATACGGCCGACAAATAAAAATCAAAAACGCGGTCTGTGGTGATAAAAAAAGTGGTCCATAAATTACGAGGATAGCTTTATGAACTATTGTTTTTAAATTGATCACGCGATTGGAAGTTAGGCTACAAATAAATCCATCCAGAAGAAAACTTTAACCATGATAACTTTAAATTAGCAAAGAGAAACTAATTCTGCAACATGAAAAACAAACGGTGATTGATGAGGAGCAAAGTGGTTTTAAATTACTCTCACATTTCCTGGAATTAGTCCAAAAATACTGGGCATGGCACCGCTCTGTTGTGAGAATGAAGTGGTAGTGAAAATCAAGCGGTAAATACAAGGTTGAGTAGTGGGCGGGGATGTTTTACGTCAGACATGGGATCAAAAGGATCTATAATCGGAGCCGATGACAAATAGTGGTGGAAAGTGCGGTTTAACATGGCCAGAAGGCTTGGGAACCATTCAGCTCAGTAAAAGTAAAGTGGTGGACTTTTAGTGGATTCGTGCTAATAAATATAAAACAAGCATGATTTATGCATGATAACCTTTAACCATTGGTGCAAAATGGTGCAACATATGCGAACATCATGCGACAGACGTGATCATGAGGCGGATTTATTTGTATTATACACGTGCATAAAATGCAAACCACTACAAAGTTTACCGCTTTTAGCTTTACAAGCACGTTTTGTGTTCGCAAGCAGGCCGGACGTGGCGGAAATCCAGAACGGAAAACAAAGAAATAACATTAATAGCATATAAAATATAATACAATTTCCGGTTGTGCATATGAAAGACCCGCTTGAGTGGGCTATGATAAGGATTGAGTTTTTAAAACGGTTCTTATCTTATCTCTATGGCTTATTTCATGGGAAAAAAGGATGAATTAAGTGACTGGCTTATACGATAAAATGGCTTAATCTTATGTGATAAAAAAGTAAATATAGAAAAGTCAGATTTTAAACTAAAAGAGGTTACAGTAACTTGTTAATATCTCATAGGATAATATATATAGCGAAACAGTGTAACTCATGACCAAATAAAATTTAGAGTAGTTATATATTAATTTATAGAATTAAACATTATAACTTGTGACGATCAGATCCAACAGGAGCCGCTTCAAATAAGTCAGCTTCGCAATAAATCTGACAAACTAATGAGATTGTTAAACTCTATCGTGAAATTCGTAGTGTCTATATCTAAATATATGTTTGTCACACTTCACAGCAAACACACACAACAATGAATTTCATACAATGAACCATTACAATTAGCTCTGACCACACACATGAACTTGAATTGAATTATATAGACATTGCTGGTCAAGTGGTCACATATTAGCATAAATGAGCTCATAATTTTCGTTCAGAAAAAGTCTCCATGAACTTGATGAAAATGGATATAAAATATAAAAAGCGCCCAATAACCATAGCGCCAGCCAAGAAATAGAAATTTAAATTTATGATCAGGAAATGATAGACTAAGATAATTGCTCCTAAATGGTTCCTGACTCCCACAGAAATGAATGTAAAATCAAAAATCAAAATGATAACGACGAACAGAAAATGACGCGAGTTCAAGAGCATTTCCATATAATAACAAAGAGCGTGAAGCGTCCCGCCATGAAATACGACGGATCCAGAGCTCCGTGCCAACTCCTAAACAATCTGTGATATACTATCCTCCCCATAAATCATGCTCTCTTCACCGGTTCATTAATCTCGCGACCCCGAGGCGCCACCCTCAGCAACACTTACAACTCAAGTTCAAGTTACTTTCAAAGTCAATAGCAGTATGTGTGCAAGGGTTTGGCATGCTAATGTTTACCTAGCTAGGTTAGATATGTTACGTAATACTTATTATATTATGTGCCACTTTATGTTCCTTCTATTCCTGCAGCTACGGTTTGTACCGCATAGCAGTGCTGGTCCGCAATTATTTACAAAAAAATGTGGAGATAAGCCTCTCGGATGGACTGAGTTTCCGGGTTTTGCAATATAAGTTTAAACTTTTGCGGGTCTTCATGGAAAAAATATTTCCTGGTTTAAAGAATGAACGTATGAAAGGGTATGAAATCTGTGGTTAAATACGACGGACAGGTATGAACATAGGAAGAAAGAATTTATGGAAATTAAATTAGTCTAGGCTTTAGATGAAACTGTAAGTCAATGAAAAAGGAATATAGTAGGTATGTGACGCTACTCACAATTAGACAACAAATAAAAACAAAGTTGTATTTGTTCCTTAAATAAATCAGGTACGCATACCTAAGACGGAATTCGTATGTCATCACGTTCATAATTGAGGAATTTAAAAACATTAACATTATTAATAACAGCAGTGAACACAATTTCGAGCACGCGGAAGAAGACATACCAGATAGTATATGCCGTTATTAATACAAAATATTATGAACCAAAATAATGGGTAACCCGTTACAACAAATACCTGAGTAGGTAAGAGACCATGTTACCAAAACCAATCAGAATAAAAAGTTCGGGTAAAAGCTCTCACATACGAGGGGATTTTAAGAGGGAACGTGATCTTGTAAGAGTCACGAGGGTGGGAAGAATGCACTAAACTTTGTATTGAGTACTTATCATGTGAGTGAGAAGTGAGAACGGAGGCGGCAAATCACGCGACGGTGAGGTGTATTATACCGATATACTGTACTGAGATATGATGTGATTTTATATCATAGGATCTCGTACACCAGATATCACATTCTTCTTTTGATCACGTTGAAATCTCGTGCTAAATATAAAAGATGAGCTAATGTTAAATTAGAGAAGCTACAGAACAGTTTGATAAGTTTTAAAGAATGCAAAAAAGCTAATGTATTTGTACGAACAATGAGAAGAAGCGGCGATTCAAATTCTAAGAACATAATATCATACTCTTAAACTTGGAATTTAAAGATTTCATAATTTGTGGGATACTTTTTATTAGAGAAACTTTCGTTTGGTAATATTAAGAAGCTCAAAATGTATTATAACTAATACCTATATATAAGCCGATGGAATACTTCAATTCAATAAAGATATGAGAGGTAGAGGGTGAGGAAGACTATAACAGTTATATGTAATATAGCGGCCCGAACGATTAATATTTGATGAAATTCATGCTGGTGCCTGGTTTTTATAATGCTCCAGAACAATCCTTCGAGGAGCAACAAGATGCATTTACTCCTAGTGCAGCTTTGACATTTCAGACCTTCCCTTTGAACTCAACAGGCGCAGAGCACGCGTAACTAAACGTGGGCCACAATTTCTGTTAAACCATTATTATACTATTATGTTATAGTCTGCACCACTTCTGGATATAATAGCATGTTTATTGTTTTACGTCAAACCGGCCAATGCTTGAACTGAAAAGAAAACAAGACGTTCGCTTAGTTCATGAAAAAACCGAGACTTGGTCACACCCCACTGCACTGAAGTTCAGTGACTGAACGGTCGGAATTCAGCACAGAAAGAAAGCGTTAAATTTAATAGAATGGACCATCTAGAGCTCGTGTGCGTCATTGGTTGTAGACCGGACGTGGTGTAAAAATATAGTTCTAGTGGCACAGTCAACGAATGCGATTTCAATAAACTCAAAGGTATATTTATGACAAATTATGCGACAGAAACAGTTTGTAAAAGTTTGATAAATACCTCAAGACGGAAAAATGAACTTACAAGCAAATCACGACTATCATATTATTAATATTATTATAGCGAACCGTGATTCATAAGCACATAATATATGTAGCGTTTGTAGTGTCACGTCTCCGAAAATTCATGACACTTTTTAAAGAGAAGACACGTAGTGCTCACATATTTCATTTCAACGCAGCACGGAGATTAATTCAGCGCCATCTTTACTTCACGCTACAGTTTTAACAAATTAAAAGAGAGAACTATAACATGAAGTCTGGTCAGGTGACCTTACCACGTGATTACTTATTGGTTGACAATCTCAATATGCCTTGAACTGATCGAAAAAATAACTGGTACAATTGCAAATGTTGTGCGAAACAAATAAAGGTGAAAACTCGGAAAACATGCCAGCTGTGAAAAGGAAAAGTTTTGGAGCGTGGTAAAGTGAGACAGGATAAACCCATGTCTCTCTCGTTCATCACAAACCCTGATGGACACCACGACCATGAGTTCTATAATTAAGCATCAGCCACACTATAGCAATGTCAACCAATCACAGCTCAGAGCAGCGCCCACGTGAGTTGAAAATGAACCGTTGAGAAAGGAAGAACAAAGATCACGTGATCTGATCCGACATAGGGAAGTGTGTCTAGACATCTCGCGAGACGAGCCAACAATGTCTGACGCTCAGTGCAACCGTACTGTATAGTAATATACCGTGTAAACATAATAAAACCGGGTGTACATCTGGCTGACTTGGCCCTGTTCCAAGGGTCTATTCCAGGATTAAAGGGCCTTGTGACTCATGGGTCATTTAAAGGTCCGTAATCATTCTCAACAACTAAAAACACATTTTCGTCAATGTAAAGTTTCATACACTACAATTCAAGATCTATGCAATCGGAAGGAAAATTCTAGATATACCTAAATGCTATGACAAAAACATTTTAAGGTCATGTTTGAGTATAGCGATCGTGGAGCACGGATATAGTTACAAGAGAGTACTGAGTACTGACCATCTAAACACAATAATTGTAGCTAAGTGGTCCGAGATTTGGTCCCATGATCTCGTACAGTAGAATGAGCTCCGCTGCTCAGCGTGATTGCTGTAATGAACCAGTAATTTGGTTTGGTTCCAGTAAGCCAGGAACCCGGTAGGAAGGCTAACAATGAAACTTGTATCGAAAAAAAAACTGACGGAAATAGGTTTGAAATCCGATATTATAGTATTATAGATCCTATCATATCCGTGCTTACGCGGAAATTCTATTTTTGGCCATTTATACGGAAACACTTGGAACATACCTTTCAAGAATTTAACTCATTGATGAACGATGAAGTCCTTCTGCAGAAACGAGACTTATGGTAACAAAGAGAAATGAATTTTGTCAAGCTGACATTTTGACGTGCAAGTATAATAGATATACGCGGGGATCTATTTAAAACTGGTAAAAGGGCCAGGGGTTTGTCCTTCAAGTTTTTAAAACTCCCGGAAAAACGTTAAAAATTTGCAAGCTCGTGAGAATGTGCCAATGAACTTGTTGTTGTAGCGATGTGTGAAGCACTGAAGGTGCTACTTTCTGTCACATTGGAGTTATCAGAAGCAATAAAATAAAATACAGATACTCAATAAACATTTTACATTCTAGTAAAAAAAACTAATTAGCTTCACTAAATTTCGCTCTAAATCACATTCCATGGTGGGAAACTGTATCATTAATTAAACCTGAATACCTTAATTAAATGACAATGAAGATATTATTTAAGTTATCGTGTTACAGGAACGATTTAAATGTACACGTGGCACAATAGAACAGAACAAAGATCAAGATTTGGAACATAGCCAGATTAATTACTCAGGACGAAACATTTCCTAACTGGACAAGCCAATCTTAACTAATTATCTGATTAGCTAACTCATTAACTTTTGAGATTGGGAATTATCGGACAGGTGCCAAGATAGTTATATTCGGGGGAGATAGATAATCATGTCTTGTAATTGTTGTGGCAAAATTCATTATAGTTAATAAATAAAAGTAATATAACGGAGTTGAAGAAAGCAGATTAATAGTAGGCTCCGGGTTGAAATCACAATGAAACATAATATGAATAATATGAATAGGGCGGTGAGTTTCAATGTGAAAGAAACCTGTCGTTTCCGAGTGGGCCTTGTTATACAACATTCACTCCAGGAAATGCTCTATTTAAGACGGGTACGTGTTTTTACGTTTTCTATTTGTCAAATGTAGCCGGCACTAGTGAAATGGTTGGCTTACTTAGCATAATATTATCAAGTACCAACCAACTTAATAAGTAGGTGCATACCACACCATGACCATGATCATCGAGAAAAAGTTAAATCTAAAACATCAGAAAGGGTTCTATCGCAGTAGATTTTTACTTGCCCTAACAATATAAGGAGCAAACTGAAACAAGAAGTTCGGTTTTCGTGCTTCCCAATCTTTTGTAGAAATTTAGTAGAAAGCATTTTAGTTTCTAACTTTGAAGATTTCGTAGAAAATTATTTAAATTTCGACGCACACAAATTTCATAAGGTGCACCTTAAGTACGACACCTTGTGAGCTGTCTTGATGGAAGTCCATTACAAAAATGAACTCAATAGCCAACAGTCAAGCTGAGTCCAGTATTGAACTTTAAAGTGGTTGAAGGAGCAGGGAACCAACGAAGTCATGTTAGATTTGCCAGAGCCTAGCTATGGTAAATTTAAATTAGATGGGCTATGATGGTATTCTAGCACAAGCTTGTATATAATACGATAGTTAATATTTCCCATATTTTATGATTAAACCTTGTGACTTCGCTACTTTTAAATACATAGAATTAAAATACGGCTTGATACAGAAAAACATTTAAAGAGCGTTTTTAAGAATTGAGTGAATAGTGAGATACTAATACGATCGGCGAGACAAAATGACATTATATGGATTGACAGTAAAGATCAAGGTTCTGTGATTTAGGATGACTGCTTGTAAACTGTAATTTGATAGCTAATACTGTATTTATGTCAATCGAAACGACAAATCCAAGAAAAATAATATGATATTGTATCGTATAAAAGTATCACATCCAAAGAAAGTTCGTTCTAACACTTTTGAACATTTAAAATATAATTTAGAACATTACAGTAACGTTATTCTAATCTCAAACAGAAAAAGTATATTTCAAAGATTTGTGTTTTGATCATATGATCGTAGTGATGGTGAGTGAGAAAATTTTGGGAGTGCCAGCCAGTAACTCTGTCAAATGAACAGCCAACTGAGGAGTGAAACTAAGCCGTGCGCGGTAAGTTAGCCAGTGTCTGAGAGCCGGTGTTGCCGTGGTGAACATGCGGAGGCAAATTTCGATTGCAAGGCAGCTCTAACTGATGATGAAAACTGAAGAGGAAGACTGAACGGGAAGTAAAGAAAAGGTATGGGAAGGATCCAGCTGAGGTCTGGCTCATGTCAGGAAGTGATGAAAAACTCACAGACAAAATCATCCGTGGCTGTCTACCCCGTCTAATGATAGATACAATGTGCGAAGGAAGCAAAACTTATTAGTTACACGAATGACGAAACAGAGTGTAAATATCTTAAGTTCTATTGGAATTAATAAGAGGAAACAAAAGAGCTTATCATTTGCAATGGGATCAGAAAATAGAAACGTTCAATTGTTCTCTGTTCCCTCATCAGACACAATATGGCGGGAGCAGAAGATCGGCTCCGATAAGTTAAGCAGCACAGATAAAATTGTTGTTTGGAATAAACACAGATCACGATACTTAACAATAAACAGTAAACACAAACAACCTATGCAGCTACTAGAACGAGTAAAAAACTCGAACCTAATTACAATCCAGACTATTTACGAAACATTACCACGCGCACGCCTCACGTACCGCCCACCTCATCAAACGGCTGTACAAAGAAACCAGCGAGGAAACACTGAACGTAACTTGCGCGCAATTTCATGACAATTTTGCACGTGAGCTAATCACTAGTGTACTGCCGCGTAAAAGATTTGCGCGATGTTTTCCTATCATAAATATTCAATATGCAAGATGGATATTTTAACAGCTTTATCCGCTTGAAGCCTACAGATAAAATAAAGTTTAATTGGGGTAATAATGTAATAATCCTAATTCGTTCACAGGTCACATGAAAAGGGCATTAAGCAATCATTAAGACTAGAATCGTTTGACGATCAAGTAGCTATCATGTAAATTGTAAGTACAGATATTTCAAATACCTAAGTTACATTATCTTCAGAGAAAACTAGTGTTAGCTCACAGAACGGATACACACACATGTGGCAAATGGAGCACACACACACACACATTCATACACGGATATGTGTATTTCTTTATTAACATTTATTGTTGATACACGAAATTTACACTCTGGGGAAGCCAGTTTGGGTGTAAACTACCACGATAGCAACAACACGATTAGAAGCTGGTGTGTACAATTAGAACGATTATGCTTTTACAAAAGCCGAAATCAGAAGCGATGAAGGAAATACAAAACATTCCTAATTCTAATTCGAAGAATTACGAGAGGAGAATTTGTCCATTTTTGCCATTTTATTCCGGGGTCTAGATTCTAGAAACCAGGTAGAAAGTAGATAATTTTATAATTAATAGAGTTAGTAAATAGAGATGGTAAATAGAGCATGAAAATGTTAAATGATGATTTAAAAAACACTTACCCCTTCTTTCGCTGCATTCCACTCTGAAAAGATGATTTGTTAAAAGCAGAAAACATGAAAATATCCTCTTACAATTTGCATATAATTCACTCGAAGTTGTAAGTAAAAAATCCCCTTTTCCTAATAATATAACCCTACTTCCCTTTCTCTCAACCCATTAAAAGAAGACTAAAAGGCCATTAAAAAGCCAGACATTTGGATGGAAAAATAACACTGTCTGAGATTTCAGTAAAATGTTCTTTATTTTTGCTCCTGGATTGAGAGACGTGAGTGGCGAGTGCATCAGTGCAGTGCTATCTGATTTAATGAAAGTAATGGCCACTCTAAATAGCTGAATTGTTATTACCCCGTTTTTGTGAAAGGTCACAGAAGTTTCTATTTGACATCCATCAGCGGAGTCCAGAGTCAACACCTATGTTGGGCAGACTGCTTTAAACTTTCAAGACGATTTACACACTTGGTTCAGTTAAGTTTCAATCTAATATTACAAAGGATGAGACGAAAGTTGACTGAACAGTCATTCATGGCGACGGCAAATCGTTAATAGGGTTTATCCCCGTTAAGATAGCCACCAAAAGAGGATAACTATGCAATTATGTAATTAACTAATGGGATAGGTGTCTTCGTAAAGAGCGATAGTAATCTGCCAAATGGTTGTAAGTTTTAATGAAATTACAAGATAAGGATTAGTGTGAATTGGCCATGCAATCAAAGCCCGGCCAATGACGAAGCTTCGGCGCCGATAATAACCAATAACAGGAGAGAAACTAAGAGCAGGTACGTCCTGCGTGACACCACGTGACATCACGTGGGTTGATCAAATTAGGAGAACAGTATTAGAAGTGGAACACGTGCTTAATGAGTTTGGAAAACAAAGATAAGGTTCCAAAAATACACGATATATGCACTATGAAGTGGGAGCCTCCCACTTCATGGTGAGTATCGTGTATTTTTGGACTCTTATCTTTGTTTTCCAAAACATTGGTCGGCGGGTAAAATGATTCGTGGGAATTGTGGGATAATGGAGATTTAAAGAGAAGGAAACTACCGGTATGAGGTAATAAATAAACAATTTTAGATTTTAATTAGATTCAAATGAGATTGACAACTGAAGAAAGATAAAAAGGTAGATAAAAAATGATGTAACATAACAGTGAATCACTGCTCTACTTGAAACTTTGATGGAAAATACAGATAAAAGAAACACCTCGATGGAAGATTGTTCATCAATGATCTTTTAAATGCTTCTTTAAATTTCGCATCGAGAAACATTACATTAAATTACATAAAATTTGATGACTGTTGATTTTCGATAGCTTAATGAACTCAGTCATGAATAGAAGTTTTAGAGATGCTCACTTTTTCACTTAATTTTGAACAAAAGATGACAATTATACTTGATTTCCTGGTATAGATTTTGAGAAAAACTTGTCTGATTTCTAACAAATATTTGATTCTGAAGAACACAAGAGAGGTCCTCATGAGTCATGACCGAGAAAAAAAAAAGCCAAAGCCATTAAATTAACTATTGGTCGATTTAGTAGTGCAAATGGTCAGTTGTAATGGTCAGAATCCCGAAAGAAAAATTGAGATGAAAACGATATCGATCATACATTAGCCAAATCGCTCGCAATTTGCCCATAACAAAATGGCGTCTCAGACCTCAGTCATATCGTTGTTTACAATTTTTGCAGAAATTAAAACCACTGTGTAGATGATAACCTCCGCCGCTCTTATTCTATTTCTATGGGAGTGGCCACAGTTACACCACATATTATCTTACTTTGGACCGCTAGGGCAGTAACCTCAGATTGATTTCACGTCATAGTCCACTCTGACTCAATCATAAAATTGCAACTCGACCACTAAGTTATCAACTGCAATATCTTTGATTAAATTTCTGGGCCGATCAAGCCGTTCGTAACACAGCTATAAACGTATGAGCTCATGTTTGGTTGAAAATGATCTAAAATACCGATCATAGTGGATCACTGGTCTCTGAGATCACTGAAATTAACACAGCTATTTTTGGTCAGTTTTACATCGACTATCGCAGATGACTTATTGTAAATTATCAACAAAATGTTAAAGGTACTTTGCATCCGTATTTACTATCCATCATCACACGAATATTCTAGTGGGTACCAAGAAACAATATCCTAGCTGCGGTCAGCGCGGCAAATTTTGGACAAATTTCCTATGACACCGTTTTCAGGATCTACGTCACACTATAAGGCAAATTTCCAACAAAAATGGTTAATTTTTAGCCATATTTGGTCACATATAACGTGTTCTCATTCGAGAATGAGTAGCAATAACAAAATTGAGTAGTGAATGACAAATTTAGTAATATGAAGTATTGAAAAAGTTTCGCAACCACTACACGTATGTTGTAGGAATGGAAATCGAGTGGTAACAAGGACGAAATTTAAAACCAACGCGAGATGGCTAGACACAGTCATAGACATAAAGCAACTTGTGACTCATTAAATACAAACTGCGGTCAACATAATTTCATGACCAATAATAATTTATTAATAATAATTATTATTTCCTAGCAAAGAAGCGCCATTAATTTTCTCAGTTCGGGATTTTCTCGTAGAAATCATACGGCCTGGATACTGATCAGCTGCTTTCATAGTTCAAAACGGTATTTATAATTAATTATTCCACTTAGTTAATTGCTCCGCTCAATAATTATAGCTGATTATGAACGCGGTTCATAATTCAGTATGTACTAATTTGACCAAAACCCATAATCATGGGTAGAGTGGACCGCTGCCAGTGTCTCTCTTTCCCAAACAAAAGGAAATGATATTAATTTGATTGACCGTTCTCAAATGCAAAATGATACCGAGAATGAAATCGGTCGCTCGCTTTTCCCATTCATTCACGGCTTACAAATTGTAATAAGTTTCGATTGATTAGGTACATCAATCAGATGCTGTAAAAATCTCTTTGGGTTGCGTTCGGGTCGATACCTAGTATTTCGGGGTAAGGGTGGTAGTTATTACTTATTGAATTAGCTGAAGTTTATTGAATCTTTATTGCTGAGTACAGCTGCCTTTGGGCAGTTCTTCTTAATCTATTACAATTGTAAATGAATGGGAAAAGCGAGCGACCGATTTCATTCTCGGTATCATTTTGCATTTGAGAACGGTCAATCAAATTAATATCATTTCCTTTTGTTTGGGAAAGAGAGACACTGGCAGCGGTCCACTCTACCCATGATTATGGGTTTTGGTCAAATATCATCTCTTTTTGATTATAATGTCAGGGTACTTTATAAAGTCGAAATATAAACTGATATCTTCATTAATAAGGAGGAAGTTTCAACAATTTCGAAATTTTTTCTTTAAAAACATTTCCTTGTGTTTAGGTAAGCATATCGGTCGATCACTGACTGAATATGCCACTTAATACTCATTCAAGTTGGCATTAAATTCATTTATAATGACATTAAACTGTCGTGGCAAAGCAGAATTTGTTGGAAATCACAAATGAGCAAAATTCTCACCTTTCGCACGTGCAAACTTTGAGCGGACGTTGCGTGCGCATCCAATATTGAATCGCCGTAAAATTTTGCATGTAATTGTTGTATATATAGCTTGATAAGCATGCAAAGTTTCAAAGTATTTCAAGAAGAACTGTTATCACAACGGCACTCTAAAGTTGACAGAAAATGACGAAAACAGCAATTTTCAGTGATTTTAGCAATTTTCTATCAATTTGGGCGTGTCCCCACGTGTGCAACTTTTCGATTTATAACTTTAAAACTAGCCTAATGCACAATTTATATCTATAGGAAGCAGAATTGAGCTCCACAACCCAAGGCATGGCCCAACACCAGAGAATACTAAATCGCAAAATTGACGTTTTTATAAAATAATTCTTCAAAAAAGCACAAACTTCAATGACGAATATCTTTATGAAGGAGCAAGCTAGAAAAACTTTCCGGTAGATTTTCAGAATGCTTGAACAATTATCTAAGATGAAAATTTCCTCAGATTTTGAATAAAATTACTTTTTAATGGTGTAAAATCATTTTTAAAAGTTATTACTTTGTCAACAAGAATTGCGTTTTGGCGGACGCTAGATTTCCATTCCACATTTACTATAAATTTAAATATAAGCTCCAATCAGCTCACTTCAATCTTCATGATAATAATATTGATAAATTATGCATCAAATACGGGAAACACTTGAAATTCAGTTCAACTTAACTTGTATCTGTAATTCAAGAAATTATCAGCAAAGGTAAACTATACGCGTGTACACATCAATACACTACGCGTGCAACGTACAAATTGGGCGTATTACCTAATATTAATATTATACATTACATGCATCATATACATTAAAACACAGTCGCGCCGCGCATTCATAGATCACATGCTATCTATACATCACATCTCCGCAAGCAATCCTCGCGCGCGCGCAAGTTTTTCGTTGCTTGGTAACGAACGGAAGTAAGCAAGGAACACGACATATATTTGACCCACCTACCGCAATCTCCAAAATCCACGTTTTTCTGCAAAAACCTCCATTCGTAACCTTTCACTATTGCCTTTTTACAAAAGGGTGAAATGGAAAAAATCAAGTTTTAAAAACGGTTAACTTGATGACGTCATCAAGGGGTGTTCATGACGTCAAATAATTTGTTTATACAATGTAAACTAAAGTGTAAACAATTATTTTCAAGACCTGTGGTCGGAAATGGCTGTATCTTTTTTACTTTTGAATCTATGGACAATTAAATACAGGCTACAATTGACTGGCAAAGCGTCTATCCCTGAATATATATGTATATATATAGATAGATATCACGACAATCTGTTGTAAAACAGGGGTTCTAGAAAACCCACTTCCCGATGTTCCTGTAACGTGTACTAAAGGGGGTATAATAGTAAAGGGGGTATAATAGTAAAGGGGGTATAATAGTAAAGGGGGTACATAGTATACCCACAATAAATGCACCGGTCGTGCTTGCCAGCACTGTGATTATTCCAGTTTGTGCCATCATACGGCAATATTCTTCGATTGCACCTTCCAGAACACTTAACATGTTGTTAATATTGTCGATCATACTCCTATAGTTTGAAAACTGAGCTCATACACAGAGTAATAGTACAAATTATTCATCTAGAATCGGCGGGAAACAATTGACAGTGAACAAGAACTAGTGAGATTAGACTACGACCCAAACTTATGCTATCCGAGAAAGATTTATCTGAAAATTAGCCGGATATTAAAAGGATTTTCGGGTAAAATTTCATATGTAGGTCTTCACGATTAATTTTCGTTAAAATGAGTCTTTATGGCTACTTTCGTTCGAAATATCAAGATAATTGAAAATGCCCACCGTAAGCGAAAGTTGTTGCCTTTAAAAGTATAAATATATAATTTATTTTTAGTCAAATGTTTTATGGTTCCAATGCATTGGTTGCTTTCGCTTTTTCTTGCCTGCAGCTTGACAGAAATAACATTTTATGAGCACCTATTAGCTTGAAAAAGGGATATAAATAGAGCTAGAGTCCACAAAATTATTCTATAAAGACAAGTTCGAGGCAAATCAGAAGTCCTGTGACTGTGGGCTACAGCTTTAAAAATAAAATAATTGTCGAAAATGTGAATTTTTAATTTTAGCAGCAAGAGATATCTGATTCAACTATTATTGAGCTTTAAAACGAGATCAAGCATAAAGCGGCCCAACGAGAGCTCAGAGCATGCCAGAAATGCCCCCTTTTCCACAACAATCCCAACAATCTGGTGTTTCCTTGGAATTTTGCCAGCCTCATGAATCTCCTGCTTTAAGCTTGAACAATGGACATGAATTGTACGATATAAAGGACGTACGTAACTATTGGCCTATCCGTCTTTAAACACGATGTTCATTAGTCTAGGGCCGGTCAGAATGACCAACATTTTGAATATTCGTGAAATATGATACACTGAGCTGCGAATCAAATAAATTGTAGTTACTTAGTACTTACATATATATAACTTGTATATAATTTACGTCCTTTAGCTTCAGTCTCGCTTAATTTGGTTCACTACAATTTAAGTCTCAATTTTTGAAATTTTTGGTATTAGACTAACTATTTGGTTATTCAAATAAATGCGTGTGGCTGATGAAGAAAAAAATCTTCGTATTATATTACTAAGTCAATTCCATACAATTTTAACAAATCATAATGTTGTAAATAATCCACTGCACGCTGAGAAATGTTCTAAGCATGAGTCTCTCTGTCAAATGTGCCCAATACATATTCGCAATTAAAATTCAGTAAATATCACAAGCCCACACTCCACAGTAATTTAGTTTGTAATATTACACAGTGTCTTAACCAATCCTGACAGACTGAAGGTTCTGTGGGCTGCACAAGTTTGAAACCCTGCAACAAAAACCAATAATATACGGCTCCAAAAGAACCATTAAAAGAACACAATTCAGAAGTCTAGACATAGTGATTGTAAAGCAATTCCTTCAATAACCGTAAGGCCGAGCCGTTTAATGCGGTTATCATATAACTTGCAGGGCGATTTATTGGTAATGATCATTAAAGTCTTACAAGATAAAGGACGGTTTTGATTACGATTTTATTGTAAGATCTACGAAATACGAGGTTCCATTTCCACCGAGACTTTTTAACCCATTATTGCCCATCGGATATTTATAACATGTTGTAAACTACCATATCAAATGATCGCTGGAGTGACTAAACCAGTTTATAATTAAGACTTAAGAGGGTGAAACTGGAAGTATTTAATATTTGCACCCCAACTTTATATTGGAACAAAGTTGTTAGGCTATGCTGTTTATCTTTAGGTGAGCAAATACTGCACTCATTTATGATTTCAACGAGTTTCAATTATGTTGGGCATACGGTATTTAAGGGAAACATAATGAACAATTTCAGTGATATACTTGGACAGATTTAAATTGTAATAAGAAATGCAGCTTTGAGTAAATATTTGCTATGAACCATCCGACTACCATGCCAATTACATGTACAATATAATTGTACACTGTACAATAATTCACAAGTGTTACATATCTTTTGAGCATGGCATCATCTTACGGCACTACTTAAGATGGGAGCATTGCAGGAAACTGTGCTAAACATTACATTAAAATCTTGTGACCAGTATTGTCATTAACAAATCCTCTCATGATGTGAGTTCGAGTGGTTATCCTCCCATTCATACACATACAAAGAATCCCATGAAAGCTTTAAAATATTGAGCATCACTATCACTTCCATGACCACTTTGACCAGTACATCCCTTATGCCAGGAACCCCAAGAGGCCAAGATCTGACATAAATCGGCGGTCATGTGCTCTCAACAGTGTAATGTAGTGTAAAAGTGCTGCTCCGTTTAACTCTCCACTGTTTCCTACACGCCCCAACATGAGCTATAGAATTCGTGTTCTATGTGCAATAATATTGTGCATCGGTTAGCTTCCTGTCTAGACGTACTGTCTAGAATTAGCAGGGACTGGCTTGTGAGGGAGGCGTTACCAGACCTGGCTTTAGAATAGACGTCACCAGCAAGGGAAATTAATGGAGGAAGGCAAATAGGGTATGATCAATTTGTCTGGTACTAAATTAATTCGGATAGTAAAATGGTTAAGGCTGTTATGTGGTGAATGACGGGGGATTAGAAAGTTGGGCGGAAGAGGCTAACAGTGACGAGAGAAGGGAGGCGGAAGAGGCGCAGGAGCACAAAGGCCTGGTATCCAATAGGCTGGCAGGAGTCGCTGCAAGCACAGCAGTACACAACATAACTTCACTGTTCAGCGAACAAACAGCTCTCATCTCCCCTCTAGACTCATCTCTATTGGCCTAACAATTATATTGAAACTTTAGCTGTCACCCCAGCGGTACATTATAATAAAAGCTCTCTCCCTCCCAAGCAGCAGGAGTAGCACTACCAGTGGTTAGACCTGCAGTACTACAATTACTATTATAGTGTATATAATATACTGTTACTATTATAGTAGTGCTATTGAGTGCCTCATGATAACTCCGTGGCTTTGTCACTACCTCCACCGCGTGACATTATTTAGTAGCACCGCCAGCTAGCGTAACATTGAATCTTTAAATAACAAAAGCCTCACAAAAATGTTTAATATATGTATGATATATTATTAACTTAGATAATATTCTCGAGTGCTGTATATTCAAACTGCTAGAATATAGTGAATAATATTCAGGTATTACAGCAACATATTTGTAAGTTACATTAGGTCTAATATCTCAACTTCCAAAATAGAGTCATATCTAGAGTAGATAAGGAACACAATTAGGTATGCATACTACCAGCTCAAAGCAATAATGCCGGCCACATATCGGGGACCGTGTCATATTAAATACAAAAGCTATCTGAGTCTGACGCATTATCCTAAGAAATGTGGTGAATAAGCATATTATTACTCGCACGAATCGGTTCGATTGGCTCACAATGTTATATTGTTAAATGTTGTTGGCGTGTGATGAATAATACGACAAAAGCTCTGACAAAGTGACAATGGAAAGCTTATGTTCTTACAAATCAGTCCTGACATTACAACTGGAGCAATTCAGCTGGCTCCTCTAAAATACCAAATCTCTCAAGATGAAACAACCATTTAATGCACTGAGTATTTATACTTTGTACCATGGATCACAATCGTGACCATCTTTTCTAGACGTCCCTAGCTTATAACCTTTATTCTCAAGAAAAGAGCCGATCAAATATCAATTATGAAAAAAAGAGGCTGATTACTGTAAGTCCAAAAGCTTAATTCATACTATAAATTATAGTTCTTCTCTCAATTATTTGCATAAAGGGCACTTTTCAGAAACTTGTAAGAAGATTGAAGATAATATATAGGCTTTCAAATAGATGAATGATTAAGAGAGTAGGGATCGTCTGAACTAAAATAGTAGGGCTATTTTTAGAGGGTTTACCGGTCATATTTACCTCGCCATATCTAAAAATAAACACAATTCATTTCAGTTCTAAACTAAAATATGTAGAAGGAGCTCATCCAATTTTAGAGGAGGAAAATGGCATACTGACTTCAGGGCGCATCAATGATTATAGAGTTCAGATGGTCAGACCGAATTAGAGTGGAAGTCAATTATACTATTTAATTGTCTAATCCATCTCAACTGTTGCAATCTTCATGAGACCGCCGTTTTCTCCTGAGTTCCAAACATTAAATCCTCCTTGCTAATTCAGCGTGATTTGAGTACTTGATTATGTGACCTTCACGCAACTTGCTTCTTTACATGGTATATAATATAAGCTCCACAACATAGCAAATGTACACATTATAAGTACCCTCGCTGTGTCGTGACGCTCCGTACAAACCCTGTAAGTAGCTACTTTGTGTGTTAATTATGTGTTAATTATGTGATTTACACCACAGGTCATATGATCTCTGTGCCCCTTTATTACTATAAAGTATGGGTCTGTTAAATTGTAGAACTGCTGATCCTCAGAGCCTGTATAACTATATATATACTGTATATAATCCAATCTCTGAAAAGAAACGCTTCGTACAGGAAAAGTTAAGATGGTTACTGCAAAAAGTGTTAATTAAAAAGTGCATTTAAAATTAAAAATACTTGTTATTTTATTTCTTGGACAATTTAAGCCACCGAAGAATTTGTGCTGTCATACCTCTAAATAAAAAAGAAAATTCGCCAGCTCTATTTTCTGCATTAAGAAATTATGTTAAAATGCTTTCATTTAAACTTAAATAGAAATTTTAGATACTCAGATAGGTCATGACTTTTGACAATAATCCCAAATTTGAAACATAAAGTACTTCTACAATTGGCTAATGATGCGGACAAAACATGCGCATTCCACGCAATAAACCACTGGTATAACAGTACAATAGCCCGGTCTAATGCATGAAGGCTGCGTACCTGGCATCGATACAAATTCCTCTGTCTCTGCCTCTCTCTCTATTTTGATGTAAGCCAAGTAATACTGTATACAGTACACACAGATGTGTAGTGAGCACTACTACACAGCAGCAATATATATATATTTTATATTATATATCCGCTGTGCAGTGCATTATAGATAGCACTGTACACGAGGTTGGTAGCGTGATGAGGTGCAACAGTCCTAAACGTGGCACATTCAGCACATTCAGCACTTAGCAGGTGAGCGAAACAAAGGACTTATCTCTAGTGTTATAGCTCTATAGCTTTGTAACGCTGGGAAACAAAGGGTTGGAAGCCAAGTATATTTTATCACGAGATTATGTTGTTTGAGTAACATCAATTAGGCAAGTTAAGAATATTATTATCGATAGTTACTGGACATTAAGCTATATCTGATCAGGTGAAAGCTGAAATAAGCCATGGAATTTTCAAATTTTATATTGCTCTTTGAAGCTACTACAATCATGACACATCACTTGCGATCCCTTGGAACTGGAACCATGAAATTCGGCACAAAGTATTTAGAGTATTTAAAAAATCAAATGCGGGGTTAAAAGGCCACTTCAGAAGACGTCACCTTTAAATATCTGTTTAAAACAAAATTTTCTGCATCATGACGTAAATATTTTCTCTATAATAAATAAGGTATCTTTCTAATACATTTCTTTGTAATAATAGAAAGGTCGAGTTACATGGTCAACCCTTACTTTTAAGGAGGAACTATTTTGTAGCTTATACGGGCAGAAAACCGTGTCCATGCTGTAACCTCCCGATTAGACGGCTTACTATATTTTAGTATGCAATATTCTAATAACTCCCCTGTAGGTCAGTTCAGGGCAGATTCATGAGAAGTTGCCCTGAAGCTAGGGACAACACCCGGATCACCATTTCCGGGGTTAGATGGGCAATCTGCCAAAATTTCATGAGTGGTCACTGCCTGTTTCTGTCTAGTTCTAATGTACCGTCACAATAGTGACTTTAATATGTACCTGCTTACATTTTATCCGCTATTAACTATTTCTAAAGTTTTGTTGGTTAAGCTACTGAATATATGGCTAAATAACTTGAATATTCAAAATCAATTTCTCAGACACCTTACCGGGACATAACCAAGAAAGTTAGATAATTTTAATGAGTTGGCATAAATTGGCTACTCAAGTGTCAAAATACGATTTAAATACCGTGGTAATTTAAACAGATTTGATGTGATCAATGATTTGATAAACTTGCAAACGGCGCCCTTCATCAGTTTGGCGTACTATCGCTAAATACTTGCAATTATTTTCATCTTTGGTTCAACGAATGGAGGGTCTTCAACAAATTTCATCTAAATATAATGTATCATGGCACACGGTAAGTGTAATTAGAGTAGGATTCAAAAGCTAAGAGAGAGAGAGAAAGAGAGAGAGAGAGAGAGAGAGAGAGAGAGAGAGAGAGAGAGAGAGAGAGAGAGAGAGAGAGAGAGAGAGAGAGAGAGAGAGAGAGAGAGAGAGATGGAAGCAAGCCAAGTAAAATTGGAAACTTGCCAACTGTGACTGACAAAGAGTAAGACCGTAAGAGGGAGAGATCATTGATGTGGAGGTTAACAGAGGGGGCCATTAATTACCGGCTCGGATAATCTGTAACCATGCTACCTGCAAACCTTTTAACCTGCGACCTGCAAACCGTTCAATCTGCACGACCAATTAACAGATCGGGGGAATGTTGCTGGAGTTGAGGTGAAACTTGTTGGAACAGTGGTTATGGAGAATATTACGAAGCGAAAAGACAGGCTAACTACAGTACAGTTTACAGGTAAACTATCTAACGACGCATAAATTTGATGAAGGAGCTGTGAAATACTGGCTGCTAACAGGAATATACTGCTGTGCGTGATCCTTAACCAAACCAAGAGTCAACTACGTGACCATGGAAATTGCTCGGTTAGCGTTGAATGTTGACTAATATGGTCAACATGAGCCCATAATCTAAACCAACGAGTAGCCAAGTTATTGTCAGAGAGTAACGTGGCTGTGACAAGATTTTCCAATTCAGCTCAACTTTAATTAGCCATGTTGACATAAATTATGGGCATAGCTTACATGTTAGGTTACGTGACCGCCGCTACAAACCATGGTTTCCCACGCAAAATATGACAAGTTATATTGTTGATGAAGGAGTTCCTCAGATTGTCTATAGTTGGGGATGGCTTCAAATTCTTGGATGCCAGTTCCTCACTTCCTGTCGAGGGAGTACATACAAATAAGATTTTGAGTTAACTATCAGTCTCGGCAACTACTAATTGATAGTTGATATAACTAGTAACATCTCGTGGGATCTGTGAATAGTTTTGCCGGGGGGGGGGGGGGGGGGGGGGGGGGACGTGACGTTGGGTGGTTTTTGGGTTTTTTTTCCTTTTTTTGATACTTTTTATCTAGTTTGACTACATTGAAAACAAGTACCGCAAAAGCCGGCAAAAGGGGGTGGGTGTCTTACTTATTATCTGAAAAAACAGTTAGTACTGCGAAGGGGGTGGGTGGGTCTATTGAAAAATTCCAAAATTACACTTAGTCGACGTCGCGTCCAAAACTTAGTACCTCATCCCCCCCCCCCCCGGTTTGGCCCTTGATTTAAACTCCTTAAAATCCATCCACGTGACCAAAACGGAACTAACCACAAGGCTCACCATAACCAACTCGCAATTATCTCACAACAATTATGTAACAGAATCTCATGCTGAAATTATTACCGTACGTGCACACTCAACACGTGCTATTATACACAGGACCAAGACGGTCTAACAATACTTGAGCCTCGTGACTGAGTACCTTCAACTAAAACCTCGTGACTGAGTACCTTCAACTAAAACCTCGTAACTGAGTACCTTGAACTAAAACCGCGTGACTGAGTACCTTCAACTAAAACCTCGTGACTGAGTACCTTCAACTAAAACCTCGTGACTGAGTACCTTGAACTAAAACCGCGTGACTGAGTACCTTCAACTAAAACCTCGTGACTGAGTACCTTGAACTAACACCTCGTGACTGAGTACCTTGAACTAACCCCGCGTGACTGAGTACCTTCAACTAAAACCGTGGTTAACTCTGTCACGGGTCTCTCACTCTCTTTCACTCTCCCTCTAGCTCTCGGCACATTTAAAGTCGTTTGTTTGTCATCCGATACTCGCACTAACCCAAACTTTATCTAATTTCAGAGATGAAAACATAATGACCGCGCTGCTGACCCTCAACAAAGTCAGGGCCGTTTTCCAGTCTTATGCTATAAATAACTTTTAATGTACACCACCTGCAGTCTTGTCTTCAGATTCATAACACTAACAGAGACCAACACATTTAATTTCAGGCCAACGGTCGTTCAATTATTTTAAAATAAGATAACATATCCCTCGGTCTACGGTTACGCCCTTGCGTGCATCCACAATAGAACAACTTATAGGATCAGTTTTAATAAGCACTTTCAATCAACACAACTATTAACAGTTTTGATGGTTCTAACAATACATAGTGCACTGGTTGCTTTCTCAATGACATCATTATCATATAATGGTAAATATAGTGGCAAATCAACGGAATAATGGTACAGCTGCTGAGAATCTGTGTTGGGCAGCAGTTTAAGTGATTTGGCATTTTTTACACAGTTATGTTATTTGTACGGGTAAAAGTAAAGAAATGTAGATGGTCAACATAATGGCAGAAACTAAAACAGCATACTTCAAAACTCAAAAGTGATCTAAGACTTACATACTATCCGATCCGACTAGATGGTCGTACGGCAAAAAGTGATGACTAATGACATTTATCTTGTATATTATAATTATAGAACTGTAAATTAGTGGCTCGTGTCTGACGAGTCAACCAGCTCAGCTAGGATGAACTGGGAATCGACTGATCGTGGCCTGACTTAGATACGATACAGATATAAGACTTCGTTTATAATCTTCGATAATTAGTACCACGATAATTACTACGATAATTAGCACTAATTGGTTCTAATTAGTGTGTCTCGTGGGAGTAATTACAAAATAACATTATCACGCGTGACGCTTTATTTTATTTCAGGTAAAAAACACTAATTTTACTGTCCATAAAATTGAATAAGGTCAACCGGGGCCGTAAATTTCTATGATATGCTAATGAATAGGTCACCATTCTATTGGACGTAATTGTGTAAAACCAGCCGCGGTAAATTTGTATTACATACCTGTCTAAATTCCGTTAAGTAACGTTTCACGAAAATTACGATGACCAATTTTTTGAAAAACATTTAATTTAGCCGAATTAATTGTCTGAAAGACAAAGAATACTAGTGGAGAAAATTGCTGGGTTCTAGACTGTAGAGCACTAGACTGCCACCCCCGGACTTATTTAAACTATTTAAATAGGATTGCAGTGGTGAGGCGAATAGCTTTTACTAAACAGCTTTCCGGCAGTGAAATGTGTTTTATTGATGGATATCTCTTAATATTGAGCCAACTTGCTCCGATTGTGGCAGTTGTGGAGCAGGTTTCTTAACCAATGGGGGAGGGTTACAACTTGGGCGATCCAGGAATAATTCGGTGATTATAGTTATTAAATCCATTAAAACGGCAAACGCGACCACTCCCCGGGCCCCACAAAATCTTTTCTTCTCCCATCCCCTCCCCAATCGTAATCAAAGCTATTTCAAACTTGACAAAAGGTGGGAGAGTAATGCAAAAGAAAATCGTGACAGAGATTCGTATATTTGATAAATCTCTTCTGTCAAATCTCAGTCACGAGGGAAAAAAAACTATTGATTTAGTCTCCCAAACTTAGTAATATCAGCTAATCAATAACCAATTTAGTAATTACACGAACCTGTTCAGTAGACGTGTCCTCGGATTTAGCTAGAGTATCTGAGTTGGTCTGAGTCCCCTGAGTGGGTTCAGGAGAAGGGACGGTCCCACTCTCGTCCTTTACTTCTCCCACCACGCTCTCCTCAGATGTTTTGAGGGTGCTGCTTGTTGTGGGGGTTAAACAGTTAGTGGGGGTCATGCAGGCCTCGTCAGTCACCACCACAAGAGGGGTCTGCTGAGCGCTCTGCAGAGCGGTTGGTGTTTTCTGGGTGGTGTTTTCTTCCAGCTGGGTGGTGTTTTCTTCCAGCTGGGTGGTGTTTTCTTCTTCCGGTTGGGTGACGGTAGGGGCCGGAGATTTGGAGGGGGTCGTGTAGGTGGAAGGATGGTGATCGTTAACGGGTTCGAGGCAGGGCGGCTTCATGACGTTTTCTATGATCCGAACATGTTTAAGTGAGGTAGGGTCAGGGGGAGAGCAGGCTTCGGATCCTGGCTTAATCATTGAGGTTGTGGAATCTGAAATAGAGGGTGTCTTAGAATGAGCAGGCTTCGGATCCTGGCTTAATCATTAAGGTTGTGGAATCTGAAATAGAGAGTGTCTTAGAATGATTGAAAAATGTAAATACATTTCATCTCGGTAAAACAAAAGTGTAGGATTTTACTAGCTTTTTCAAGGTGGTTTACACTCAGCGTATATATAATATATATATATATATACATTAAATATATATATTGAGGATAGAATTTCTCGAATTTCTCAGGACTTTTTATGATGTGATCAAACATTTCATTAAAGTACCTAAAGTAAGTACTAAGTATATACTTGATGAGTGAATAGCACTGATCTGATGGATACATGTGAATTGCTGCGATCTGTTGTATTCAAATGGGCAACTTGAATCATGAAATGCGGGTATGATTTGATCAAGATGGGAGGAGTCAAAAAGGAGTATCTCTGAAGTGCCTCCAACAGTTTGTATCCAGATTCTGCAACAGATTCTGCAACACTGCAATGTCACTCTAATTAACTACTGCATAACATCAGAACGCTAACTACGAGATAGGAGGCCCCACCCCACAGTCCACACCATCATTAAACCATGAATTATAAACATTGTGCATACACTTTCCGTAGCAATAATGAAGGCCGTTCAGATTGAACTCGACATCTTTTAAGAGCATTAAATAGAGACGTATTATAGAGCATCCTGTAAGCTGTTTTCAGGTGCATTGGATGCTACTTTTAGGATGGCGCATTAAACTTGTGGGATCACCTGTTTAAAATACACGTGAATGATGTCAGTCTAGTATCCGGAAAATAAATAATAAACCAAACATGAATGCCCAATGCATATTACTCAACTCTCAAGTTTGAACTGTATTCCAAAATGACGTGCAAACTCTCTGACGTGGCTATTCAAAAAAACTTGTAAAACTCAAACTTAAATCAAAACATGCATTAGAACCAGCATCATTACTTAGTACTTACCTCCTGTTTTTATGTAATACAAGTCCCCAATTATGACATTGGCAATTTGTTCAAAACACGCATTAAGGACTTTCCGACCAAGGGAGACCAAAGGATTATAGTACAACGAGTAACCACTTTTTTCTACCATATTTTCGAGGAGTTATAGCCCGAGGAGCAATTAGGCAGCTAGGAGCTGAGCGTGTTTTGAAATTCAGACAGCAAACAACGAAATGACACTAGAGAATGGTTAATTGGCGCTAATGCACATGACCAAGCTGAACATTTATAACTTCGTTAATAAGCTATCCCGCACTGTAACAGCAACACTCTCAGCGTTGCTCTTCCTGTCATCACCGACGCCGGATTTTTTGTTGAAATATTTTTAACTGAATGGGCGTGAAAGTGAATTCATCTGAAGTATACAAGCTGGAACACAGGTATTTATTGGGAGATGGCGTTGTTTGTGGGCGGAAATTCAGGACGAAACCGGTAATTTCGTGCCGTTAATTTAGGGATAACCTGAGCGGCTAATTGCTGGTTATCATTAGTATCACGTGATGTTCATTCGGGCGACGTGTGTACGAATTAGTGGACTTGTCAACAGTATCGTACGCAGTTTAACAGGGTAGGCTAGCAAGGCTCTTCTTCGCCATCATATAACATTTCGTTTATGGTATGCTATACTTCAGGCTTCCTACATGGAACACACCTACCGCCATATATAAAAGCAAAAGACAAGAAATGACAGTCTAAATTTGACAGTATATTTGCCAGGTTGAGAGGGACAGAGGGTCTTACCAGAAAAATGTATTTTGTAGAATGTTTCCTGTTTTTAGCTAATCGAAGTGGGACTCTAAGTCGGCGGGGTATTCAGCACAAAATGACGTGAGGTATTAAAAATGAGGGACAAATAGAAACCTGTGGATCAGGACATATGTGTAGTGTTTACTATTATGAGAAATGATGGTCTCCATAACTTTTTAAGCTGAAAGATGATTTCTCTACAAAGTGTAACTTCGGGGTTTCAGTGTCCAATATGATACTGAACTTTCCGGTCTTACAATATGTCAGTTGCCTCTCGCATAACCTGACTCTTAGCACGACTTACATAACCTAATTTGGAAAAGTTCAAACCGTAAGCCGACCCGTGGATTATGATATTTATCTGCACTAATACAGGTATCCAACCTGAACCATTAACCAGGCAGCCATTCCGAAGAACGAAGCCAGCTGTAAATATTCTTGCAAAAGAATTATCGATAGCCGAATAACGGGAAGGCAAATGGGTACGAAGAACGTCAAATTTATATACAACTACAAGTTACAGCGTTTCAGGTAGGACAGCTATAATTTATAAGGGATTGGTTTGGAATGCAAACTTGGTTAAACTGTTAAAGCTATTTTTCAGTGAGAATTAGTCAGTTGGGTGATAGTGGAGTTGTGACCGAGAAATTATCGTTTAATACGAAACAGTCGATAAACAGCGATAAAGAGCGAAATTCAATGTTTAATGTGACACTTAAATTTAAATTTACTTCAAGAGTTAAATTTGCAGGTTGACAGAACTAGCGGATACATACTTAGATGATACATACTAAGAGGATACATACTTACTATTTCGAAGATATGTATTTAGTTTTAGCTTGCTACTTTAAATTTTCAATCATGGAGACCCTATTGATATCATTATGCGATGTCGTTGTCATGGCAAAGATCACATCTGGCTGATGGTTTTCATTAAGGTTTTTGCACGTAATGTGCTCCAGCACTCCTAAACATCTACACAAAGTGCAAAGTATTTCAACAAAAAGCGTGACATTAATGTCATCCACATTGCCCTAAGAACCCGCGAGCCAAATAAACCCACACGAGATTAGTTTTCGTAGATTAAGTATGTTGCTGATACCGCTCGCCTTATCAAACACAAAGAGGTAGAAGTTTCGAATTTTCACTCGAATGTAGAGGAAGGCAGAGGTCCGGGAAGAGAGCCAGAGGACCCAGAGGAAGTAGGAGAGGCTGGAGAGGTAGGACACTGACACAATATTGCGGCAGTTAGTGATGGCGCCTACCATTTGAGCCTTCATTCTGGAGTGGGTGATGGAGGGTTACTTGAATGATATAAACAGTTAGTTAATGAAAAATTCATTTAAATAGGAAAAAATATCAGTTTGTCAGTGGCCAGTGTTATCGGAAATGGACCAACATTTACACATAATATAAGATGCCCAGAAATGAACTGAGACATGATCTAGGGATTAGACTGGATCTAGGAGAGAAGGAATGGGATCCAACCGGTTTTTTCACTGTTTATATAGTCCAGAGGCACGTCACTTGGCGACATAAGGTGTCAGATTAAAATGTTCATGGTTATTTCTTTGACATGATATCGTAGGGCACTAAGGCGTGCGATTATCGATTGATCGGTATACGGGATTCGCTCATCGCATCGCATTAAATTTAGCACCTTGAGTTCGACTAATGGAACCGTGAGAACGAGATCGAGATGATCAAAGCCGCATTTTTCTTCGTTACACAGCTTGGGTTGACCAGCCAAATAGGCACATAAAGACATAAAGTTTCAAGGTACAAGGTAAATTCAGGACTACCTATTCGCATCAGTACTCAGTGGACGAGGAATATTGAATCGTTGATTTTATAGTTTACGACTTTTTTCTCTGAGTCAAATAAACGATGTCATTAATCTGGCATTTCCATTTGTTACGGTTATATGCAGGACCGGCGGATTTAAGTAATTCTTGAGTAGCAGTCCAGACAGCACAAGTCGGGCCGGTATCTTCCAATTGTTAGAATCCTAAGGGTTAGCTAGACCTAAAAGCGATTTTATTAACATAACCTTTTTAATATTCAATTAGTAGAACTCATGCCATAATTTTTTTCAAGCGAGTTACAAGCTGCGCTAGACAATCGCATTATCACCACCATTATACCCACCGTCGAGTTGCTAAATACAAAGAAGCTATATCAGCTAAAACACGTACAGTTTAAAATAGTCGGCTTCTTTAAGTTTTTTGTGGTGAATTGTCATCTCCAAGTAAAATTAGAGATGGACGAAATACTAACTATCATGTCACTATAACAGTCTCAGAAGTATTCTGTTTTTGTGAAGGTTAAAATGTTCCAGTCTCCCACGATAATAGGCTAACTTCGGCTATATACTATCCAAACAACTGCCACAATTTGACCTTGACACAACAAAAACCCAGGCCTCTCATTCCTGTTTCTAATTACGCAATGTCCACTGCTACAATTACCTGTCCAATATTTTTTAGACGTGTCAAATTATCGCACCTTGTTATCTGGGCAATTATGCTCGCCTTTCCGCACAGGTTGCCAGATGCCAAAGACTGGTTAGATTAGAAATATCTAGGAAATTAGCCATCAAATACTAAGCTCTTTTGTCGATTAGTTCTTTTGTCAATATTATGGAAAAATGCCTGATTAGCTGAGATTTTTGCCAGATTGTATGATGACCGATGAGCTGCTCGATCACGTCCAGAAAGTCGGTAAATAGACATTATGAATTCTTGCAGAAACCTAATACCCGTAATAAATTGCATATTCACAACTTCAGGAGTCGTGCGTGGGGATGCCGAGGGGGAGCTGTAATCACATACAGAGACAAATTTGTATTAGAAGAGTACGCCTCATTAGTCCCCTATCTAGATCCCAGTCAAACAAGGAAACATAAACAGCAAAATGTTGGCATCCGGCCAAAATTCAAACTTACGGTTCATTGAAATTGTTCAGCTTTAAAACTGTTATTATAGCAGTGATGTTTGATATAACATTGTTGCTTTAATAGTTAACACCATCTAAATATACTCTACTATATAAAACCTGAAACACAACTATTCACTCTTGAGGCTTCTAATGCACTGAAATCAAAAAACTGCAATTGAATGGACAGAAGCGCTCATAAACGCTGTTAGTATAAACATCACGCTTACAATAATTTTCACGAGTCGTATTATAAATCCTAATTCTAAAATTCCTAGTTTCAACATGTAATCGAATGATCGCCTTTGCTGCCAAAAAACATTGATAAATAATTAGAATTGTGTGTTTAAAAGAGATGATTACAAATTATCATATCGTTCTTAAATCTATATATTTTTGTTAAACTTCCATGTGGTTAAGTATCAATGTCTAGGAATCTCTGTTGTAAACGTCAAAACACATGTTGCTATTAAGTTACATACGTAAATTTGGCTGATGACCAAGTTAATCCGGTATACCATTTGATGAGAAGTATTCGTGACACGATTATGTATAAATTGTACTCAATTAGCAAACGATGTGAAATTTAATTTCGATGATTGTATCAAACTGTGGTTTGCTGTGATTGGTTACACCAAAATCACCCGGTTGTGTCAAACTAATCTATTGTGATTTTGTTGTTTATCCTTTTATATGCATCACAGATTCTGTATCAAGCCACAAAAGATAAAAAATAGACGTAATTTGCAGTGTTGACTCTCAGATGGACGGGGTAGTAGACTACAACAAAAATAACTTTGAATTGCAAGAATTTTTTCATTTTCCGTGAACAATAACAAAAATGATCTATCAGCCATGTTTCATCAGGTGCACTATCTCAGTGTTGAATGCTATGTTGTGTAGTGAACATGCATTGGATGACGAAATGGAATTCCGAGTCCTGAGACACGGTGATAAATGAAAAAATCTGTGAATACAGTAGAATCTGTCAACAGGTAGATAGTGATGAGTAATCTCATGGTATCAATAGTACTCACCAACGCTGTTACTGTGTGCTCAAGCTGTATCTCTTCCAAAATCTAGCTTATTCGGAAGTCCGTGAGTAAGACGTATCCTTTGTCGCTGTATTGAATGAGCTTCTGTTTGGATATCATAAAAGGAAATAGCATTCTACTCTGATCGGATATAACGAGCCATCTTGCAACAAAAAACAACGTGGAACTGAGCCTCAATTATATACTAAATTCGTCGTATCAGGGGCACCAGCCTCTTCCACAGACGGGTCTTTTCTTATCCAACGCGACATTATCGAACGTTGCGCGCTAACAAACAAGAACGATCTTACTGAATGTTGTGACAGCTTTTCGCGTATTACAATATGCGCGGCTTATTAAGCTGTAAAAACACAAACCAACTTTATATTAACGAAAGTAATTAAATAATCTACAATATCTACGATAATTTAAAAAACGGGAAAAAATTGTTGTGAATTGTTAACATTTGTAATTTATCCATAATTAGCAAAGGAAAAAATCACAAATAAACTAGACAACATACTAAATAAAAAGTGTACTGTTGGACATCATTACAATTACAATGATTACATATAGAATTGATATTATGATTAGAAATAATCATTTATAAAAATATATTCAAAAAATTTATGCGTTAAAAATAAATTTTAAACAAATGAATTTAAAAAATGAACAATATTGTTGCGAATTTCATGAACAAAAATTACGCTGCGCATTTTCAATCTCACTCGCATACAAGTTTGAAGATGTTAAATCGAGCGCCACGAAATATTTCCTAACTCTATTCATGTTATTGCTATTAAATCATGTATGCAAATTTGGCTGACAGTAGTGTTACACTGTTTTTTCTCCTTAATGTTCAGTCGTCATTTTGACAAGTGGATATATGACGAAAGTGAACATGACGAATATGAATGTGAATATGACAATGAAGAAATCAGGAAGAATGTTTAAAACTAGTTATAGTGATGATGTTAATATGTAATTATTCTTAATCTTCTTAAAATCTAAAGGCACTTATTTACCTCATTGTAGGCAGATTGATCAAAGCGAACTGGGGCCACAAGTTCCCAGTTGGGAACTCTGCTGCGGCTACCGAATTGATTGAACATACAAGAGCCAATGGACATGGTTTGTACTTATAATACCTTCTTTAAGGGGGCAGGGGGGGGGGGGGGGGGTCTTTATGAAATTTCTCTCGAAATTGATTTTATAGTTGTTTCTAATGGAGGGGAGTGATATCTATCTGCTACTTTTGGTCCCATGGAAAAATATTGTTCCTAGCCGAAATTATTGCCGGTCAAAGGTCAGCGCTCATGTGTAATTGTATTGCGCGAGCGATTTTCAATCGCGCGCCCTGAAAATCGAGTCTAAAAATCTATCTCCTCCTACATTTTTTGAGCAATCACCTTGAAACTTTCAGGATATGTTCTAAGGACCATTTAGAAACTTTTACTCTTTTTAGAATTTTGAGATAGGCCTTTAAAAATTTTTTATTTCATTTTGAAAATCTTGGACCTCTTTTTTTGACGATTTTTCCAGGTCGAAGATTTTCAAAATAAAGTAAAAAATTTTTAAAGGCCTATCTCAAAATTCTAAAAAGAGTAAAAGTTTCTAAATGGTCCTTAGAACATATCCTGAAAGTTTCAAGGTGATTGCTCAAAAAATGTAGGAGGAGATAGATTTTTAGACTCGATTTTCAGGGCGCGCGATTGAAAATCGCTCGCGCAATACAATTACACATGAGCGCTGACCTTTGACCGGCAATAATTTCGGCTAGGAACAATATTTTTCCATGGGACCAAAAGTAGCAGATAGATATCACTCCCCTCTATTAGAAACAGCTATAAAATCAATTTCGAGAGAAATTTCATAAAGACCCCCCCCTGCCCCCTTAAATTATATCTGGTAATCTGTGAAATATTAACGACCAGGAACCATAATAAATCTCTTTTTTGTACAATTTTCCACTAGTTACTAATATAAGATAACTTAAACTAATATTCCCAATTATTGCAGAGTGTCTTACAATTGATAGTTCAAGAGCTGCTATCAGACCCAAAATTGCTCCGAGATGAACCTGCGATGGAACGTTTTCAAGTTGTCTATTCAAAAATGGAAGACTTACTGAGACGTTATGGGAATGTTGATGATCAACACTTTCAGGGTACTTTGAAAGAAAAGGTGTACTCATTTCTGATTTCACATGCCCTAAAGCATATTTCCTCAAAAGACAATTCACCTCTTGGTGTTGTACGGCATGAAGGGAGTCAATATGAAATCCTGCCTACAACTGAAATAATGAAACTCATAAATGAAAAAATTACAGCTGGTAGTACCGAAGGAATGAACCTAATTCACCTCAAAACAGGTTGCTTAGATGTTCCTTCCTTTTGTGTACAGTTGAATCAAAATCAGAAAGCCCAAAAACTCGAGCGAAGAAAAACGAGACTCACTGAATTCAGAAAAATATGTAGTGAAATGCTATTGCCACCAAGCAATGCTGATATTGCATATCCGTCTTTTGTCAGTCCCTTGTTTAGATGGGAAGGAAATTTAATCCACAGCATAAAGTTTATCGAAACAGTTAAAAGGGGTACAAAGCCTAAAGAACCTGATAGAAAGCAAGGTGATGAAATTTGCAAGAATACTGAAATCAGTCCAACTTTAAAGCATGTTAAATCTCCAACTGTTGGTGCTAATGAGGATGATAACACTATTAATATAGATGAGATATCTGAGGAGCAGAAGTTAAGAAGGAAATTAAAAAATAAGGTTAGAAACCAACGTAGAAGCCAGAAAAGAGTCAGGTTGAAAACCTCTTTTATTGGGGAAAAACCAGATGAAGTAACACCATCTACACCGACATCAACCGCTCTTATTACAGCAGCAAAGCCTGCTATGCCCAGTTACATAATATCAGAGGGAGTACAAAGCGAATCCCACACCAATTCCATATTTGCAGCTACCAAATTGTTTCTCAATACTAATCGCAATCCAGCTCGTCTTGAAAAAGATTCTCATTATGTTTGCTGGTTTGATACTTCTGATGGGCAATTTTGCTACAGGAAAGTAAGTTTCAGCATTATATGATTTAAAAGATAAAACATCAGAAACAAATCCTGATTGTGTATATTTTTAAAAGTTGTGACTGAATGCAAAAATGTTGCTTACTAATAGATGATTAATCTATTTAATCAGTTGTTTTTTTACAACGTCAAACTAGGAAACTTACTTTTACAGTTCTGAATTGTTCATCTTGCCAATTATCGATCGACTTTCTCGATACATTATTCAGAAATGTTTATTGAATATTGATATGTTGCACCATAAAATTAATTAAATTATATAGTCAATAACTTTAACCATTAAATTTCAGTTATTACGAACGTGTAGAACCAAGAAAACATTGAGACACGTCCCCTATCAGAGTTTTAAAAACGAACCACATGATACGAACAGCTCTCCTGTCATCAAAATTGATTTTGAACTGCTGCAAACAAACAGTATAATAGAGCAGTCTCTAGCGGAAATGAAGGGTACTTGTGTTGCGAATACTTTACCCCCCAGCACAAATGAACGTCCCCCTTGGAATCCAGTTTATGAGAACTTGTACATTATGGAGGTTCAGTCGGTTAGTTTAATCTTAATTACCCGTTTAAAGGTTATTATCTTTACCACACAGTCGATAACATATGTTAATTATGTGTTGGGGGTAGAAACTGGGGATATTAAGTTTAAATTTGAAAATTAGTAAATAAGAGCATCATGCATAATTTAAGGCACAAATATCTGTGTTAATTAAACCTAATATTGTTGTTTCAGAACCGACAGCACGAAGAGCACTGGTCTTCAAAAGTTGCAATTTGGAAATACCCGATGTATTTCGATGCAATTCCAATAGAAATTCGCTCAGGATGAATAACGATTATAACAAACAGATTAAACACTGCTGAGTATAAGTTTTATCTTAAAAGTGCAAGTGGTGCAAGTGTTATTACACAGGTCATAGATTGCTTGTTAGGGGGTCTAAACTGCTTTTTGTGAATTTGTGGATTTTATTTTTAGTTGACCATTTCAATCTATTGAATTGGTTTATTCATTTTTCGAGGGTGCTTATCCTTATAGCTAGACAATTGCCATTGCTGAAATTATCTGTATACTGTTTGAAACATTTATATTATACATAGTTTTATATATGTAGTAAGGCAACAAGTTCAATATTTACATAAAAATCTGACATGTGTTGCAAAGATAAAATAAACATCTTTTGAATTTTTTTGAATTCATAGTTTTTTTACTTATTAATTTAATTTCTACTAATATACAGTGGCGTAACGAAAGGCCCTGCTGACCCCGCTGTGCAGGGGGCGCTGTCTTAGGGGGGCGCCAAATCGTCGTTTGAATGTGGGACAATTTCGAAAACTTAACTAAAGTACTAGCAAAACTGCGCGTTTTGCTCTAGATACACACTTTTTTAGAGATTTTACCAGCGTATTCTTTAAAATCACCTAATTTGTTCAATTTTAGGGAGGGGCACCAAAAGAGGAGGGGGCGCCAACAGGGGGCGCTTTTTTCGGCAGGGGGGCGCCAACAGGCAACGTTACGCCACTGCTAATATAATATGTAAATAAGTTATGACAATTATGTTAAAATTTGTTTGTTTTTTATGATGAAGGCTTTGAAATGTTTACAGTTCTGATAATGAAATTAGGAAGAATGTTTAAAACTAGTGATGATGTTTATGTCATGTTATTCTTAATCTAAAAAATTGAAAGGCACTGATTTACCCCAAGCTAACCGGCTGATCATTGTAGACATATCGATAAAAGCAAACTGAGGCCATAAATTCCCAGTTTTGGAACTCTGCTGCGGCTACCAAATTAATTGAACATACAAGAGCCAATAGAAATGGTTTGTACTTATAATACCTTCTTATTAATATCTGGTAATCTGTGAAATATTAACGACCAGGAACCCTAATAAATCTTAAGTGCTCCACTTTTTTATACAATTGTCCACTACTAAGATAATTTAAACTAATGTTCCCAATTATTGCAGAGTGTCCTTACAATTGATAGTTCAAGAGCTGCTATCAGACCCAAAATTGCTCCGAGATGAAGCTGCGATGGAACGTTTTCAAGCTGTCTATTCAAAAATGGAAGGCTTACTGAGACGTTATGGGAATGTTAATGATCAAAACTTTCAGGGTACTTTGAAAGAAAAGGTGAACCCTTTTCTGATTTCACATGCCCTAAAGCATATTTCCTCAAAAGACAATTCACCTCTTGGTGTTGTACGGTATGAAGGAGGGCAGTATGAAATCCTGCCTACAACTGAAATAATTAAACTCATTAATGAAAAAATTACATCTGGCAGGTACCGGAAGAATGAACCGAATTCATCTCAAAACAGGTTGCTTAGATGTTCCTTCCTTTTGTGTACAGTCGAAAAATCAGAAAGACCAAAAACTCGAGCGAAGAAAAATGAGACTCACTGAATTCAGAAAAATATGTAGTGAAATGCTATTGCCACCAAGCAATGCTGATATTCCATATCCGTCCTTTGATAGTCCCTTGTTTAAATGGGAAGGAAATTTAATCCACAGCATAAAGTTTCTCGAAACAGTTAAAAGGGGTACAAAGCCTAAAGAACCTGATAGAAAGCAAGATGATGAAATTTGCAAGAATATTGAAATCAGTTCAACTTTAAAGCATGTTAAACCTCCAACTGTTGGTGCCAATCAGGATAATAGACACTATTAATATAGGTGCAATATCTGAGGAGGAGAGGTTAAAGAGGATATTAAAAGATAATGTTAGAAACCATCGTAAAAGCAACAAAAGAGCCTTGAAAAGAGCCAATATTAATCCCAATCCAGCTTGTCTTGAAAAAGATTCTCATTATGTTTGCTGGTTTGATACTTCTGATGGGCAATTTTGCTACAGGAAAGTAAGTTTCAGCATTTAAAAGATAAAAAATCAGAAACAAATCTTGATTGTGTATATTTTTAAAAGTTGTGACTGAATGCAAAAATGTCGCCTACTAATAGATGATTAATCTATTTATCAGTTGTTTTTTTACAACATCAAACTAGGAAACTTACTTTTACAGTTCTAAATTGTTCATCTTGCTAATTATCGATAGACTTTCTCGATACGTTATTCAAATTGACTATTGATATTTTACACCAGCTCACCATAAAATTAATTAAATTAAATACCTTTTACCATTAAATTTCAGTTATTACGAACGTGTAGAACCAAGAAAACATTGAGACACGTCCCCTATCAGAGTTTTAAAAACGAACCACATGATACGAACAGATCTCCTGTCATCAAAATTGATTTTGAACTGCTGCAAACAAACAGTATAATAGAGCAGTCTCTAGCGGAAATGAAGGGTACTTGTGTTGCGAATACTTTACCTCCCGGCACAAATGAACGTCCTCCTTGGAATCCAGTCTATGAGAACTTGTACATTATGGAGGTTCAGTCGGTTAGTTTAATCTTAATCAACCTTTTAAAGGTTATTATCTTTACCACACAGTCGATAACATATTATGTTAATTATGTGTTGGGGGAAGAAACTGGGGATATTGAGTTTTAATTTGAAAATTAATAAATAAGAGCATCATGCATAATTATATGTAGTTATCTAAGGCACAAATATCTGTGTTAATTAAACCTAGAATATTGTTGTTTCAGAACCAACAGCACGAACAGCACTGGTCTTCAAAAGTTGCAATTTGGAAATACCCGATGTATTTCAATGCGATTCCAATAGAAATTCGCTCAGGATGAATAACGATTATAACAGACAGATTAAACACTGATGAGTATAAGTTTTATCTTAAAAGTGGGGCAGGTGTTATTATTAAACTTCAATTTATTATTATCATTATATATATTATAAGGAGTAAGTTTGTGTTGACGCCCTATAATTTTTAACGTCAAGTTATATTTTTAATTGTGATCTCTAGCTCTTGATTTAAATGAGATTTGAGAAATAATTACTACTGGTATCAATCTGTTAAGGGATCGTTCAAATATTATGTAATTATGAGGGAGTTGGTTTAGAAAAGCTTTGTAATATCTACATAACAGATCCATGCATAAAGTGGCAATACGGAGGGAGAAGGGTTTAAAATGGCTAAAAAGTAATTTACACAATATGTGAACGATCCCGGCCCTCTAAATTCGATAAACATGAATGTCAATATTTTGTTTCCCTTTGTAGTTATTTGTATGCTATGTTGTAAGACAAACCTCTTAGCAAATATGTCACGAGCAGAAGCCCAAGAATATCAGTTGAATTCACCGCCAACAGATGGAATTTCTAACGTAACCTTTGGACCCAATAACTTTCTTCTCGTTTCTTCATGGGATTCGGTAAGTTTAGTTGTTACTTGCGAATAAATAATTATAAATTTACACTCAAATCATGAAATTAATTCAATTGCGATCTTTATGCTTATATTTATAATATTATTTAAACGTTTCTTTTTACCAATCATCATGATCACGATAATCATCAGCTACTTTACTCGCAACTTTACCACTGCCTCCCAGAGTACCAGACTATACGATGTTGCGAACAATCACCTCCGAGCCAAGTTCGATCACCAAGACGCTGTGCTGGACTGCTCCTTCATAACTGCTACCACAGCTCTAGCTGGAGGACTGGACGGACAGTTGAAGATGTTTGATTTTAACACCCATTCTGACAGGGTTATCGGGTATCATCAAGATGCTATTAAGTGTGTGGAGTGGAACAGCGAGGTTAATCTAGCAGTCTCAGGTTAAAACCAGAATATCTTTTTAACAGGATAATACTGTTTTTCATTTTCAATACCATGTACTAATTAATCCTTTTTAAGCACATGAATTAGTTTAATTACTATCTCTGTTGATTCAATATTTTATTCCATATTATCCCTTCTAAGATTTGTTTTCTAAGACTTATGGTCCTAGATTGCTATGTGTTAGATAAATTCCAGATTCTACAGTAAATGTTATTTAATTATTTATTCATATAATCTATGTGATATAAATCTGGATTATTGAAAGTTACAATTACCTGAAATTAAGTATTCAAAGTAAGTAATCTCATTGTTGATTTTACATATAACAATTTTTCAGTATTTTCTCTCTGAGTAATTAAAATTTTATATCAACTTAAGGTTCGATGTTATGATTTAAACGATTTGTATTCATGAAATTTTTTAGTAATGTTGACAGTAATTTCGACGGTGGCAGGAGTCAATTTTTACTTCGTTAGATCCATTCTAAGAAATTCCTGACTTGGATTACAGGTAAGGTATCGAACGGGCAGACAGTCGTCTGATAAGGAACAGAGTGCCACAGTCAGACGTCTGATCACCGCTGCTTTCCCCAACAAGAAGGGCTACGTTCTGTCGTCCTGTGAGGGTCGTGTTGCTGTTGAATACCTTGATCCTAATCCTGAAGCTCAGAAAAAGAAATATGCGTTTAAGTGTCACCGGATTAAGGAAGAAGGTATGGAAACTATCTACCCCGTCAACACCATATCATTCCACAGAAGATACAACACCTTTGCCACTGGTGGGTGCGATGGCTTTGTTAATATTTGGGACAGTGAGAATAAGAAGAGGCTATGCCAACTCCATAGACTCCCAACCTCCATTGCATCGCTTAGCTTCAATGACGACGGAAACATGTTAGCTATAGCTTCTTCGTACACATTTGAGCTGGGAGACAAGGAACATCCGGCTGATCAAATTTACATCAGACAAGTCAGCGATGCTGAAACAAGACCTAAATCTGTTTCTTGATGTGATGAACTTTATTTTAAGTATTAATATATTGGATGATGCGCCAATTATTTGGGTCAATAATAACTTAATAATTTAATTTATATATTGGCCAAATATCGTTAATAACTAAGAGCTGTTTAATTTGTTTTTAACTTTTAACATTACGATGTTATCATGGCGCCCAAACTACAGAATATAGATTTACCGAGAAAATATTTGCCTTGAAGAAACGAAAATAATATTTTATTCGTTCTATACCTGGTTATTTTGGTCTATTCTTTACTGTATTATCATTATTCAATTAAACAACCCTGTATCTGTTGACTTTCAAAGAATGTATTCTTATTTTCTTGACAAAAATCCTGCTACTTAAAAATTGAAAAGCTGAAGTTTCGTTCTTAAAATGTTGCTTACTCGCAATTAATTATTGATCTTACCTCAATGAGTTAGAATAGCTATGAATATTGGGTATTGGTTATAGCGAGGAGGTAAGCTATATTTTTGTCTGACACGTGTCAGCGAGTAACCAATCTGCTTCCAGCAATGACCAATCAAATAACAGGTCAAAATCACTGTACGTGTTCCAGAATCACTGCACGTGCCCCAGAATCACTGCACGTGCCTCAGAATCACTGTACGTGTCCCAGAATCACTGTACGTGTCCCAGAATCACTGTACGTGTCCCAGAATCACTGTACGTGCCCAGAATCACTGCACGTGCCCCAGAATCATTGTACGTGTCCCAGAATCACTGTACGTGTCCCAGAATCACAGTACGTGTCCCAGAATCACAGTACGTGTCCCAGAATCACAGTACGTGTCCCAGAAATACTGTACGTGTCCCAGAATCACTGCACGTGCCCCAGAATCACTGCACGTGCCCCAGAATCACTGCACGTGCCCCAGAATCATTGTACGTGTCCCAGAATCACTGCACGTGCCCCAGAATCACTGCACGTGCCGCTATTGAAAACAAATATATAGCTCACCTCCCCGCTGCAAGTTCACATCTATAAAATATAATATTAGTTTGAAATGTGATACAGCTAACACTAACAGCAACGATTATAAATCTAATATATTCTAGGTATATGGGCACCAGTCCAAGTAAGTGTTCGCCTCACGGGATAGAATGGCAGGGAAACATCACATACTACCAATACGGCCCTATTCAGCCTGACCGCGAACAACTGATGACGCAAATCCGCAAAGGTAGGATTATTCAAATACGTCTGTACAAAGTCGCTCTGAGTAATGTGATGTGGTTTGCAGATGGTGTGCTTTTTCATGCTTTTGTCACGTTCAGGACAGTTGATAGTAGCGGGGAATGGTGGTGGTCCTTAGAGAAAAACCAGGCATCTTTGGTGTTACAAAGGAGCAGAGTTGAAGCTGACGTAAAAGATATGCTTAACGGTAGAAAAAGACGTAGCTTTGTTAATCCGAAAAAATTACACGATATCTCGGATCGTGATACAAAGTTCATGTTTCTTCATTCATACATAATAATAACCAATCAGTTAGGGGTTGGGTATAAGTTTGCTGAAGAGAACTGTAAGGGGTTTGCTAAAAAAGTGTTTGATTTCGTTGCCAAACCAATAAGTTGGGACTATGATCCTGAAAATGATGTTAAAATGGTAACTTCACTGCTGATCTTCCTTTCAATTCCAATAGTCGGTTTATTGACTAGGAAACTGCGAAGTTGAGCGCCTCGTTTTGGGGAACTATTTTTATCATTAAACAAATATTCATATGTAATTTATGCCACATTGGTTATTTTTAACTGAAATAATTTGCTGGCACTCCCGGTTATATTTACTTGATTTTTACATCCTATTTATGATCGATTCATTATATTATATTACATTTGTTTATCGACTAAAAATATTTATTGTAAACGATAGTTAATAATTTTTCAGTTTCATGTTCATCATATTGTATCTTTTCATTCTTGCCGATTTCATTAATTGAATGTGTTTTTATGTGCGCTATTATATGAATTTTCGGCGTATCTTATTTTATCATATTTGATGCGGAATTAATCGTTACATAGAGGTTCGTGTACCAGAATGATTTCTTACCGAAATGTTAATGAACAATTAATCAAATAGGTATTTTTATGTGAGAAGCTGATTATGATAGGATGTTGAAGAAATTAAGTAAATAAAATTACACAATACCCATACATGATTAGCTTACACAATACAATTGTTAACCTTGGGTAATGTCACTTCAAGTCTTCGATTATAATCCACATCATATTGTCATTGAGCCTCAGTGACAAGTGTATTTCAGGATTTTCATCGATAATTTATTAATTTCCTAATATCTTCTGACTTTGCAGCCAAGTATAACGATGTTGGTGGCACTGCTGATAGTGGTGCCTGTCACCGCCCTGTTTCTAGCCTGGTTCTATCTTTTTAGAAACAACACTGACATTCCTGTCTCTCCCGGTTCTAAACCAATTGTTGGACACATGCACCACTTCATGGACCTTACCAAGGACACTCTTTATCTGTACGTTCTCATTCTCACTTTGATTTTTCATGAAAAGTACTGCTGTTCATTCATTGTTTACATTCGAACCCCTTTAAAATGAAAAGCTACTATGAATGTTATTAAAAGTTGCAAACAACATTTGAAATATCCGACCATTTTGAGATCTTTTCAGATTTGAACAGCGATATTTCGAGATGACAGACCCAAAGAAAACAGGATCGGTGTCTCACATAAAGTTCTTTTTTCAATCGAATTTCTCCCTGAACACTGTAACTGCAGCTGAACCCCTCCTCAAATCGAACGTTAACATCAACAAATCCTTCCAATACGATGCAATTTCTGGGTAAATTAATTTCTATCCTGTATTCTTAGCTGAATCAGATTGATTGGAAATAAGTAATAAAGTGTAGCGTTGATAGATTTCCAGATCATAATCAAATCAATAGATAACAATTAATGATAGATGGTTCCGGATGGTTTCGAAATTCGGTTTTTCACTTCCCATGTACATTGCATAATGGGCACAATAGTTCTTTATAGGATCATATCATGATAGTTTCTAGTTCCACAAGCACATGATCACATCTTCTAATTTATAAATACATCAGGTGGCTGAAGAACAGTGTCCTCGTACTCCCCGGACAAGAATGGCAAAAACGACGTAAGATGCTTACTCCTGCTTTCCATTTCAACGTCCTGGAAGACTTCTCCGAAACGATGAAAAAGCACGCCAGTTTGTTTGTTTCGTTGCTGAAAGCGGACCCAACCAAGCTTATAGTGGAAGTTATAGAGGAAGCCACATTTTATAGCTTGTGCGAAACTTCTTTTGGTATTGAGTTCGAAAGTAGAGAGGAAGCAAATGCCCTCTTTGCTCCCATGGCGTCCCTGACGGCCGCATTTGCGATGAGAACATCTTCCCAAAACCCCTTAATCCAGTCCGATTGGTACTACAACATGACTGAGGGTGGAAAGCTTTGGAATTCTTCTGTAAATGAGTTGAACAGACATATAATGGGAATGATAAACAAGGCGAAAAAGGCATTGGAGTTGGGTGAAACTAGGCTGCACAAAGGAAAACGAGCATTCCTGGACCAAATGGTTTACGAACAAGCTGAGCGAGGGGAGATAACTGATGAGGCAATGATTGGAGAGTGCAACACAATACTACTTGCTGGTCATGCCACCACTACTGGAACCATAGCTTTCTGTGTATACTATCTTTGTAGGCATCAAGATATCCAGGAACGTCTTTACAAGGAAATCGCTGACCACCTGGATGGTAAGGACATTGATGATATTGATCATGGAAGTTTACCGTACCTAGGAATGGTTGTTAAGGAAACCTTGAGGCTACAGCCCCCAGGTTCTATTATCGGACGCAGGCTAACTGAACCAATGGATGCTGATGGTCACATGCTTCCCGCTGGAACCAACCTTGACGTATCCATTTGGTGGCTTCACCGAGATCCTGAGCATTGGGACAACGCCGAGGAGTTTGACCCAGAAAGATTCTCAGAGGAAAACTCCCGAGGCAGAAACCCCTACGCATTTGTTCCTTTTTCTGCAGGACCTCGCAATTGTATAGGTCAAAGATTTGCCAATGTTGAAACACGTTTGTTCATTGCAGCTTTGGTTTATAACTTCAAAATGAATTCAGAGCAAGAGCTCGGCAAAGGATTATTTAGGAATCTCCATAATGTATCTGCTGTTCCTGGTCCGGACTTCAAAGTTGACTTCGCTCCCAGGGTTTAAGATTCAAGATAAGAGATTATAAAATATGAAAAATACATTATAGAATGTTAAAAGAGTATTAAATCAAAAGTAATTTTAATGTAGTTGCACTAATTATGTACAGCGATTATCTACCATAGAATTCTAAGAACATGATTGGTGATGTGCTTTGAATGAATCGCATGCATACTGAATAGTTCTGAATATACTATCTTCTCATCATGCTCTGGAGTCTGGCCTCTGGCTAACAATCGCCATTTAAACATCTTATCAGCACAAAGAATGATTTAACTTTAAGAGGAGGGCTTAAGAGTGTTCTTCGCTTATCTTTGTTTAGGATGTATAACTTTAGGAGCGAATTTTGAGAGTTCTGCTGTTTTCTATTACTCATTAGCCTCGAAGTCTCCACGAGTCCCTTAGTCCCAGTTGGTCTTTTGGTCATGTTTCCAATATATACAGGTGCTGTTATGGACCTTGAATAAATCGACCCTCCCTTATTTTAATGTACAGTCAAGAATCAGTGTAAGTTAATTTAAATCATGATTTTATTTTAAAGGATTACTTCTACAATGTTCAGTTATAGCATCTTACATCTATATAATAAATGTCAGTATTATTTATATTTGGTATCAGTGTTTAATGTTTATGTTAGTGTTTATTATTTTTATCATTTTAAGCATGTACAGTTTAGATTACATTACAGTGCACGTGTTTGGATATTTTGCAGTACGAAAAATAAAAATCGACAAAATATTTAGATGAGCTTGACTCTCTATACAAATATTTAGCGTTCATAGAAATTGTAAGTCTGACGAACAATTAACAGAAAAGTATTTCGTCTGATTTTGAAATGTATGTCATTTAAAAACATCAGTGAATTTTTCTTAGCAGCAGAATAATTAGAGTGTGCTATGTTTGTAATTATCTTTTAGATTTGATTTTTAACTTCCATTGTCAAGCTGTATGTCATTGAAAATGGAATTATCAGAAATTTGTCAGAAACGTCATTAAAACGTGTTAGAAATTTAAAATGTGTATTTTTTTATTAGATTTTTAGTTTGCATTTTTATCCGGATTCGTTTAATTGAGATTGAACATACAATGACTTAGCGTGAACCAAGACTATGAGATTAATTGTGATGAATTGGAATGAGGGACATTCGTATGAGATGACCTTAGCCATAGTGCTATAGCTCAATTGGTTAATTTATCACTTCTTTAACTTCATTCTGATACTGTTATTGGAAAACTAATTTTAGATTTAGCTCAACTACCTTGCAATAATTTATCAATTGAAGTTAATATTTTCTGACTTTGCAGCCAAGTATAACGATGCTGGTGGCACTGCTGATAGTGGTACCTGTCACCGCCCTGTTTCTAGCCTGGTTCTACCTTTTTAGAAACAACACTGACATTCCTGTCTCCCCCGGTTCTAAACCAATTGTTGGACACATGCACCACTTTATGGATATCACCAAGGACACACTTCATCTGTACGTATTCAAAGTACGGTTTAATTTTTAGTTCGTTCTATGGAATAAAGTTTTGGTTATTCTGTAGATATGACTAAATTTCGCCTCACTTTGATTTTCCATGTAAAGTACTGCTGTTAATTCATTGTTTACATTAGAACCAATGAAAATCTATAATGATCGATGTTGTTAAAAGTTGCAAATAATTCAAATATCTGACCACCTTTTCAGATTTGAAGAGCGATATTTCGAGATGACAGACCCAAAGAAAACAGGATCGGTGTCTCACATAAAGTTTTTCTACAAATCAAATTTCTCCCTGAACACCGTTGGAACAGCCGAGAACCTCCTCAAATCAAACGTAAACATCAACAAATCCTTCCAATACGATGCAATATCTGGGTAAATTAATTTCTCTCCTGTATTCTTAGCTTAATCAGATTGATTGTAAAATAAGTAATAAAAGCATCATAAAGTGTAGCGTTGATTAATTTCCAGATCATAATCAATTTTGATTTTCCTCTATATAATATGATATAATATCCATAATCTATATTATGTACAAAAATCATCTAAGACAGATAGCATATTATGATATATGGTTGTTTATTTTTGTATCCCACATGATTAAATCTTTCTAATTTCGAAATACATCAGGTGGCTGAAGAACAGTGTCCTCGTACTCCCCGGACAAGAATGGCAAAAACGACGTAAGATGCTTACTCCTGCTTTCCATTTCAACATCCTGGAAGACTTCTCCGAAACGATGAAAAAGCACGCCAGTTTGTTTGTCTCGATGCTGAAAGCGGACCCAACCAAGCTTATAGTGGAAGTTATAGAGGAAGCCACATTCTATAGCTTGTGCGAAACTTCTTTTGGCATTGAGTTCGAAAGTAGAGAGGAAGCAAATGCCTTCTTTGCTCCTATGACATCCCTGATGATAGAATTTTTTAACAAAACTGCATCCACAAATCCATTGGTGTGGGTCGATTGGTACTACAACAGGACGCAGGGTGGCAAACGCTGGAATTCTTCTGTAAATGAATTGAGCAGACATATAATGGGAATGATAAATAAGGCGAAAACGGCATTGGAGTTGGGTGAAACTAAGCTGCACAAAGGAAAACGAGCATTCCTGGACCAAATGGTCTACGAACAGGCTGAGCGAGGGGAGCTTACTGACGAACAAATAATCGGAGAATGCAACACAATATTACTTGCTGGCCACGCCACGACTACTGGAACCATAGCTTTCTGTGTGTACTATCTTTGTAGGCATCAGGATGTCCAGGAACGTCTTTACAAGGAAATCGCTGACCACCTGGAAGGTAAGGACTTTGATGATATTGAACATGGAAGTTTACTGTACCTAGGAATGGTCGTTAAGGAAACCTTGAGGCTCCAGCCACCTGCTTCTACCATGGGTCGCAGGCTGTCTGAACCAATGTATGCTGATGGTCACATGCTGCCCGCTGGAACCAACCTTGACGTATCCATTTGGTGGCTGCACCGAGATCCTGAGCATTGGGACAACGCCGAGGAGTTTGACCCAGAAAGATTCTCAGAGAAAAACTCCCGAGGCAGAAACCCCTACGCATTTGTTCCTTTTTCTGCAGGACCTCGCAACTGTATAGGTCAAAAATTTGCCAATGTTGAAACACGTTTGTTTATTGCAGCTTTGGTTTATAACTTTAAAATGACGTCAGAGCAAGAGATCGGCAAAGGATTGTTCAGGAATATACAAGGTGTTTCGGCTGTTCCTGGTCCGGACTTCAAAGTTGACTTCACTCCCAGGGTTTAAGATAAACATATTAATTAGAATACAAGTTCTAGAAGAGGGATTGTGAGATACAAATTATATTATGTATAATTGTAGAAGAGTATAAGCTTACTGCAAGCCGAGAGCTATGGGATCCAGTCAGGAAAAGTAATTTTCTATTAGTGGTAAAAAAACCGGGCACATTCTGGGACTTGCCTCATTTTGTTGTAGGTTTATAACCTACCAGGATGCGCGCCGAGTTGGACTCGTCGAGTATCACCCGCTAACTTATTTTGCTGCACAGAGTTAGAGTCAGAGTAGGCGTATTTTGAATTACGATTCACTTCAAATCATCAATAATTTAATAATTATTGTTCAATTATTTTTCAATTATTATAGCCAATTTTTATGGCCAGAACAGTATTATTTACGGTTTTTTATCAGTTTTTGTTTCAGTACGTATCATTTTTACTATTGTGCATGTATAGATTTTATTTCACGGGTCATTTCAATGATTTTTGTTTTTAGAAATAATCAAGTAAGTTTTAATGAGCGTGTATTCATTCGCTATGATAGATAAACATTATATTATGTAAATTGTACAATGTACTTTCTCAGGAATTTAAATTTTATCGTCCATAGCAGCACAGCATGGTAATTATTAATACTATTTTTATTCATTGAAAACTTCAGTAAATTTATGTTAGCAGTAGTATATTGGTTTGTTATCATGTTTGATATTTTAATGTTTATACTATGTAGTTGAATGTGAGAATGTATTTAGTTTTGATATTTAGATGATAATTATGCGTATTCTTCTAATTCAAGTTAGGCGTAAAATTAGCGATAGAGAATAAAGTTGTGGACACAACAAGAAAATTGAGAATAATCTTGTGCGAGGGTAGGGACCCAGATGTCGTTTCTAACCCAAATAAACTTTAAGGAGGCTTCTCATCAGTAGCCGCACCTCCTTACTCGGTTTCTGAACTGGAATTCTATGGGCTTCCAGACGGCCAGACCGAGTATTACCATTCCATCCTTCTAGAGTTCATCACAAGTAGCACCCACCTTGAAGATCTTTGACACCCAGACACACCCCATTGGCGAACAAACTTTGGATATAATCTTACATGCTCCCGAAGGAATCCCTGGTTTATGGTCTTTCTCATCGTCACCAGCACTTTCACTAGGTCACCAGCTCTTTCACTGAAGTCATCAGCCCTTTCACTGAAGTCATCAGATGTGACTCTGATCAACGGTATAGTTGTGGACACAACAAGAAAATTGAGAATAATCTTGTGCGAGGGTAGGGACCCAGATGTCGTTTCTAACCCAAATAAACTTTAAGGAGGCTTCTCATCAGTAGCCGCACCTCCTTACTCGGTTTCTGAACTGGAATTCTATGGGCTTCCAGACGGCCAGACCGAGTATTACCATCCCATCCTTCTAGAGTTCATCACAAGTAGCACCCACCTTGAAGATCTTTGACACCCAGACACACCCCATTGGCGAACAAACTTTGGATATAATCTTACATGCTCCCGAAGGAATCCCTGGTTTATGGTCTTTCTCATCGTCACCAGCACTTTCACTAGGTCACCAGCTCTTTCACTGAAGTCATCAGCCCTTTCACTGAAGTCATCAGATGTGACTCTGATCAACGGTATAGTTGTGGACACAACAAGAAAATTGAGAATAATCTTGTGCGAGGGTAGGGACCCAGATGTCGTTTCTAACCCAAATAAACTTTAAGGAGGCTTCTCATCAGTAGCCGCACCTCCTTACTCGGTTTCTGAACTGGAATTCTATGGGCTTCCAGACGGCCAGACCGAGTATTACCATCCCATCCTTCTAGAGTTCATCACAAGTAGCACCCACCTTGAAGATCTTTGACACCCAGACACACCCCATTGGCGAACAAACTACAGAGAATAAAGGAATAAATAACATTTACTGAATAAATAACATTTACTGAATAAATAACATTTACTGAATTTGAAATAAGAAAGAGGGATATCCCACAACTATGCATAGATTCAGAATTGGTGGTTTTCCAGAAACAGTCATCAAGTTCAGCTAATTAATATACACATACAAATCGATACTTTTAGTTCAGTCCATTATACGTTCAAAAATCCTCATAGTAAAGTATGCGGCAGCAGGTTTCAAGTTAAAACATGGTGAGGCCCTCTATTGGTATTCTCACTTTAATAGAGATTAAACAGAGATCTCAACCGCCAATTGTAAATCGTACTCGTTTTTTTTCGTGATGGTTATTTAAAGATAACTGCACAGTTCATCGCATCTAGTTACTTATTATTTTAGTTACTTATGCATCATTTACTCACATTCTTTATGGACTTAGTCATAAGTCAATACCATATTAGTTAATATAATAGTTAGTAAACGAATTGCAACTAAACCGATTTTTCAGGATGTATCCATGGTCGAACTGTGTTCCTACTGAACCAAACCCACCTCCCAGCGATGATCCCAGGCAATTATTCTTAAAGTCTTTACATGAAACGCCAGGATATCTGAGAGACGAGGCTTTAGTCAGCTCCCCCCTTTCTAGTACACAAATACCTTTATACATTGAAGCTGACCCCCCTCCAGATGCAGCTCTATCTACTCGTTATATTCATCCCCTCCACACACGCACTGGATATCATGACCCATATCATGATCCATATCATGATCCATATCATGATCCATATCATGATCCATACAGACAAGCACCATCGGACTATTACCACTCTATTAGTGAAACCCCATTTGATGGAACTCCTAGACCCCACTCAGAACACAACTATCCTGCAACTCATGATGGTAACACAGCACAGACTCAATCTGACCGTGTCACCAACACAGCTCAACCCTCTCTGTCAGAGGAGATTGTAAAGGGTTCAACACTTGAGGCACTTGTGTCGCTAAGTGGTCAGAAACCACCGGAACCACAGAAACCGCCGTACCTAGGACTGACCGTCATACCTAGGACTGATAATAGAATGCTTGTAAGTTCTATCATGGACCAAGATGCTTTATCATATGAAGCTGACATGAAAAAAACAGGGAAACAAGTTTATAAACGATTGAAACGACGTCGAAAAAGTAAAAAGAAAAGTGAAGAAAGAGCTCTAATTCAAATGTTAAAGGACACCAGCGGACATTTAATGTCACAACCAGCAAACCTGCCAGATGATATCGACGGTGATGAAATATCCGATATGAGTTTGAGTGATGACCAATTACCAGATCCTAACGCAAATTTCATCCATCCTACGGTTCAATTAATGCAAATGACTGAAATATTGCCCGTCCTTCCCAATTTCAGAACTCTTCCCCCATCTGAAAAATCACCGTTTTGTCAGACTGATCGTGCTCCTCATCCTCGTGATCCTCAGCCATTTTCAAAGAAGTTTGTTGTAAATCTAATAGCCGGGGAAAAGGCTGACAAGATCTATCCTTCAAAAAGTGGAGAGATTTACAAAACTGGCAGTTCCTTGTTCAAGTGTGTGGAGAGACCTTACTTTGGGACAGTGTTTGATAGTAAGTCAACAGGTTATCAATAACCAAATGGATTTTTATCTTGTCTGTAGTTATTCTTCTCTTCTCTGAAAGTTTTCTTGATCAATGATTATTTCAAACTGATTTAAATCATGCCGGGTTTGAGTTAATTTTGCCGACACCTTTTCTCTACACCTTTGCTCGCTCAGTGCGTTAATTTCAGAAATCCTGCAGTACATTCCGCTGCCAGACTACACAAAATCAGACAATGAACTGGAAGAGAAGACTAAGATATGTATAGGCCACCGGTACACTGTGTGGCTCGATAAATCAGAACCTGACTACATCTGCATGAGAAAGGTATTTGCGAAACAATTAACTAGACGAAAATGTTTCTCACAATATTATGAATCCAGCACCCTTTTAGTCTTTAAACTGAAATAGGAGCTCTAAATTTAGGGGCTAACTTTTTGTGCTTGTTGCATAGTCATCTGGAACATTATCATCCTTTAATGCTATCAGTGGGGGGGGGGGGGGGGGGCCAAGTGGATATTTGTAGATATTTGTAGAATGTCATCCACTTTTTTCGTGAATTATCCATTGACAATAATCTACAAATATCTACATTTATCTACAAAAAATGTATAGAAATTAGTGTGATTTCTTATCCATTACATGTTTTATCTATTGGTTTCCAGAAAGCTTCCAGTAATCATACATGTCATTAAATACCTGAATTAGGTTCCATATTTGATGTAACCACTCATCTATAATTTCATCAAGGACAACCCCTATATGCTTGCCTATACTTCTCTCAGTGCTTTGAATCTGACTCACCGTCAAGATCCTTCACTTGTTCTGGATCTGTCCTGCTTATACTAGTATTTTTTGAGAGAAGGATATTCAGCCACAGGACTTTTTCTGAAGAGTATCCATTTTCTAGCTGAGGCTTTCTTAGACAAGGATTTTAGTCCAGAGCAGAGAGTAGAAAAGGCTTGGTACTGCAAGTCTTTTTTTGTTCTCTGGAAATCTAATATAACTGATAGTTGTCAGTTTATAACTTGGCAGACGTTTAAAGATCTGAAATGTACTTGCGATGGACTCATTCTCTATCTCCTTTTTCTGCAAAAGTAACAACATACCTACTAGGATCTGATGCTAATGAACAATTCTTTGCTTGGATTCGAACTGGTCGCCGCACAAATCTCGATGCCATAACTTTAGCATACGGCTGCGAGAAAAGAAATCTTCGCTCAGAGCTCGCTCTTGCAGATGACATGACAGCCTATGCCCATTCCCGTGGACGCAGTATTTTCAGGGAAGAAGTTCCACTACCACACGAGACATGGAAGAATGATACGAAGGAGGTCCACGATTTGAGTTCAAGTGACATCAAAATAGATAGCTTGAAGAAAGCCATGGAACGAGGTACCAAGGCTGTCGTGGACGATGGTAAGAAGTTCAAGTTACCTTTCCTGCAAATATTTGAAGATGAAAACATCATCCGATTGAATGAGAGGAGGATATAAATGACCCTGCAGAGTTGACTGAGTGTGAGAATGATGAAGTGGACTGTCCCACTTGCACTGATGATACTTATAATATGTTAGAATCGGAGGAAGCAGATTCGGAGGCAGCAACTGAGGTCAGCACAACCCTCTTCGGAACGATCGACATAAGATCGGCAGAAACTCTGTTGCTGAACGGGGGAAAACTAATTTTGGGGATTTTAGCATCAGCATTCGATCAAGAAAGCGGAGCTGAGAGAGTTCAAATGTTCATGATTTGTTCGGAGCGAACAAAAACTGTTACAGAAATAACATTTAGATGGTTCATCCTCCTTCAATTCTCATCCTTCTCAGTGTTCCTACTCATCCTCTTCCTCATCCTGACATCCTCCTCCTTATCATCCTCCTCAGACCTCCTCTTCTTCAGGAGGGGGGGGGGGGATTTTAGCATCAGCTTTCGATCAAGAAAGCGAAGCTGAGGGAGTTCAAATGTCATGATTTCCAAGGGTCGGGTTAAGTTTGTTTCGCAAAACTATACTCCAGCAAAGTTTGCATGTCCTGCAGGACGGCTCAAGATAAATTCATACTAATTTCACAAAGCAATGATCTCTTGCCCATGAGGTGATTACGAAATAGTCAACCACACTGCTCCTTCTCCTCCTTGGTCCTCTTCCTCCTCCCAAGTCTTCCACCTCCTTATCCTCCTCCTCCTCCTCCTCCTCCTCCTCCTCCTCCTCCTCCTCCTCCTCCTCCTCCTCCTCCTCCTCCTCCTCAGTCCTCCTACACCTCCTCCTCCTCCTCCTCAGTCCTTCTCCTCCTCAGTCCTTCTCCTCCTCAGTCCTCCTCAACCTCCTCCTCCTCTTCAATCATCCTCCTCCGCAGTCCGGAGTGAACAAAAACTGTTACGGAAATGACATTTAGATGGTTCATCCTCCTTCTCATCCTTCTCAGTGTTCCTACTCATCCTCTTCCTCATCCTGACATCCTCCTCCTTATCATCCTCCTCAGACCTCCTCTTCCTCAGTCCTCCTCTTCCTCCGTCCTCCTCACCCTCTTCCACCTTATCCTCAGTCCTCCTCTTCCTCAGTCCTCTTCCTCAGTCATCCTTCCCTCCTCAGTCCTCCTCAGTCATCGCATGTACATTGTACAGTTCCTTCTCAATCCTCCGTCTCCCCATCCGCATCCTCCTCCTCAGAAAGCGGACATTTTTACAGGCCTCCTCCTCCTAAGTCTTCCTCCTCAGTCCCCCTCCTCCTAACTCTTCCTCCTCAGTCTCCCTCCTCCTTAATCTTCCTCCTCAGTCCCCCTCCTCCTAACACTTCCTCCTCAGTCCCCCTCCTTCTGATTCTTCCTCCTCAGTCCCCCTCCTAACTCTTCCTCCCCAGTCATTCTCCTCCTCTTTTCCTCCTCAGTCCTCTCCTTTTCAGTCCTACTGATCCTCTTGAGTGTTTTTCCTCCTCAGTCCTCTTCCGTCCTCCTCTTCCTCAGTCCTCCTCAACCTCCTCCACCTCTTTCTCAGTCCTCTTTTTCCTCAGTCCTCCTCCTCCTCAGTCATCCTCTTCCTCCTCAGTCCTTATATGTACGACACATTCTCATTTCTCATTTCTGAAAACAGTATTCCTATTTTTTTCCCTAATTACATGATGGCGTTTATTCAAAGGGCATATACTAGGATAGACCTCTGCCTCGGTCAAAAAAGCACCCCACGGCTTCCCTTGGCCTCGGTCTTAACTAAGATGGCACTCCTCGGCCTCGGCTATTAAGATAAAAAAGTACCCCTCGGCCTCGCCCTAAGCCGATCAGTGATCCTCATCCTCCTCAATATTCCTCCTTAGTCCTCCTCCAGCCTCCTCCTCCCCAGTCCTCATCCTCCTCCTCCTCTTCCTTCTCAGTCCTCATCCTCTTCCTCCTTCTCCTCAGTCCTCCTCCTCAGTTCTCCTCTTCCTTCTCCTCAGTCCCCTCCTTCTCCACAGTCCTCCTAGCCTCCTCTTCCACCTCCTCCTCCTCATTCCACCTTGTGACAATTTTATTTTGCCATATTTAACAGTACCTCTTTTATCTCTCCCTAGTCAGGCGGATGGCATGGTTGGAAGTTCAGACTGACAGCACCAGTACTAGAGATCAGAACTTTAGTCCCCCCCCCGCCGACCCCCATAATATGCAACATTAAATTAGATAGTTCCACCCTTTTAGATCATTGCTTTTCTCTATTGTATGATAGTGTTTATGGACCATAATCTCCATGTAAATACACTCAAATAAACATAGAAGAACTGTGCAAGTAGTCAGATAATATCATTAAAGCACTTAGCATATATAAAACGTGATGAAATTGAAGTTAATGCCCAGAAATTCTACTGAATTTTTGGAGATTAATGTAGATATTTGTAGAATGTCATCCACTTTTTTCGTGGATTATCCATTCTACATTAATCTACAAATATCTACAAATATCCACTTGGCCCCCCCCCCCTATCAGTGGAGCTGTCTCTTACACAACTAAAACAATGGTATAATCTAAAGTAAACAACCAATTTCAGTTGTACAGAACAGCACCACACCACGTGACGTCATGTCAAGGATTTTCACCAGGTCACGGCATCCTGCGGCTCCATGTACGTGACTCCTTCACCACCGAGCAGTCTCCCCTTTCCAACTCTCTTGTGATGAATTACTTACAAAAAGCGCTCCCAAACTGCCCGCCCCCAGCCTTGGAGTTCAGTGTACCACAGGGGGAACCTAGTAACATTCTGATAGCTACCTTTGTAGACTGTTCTACACTTCCGGTTGGTTTATATCTTATTCAGATTATTTCGTAATTATAATAGCTCCAACTACAAGTACGTCCTTACGGCTTACACCTTATTATTCAGGATTCTACTGATGACTTACTGATTAGAATTCGATTTAGGAGAATGTGTCCTCAGTTTCTCAATCGAATTTATTATTTTTGTGTAAATGTGATTCGTCGCCTTTGAAATTTCATGTTACTTTAATTTCAGAACGTCGAGGTAATTCACAGAGGTGTCCGTGGTGGAATGGCTTGTTCCATACTACTGTTCCCGCACTATATAGACTCAAACTACGGCGAGCCAACGTTTCCTAAAACTTTGCACGATCCAAGATTGAAAGAACTATTCAATATCTTTCAATTTAGTTTTCGTGATGATTTGAAGATTTTTAAGTTTTGTGAAAATAGTGCTCAGGGACAGTATTTGACAGCCCTAAATAGCCGAGAAGCTGTGTCATGACATAGATGAAGAAAATCTAAAATATATGGTTACAATTAACAATGAGCATTTTAATAGCAATATTAATTCTCCCCTTAGGCCTTTTCCGTGTAATAATACTCATGACGAGGGATTCTTCTGATGTAAGACGTTTATTGTCTATAAAGCTTGGTTTCAGTTATGCTGTTATGAATCAAATCCACCATTAAATGACTATTCTTTGTATCACTAAAATGCGGAAGATTAAAAAAAAATTAAAGTTGGTATATCAGCGCGACATTTTGTTAGGCCTCCTCGGCCAAAAGGGTCTTCTGCAGCGAGATTTGGAATACGCATCAATGTTAGTTTAGAAAACTCTACGCACTGGCACGCGCGCAATTATATATATCCATGCGATTCAAGTTGATTACGTAGTAGAGGCTCTTACGGGCAAATAAGGCACTCTTCTGCTGGAGCCCCTAGGCTCCTAAAATGATTGTTTTATGGACTAGTAAGTAGTGCCGCATCGATAGCCGATCTCAGATGCCACTATGGAGGCTGTATGGCCATGTGCTGACGGTTATTTGCTTTTTCCCTGCGCACCTTGCTAAATCACAAAGTAAACGCTCGAATTTGATTTCAAAATATTCACACAACTTCTAGATACCTACTTGAAAATATTACGTAGCCAGATTTACCTCTGTTGCTTATCTCTTGGTGTTATGACCATTCAAAGTTTCAGATTATCACGTGACACATTATGTCACAGTAAATGCGCGCAAGAAAAACTTTTACACATATTTTTGATTCGGCGCAAGCGCGTTCCGCAAAATTTCATATAATGATTCCTCAAAATGGAAACATTTTCTAGATGTCTGATTTCCCCAAAATTACCGGGAAACTGGTTTATTATGTTCTTTATCAGTTTATATATGCTGTAAAAGTGTTTAAACCAATCGAGAAGGGGTGGGGAGCAAAATTTGCCATAAAATCAAAATTTCATAAATTTGCCAGCAAGCTCAGTGTGCTATTAGAGTTATATCAAACTTTGTTATTAAAGTTTTTAGGATCTATTAGAAATAACTATCTCCATTTTCAGATTCCAATTAAAAGTTAATTGGAGCAAAAAAAAGGGTATTCGGAGACTGAAAATGGCCTTTTGTAAAATGGAAACATTTTTTGGAAACAACCTAATTTTGCCCAAAAAGGTTTCTGATGAGGTTATCTAGGGTCCTGATAGGTCAGGGAAGACATTTCCAGTTAATTGAGGCCATCACAGATACTTGGAGGCCGAAAATGGCCCTAAAAAGGCCTTTTGAGGTGTTTTCCAATTTGAGCCAATTAAATCCAGATTTTCGGCTTTAATTGGTCGGAACAGGTCCAAATTGTACCGGGTGAGTTCAAAAGCGATAGGACACATCTTGTTTATCGTAGAAAACCGAGATTCAAATATAATTTGAAAATATTTTCTTAAAAAATGGAAACATTTGATAATCCATGGGAATTTTTTGGAAACATCCCAATTTTACCTTAAAAGATCTCCAATGAGTTTTTTAGTGTCTTGGTAGGTCAGGGAAGACAATTTCAGTTAATAGGGGCGATCAAGAAAATTTGGAGGCCGGAAATGGCCCTAAAAAAGGCCTTTTGGGGTGTTTTCAAATTTGAGCCAATTAAATCCAGATTTTCGGCTTTAATTGGTCGGAACAGGTCCAAATTGTACCGGGTGAGTTCAAAAGCGATAGGACACATCTTGTTTATCGTAGAAAACCGAGATTCAAATATAATTTGAAAATATTTTCTTAAAAAATGGAAACATTTGATAATCCATGGGAATTTTTTGGAAACATCCGAATTTTGCCCTAAACGGTCTCTGATGAGGTTTTTTGGTGTCTTGGTAGGTCAGGGAGGACGATTCTAGTTAATAAAGGTCATCACAAAAACTCGGTAGCCGGAAATGGCCCTAAAAAAGGCCTTTTTGGGTGTTTTTCAATTTGAGCCAATTAAAGCCACATTTTTGGCTTTAATTGGTCGGAACAGGTCCAAATTGTACCGGGTGAGTTGCATAGTAATATGACACATCTTATTTATCGAAGAAAACCGGGGTTCCAAGTTCAAAATTAATTTAAAAAGATTTTGTAAAAAAATGGAAACATTTGATAATCCATGGGAATTTTTTGGAAACATCCGAATTTTGCCCTAAACGGTCTCTGATGAGGTTTTTTGGTGTCTTGGTAGGTCAGGGAGGACGATTCTAGTTAATAAAGGCAATCACGAAAACTCGGTAGCCGGAAATGGCCCTAAAAAAGGCCTTTTTGGGTGTTTTTCAATTTGAGCCAATTAAAGCCACATTTTTGGCTTTAATTGGTCGGAACAGGTCCAAATTGTACCGGGTGAGTTGCATAGTAATATGACACATCTTATTTATCGAAGAAAACCGGGGTTCCAAGTTCAAAATTAATTTAAAAATATTTTGTAAAAAAATGGAAACATTTGATAATCCATGGGAATTTTTTGGAAACATCCGAATTTTGCCCTAAACGGTCTCTGATGAGGTTTTTTGGTGTCTTGGTAGGTCAGGGAGGACGATTCTAGTTAATAAAGGCCATCAAGAAAACTTGGTAGCCGGAAATGACCCTAAAAAAGGCCTTTTTGGGTGTTTTCCCTATTAATTGGAAACGTCCTCCCTCGCCTACCAGGATACCAACAAACCTCATCAGAGACCGTTTAGGGCAAAATTCGGATGCTTCCAAAAAATTCCCATGGATTATCAAATGTTTCCATTTTTTAAGAAAATATTTTTTAATTATTTTTGAACTTGAGACTCCGGTTTTCTACGATAAATAAAATGTGTCATATTACTATGCAACTCACCCGGTACAATTTGGACCTGTTCCAACCAATTAAAGCCGAAAATCTGGCTTTAATTGGCTCCACTTGGAAAACACCCCAAAAAGGCCTTTTTTAGGGCCATTTCCGGCCTCCGAGTTTTCATGGTGGCCCCTATTAACTGGAAACGTCCTCCCTCACCTACCAGGATACCAACAAACCTCATCGAAGACCGTTTAGGGCAAAATTCGGATGTTTCCAAAAAATTCCCATGGATTATCAAATGTTTCCATTTTTTTACAAAATCTTTTCAAGTCATTTCGGACCTTGGAAATCCGATTTTCTGCAATCGACCAGATGTGTCCAACCTCTAAGCAACTCACCCAGTACAATTTCAACCTGTTCCAACCAATTAAAGCCGAAAATCTGGCTTTAATTGGCTCCACTTGGAAAACACCCCAAAAAGGCCTTTTTTAGGGCCTTTTCCGGCCTCCGAGTTTTCATGGTGGCCCCTATTAACTGGAAACGTCCTCCCTCACCTACCAGGATACCAACAAACCTCATCGGAGACCGTTTAGGGCAAAATTCGGATGTTTCCAAAAAATTCCCATGGATTATCAAATGTTTCCATTTTTTTACAAAATCTTTTCAAGTCATTTCGGACCTTGGAAATCCGATTTTCTGCAATCGACCAGATGTGTCCAACCTCTAAGCAACTCACCCAGTACAATTTCAACCTGTTCCAACCAATTAAAGCCGAAAATCTGGCTTTAATTGGCTCCACTTGGAAAACACCCCAAAAAGGCCTTTTTTAGGGCCTTTTCCGGCCTCCGAGTTTTCATGGTGGCCCCTATTAACTGGAAACGTCCTCCCTCACCTACCAGGATACCAACAAACCTCATCGGAGACCGTTTAGGGCAAAATTCGGATGTTTCCAAAAAATTCCCATGGATTATCAAATGTTTCCATTTTTTTACAAAATCTTTTCAAGTCATTTCGGACCTTGGAAATCCGATTTTCTGCAATCGACCAGATGTGTCCAACCTCTAAGCAACTCACCCAGTACAATTTCAACCTGTTCCAACCAATTAAAGCCGAAAATCTGGCTTTAATTGGCTCCACTTGGAAAACACCCCAAAAAGGCCTTTTTTAGGGCCATTTCCGGCCTCCGAGTTTTCATGGTGGCCCCTATTAACTGGAAACATCCTCCCTCACCTACCAGGATACCAACAAACCTCATCGGAGACCGTTTAGGGCAAAATTCGGATGTTTCCAAAAAATTCCCATGGATTATCAAATGTTTCCATTTTTTACAAAATCTTTTCAAGTCATTTCGGACCTTGGAAATCCGATTTTCTGCAATCGACCAGATGTGTCCAACCTCTAAGCAACTCACCCAGTACAATTTCAACCTGTTCCAACCAATTAAAGCCGAAAATCTGGCTTTAATTGGCTCCACTTGGAAAACACCCCAAAAAGGCCTTTTTTAGGGCCATTTCCGGCCTCCGAGTTTTCATGGTGGCCCCTATTAACTGGAAACATCCTCCCTCACCTACCAGGATACCAACAAACCTCATCGGAGACCGTTTAGGGCAAAATTCGGATGTTTCCAAAAAATTCCCATGGATTATCAAATGTTTCCATTTTTTACAAAATCTTTTCAAGTCATTTCGGACCTTGGAAATCCGATTTTCTGCAATCGACCAGATGTGTCCAACCTCTAAGCAACTCACCCAGTACAATTTCAACGATTTCCGGAAAAAAATTTTAGAAAAAGATTTTGGCAAAAATTTGCCTCCCCCCCCTTTTTTTTTTTGCCCGATAGTGCTTATGAAAGGTTTAGGTACAATTTTATTACCTATAAAACATTTTGAAACCATATACAGCTAATTTAAGTGGATGAATGTCAATAATACGTAATTCCCCTCCAATTCCCCTCCAATTCCCATGAAATTCCCATGGAAACAATGTTTCCAAAATGTTTCCAAATATGAGGAATCATAATATCCAAAATTTATATACTGATTCCTCAAAATGGAGACATTTTCTCAATTTCAGATTTCGCCCAAAACAGCCTAAAACTAATCTATCTTATAAGTTATCAGTTCTAATATGACATGAAAGGGCATTAACAGTTGACAACCTGGTAGATCTGGAAGTACATTACCAGTTATTTGGGGCCTTCAGGGGGAAAATTGGCCGAAAAGGGGCATTTTCGGGTGTTTTCAAATTTGAGATTTCAAAGCCAGATTGTCGGCTTTAGTTGGCTGGGACATGCCCAAATTGGTGTGGGTGAGTTGCATAGAGGTAAGTTACAAGTGTGATCCGTTGCAGAAATCCGGGTTCCCAAGATTCGAAATGACTTGAAAAGATTTTGTAAAAAGTTGGAGACATTTTGGAATCCATGGGAATTTTTTGGAGACATCCATATTTCGCCCTAAAACGTCTCCAATGAGTTTGGTTGGCACCCTGGTGGATCTGGAAGTACGTTACCAGTTATTTGGGCCTTCAGGGGGAAAAATGGGCCGGAAAAGGGGCATTTTCGGGTGTTTTCAAATTTGAGATTTCAAAGCCAGATTTTCGGCTTTATAGTACAGACAGATCCGTCTGAAAAAATCGATCTGCTGACACACTTTTTTCCGCCAAAAGTGATCAAATTGCATGAAAAGCGGAGAAAAATGATTTTCAAAAAAAATTAGTAAATTTTTCGTTTCAAGAATACTTAAATCACCAATATTTGTAGTTGGAGTTCAGTAAATCTCGGCAGATTTTAGTAATAATCAGGAATTACTAACTTTAAGTGGAAAGGTCTGAAACTATAAGAGTTTCATAACTAATTACAATACAGCCTTATCGATTTTCACAGAAACTGCACCAATGGCACAGTCAAGATCGAAACGATAGCCTGCTGTACTGTCATTTTATTGATTTCAATGATGAATCAGTGGGGTTAAGATAATCACATTCGTAATAAATAAAACCTCTGTAGGTACCGTCAATTGTGCTAATCTAAACCGACCACTGACCAGTAGCATACTGAAAATAAAAACTGAATTTACCGGTCCTAAACTAGTGTGTGTTAGACTTACTGAGTGGTAGTATAGTTAGTAAGCTGTAACATCTCTGGTCACTCATCAGCCGCACCTAGTTCTCCATTTTCAAAATCACAATTGGTCCCATATTTCCAAAATTTTCCTCTCATGAGATTGTGTGACCGAATCATGAAACTTTTTGTCAGCTTTTTTCATCTAAATTCTTCTGAAGTCAGTTGAGGTTTTATTTTTTAAGGTTTTATCCAACTCGTGAACATTTTTGTGGTGGGTAACATTCTACCTCACCACAAACAATGCGTGATAAGAATGTGTATAAAGATTGCTGTCCCTAAATTCCTCAAGTCTCCTCGGGTCTGCAATTAGAAACAATAGCAGTTTCCAGCAAATCTACAGTCTGTTTACACGTCCACTCCAGCATTTGCAGGTCACGTGACTGCCACGCGGTGCTGATATAATCTCGTTATAGTCAGCTCAGTTTCATGATTCGGTTTCATTGTTGTCTCGTTCCCTTCCGGCTCTCTCACATTTAACGAATTTAACTCGATATAAGCCTACAACATTGTGATAACCCAATCTACACATTCGTAAATATTCCTAGGATTGTTACAGCTAATTGGGTCAGGTTAGATAAACAGATATAGAGAGAGGAATGGAAGGGCTTATAACTTGTGTTCTGTTTATCTACCACGATCATTAGTGATCTGTGACTCGTTAATTGTTATTTACTTAAGGGATCCGTTCACATTCACCGGCTCCTGGTTTCTTTTTATTAGCTTCTTCTATTTCTAGTCTCATTTCAGAATTTTCATCGATAATTTATTAATCACATTGATTTCCGACTTTGCAGCCAAGTTTAACGATGTTGGTGGCACTGCTGATAGTGGTGCTTGTCACCGCCCTGTTTCTAGCCTGGTTCTACCTTTTTAGAAACAACACTGACATTCCTGTCTCCCCCGGTTCTAAACCGATTGTTGGACACATGCATCACTTCATGGACGTTACCAAGGACACTCTTTATCTGTACGTTCTCATTCTCACTGCGATTTTTCATGAAAAGTACTGCTGTTAATTCATTGTTTACATTATGAATGTTATTAAAAGTTGCAAACAACAATTGAAATATCCGACCATTTTGAGATCTTTTCAGGTATGAACAGCGATATTTCGAGATGACAGACCCAAAGAAAACAGGATCAGTGTCTCACATAAAGTTCTTTTTTCAATCGAATTTCTCCCTGAACAAAATAAAACAAATATTTATTTTTACGGCACAATCAAACAATATCAATAATAAATAAATCAGGGGAGGTTTGAAGAGGTTTCAACACTGTAACTGCAGCTGAACCCCTCCTCAAATCAAACGTTAACATCAACAAAAACTTCCAATACGATGCAGTTTCTGGGTAAATTAATTTCTTTCCTGTATTCTTAGCTTAATCAGATTGATTGGAAAATAAGTAATAATAGTAACATAAAGTGTAGCTATGATAGATTTCCAGATCATAATCAATTGCGATTTTCCTCTATATAATATGATATCTGTAATCTATACTATGTAGAAATCATCTAAGACAGATAGCATATATTATGATATATGGTTCCGGTTGTTTATTTTTGTATCCCATATGATCAAATCTTTCTAATTTACAAATATATCAGGTGGCTGAAGAACAGTGTCCTCGTACTCCCCGGACAAGAATGGCAAAAACGACGTAAGATGCTTACTCCTGCTTTCCATTTTAACATTCTGGAAGACTTCTCCGAAACGATGAAAAAACACGCCAGTTTGTTTGTCTCGATGCTGAAAGCGGACCCAACCAAGCTTATATGTGAAGTTATAGAGGAAGCCACATTTTATAGCTTATGCGAAACATCTTTTGGTATTGAGTTCGAAAGTGGGGAGGAAGCAAAAGCCCTTTTTGCTCCCATGGCGGCCCTGATGGCCGAATTTGCGATGAGAACATCTTCCCAAAACCCCTTAATCCAATCCGATTGGTACTACAACAGGACGCAGGGTGGAAAGCTTTGGAATTCTTCTGTACATGAGTTGAACAGACATATAATGGGAATGATAAATAAGGCGAAAACGGCATTGGAGTTGGGTGAAACTAAGCTGCACAAAGGAAAACGAGCATTCCTGGACCAAATGGTCTACGAACAGGCTGAGCGAGGGGAGCTTACTGACGAACAAGGTAAGGACTTTGATGATATTGAACATGGAAGTTTACCGTACCTAGGAATGGTCGTTAAGGAAACCTTGAGGCTCCAGCCCCCTGCTTCTATTATCGGACGCAGGCTAACTGAACCAATGGATGCTGATGGTCACATGCTTCCCGCTGGAACCAACCTTGACGTATCCATTTGGTGGCTTCACCGGGATCCTGAGCATTGGGACAACGCCGAGGAGTTTGACCCAGAAAGATTCTCAGAGGAAAACTCCCGAGGCAGAAACCCCTACGCATTTGTTCCTTTTTCTGCAGGACCTCGCAATTGTATAGGTCAAAGATTTGGCAATGTTGAAACACGTTTGTTCATTGCAGCTTTGGTTTATAACTTCAAAATGAATTCAGAGCAAGAGCTCGGCAAAGGATTGTTTAGGACTCTCCATTCTTGTTTCATTATTCCTGGTCCGGACTTCAAAGTTGACTTCGCTCCCAGGGTTTAAGATTCAAGATAAGAGATTATAAAATATGAAAAATACATTATAGAATGTTAAAAGAGTTTTAAATCAAAAGTAATTTTGATGTAGTTGCACTAATTATGTACAGTGATTATCTACCATATTACAATTCTTAGAACATGATTGGTGATGTGCTTTGAATGAATTGCATGCATACTGAATAGTTCTGAATATACTATCTTTTCATCATGCTCTGGCCTCTGGCTAACAATCGCCATTTAAACATCTTATCAGCACAAAGAATGATTTAACTTTAAGGGATGGCTAGAGTGTTCTTCGCTTATCTTGTTTAATAGGATGTATAACTTTAGGAGCGAATTTTGAGATTTCCGCTGTTTTTATAACTCATTAGCCTCGAAGTCTCCACGAGTACCTTAGTCCCAGTTGGTCTTTTGGTCATGTTTCCAATAATATATACAGGTGCTGTGATGGACCTTGAATAACTCGACAGTTGTTCTTCTTTGCTCCTATGACATGATTGAAATAAATTTTCGTGCACATACAGAATGAATGGTTAATAATTTAATATATATGTAGACCAAGCTCTGTGCACGGGATGCTTCCTGGAAGAATCCAGTTCTTTTAGCGGGGCACCCTACCTAAAGCCAAATTGAGATATAATAATCATATTCCTAGGAAAATAATCAGAAATCGAATACCAATCAAATAATATGATATATAGGAGTAGTAACCATATTTACTATGCAAAATGCCCCAACCACATAGTGTAAATTTATATAATATTCAAATTCCATATCATCATTAAACCTCAATAGTCAATATAATAGCCCAAGCAAAATTAAATAACTTCTTATATACGATACCTTACTGTCATACTACAAATTAATTAAACATTTGAATCTGTTAACCAGAGAATAAATTTCTAAACCTAATGCAAGTGAAATAATTTAGATGCAATAATGAATGCCTAATGTGAGTATCATCTGTCAATGTCCTTGTAAAACAGTCTGTACAAGAGATATGAGTAACTAATATAGAAGAAAAAACAGGAAGTTGACGTCTATTGAAAAATAAATAAAATAACTAGAATATAAATTAGAATATAAAATAACATTCAATCAATGTGTCGTCAATAAACTGTACAATTATCAAATGTTAAAACTGGGTGATACAGTCACCAAAAATAAATATTAAGTATTATAAGTTAATAAATTAAATGTGGTCTATAAAACTACCACTAGGTATAATAGGTCAATAAATTAAAAGTGGTTTATAAAACTACCACTGTGCGAACCCCTTCTCCAGTTAAAACATGTCAGCCATGTGCAAAATCAATCAGAATGGTAAGGTGGTAAAAAAGGGAATATCCTTTCGATACATCAATTATATATGCCTCAGATTTAAAAGAATTAGAAGATACTTAGTTATCGTCGACTATGATTGCAGTGTAAAATTTGTCATCCCTGATAATAGAATTTTTTAACAAAACCGCATCCACAAATCCATTGGTGTGGGTCGATTGGTACTATAATAGGACGCAGGGTGGCAAACGCTGGAATTCTTCTGTAAATGAATTGAGCAAACATATAATGGGAATGATAAATAAGGCGAAAACGGCATTGGAGTTGGGTGAAACTAAGCTGCACAAAGGAAAACGAGCATTCCTGGACCAAATGGTCTCCGAACAGGCTGAGCGAGGGGACTTTACTGACGAACAAATAATCGGAGAATGCAACACAATATTACTTGCTGGCCATGCCACGACTACTGGAACCATAGCTTTCTGTGTGTACTATCTTTGTAGGCATCAAGATGTCCAGGAACGTCTTTACAAGGAAATCGCTGACCACCTGGAAGGTAAGGACTTTGATGATATTGAACATGGAAGTTTACCGTACCTAGGAATGGTCGTGAGGCTCCAGCCCCCTGCTTCTACCATGGGTCGCAGGCTGTCTGAACCAATGTATGCTGATGGTCACATGCTGCCCGCCGGAACCAACCTTGACGTATCCATTTGGTGGCTGCACCGAGATCCTGAGCATTGGGACAACGCCGAGGAGTTTGACCCAGAAAGATTCTCAGAGAAAAACTCCCGAGGCAGAAACCCCTACGCATTTGTTCCCTTTTCTGCAGGACCTCGCAACTGTATAGGTCAAAAATTTGCCAATGTTGAAACACGTTTGTTTATTGCAGCTTTGGTTTATAACTTTAAAATGACGTCAGAGCAAGAGATCGGCAAAGGATTGTTCAGGAATATACAAGGTGTTTCGGCTGTTCCTGGTCCGGACTTCAAAGTTGACTTCACTCCCAGAGTTTAAGATAAATATAATATTAATTAAAATACAAGTTCTAGATGAGGGATTGTGAGATAAAAATTATATTATGTATAATTGTAGAAGAGTATAAGCTTACTGCAAGCCGAGAGCTATGGGGTCCAGTCAGGATCAGGAAAAGTAATTTTCTATTAGTGGTAAAAAAACGGGCACATTCTGGGACTTGCCTCATTTTGTTGTAGGTTTATAACCTACTAGGACGCGCGCCGAGTTGGATTCGTCGAGTATCACCCGCTAACTCATTTTGCTGCACAGAGTCAGAGTCAGAGTAGGCGTATTTTGAATTACGATTCACTTCAAATTATCAATAATTTAATAATTATTGTTCAATTATTTTTCAATTATAGCCAACTTTTATGGCCAGAACAGTATTATTTACGGTTTTTTATCAGTTTTTGTTTCAGTACGTATCATTTTTACTATTGTGCATGTATAGATTTTATTTCACGGGTCATTTCAATGATTTGTGTTTTTAGAAATAATCAAGTAAGTTTTAATGAGCGTGTATTCATTCGCTATGATAGATAAACATTATATTATGTACATTGTACAATGTACTTTCTCAGGAATTTAAATTTTATCGTCCATAGCAGCGCAGCATGGTAATTATTTACTATTTTTATTATTATAAAGGGTCTCAATAAGAGGTCTCGACTGCCTAGGCGTCAAACCTTGGCAGTCGGTAGTTTTCCTCTGGCCCGGGATCAGCTGACCCTAGGGACCAGAGGGTAAAGGTGTAGAGACTATGTGTATCTACAAATCTTTCGAGGTTGTTTTTACAAGAGACAGGGCTTGCTACGCAAGGGAAGAAAACCGGGAGAAACAATCACAAATTATACAAATAAGTATTATAAAACCTAGCAAAAAGAAATTAAAACAATCCTACTCCTACACTATTATTATTATTATTATAAAACAGGATCTTACCGACAAAAATGATTCTTAAAAATACCTTAATGCGGTAAACTGTACCCTTGAAAAAGATTTTCCCAACATCTGTTGCATGCAGCTATATCTCTAATTTCGTTCAATTCATGCAAGTTGTCCATTTGCAAATTTCTACTACTTAAATCACTTCTTAAAACCGATAACAAGTTCATTCTAGGTCTCCCCAATCTACCAATGAATAAATTATCTGATTCAATAGCAAAAGAGAGAGCCGTTTGGGCTGGGGTGTTCTCCATACTCCTGAGAATGTGTCCAAACATCTTCCACCGCTGGTGTTCAATACGCTTGGATAACTTTTCAACTTTGCACCTTTCATACAATGCTTTGTTGCTTATCATACCTTTAGGCCATTTGATCTTTAAAATGGACCTGAGGTGTCTACGATTTTTATTATTATTTTAAATCGAATGTCATTGAAAACTTCAGTAAATTTATGTTAGCAGTAGTATATTGGTTTGTTATCATGTTTGATATTTTAATATTTATACTATGTAGTTGAATGTGAGAATGTATTTAGTTTTGATATTTAGATGATAATTATGCGTATTCTTCTAATTCAAATTAGGCATAAAATGAGCAATCGAGAATAACATTTACTGAATTTGAAATAAGAATGAGGGATATCCCACAACTATTATAGATTCAGAATTGGTGGTTTTCTTGAAACAGTCATCAAGTTCAGCTAATTAAAATACACATACAAATCAATGCTTTTAGTCCAGTCCAATATACGTTCAAAAATCCTCGTAGAGTCGTAGTAAAGTATGTTTAAAGTTCCCAGCGCGACAGCAGGTTTCGAGTTAAAACATGGTGAGGCCCTCTATTGGTATTCTCACTTGTACCGCCAATTGTAAATCGTACTCGTTTTTTTCGTGATGGTTATTTAAAGATAACTGCACAGTTCATCGCATCTAGTTACTTATTATTTTAGTTACTTATGCATCATTTACTCACATTCTTTATGGACTTAGTCATAAGTCAATACCATATTAGTTAATGGTTAGTAAACGAATTGCAACTAAACCGATTTTTCAGGATGTATCCATGGTCGAACTTTGTTCCTACTGAACCAAACCCACCTCCCAGCGATGATCCCAGGCAATTATTCTTAAAGTCTTTACATGAAACGCCAGGATATCTGAGAGACGAGGCTCCAGTCAGCTCCCCCCTTTCTAGTACACAAATACCTTTATACATTGAAGCTGACCCCCCTCCAGATGCAGCTCTATCTACTCGTTATATTCATCCCCTCCACACACGCACTGGATATCATGACCCATATCATGATCCATATCATGACCCATATCATGATCCATATCATGATCCATATCATGATCCATACAGACAAGTACCATCGGATTATTGCCACTCTATTAGTGAAACCCCATTTGATGGAACTCCTAGACCCCACTCAGAACACAACTATCCTGCATCTCATGATGGTAACACAGCACAGACTCAATCTGACCGTGTCACCAACACAGCTCAACCCTCTCTGTCAGAGGAGATTGTAAAGGGTTCAATACTTGAGGCACTTGTGTCGCTAAGTGGTCAGAAACCACTGGAACCACAGAAACCGCCGTACCTAGGACTGACCGTCATACCTAGGACTGATAATAGAATGCTTGTAAGTTCTATCATGGACCAAGATGCTTTATCATATGAAGCTGACATGAAGAAAACAGGGAAACAAGTTTATAAACGATTGAAACGACGTCGAAAAAGTAAAAAGAAATGTGAAGAAAGGGCTCTAATTCAAATGTTAAAGGACACCAGCGGACATTTAATGTCACAACCAGCAAATCTGCCAGATGATATCGACGGTGATGAAATATCTGATATGAGTTTGAGTGATGACCAATTACCGGATCCTAACGCAAATTTCATCCATCCTACTGTTCAATTAATGCAAATGACTGAAATATTGCCCGTCCTTCCCAATTTCAGAACTCTTCCCCCATCTGAAAAATCACCGTTTTGTCAGACTGATCGTGCTCCTCATCCTCGTGATCCACAGCCATTTTCAAAGAAGTTTGTTGTAAATCTAATAGCCGGGGAAAATGCTGACAAGTTCTATCCTTCAAAAAGTGGAGAGATTTACAAAACTGGTAGTTCCTTGTTCAAGTGTGTGGAAAGACCTTACTTTGGGACAGTGTTTGACAGTAAGTCAACAGGTTATCAATAACCACATGAATTTTAATCTTGTCTGTAGTTATTCTTCTCTTCTCTGAAAGTTTTCTTGATCAATGATTATTTCAAACTGATTTAAATCATGCCGGGTTTGAGTTAATTTTGCCGACACCTTTTCTCTACACCTTTGCTCGCTCAGTGCGTTAATTTCAGAAATCCTGCAGTACATTCCACTACCAGATTACACAAAATCAGACATTGAACAGGAAGAGAAGACTAAGTTCTGTATAGGCCACCGATACACGGTGTGGCTCGATAAATCAGAACCTGACTACATCTGCATGAGAAAGGTATTTCTATGCGAAACAATTAACTGAAATGTTTCTTACAATTTTATGAATCCAGCACTGCTTTAGTCTTTAAACTGAAATAGGAGCTCTAAATTTAGGGGCTAACTTTTTGTGCTTGTTGCATAGTCATCTGAAACATTATCATCCTTTAATGCTATCAGTGGAGCTGTCTCTTACACAACTAAAACAATGCTATAATCTAAAGTAAACAACCAATTTCAGTTGTAAAGAACAGCACCACACCACGTGACGTCATGTCAAGGATTTTCACCAGGTCACGGCATCCTGCGGCTCCATGTACGTGACTCCTTCATCGCCGAGCAGTCTCCCCTTTCCGACTCTCTTGTGATGAATTACTTACAAAAAGCGCTCCCAAACTGCCCGCCCCCAGCCTTGGAGTTCAGTGTGCCTGATGGGGAACCTAGTAACATTCTGATAGCTACCTTTGTAGACTGTTCTACACTTCCGGTTGGTTTATGTTTTATTCAGATTATTTCGTAATAACAATAGCTCCAACTGCAAGTACGTCCTTACACCTTAAGACCAGGTTTCTACTGATGACTTACTGATTAGAATTCGATTTAGGAGAATGTGTCATCAGTTTCTCAATCGAATTTATTATTTTTGTGTAAATATGATTCGTCGCCTTTGAAATTTCATGTTACTTTAATTTCAGAATGTCAAGGTAATTCACAGAGGTGTCCGTGGTGGAATGGCTACTATTCCCGCACTATATAGACTCAAACTACGGCGAGCCGACGTTTCCTAAAACTTTTTACGATCCAAGATTGAAAGAACTATTCAAATTCAGTAAACGACCGGGGGTAGGATTTGGCCGGGGCCGGGGCCGGGAATGTCCAAATTTTGCCGGGGCCGGGAATTGGCCGTTCTGGAATTTGGCCGGGACCGGGGCCGGGGCCGTGAATTTAATAAATCCACGGTCAAGTTAGAACTTTTCAGGACTTAGGATCTGAACTTATTTTAATATGACAATATAATGTTCGTATCAATTGAACAGTTTAGAAGGTAATTAGATTTCATATATATTTTGGTAAAATAAATTTGTTCAGCTGAAATAGTAAATAAAAGTTGGCACTCTGGACACTGGACATCATCCTTTCAAAATTGAAAATCCTTTTTAAAGATTTATATGAAAGTTTTAGGCCGATTTCGATCAAAAATTCCCGGCCAAATTCCCGGCAAAAATTGAAAATCGGCCGGGGGCCGGGAAGAAATAGCTCCCTCGGCGCCGCGCCGGGATTTCACGGCGCCGGGAATCCCGGTCGATTATTGTTCATTCAATATCTTTCAATTTATTTTTCGTGATGATTTGAAGATTTTTAAGTTTTGTGAAAATGGTGCTCAGGGACAATATTTGACAGCCCTAAATAGCAGAAAAGCTGTGTCATATTTTATATGTAAAGAATTGATATCGTCAATTAAGCATAGGGGTCGTTCATATATTACTTTATAATTTTTTGGAACATTTGTTACCCATCAATCTATTATCCGGTTAGCAGTTAGCTGGTTTTTGCCTTACCGAAACCGGTTGTTAGAACTTACAAAACTTAAATAAAAGGCTGTCGGAACATGCTGGATTTTGCCATAAAATTGAAATGAATCCTTATTATTGGGCTTTGGTCATTATCAATTATAATATTTGCTACACGTTGTATACCTCTCGTGCACGCGGCCGGCCGGCCGCGCGCGCTTCGCGCGCGCTCAAAAGGGGTTACAGCGAGTGTCAATATAATATTGAGAAAGACAATATTATTATTTATCACCAATTCAATGCATAATCAATTTATATATATCCGAATAAATTTAATTTAAAATTAAATGATACAAGTATGCTAGCAGCTAGCGCGCTTGTATCTGATCAATATACACGCTGTTAAAATTTGTCATACGTTGTGTCGCGTTGTATGACCCACCGCGCACGAGTGCGCGGCTCCCCTGTATCGTCAGGACGATGGGGGTCGCAACGTGATACAAGTTAAAATGGGTCTTACCTTGACTATTGTTAATGATCAGGCCCGGCGAGCGCTACTTCGTAGCACTTGCCATCGGGAACATTTCGAGAAGAAAGCGGCGCGCGCTACTTCGAAGAAATTTAGACGAGTAACATCCGTCAAGTCTTACCACAGTACCACTCACATTATTTCAGTTGGTGAACGGACCCAGGCGCTCTTAAGCTTTTATGAGCCCTGGTTGATTGCTGAGAGTGGCGACGGGTCTGACATTAATTTTATCTTAGTTTTATCTATATTCTATTAAAATTCTAGTTTTGAGTTATATGATTTTTATACGATATCTATATATATATATATATACGGTTACAGCTGCTCGCAATAAATTATTGCTTAGCCGAATGCTCGAGAAATCGTGTGTGAGGGTTAAATGGGGAGCTGTGCAATATAGTACAGCGAAAAAGCAAAAACTCAATGGATGGTTACCGTAATGGGTGCCACATGCCTAGCATGAAATATTTACCTACTTACTTACACTTGTGTAGGCCTGTAGAAGCATTAGAATCGGGCGTTGCCTGCCACAGGCTATCCCGAATTTAGAAGCTTGCTTTCATCATCATCAAAAATTGTTAAATATGCTCGCTATACACTTAATTTGTAGATACCGTATGTATATGTACATATCAGCTCATAATACCAAATAATAATAATAAATAAATTAAAAGCATGAAGAGGTCCAAAACCAATTCAAGCATGACACCAGGTTGAACACATTGTCATCGGAAGCTGCAAGCTTATTAATCTTTATATTAATTCTTATAAGTCATAGAATAAAATTTGACTTGTTAAGAACGACAATTATTGCTCTTGGAGGAGAAAGAGGAATAAATAGTGGTAGTATAGTTAAAATATCAGATTGAGATATTAATTTAGAGCCAACAAATTGAATTAGCTACTTATACTTTGCTACTACTACAATACAAAGGGTTTTTATGAAAGATTTTTTTGAATTTTTATATAGGGTCATTGTTATATGTGTTTATTGTTTATAAGTCATAGTTTGGAATTACACAATAAGTTCCGCATTTCTAAGAGCTATACAGTATACGACCAGACCGATGATAGTAATAGCAATAGTACTATGTTTACAGTATGTACTGAAGGGGTATCCTAGGAAGTTTCTTGAACTTTTAATAGGTACCCCTCCTCATTTAACCCTCAATCAAGGTTCCTATCGTTCGGCTGAGTCGATTGAGGAGATCGCATAGATCCAATGAATTCTTAGCTACTCCTTAGACTAGGTGACACTGGGATTCGATGATGTTTCCTGTTTAGGCCTAGCAGTAGACAAATCAACAAGCATTATGTTGTAACCAGAGTAAAAAAGAAGTAACAAGATCAGAGTAGACAAGTTATTATCAGAAATGATATGCAATTGGCACATCCTACCTTATCCTTGTCACTAGTCCCAATTGGATTCACTTTACACAAAACATGAACGTTTACAATTAAATTTAGACGTACATATTGGCACGATATTTATTAGAAAGCAAACAGTATAAAATAATACGTGCGTGCGCGGCTTGAGCCGCGCCGCATAACAATTTATGCGTTTAGGGGCTGGAGTACGCGTGTTTACAGATTAATGAATTGTTGCATTGTAAATATTTAAAGTAGACGATATATTATGATTTAATAGTAAATTTTTCAAAGCTGGCTTTGGACTTAGGTAAAATTATAATTTATTTATTTAAAAGAAAAAACCACGGATAGTTTTTAATTTACATAGTGGCATAACTATAATCAAGTTAATCCTGTTTTCAAAAATGCGCGGCTTTGGCGGCCAGTTATTGACTTGTACATAAAATTGAATTTTAAATAGAAATGTGAATGTATTAAAATTTAAAACTTTCAAAACGGAGGCTTATAAATATTATTATATTATGATTGTAAAATAAAGGATAAAATTTTAAATTTGTTTCACTAAAATTTGTTTCACTACCAGACCCCTTGAGCGCGATTGCACCCTTGAGCGCGAGTGTGATACACAGTTGTTCCCTTTTTGGCATGCTGAATATTAATTATCAAAGCACAATAGCTCCTGATTCAGGGCACAATTGTACCTTACCTGGGGACCCCAGGCTACTATATTTATGCTCATAAATAGAGATTTGGGCTGAGCGCCACCCAGTAAAATTGTACCTTTATAGCATGCAGGCGCACTTAATCACTGGCAGACAGGCATGCTATAACTGTGATCGATAGAGTTCATTATTACAATCATTCCGTTGATATTCATATCACATTCATCTTACTATATATAAAGCGAGACGATATATATATATATATTTATCCGTGCCATTTTACTGACACCACGGCATCAACTTTAACGCAGATTTCCGCAAAAACCGTAAAATATATACAACTGAAACTTTTTTGACTGGGTCAAATGCTTTAATGGCCTCCAAATCAGCATGAAAAAAATAAAAAAAAGACCAAGAGGTAGAAGTTTTAGAGCCCAAAATTTGGTACCCCAAGTGGTATCAAAAACGCGAATTAAATAGGTAATAATTAGTAAAACAAATTTTAGTAAAACAAATTTAAATTTTGGTATTTATTAATAACAATCAAAACATATCATATCATAAAAATAAAGCCGCACGTTGGTTGACTGCCTCTGGCCTCAGTATGGTGAATAATTTAAGCTTGAAGGTGCCCTGCGCATTTACAGAACATTATGCGGCGATCACATGATCACGAGGACCTGTGAGCGCCAAATTTAATTTAAACTTTCTAGAAATCATACATCACTACGAGTTACTCATGCTTTTTTAATTTTTATAGGAGTGTAGATTGTCAGGTATTTCATTCATTCATACTTAGTCGGTTTAAAGCTGTTATATTTATGTTTAGAACTCACTATTGTTTGAACTATGAAAGCAGAACGTAGATAATGGACAATATACCGACGACAATACCAAGGACCCGAGTGCCGCATTGACTTTTCCGGATCCGTTTTTACCGAAGGCTTATCCACCAGTTACTCATGCTGCATGTATAGTCTGATAATATTTTGTTTTATCTCTAGCAAGCATTCTGTAAGTTGGAGTGTCGTATTTATTATAGTAGAGCCAGCCAACCTCCGCATTACAATCTTTTGTGTGCCAGGTTCGTTTATAAAATCTAATTATTTTGGTCTCTTGAGTCTTGACACCATTTTAGGGTTATACGGGTTCCTGCTAGTCATTCTAAAATAATTAGTCAGAGTTAACCATGTGTGTGATAATTGCATCATAACTCCACATTTAACCGGTGACTATTTGCACTTTTAACACTCAACTATCTCAAAAAGGTTCAATAATCACATTGAGAAGCAGGACACACTCACAGAATGTAAATTCATCATTAGAGGTGCAAGAAATGAATATTTTGTGATTTCTGGCTCATATCTGCACAATTAACAGATATAAAGAGATGAATGACTTAATTATGTGACATTTGACTCTTTTTGGACCACCTATTAAAATTTGGTTAACTTTCATAGCATACTCCTTGAGATACAAGTATTTTAAAATGCTTCACACAATTTTGGCAGTGAAAAATCAATCTCTAGTGCCACCTTTTTATGAACGTGTCCATATGAGGTTAACTTTCTAGAAAATAGCAATCCTTAATGAATTGAGGGTAAAGTTCAAGATTAAACAAGCTTTTTTGGTATTTTTCCCAAGAACACTGAGTGTGACCAGTGTTTTCGAAAAGTTGAGGTTTAAATTTTTTAGCTTAAGTTGTCAAACTTATGAGTGCAACATCTCAGAAACACAAGGTCATATTGTGATCTGGTTTTTTTCCTACTTGTTTGCCTCCAGTAGCTCAATCTCATTCAAATATGTTATGAAATGAAATTTTAAAACTAGAAAAATGATTTTTTGAAGCTCTGGTCTTAACCCACACAGTACATGCAAGTATAGTACTTAGTATAAATGTTCTTAATCTGAAAAAAATGTACAAACTTTTTTTTCTAAACACTGCAAATCAAAGTACATCCTTATTTTCTATACATAACCAAATTACATTTTAGGGTTTAAGCCTCCAGAAATGATAATACTGCACTCGAAATGGCACCATCAATAACAAGAAAGCCCCCCATGAAAATGGAAATGACTACTGCTGGTAGAAAACAAAAGGAACGATCTCGCTCCAGACAAAACCGTGAGCAGTTTCGCAATCTTATCGGGGAACTTTCTGTTAATGTCACAGGTAGTAAACTATCAACCAACAAATGTTTGATGGCTGTCAGCAAAACCTTCAAATTGTCTAATGTCTCCAAATGGCTGTCTGACGATTTTACATTGAAAGACAGTCGACTAGCTCAGTTTGCCTCAATCTCCAACTTGCTGGCTGTAGAAGGACATCTTGGTTGGGCATTTGACAGTGAGGGACACATTCTGTATGTGTCACCTAACTTCCAGAAACGACTGAATATCCAAGGATGCATCATAGGCACCCACCTGAGTAAACTGATGCCTGAACATGATTTTGTCCTGAGGGATCTGTTTGTTGATAATTGCCAGTCAACTTGTACAACCATCAAGAAGAAGAGCTCAAAGCTGGCATTTCGACCAAGTCCTACTCCTGCATACATGTATGGAAAAGTTCTGACGACTCACCAAGGTAATTATCTCAATTATCAGTCACATTTCCCAAAATTTTGGTTTTCCTCTTATTGATGCTTAGCTTAGTTTACATCTTTTTAAATAAATTTATCACGATACTTCACTTTGTGTAAATAAATCAAGCTAAGATCGTTTCAGTAAATTTGATTCTAAAAAATGTTTTACTTCCAGGTGACAAGGTGTATGTTGGCTCTGTAACGTTCTATGCTGATAAATCATCTTTCCACCACCAAAACTTTCAGTATTCAAACACTAACTTTGCTGAAATAATTCTTGATCAGAATTTTGACGTACTGAAGCGACACAAATTGTTGGAAAAGATGCAGAATTTTACACCAGCATTCAACAATTTTCTTGACAGTATCCTTCCTACTGATCTACCCAAGGTGATGGAAGCTTTTAATAATGCTGCCATAAAGAAGCAGTTCAACTTAGCATACAGGGTGAAAAAAGCAGACTCCTTGGACTCGATCATGGTCTTTGGACAATTTTACATGGGAAACACCCAGAATGGAAATAACGTTATTTCAGCTTTCATCTCACCTGCAATTCTCGATGAATTGAACGAAGATGAGCTCTATGTGCAAAAGAAAGGTGAGCCACAAATTGTCATCAAACAAGAGAAAATTGAGGTCACTGTGACCAAGAGGGACACACTCTCTCCTCAAAGTTCCACAAGCACAAACGAGTCTTCCTCATCTGAAGGTTATATCGATGATCTAGACTTGATCAGCAGTTATGGAAATCTCCTTCCTGAAAATGATCGAGATATCCTTGATGCTCTAGATGAAATCTTTCCGTCAGTTCATGACGATAGTACGGACGATGACTACAAAGATATGCCATTCCTTGAAATGCCCAGTTACATCAAGTGCTTTGACAGTTGAAGAGAAATTGATGTCTGACATGGAACCAAAATGTTCATTACAATTTGAGCGAGTTATGCAACATCCATTCAAATAATGGTTGTCTGTGTTTTTTACAGTGGAAGCATTGTAGACATCCCACCTTCGATCGAAGATGTGCTGCAGAATAGGTAATCATCTAGCTGCAGCACATGGGAAAATAAAACTATACAGAATACGAAGTAAATACTGTTTAATGATTGTAGTGACTCAGAATTCAGAAGTAGAAACTTAGAAATCACCAAGCTGCTTTCATGTCCAGGACTCTTGAAGCGCTTCATTTTAGACGTTACTAATTTAAGATATTTTATGCAGAGTGATTATCTGATCAAGGATTATCAACTCCACTTTTTGTCACTTTAAAAACATAGCGGTTCATATGCTGCTTGTTATGTTAAAGAAGGACTAGCGGGACATTTCCCGTGATATATGGCCCTCTCTATTTAATTATTTTAGTGTGATATTGCAATGCGGCCCCATTTGCCACCCTCTGGATGGCAATGTGTACTCAACTTGACCTAGTTCAATAAAAACCGTTTTCTGCCAGGATATGTAAGGTCAGGGTCCCTGTTATGTTTTATTTTATGAACATTTAAATTGATAATTGTGGTTTATTATTGACTTAAGACGACGACGGATTAATATGCACAGTGTGTCATGTTCAGTCGTTGTGGATTGTGTTTGTGTACCTTTACTGGATCGATGTGTCTCGTGTAGTAGAAAGACGATCGCATATATATCGAGTAATTGCTGCTGGCAGTGATAGTGTATATGTGACCTGGTTGGGAATAAATTGTTAAGTCTCAACCATTTTATAGCAGATATATCTTGTTTTTGAATTGGTTGAAATAATACCAATAATGAAGCTTAAAATAACATTTTCCAATGAAAAAAATCTGTTAAATAAAATGATTGAGGCTATTCATATGGGGAGGTTTCTTTCATTTTGAAAGAGGTACTAACGTGCAAACCACGGTTTATTACCTGAGTTCTATATTGTGATGGTAAGTAAATTTTACTTCACCGAAATAATTTACATTATAATAAGAGCTCTGTTATGTTTTTTAAGTTTTATCTGAAATTTCTGAAATTAGTATTCATAAAGATGAAAAAGTTAAGTGGTTGAGTTTTGTTCTAAGAATTTAGAACCCATTTATATAACAAAAAGATTTTGAAAACGATTGCTGCCGCTTTGATTAATATTTTAACCATCTAAGATAAGTCTAGAGAGGTGAATGTCATAAATTGTAACAACTGTTTTGTGTTCCTGCGAAATATTGGCATCTAGCCAGGTATATAGTCATGTATTACACAATGAAAATATAATTAGAGAATTTAAGGCTGTTAGAATTATTTTTGTCTCGGCCAGGCCTGGTTTGTGAAAGGTTATGGAACAATGTGTCCCGGTACAATTAGTGTCAGTATGAAATTTGCTGGTTACAGTATGCATCATACTTTTCATTCAGAATACCAATGTGCGCTATTGTCTTTTCATAATTCAAAATTTTAAGGAGAGCCAGGCTTAAAACATTTAATAATAAACTAATTGATTTTTACATGTGCCAAAGTTTTTGTTCAATTTGTGAGTTCTCACTCTTAAATTATCCTTCGATTTCTCGATTCGTTTACATAATATGTGGAAGCAACTTAAACAATAAAATTAATGAATCTACATACCAGGAAATATTGAATTGTATTGACGGTAGTACAAGTTAATCATACAATATTTGCCGGTAAGTAATCATCTTTTTGTTAGTATGACACTGTTATGGCAATCATCCATTAATTTTAAGATCCGGAAAGATCCGACAATGTAAAGGATTTTTTCGTGGTAAAACTTAACGGTCTAAGACTAAAACTGAAATCATCATGATCGTATCAATGATTAGGAGTTAGTCAATTCTCTTTGGTAATTAAGTTAATTTTAAAGCTGTAAGGAACTTGATGATAGTATATTGGAGTAACTTAGTAATGATGATTATCGTTAAATGTCTTAACTATAATAACAGTGCCCTACTTTCGATTTTTTGATGATTTGAGGTTTTTTATTCAAAATGAGTGGAAGGGGTGAGCTACGGAGTTAGCCACACATTGATTTAAGATGTTCTTAATGAAGTCGTTAGGATCCGGGAAAGGTGATCAGGTGAACTAAACCTAATCTGCAGAATTTCTTAACTTTCTTTCTATGGCCATGGCGAGAAGATATATTTTGGTCCAAAAAGTTGATTGTTCATGAATCAAGAAGCGCGTTAACATGCCTTTTTTCATTTCGTTTTGCCTGTAGCAAAAGGTCATGAGACTGCGGAATGTAATGTTGAAATGTTACATTCCTTTAGGGCAAGGAGATTTAATCCTCCTCTCGTCCTAGCGTGGCGTTTCTCTATTATCAAATATGAGCATTGAGCATTTATTAACCAAATGCACGACCATTTATGTGCATAATACATTGATCGCCTAACAAAAAATATCAGCAAAATTCCCGAAAACTTTCAATTCGTAAATCACAATGGCTTTAAATATTCTGTAAATTTGATCGCCTCTTCCGGATCACGTGGTAGGTACGGTAAAGTCACGTGGTGGCGAGCTATCACGTGATGGTTTCTAACATAATTGTCAGGAATGTACTTAGGATATTCGGATATCAGAATCGTCTAGGTATGGTCCTGTCATTTCAATCACCTTAAAAGAGGTGTTTTCAGAAGCATGAACGATTTCTTACGAGTATTTTATTTTTAGGCTACGTTCAGCTACAACATTACAACACCGTGTAGTGTAAACACGATACACTTTAAACACACTTGAAATACACTTTTATAAAGATCACATCTACCACCCACAACTTGAGAATAGAGATTGGAAAGTTTTAGCTGAACGTATTTACAATTGATTTGATGGTATCAAAGTGAACAGGCAAAATGGAGTGACCCCCAACCTGCCCACACAGTCTGCTTAAACTATTAAAAACGCAGATGTGTCTCCTTGGAATGCGGGGATATATAAATCTTGGTCTTTTAAATCAAGAAGCAGGTTGAAGGTTGTACCATTTTTTTCTGTACCTCACGGTGCCTCAAGTCAGTTCTTGCCTCTGTCTTATTAAAAGGACGACTGTTGCCCTAAAATATTTCCTCTTGCCTTTTGATGTTACATATGTTAACCTCCAGACGCCTATCACTTCGTTGATTTTTATTTTGTGAGCTTTGAAAGGAATGCCCTATTTTAAAACATTTCAATTATATAATGTGTTTTATTGACTTTGTAATTAGGAATCACTATCTTCCCACCAGGTGGTATGTACATTTAATAATGCACTGGTTTGAATCCAACTATTTGATGAACCATTCAACGATCTGTAGTAAAATTATATACTCCCAGACATCTGTGTTTCTGGATGTGGGAACTAAAGTTACTTCGTAATTAAGGCCTGCCAAATTAAAGCAGATAAGGCGGTCAGAAAAATATACAGCATAAAAATCGGTGTCCATATTTTTCAAATAATCAAATTGTACGTGTCCTGCCTCGTTATCAATCAAAGAGGGGAGGGGGGGGGGGGTGTCATGAGTATTTTTGAGAGTCCCGACGAAAATGCCAAATTCTCATTCTCAAAAATTATTTTGGAGTATTTTTGAACCACATTGCACTGATATGAAGAATGATTTGGTATATCACTATTATTGAGTGGAAATTTTTTGAGAAAGTGAGAAATCCATGCTGAATTTCTCAGATTTAAAAATGATTTTTGAGTGGACAATTTTTGAGAAGATGAGAAATCCATGCTGATTTTCTCAGATTCAAAAATAATTTTTGAGACATTTTTTAGTATTCCCGGCGAAAATGGTCAAATTCTCAGACCCCCCTATCGATGAAATTAAATTACTTAATGCTGCTAAAGAAATAAGAATGCCATTACCCCAGAATTAACCATTTTACACATTATTAAGTGATAAGTCATAAAGTTGCAATCATTTAATTGCTCCTATAATCACCCTTAATATTAATAACGCTCCATATATCATAATGAGGCAGATAGATACGCTCATTGATCAGTCATTACTATCCCAACAGACTTGGCTAAAAGCCTACAGACGGGAAGATAGCCGCCGGCATGGCTTCACCTTACCATATTGTATGATCTTAGTACCAAATAACATTATGTTCACTGGTTATAAGTATATCATGTTCACGACCTGCACCATGCTATATCTGTTTATCTGCAATCTTATCCTGTCGGAAGCATGAGCCTGTCTCTTGCTACTTTCCTCTGTCTGTCCTCTTCAATGGATCTAATCTTCAAACGGATTTTATACAGGAGGTATTTGTCTTTTTGTGCATTCCTATGTCGTGTGGAAGACAAAATATTCCACATTTCAAGTTCTCATAATCGGATTAATGTGTGATCTCTATTAACATTCCCATCTTTCTAAAATCGAATGAGATATATGCTATTTATCTTCATATATTGGGGCCGGGAGGATTTTTTCGGTACACGTACAAACCGGAACTCTTAAGTTCGTCTTTAAAATTCGACACTTAGGGGTCGTTCCCATCTCATTAAACTATATAAAAAAATAAGTATAAAGAATTAGGAAAAGGAACGGGAATGAAGCCAATACCAGAAGTGAAACCCCACCAAAGAATATAACGTAATCAATATTTTAGCAATTTTAACCCTCCACTCCCCCTTCCGTAATCAACCGTAATCAAGACCCAACCCCCCTCCTGACAGCAATATTAAAAAATTGGGTTTTTTAAATTTTGAATTCTCCATTTTGCCATTGGCCCCCCTATCTAATACGGCTGCTAAAGTAAGTAGTTTGAAAGGTGCTTGGCCGGATATAATAACAATGATTTGTCACTATCAGAGTGAAATTGAGTGGAATTAAAATATTGTCAAATTGTTTTTATTCTAGAGGGTAAAGAAACAAAATTTTGATTACGTAATCAACAACCAAACCCTCCCCCCGTAATCAACTGTAAGCAGTTGGAAACCCCCTCCCCTCAGCTGATTACTTAATATGTGAACGACCCCTTACCGAAGAACTTCGACAGGGGTGATTCCTGGCAACCTTAAGTTGTCGAACTAGAGTGCGTGTCGCGTCAGCGAATTCTTTTGCAATAAATATTGCCATTTTGGAGTTTATTTCCATTATGGGACTACCTAAGGTGAACACAGCTGTTCACTTTGCTATTGTAACTAATAGCAAATAAAAAAACTGATTTAAATTACATGATGTTAAATGGAAACATGGAAAGTAAGCGCAGGGGCTGTTAAAAATGTTAAAATATCCTGCTTGCACAGAACTACAGAACTTAAAAAATTATGTTCATGTTCTCTAAATAAATGAAGTCTTTGAAATGCTTTGAAACTTTAAAACTTTACATATATCATGCTTTGTTCCTTGAATCTTGATTGGAAATACGCACGAATAAGATATTTTAAATATTTCCACATCCCGTCGTCGGCTTTTATTGATGAATATTTATAATGTTATACAGGAATAATAATAATATGCAAATTTAATGCCCTCCTAGCAGACCTAACTTTGCTTTTTCTTGTCATTAATGTCGTCATATGTCATGTATGACATACGTATATAATTTGTTGGCACTATAATTGACAGCACCGTGAAGTTAACTTTCAGCCAAGTTTTGGCCGGCAGCCAATTCCTCTATAAAAGACTACCTCAATGGCTTACCGAATACCGTCTGTATAATATGTAAGGACAGTAGCTGAATGGCTTGAAGCTAATACAATAGTTTTCGTATTTACTTTACAAACTAACGATTAGTACTACGCTTTAGTAGCATACTAACATCATTCCATTCTTTATGATTGATTACCAGTGTTTGTTGTGGGGCAAGTTAGACAGTTGTGGGGCAAGTTAGACAGTTTTGAAGAATTGGCGGGCTGCTTTTGTAAGGCTGCAATTAATTACAGCTTTGGTGAGGTCGATTGCATTACTGTGATATCCTGGATAGTGGATAACGCTAAATTGATTTTAGATGAAAACTACTAGAAGCATGCCGCTCAAATGATAACGATTTTTTTATAAGTTGATAAATGGGTAAAAATAAGTTCTCCCTCATCTCTAATTCAAATTTCAAGTGAGTACCTCTCTTATCTAATTTCATCGTAAATTATCAGGGAACAGGACATTTTCCTCTTTATCACAACGATTCCTATTACAACATGTTTTAACCTGCTAAGTAGCCGCACTATCATTGGTAAGAAAGTAATACAGTTTACTCTTGATATTAACTGATTATTTGCCGGTTCCACCATGCATTTACGGTAATATTTCACCTGCCCTCGAACGCCTCTTTATCGCCTCTTTACCAGTTAACACTGAGTCCTAATGAACCATTCCAGCCGTTACTATAGAGTCCTCCCTCCTCGCATAAATTATGCTGCATTTCAGGGCGACTTCCGGCCACATATACAGAGTATGACATGTTACGGGCTATAGTCTATTTAATATTGTTAACAGACACGGGGCGAGAAGAGAGAAAGAGAGGTTCCAGGAGGCAGAAGCGTCGTACGGTCGGGGTGAGCAGGTGATGAGGTGATCATGTGTATTGTGTATATTCCTGTCCTGTTCCTTTAGATCTGTCCTCCTGGCTCCTCTGTATACCACATAGTCTATTAGCGCGCTCTACCTTTCTCTTAACCCCGCAGAGCTCGATTCAAAGGCAGCTGTGCTTGAGTACAAACACTTGCCGTATACTCTCTCTGTTTCTCAGAAATGAGCGGCTGTTTCTACGAAAACATACACAGTGCAGCACTATATATTTATGTGTGCACACTTATGTGTTCAGCGAGTGCATTGTTGTACACTTATATATTTTGTCGTAAATGAGTGTACTACCCGTACTGTTCCCTTGTTCTCGGTAAGTCAGGGTGGAGCCGGGCTATTTCAGGGTTAGGAATAAGCATGCTGTAATGAACATTGTTGTGTTCAACATTGTGATGAATATGTTGTGATGAATATATTGTGAGTAATGAGAACGGAGAATGTGCCAATTAGTACAGAGTCTAAATGTGAGACCGTTCTTTGTAATTGGAGTCATCATGTTGATAAAAATAAAAATATTGAATCTAAGAAAGTACAGAGACCACGTATTTTGCCATGCTCACACCACAATATATAATACTGCAGCTAAAGCTCGTTTACCGTGTGAATAAGAATTACCACGTACCGTTTAAATGTAGCCGGGGAAATATTGCGGAATATAGGAATGTGTAACAAAGTTTCAAGATAATATAATCGGACGGTAATTTGTCAACATCTACCTGCAAATTCTCTGATATTTCTGAGCAAAAGTTTTTATCTTGGGAATAAATCATGTGGCCACGCCCAATATTCGCCCTCAGGTGAAATTGTATATCAGCTTCTGAAGGTCCTAGAGACTTGTAGATGGACTTAAACGAAGCCGAATCTGCATATTATATTCATATACAAATAATTGATATAAACATTTTGCCCTGCACATTTACGTGCCAAAAATCGCCAAAAACCATATTGGGTGTTTATTGCTTCATAAGTTTGGATGACATGTGTAGTGTATTGTGTAACCGAAAATCAGTTTTCCGCCAATTTCTTTAAATTAAGTATTTCAAAGCAAATGTTTCTGCTTAAGTCATATATAAATATGTCAGTTGCGGTTTTTTGAACTCATCCGAAAGTTTCCACCGTAAGTGTACGCCCACGACGCCACGCCCAAAATGGTTGGCGATTTTATCGAAAATTGAAGGTTTTAGGCAATATGTTTTTTAATAACTTATGTCTTATATATTGGGTATATTAATATGCAGATTCTGTTTTGTTAAATTTCATCTATAAGCCTCTAGGACCTTCAGAAGCTGAGACATAGTAACACCCGAATATAGGACCGGACGTGGCCCTCAGATCATGGGTATAAGAGAATAACATGTAGTAGATGCCTAGATTATCAGAGTAATTGTTGTGTTAATGACTAAAAGTATGTGTTATTGTCTCTTCTATTGTTTACTTAATCACAGAGACCCACTTGGAGCTCGTACCCAATATGTGTTATGTATAGCATATTGTGAGGATTGCCCCAAGTCATTGGTTGGGTGTGGCTATAGGGTATAGTTCTTCAAAGAGAATAGATTGGGTGTGGTTGTAGGGTATAGTTCTTGAAAAAGAGTAATAATAATAACAGTTAATAGTTAATAGTACTATGTTTACAGTATGTACTGAAGGGGTATCCTAGGAAGTTTCTTTAAATTTTAACAGGTACCCCTCCTCATTTAATTCTCAATCAAGTTTCCTATCATTCGGCTGAGTAGACCGAGGAGATTGCATAGAATAGATTAAGGGCCCGTTAATTGTATTACAATGGACCCCTACGTGAGCAAAATGAAATACATAACTGTAAACAGTTTAACCTCTGTCAGGCTCCAATATTTTAGGCCTCAAAATATGTCGTGCCTTCAATATTTCGTTACGTTTTTACTTGTGCCAACGCGTGAAAAATTGTAATGAATTTGTAACATGACATGTTATGTAGGTTACATTTCTGAGACTTATGATTGAAGAATTTTGCCAACTTGTGGATTGTTTACAAATACTTACGATATAATTATATCTGGAATATGACGAAATCTTTGCGTTTAATAGTCCATATTTAAAATATTTCTTGGGCTGATATTTTCAACCTAAGGAGCACAAAATATCAAGGTTCCCATACAATAGTAATGATATGTTCGTAGCGCTGCCCCAGACTCTGTCCAGAATCCGTTAACCAAGTTACACCACTGATTTGATTCCAAAAAGTCTTGAATAATTAGGCGTGAAATGTAAACATTTATGTATTTATAGCGAATAAATATGTTGAGTGTTCTATGTTGCTAACAAAACAAATATATGGCGACGAAACACTAGATCTTAACTTTTGTTTTGCTATAACAACAATGAAAAGCCCTACTTATACTTTTACCTTGGTTAACTCTTTGTCCGAATGAAAACCCTATTACCACATACAACACACATATTACATCTAGAAGCAGTATAATTGAATTGGGCGGTTAACTTTTCCAGAGAAAAGTTTCCATTATCTGGAGTAATCAGGATGCCGGCCCGGATTCGCGATGTTGTATCAGCTTTTTAACTGGTACCCATCATTAACGATTCTGTGAGATTTCGCGACCTGTACTCCGCATCCGGTTTCAAGTTAACTTTATTAATATTAGAATATCCAACCAGTGCTGAATCTTACTCGGCAATCGTGGTTTTTGGTTACTCGAGTTGGAACGAAACATAAAACTAAAGATAATCACTTCTTATCTGAATTCTGAAGAATTGAAAGGTATCATACTGCATAAACATAAAACTAAAATTAATCCCTTCTTATCTGAATTCTGAAGAATTGAAAAGTCGCATACTGAATATACATAAAACTAAAGATAATCCCTTCTTATCTGAATTCTGAAGAATTGAAAGGTAGCATACTCCATATGTCATGATCATGATATGCGGTCTTTGGGTTTTCCGCCTTATCTTTAATCGGGACACTGGCACCATTGCATGGCCACGTTCATGTTAGTCCAACAACCGGTTTATGTCTTACTCCCACTACCTGACTACCATACAACACAAGTGTGGGAACGATAGTCTAAAAATAGAATAATATATTCAGTGCACCTGATATGGGTCATGCTGTGTGTATTGACAAATGTGTGGGGAGCAGCAGATCATGTTACACCATTGTTACAGAGAGTTACAACTACCTTGAAGTAATTGTATTTTTAGCTGTAGGTTGTGGTTCACGGACTGGGTCGGGATTCCAGCTTCCAGCTTCTTGGATACTACCCAATTTTTAACCGATGGTGCAGTGGAGGATCGTTTTAGATTTTGTGTCCAAAAACACTAAACGACATTTGTCCATCATGGGATGCTGCATGAGGAGCAATAGGTTTGAGAGAGTGTCCACTGTCCATGATAGATACACGAAAACATTTCCTGTGGATACTAGATAGTCAGGGCCATTCAGATATATCAGATATATTATGTACCAAATGTGCAAGCATGAATACTATTCTCCCAAGTCAGTGTTGCTTCCGTAAATCGTCTTCATAATATGATCATGCTTGTATTTCCCTGTCAACTTGTTATATATTTTAATGCCTAGATTTTTAACTGCTGAAACAGATCTGGTCCTTGTTGGTAGACATTCTGTGTGCAGTGGAGCAAATTTGTTCTTGGATAAACGTATGTTACACTAAGTACTAACCTAGATATCAAATCCCAGCCCTACTTCTCACCACTTTTACACTAACCTATATATCAACTCCCAGCCCTACTTCTCACCACTTTTACACTAACCTAGATATCAACTCCCAGCCCTACTTCTCACCACTTTTACACTAACCTAGATATCAACTCCCAGCCCTACTTCTCACCACTTTTACACTAACCTAGATATCAACTCCCAGCCCTAATTCTCACCACTTTTACACTAACCTAGATATCAACTCCCAGCCCTACTTCTCACCACTTTTACACTAACCTTGATATCAACTCCCAGCCCTACTTCTCACCACTTTTACACTAACCTAGATATCAACTCCGAGCCCTACCTCTCACCACTTTTACACTAACCTAGATATCAACTCCCAGCCCTAATTCTCACCACTTTTACACTAACCTAGATATCAACTCCCAGCCCTACTTCTCACCACTTTTACACTAACCTATATATCAACTCCCAGCCCTACTTCTCACTACTTTTAAACTAACCTAGATATAAACTCCCAGCCCTACTCACCACTCTATAAAACTCATATTATAGAAACTGTACACACAGTATCGTGCCAGATAACATATTAACATAACATATTATGTGATATGTACATAAAAAAACAGGAAGGTTAGGGGGTTGGCAGCTGTCCAACAAGTTATCATTCCTGAGAGTAATCCTGAGTAGCAGAAGAAGTGGCGAGGTGTGAGTGGAGTAATTAATTGAAAGATTGAACATCATCAAGTTATATAATATTTCTTAAATACTAGTTATATAATATACCTTGATGATGTTCAATTAATTACTCCACTCACACCGCGGCCCTCGCCACACTATTAGTGGCGATCGTTGCGTCTATTTAGTATTTATATAGTAAACTTTAAAATTTGTATGAATCCTGTTTTGAAATTATTTGCTTGTTAGATGGTAAGCGCAAAAATGTACAAATTTTAACATTAAATTATCCTTGCATCTGTGTCGGAGAGCTAGATAAAGAGTTTTGGTGCTCAAGTAAAATTGATGATACTTTTTGACACTTTTTATGGGAAAGTTACAACCGGCTTAGGTTACAGATAATTCAGATTTAATTTGTAAAATCATGCGTGAAGTTGTATTCAGACAAAATTGAATTTATTACTCGTATTCTGTATAACTTAACAATTCTGAAGATAATTCAATTTGTGATAAAAAAATTTAATTTCCTTATTATCTGGGATAATGGTGATTTCAGTTTCCTTCGCCAGTCATCTTAATCAAGGTGAAATATTTATCCATACTATATTTCCATATTAAGTTGTAAAAATGAGTCCTACATTAGGTCTTGCATTAAGTGTTACATTGATTAAAACACACTTCACAATATTTTCCCCTGTAATTTCATGCCCCCCCCCCGTGCAGTCACCTGTTAGGGCACTGTATTTCGATACTTTAATTGTATTACTTATCTTCAAGAAATGTAGCTGCGAAAAGAGCCCATACAGGGACCTGGGACTCCCCAAATACCACGTACCATGATGAGAATATTATTATTATGTAAATAATAAAGGTTACTACTTTAAATAATTTATACTTCCGCCCATATATAATATTGTTACAGAGAAATGGATTTTCGAACTTCGAATCGAGTTAAAAAAAGAAGAATGTGTTCAAAGTGTAGTACCAGTGAGCTGCACGAGTATTGTGGACTCTCAATCACGTGATACGGGGAAATGTGTGAATGAAATGTATGTAAGTTGAGCTCAAAGTTCGCTAGTTTGTTGGTACATTTATATGGTCACTTTCTCGGCAAACTTTTAAAATTCCTTTCTTGTGTCTGGCCATCAGGCCATTCAACTACCTTCCAATTTGTTGATTCACTTAACCGACCTGAATACCTCGCGGCTTTTATATAGGGGGGGGGGGGGGGGGGGTGTCATGACTCATGAGTATTTTTGAGAGTCCCGACGAAAATGGCCAAATTCTCATTCTCAAAAATTATTTTTGAGTATTTTTTCATCTCAAATATTTTTTCATCTCAAATATTTTTTCATCTCAATTTAATTGGACCATATTGCACCGATATGGAGAATGATTTGGTATATAACTATTTTTGAGTGTATATATATATTTCTCAGATTCTTATGACCCCCCCCCCCTATGTATTTTATATAGGAATTGGGGGATATCTTTTGGGTTATTGATACTTCGAAATGGAATCCTCCTCAAACAATTTGGTACATTTACACTTTACAGCGTTAAATTTAGCAGTGGTGGGGCAGTTTACTGTGTTTTAAATTTCCATAAATTTCCAATTTACAATTTAAGACCACTGGTGCACATTGTGGGAGTAGTGAAGTGTGAATTAAAAGCTCAAGGGGCCGGCGCTCGTCAAGTATTCTTAATTAACACAATTCTGCTCTCCGGTGACCACCTGTCTGAAATTAAGTGTCAGAAATCAAAGTGTCATCAATTCCTAGAAACAAAGACGGATTCCAAGAACCTATTGGGTTCTCAGTAGCTCAATCGCCGCCAGCCCCACATCAGCTGGAGCCGGCTCGCATCGCTTATCGGCGCATCCCCAAAATAAGACTAAGGTTACGCCCTAGATAAATACGTTGTTAAGATAATATTATCATTATTTTAGCAGGTGTGGACTTCACAGCCATTCACACCGTCCCTCACAACAATAATAAATACATTTCCAGTATTGTAAAATGGCTTAATCTAAATTTGAAAATGGGATAATAAGGTCGATTTAGCTTCAATTCTCAAAATGGTGTATTGTCAATCAAACTGATAAAATAAGTGCAGTGCACGTTACATATAGTAAATTATAATAAGTAAGTAAAATATAATAGTGAAATTAAAATATATAACGTTTAATACACTTGCATAGTGCAGTTGTTTATTTGCATGACGCCAAATGACCTGCTTTAATGCACTCAATAATATATCCGTTTTTGTATTCCATACTGAAAAATGTTATAATTAATATTAATAACATTTTAACAATTATGATTTTATTGAATGATGATTCAGTTGGTTGCAGAAAGCTTACTTGCTCCATACACCGCGTGTAGTATGGTACGAACAATTAAAGTTCTCTCTCTCCAGCTTCTATAACAAATGATGTTAGTTCCGAGAATTGGCTGGTATTTCCAAGAAATGCAAGCTGCATGCCGGCATGCCCATGCAGTTAAAAGTTATCTCCTTTGTAGAGCGAAGCAGCTGGCAAGTCGTCGCTATAATTGAGCACAGCGTAAACAGTACATATATATTATATAATGCTATAATGGTCAGATCAAGATGTTTAAATTTAACAAATAAAGCTGTTTTGTAAATCAAAATCAAATTATTTGCTAAAATCTAGTTTTCAGTTGAAATTGCGGGTATTTCAAAGAAATTTAAAAATGAACAGCTTTACAAAATTGACGCCATTTAGTCGTTCTAATTATCGACGTCAAAATATCATCTACTATTGCACAAATTCTCTAACCTCCCATACCCTCACCCTACCTTGCATACTTTAATACCTTGCATACCTCGATACCTTGCATACTTCAATACCTTGCAAGCTTCAATACCTTGCATAATTCGATACATTGCATACTTCGATACCTTGCATACTCCCATACCTTGCATACTTCAATACCTTGCATACTTCAATACCTTGCATACTTCAATACCTTGCATACTTCAATACCTTGTACAAATAAGACCTACAAGTTATGTGTTACACGTGGAAGCCTCCTAAGCGGATATATCTTTAGACGCATTTTCCTTGCAATAAGACCCCCTTTCTTTATGGAAAATCTTTCTGTGTATAATAAATGTGTCCAATTCGCCACTGTGAGCTATAATCTCAATAGCTCCTTCAGCACAATAAGATAAACAATGTATACATAACTCTCATGGAACTATCAACCAGTAACGGTACTCGACTAATTCAAGACGAAATTCAGCTGATCAACATATACTTTTGTCTGTTAATTTGCTTTCTTCTTAAAATCTGGAATAAACGTTCTGAACTAACCACTTATATTATAAACATACAAAGGTTGACCCTGGACTAAACTCACGGTTGTTCGTGCGTTGAGAGATGTTTTCAATTTTGTGCGGCAAAGGGCACGCGCGGGGAAATTTGTTCAGGAAATGTTTGCGCAATTGCTCACATACAATTCGCGGGAACGCGCAGCGTATGTGACTTCTCTGCTTCGCATTCACAGTGCGGTGGCAATATGTAACTCGATATAAAATTATCTATCTCAGCAGTAATACGTTCGGTATGGTATTGTTTTAACATGGGGTGACAATTCATTCGATTAGAATACAGGAATTCTAGAAAGCCCTCCACTTTACCTGGAAGACAAATTTCATCACAGATCATTTATTTCGGACCCGACTTATGCTTTAGGGAATAAAGGTATCTAATTGAAATTCCGAGGAAGCCTTTAGCACACTGATGTCTGATTCATCTCATTTCTAATGGCATGAATTCCCTAAATACCCACTCAGTCTTTAAATTATCGTCACCATGGAGCGACGATATGAATATCATGCTGTTGTTCAGTATTCGATGTAATCTCAACTTACTTTACTGAAAACCACCTACGAGGTAACGTGAGTCACTGACACAGTCAACAGTAGTCTAATTATATTGGGTCTCTCTCTCGTCATATGACGTCATGATTACCTGTTTGTTTTAGCTAACACGTACCACAAACGAAAAAGCAAAAAGGACCGTTCACATAATGTATTACAGATAACGTCAGCAGTAGATTTGACCATTTTAGGACTCCGTACCCCCGTCCGTCATTAGTCTACAAATGACTATTCTGTTGGATTCACATTTTCCTGGTGGCAACACACCAGATCCAAGTGAACACGTACCAAGTAAGAAATACTGCAGACGGAAGGAAAATAGCGACACAAAGTCTACAGCCGAAGAGGCACGCAGTGACAGATGACATGTTTACTGTCCCGCTAATTTCGCTACTTTAAGTTTAACTGGTGATACATGGTGTTATTTTACTGCTACTGTCAAAATATCAGCACCCTCAATCAAACTTCTCAAACTATTTCAACTTCTTTATATATTTTTCTATTTACGTAACAAATTCTAATCCAATATACCATACACATATAAATGCCACTATATTATTAATATATATACAGGTACATATAACATGTAATGTTTATTGTTTACTATCCCATATCCGCCTTTTTTTGTTGGGTGAAAGCTAGAAACATTAACTATTACTTTGATGTATGTTTATTGTTTATAACAAGACGTGAAACTAATGGTAGTTTAGTGGTAGTAGGGCAACTTATACTACAATATTCATGGTCATTGGAAATTTGAAGGTTACTATTTCTCAGGTGGTTTAGGCTAATTGATTGGTTCCCCAATGTCAGCTTCTCTAATTTCCCACGGTGCTTCAAGCTTGCATGTTAATTACTTGATGACGTATATGGTGGTCATATCCGCTCCTACTATAAATCGCTCGCCCGAATTTAAAAAAAAACTCTTGTGAAAAGGCCCTTTGAGTTTGGGTATGAAATTGATCAGAATCGGTGTATTTTTGGACGCTGATTCCGAATCACCCTCCATGACGTAGGGTAAAAATACTTCCCTGGAGAGTTATTCAGTTATGGGCAAAAAACCGTTTTGGTCACGTGACAGGCTAGTAAAACATGAATTCGATTGTTTAGGGCTCGGGTTAGGGTTAGGGTTGTGGTCAGGGTTATGGATAGCTTCGGGGTTATGGTTAGGGTTAGGGTTGGGATTAGGGTTTATGTAAAACTGTTTTGTACGGCTGCAAAACCATAAAAACCAAAGTCACGTGAAATTTTTGGGCGAGCGAATTAGTAAAAGCCGGTCATATCACTCCATCCCCAAAGTCTGGCAGTCGATAGTTTAGTGGTAGTAGGGCAACTAACTTTACAGTTTCACTTCTTAATGTTAGCATTATAATAAATCTAGTTTTAATGTAAGAAATACACCTCAACATTCCACACATACTTTTTTGCTTTATATTGGAGTTTGTCTTTGATACATGATGCAGATCCAATTTTTAGGAGGAGTAATTTTGATATGTTGAGTAATATTACAATTACCGTGGTATATCCCCCTTTAAAGAATAAATATCCACCGGGAGAACTTAACATATTATCAAGGTGACAGAAACCGGGTGGAGCCTTGGTGATTGGGGTTCGGTTAAGTACTATTAAACATTTACTGCATTTGGAGGCTTTTACTAATACTATATATACATAGTAATAGTAAAATAGTTATTCACTCGTCAGCGTGACTTGGGGTATTAACCAAAACCATAATCCTAACCAGAGCCCTAAATAATCGAATTCGCGTTTTACTGGCATGTCATGTGACCAAAACAGTGTTTTGCTCATAGCTCCTCAGGAGGGTGTTTTGACCCTGTGTAAGGGGGTGTTTCGGAATCAGCATCGAAAATACATCGCATCATGAAGCTACTTTCATATTCTCAGCTAATCTAGCTAAACGTTCCACAGACCACAAATATTTTAATTTCACTTCATTTTCTTTACAGTCTTTGAGGCATGATACGAAACACAAATGCAATCATCTTGTCGTCTAACAATTCGTTAGAAGTGCTTTTCCATTTTATTGATACCTTACAGGATACAAAATGATGATGCAACTACAAAAAGAAGAAATATTCATGTACCAATTGAAGACTACGAGTGAAACTGAAAATACCACTGATTAAGTGCACAGTGCAGGGATCACGTATCTGAACATGATCATAACTTTGGGAAAGCACTTCAATTATTGAACCAAATGTGTCGAAAAACCTTGGAGTTCTTAGCTTTAAAAAAAGCGTTCTCACTGTGACGACAATAGTGAAAAACAGGGTGTGGCGTGCCACACCCTCTGTAATAAAGTAAATTTTACGAAACTTTCAGGAAATCTAAGTTTGACCTATATCTATTATCTATATTCTATATTTTTTGAAATATTAGAGGGTTACGTGTGGGCAGTTACTTCTGGGCCACCCTGTATTAATTCTTTATTTAATAAATCAGCGCTGCCGCTAGTAAGCGCTGGCTATTAACGGGTGATACTCGTAAAATATCTGTTCCATATATTGGAACCGTCGACAAGTCCAACTCGGCGCGCGTCCTGGTAGGTTGTAAACTACAAGCTGGCTATCGCGTTTAGACTATCGCAAAATAACTGACAAAACAATAAAGATGAAAATTGAATTCTGCAATTCACTGAATTCAGCCATGATAAATGCAAAATGTATGATATTGATAAACGTATAATGATATTATGGACCCTGATGAATGACGATCCCGTTTAAAATGTATCATATAAATTCCCTGAAATTCCATCCAGGACTATTATAACGGCATAACTTAAACTTGATGTTTAGAGTTGAAACAACATGTTGGGACCTCCAGATATTTTGCACTGGATATTTCTGGGAACGGTCCCTACCGATTTTCACTGAAAAGATTGCCGGCCAAAATTATCCTTGAAGTTTGCAAGGAAGATATTCAAAAGGGTTTAAAAATTTGAGAAAAAAATATCGGGCAGATATGTATTTATCAGGTTTTCTTGTTTTAATTGATATCTGTTATTAACCACGGTACCAATTATTAAACAGGTGTTAGTTGCTAGTACCGGGCAATAATCACCTCTCCCATGTCCATGATATGTAGTACTTTATTTCCTCCAAGAAATTATTTATTAAGAGCTCCTTTTGACTTGGCTAGAACTATAAAACATGGGAGGCCCAGGTTATATAAAGAGAGTCCGTCTCGGAAGGTTCTGAACCCACTATTGAGCGTCTTATAACTTTGGTTTTAGGGAAATTATAGTTTTGCTGGAATTTAGATCGTCATGCTACTAACGACTTCTTATTTAATTTGTTGCGGTATAATGATTATAATTAAGACTTTCAATTTTAGTGGGTTAACACAAATTGATACACCAATGTAAGCAAGAATATAGATCTACTAATTAATGAACAAAAACCTTCTTATTAAAAAATGATTATATAACAATGGAAGTAAGCTTTTTGTACTATACTAATTACTTGACACGGGAGAACATCTTCTCATAACCTATTTAAGGGAAATATCTTGGTGTCCAAATATATGATGGTGCAATCACTTTTCAAAGTCTATTTCGAAGCAATGGTGTAGGTGGATTGTGGAATGGAGTATCGTCACGAATGGTGAAGGAAGTCTGGTCTGAAAACAATATCTTTTAACTATGGTGTTAAAACAATTTATGACATAGCCAAGCGGAAACTACTTTAAACTTGCACATGTAAATATTAATATAAAAGGAAATGTCGAGTGTCAAGTCTTACTCTATAATCTACTACTTTATGTAGACGTTGTTACTGAACTAATTACCTCGGCTGACGAAGGAGAATCAATATTTCTTGGCCCGATCAAGCTGGTATTGAACATAGCAAGTAACAACACGGTATTAGCAGGAATCCTCGTGGACATTTGACCTGGAAAACGACAACGTAATTTTGTATAATGGATATAATTGAGAATAAGGAACTACGATGTTCAATTACCTTTTTATTATACTTAGATCTGACATGCTGAGACTAATAGAAAAGTAATTTACCTCTAGAACGAACCCAACACGCGTGTTGTTTCCTCGGAGTGGTCATCTAGTTTAGGAGGAAACTTATCAACAAACCTGCAAGATGTATTCGTGTCTGGTTGAACCTAGATATAAATGACGTTTTACTATAGCCACATAAAATTAGATAAATGAAGGAAACTGGAATAGAAACTTGAAAACAAGATTATTATCAATTCACGTCTGAACTCTTAAATTAGAAGCAAGACAGCTAAATTAAACGCTCACATCAAATTAAGAAAAACAACTGGATTACTAAGACTAGAAAGCTTATCAAAACATGACGTAGCCGGTCGAAACCGGCCTACTGGCCCCTGAGTACCGGAACAACCCTATCGACTGTGCTGGCCTAAGAATAACTCTTTCTCCAAGCGTCATCCTCATAGTCATATATCATCTCCGAATCTCACTTCCATGGAATGTCATCAACCGTGTCGAATTGTCCCTTGGTTAAACACAAAAAGCTTCGTTTGTTAATTAAACGTAAGCATCTTCTCTAATTCAGATACACTTCTTATATAAATGATCTGCTAAACTTAAGGAGATATATCTTAAACATAAAATCATATTCAACTTCAAGCACAGAATGACTGGAAATTCTGGGAATTTCCGAGGTTCATTACAACATCTAAGTTAAAATATTGGGCAGGATATGTATTTATCAGATTTTCTAATTGTTTTAATTGATATCTAAGTTAACTCGGTAGTGTAGGGTAAATATGGACAGGGGTTATTTTGGACATGGAAGGGTAATTTTGGGCATTTGGATTTTATCCCCAGATAATAATAGATTCGTTGATTGGGGACATTTTGAAGTGTTGACCTGTTTTTATGCATCCACTTAGTCCAAAAAGTCAGTTCTCAAATCAATAATTTAACCAGATCAATAATTTAACCAGATTAATTGATAACAAATATCAATATTATGATTTACCTGCGCTTAAGCAACAAGGCTCTTTTAAGAAGGTGAATTCTGTCCCTGTTGTGCAAGTCACTTCATTGCTCCCTTTGTTCAGAGCTCCTGCGAAAGAACAATTCACTTTCACGACGGTTCCTGGGTCTACTGGAAACTTAGCTGCTGTCTCAATCGTACTCGTCCACTCAGCCTTCAGTCCACTACATCCTGACAAATATTGCCCTTGATAATATTGCCCTTGATAATTGAAAGAAGTTTGATAGTTCATGTTTTTCATACAGAGATTACTTACACCATAAATGCCAACAAATTGTATTTAGAAATATATCAAATATTATGCGTCATGTTCACAGGTATCTTTAACTACCCAGCTACCTGTTAGAGGTCTGTAGAAATCAGAGGCAGTGTCACAGGAAAGAGGAAACAATATATGTGAAATTTTCTTGCTCCATTTTGTGTTCCAGTTACTATTATCACACGTTTTGTCTGACATCAGGATGTTCATCACCTCCACCTCGTTACAGTGTAGCACTAGTCTGATACCTGAGGTTCTAGTTAAGGTTACCCTCCATACCTTGTCTGTTGCAGTAGGCAGGTCAGTAGGGAAAGGGCTGCTCACCTTGCATGCCCCGATTTTGTAATAAGGAGTAGAGAAGAAGTATAATTCGATTCCTGTTAAATAGTTTCCACCACTCGGTGAAACGTAGAGCCACACACATACTTTATCGTCACTCCCTAGCGTGCTATCAGTCTTTATTTCAAGAGAATACTGGTCCAGATCGAAGTCTATAAAAACGTCACGTTGTACTGCTTTCCAGCCTGTTGTTATAACCACGTTATTATCTTAAAGCAGATTACAGTACATCAGCTGGTAGATAATAATATCATGAGACAAGTATGATCAACTATAGTATACTAATAGAAATTACTCGACGATCGATATGTTTTGAATATATTCTTTTGATAATTCGTTTGACAATTGACAGTTCATTTAACTGAACCTGATTTTTCATCTTGAATTACACAGTTACCTAGCTGAGGTCTATAGAAATCTGTTGCAGTGTCAGCGGATTGGAACCATATCTTTGCAATGTTCCTGCTCCAATACCCGGTCCAGCCACTGTAACTACACGTTGACATCAGGTTGTTGAGCACCTCCACCTCGTTACAGTGTACCACTAGTCTGATACCTGAGGTTCTAGTTAACGTTACCCTCCATACCTTGTCTGTTGCAGTAGGCAGGTCAGTTGAAAAGTTTGTGGATTCCGAGCTGCAACCCACGAACTGGTACTGAGGAGTGGAGTAGAAGAAGAAGAAGAGTCCTCCTGCAAGTTCTCCCTCTGAATTGTAGAAGTCCACGTACACTTGATCGTCACTCCCTAGCGTGCTATCAGTTCTTATTTCAAGATAATGCTGATCCAGATTGAAGTCTATATGAACCCCACGTTTTACCGCTTTCCAGCCTGTTGTTATAATCACGTTAATTTATTATCTTAAAGCAGAGTACAGTACATCTGCTGGTTATATCTATAGATAATAATGTCATGAGTAAAATATTATCAGTTATAGAAATTACTCGACGATTGTTGTGTTATGAATATATTGGATCGATTGTTCATTTCATAGTTCATTCGACTGAAACATTATTTCAAAATATTATTTGACTGCTAGCAATATAAGTTGCGTAACAAATCATGGTTAATGGTGATCCTACCTTTATCTAGATTCTGAGCAGAATTCTCAATAAAGAGAAGGGACAGCAGCAAGATTATCCGCATCGTTTTATCACACTGTTCTTGATGTCTAACAATATGATACGAATTTAACGTCGAAAAGCTCTGTTAAAATTCTAAAAACTACGCAAGAAAATATACCACATTATACAACAGAATTAGAATTAGAATTAGAATTAGAATTAGAATTAGAATTAGAATTAGAATTAGAATTAGAATTAGAATTAGAATTAGAATTAGAATTAGAATTAGAATTAGAATTAGAATTAGAATTAGAATTAGAATTAGAATTAGAATTAGAATTAGAATTAGAATTAGAATTAGAATTAGAATTAGAATTAGAATTAGAATTAGAATTAGAATTAGAATTAGAATTAGAATTAGAATTAGAATTAGAATTAGAATTAGAAATTAGAAAGATCATTACAATATTACATGTGTCAGATCCCAATCAGTTAAATGAAAGTTATACTTATACAACCAAACAAAAAAACATAACATCGAAGATATGGTTTCAAAGTGTGCATGGCATATGGATACTAAGTCATAGCTTACTTTTAGGAAATCTTTCACGAAATAGATTATAAACAACATTTCTGGTCTCCAAAATGTAATCCTCATTAAATAATTTACTGAATTGACTATTTGTGAGCATGTTGTGAAGGTCTGTGCTGCGACAATAATCAACAGAAGAGCCATATTATGAGATATCGAATAGCCTATGAATGTAATGATATTCCCCGGATATCAGCTTGGTGTCTTATTAAAATTGGGTGGTAAATGGGCTAATAACTGAGGGACATCAGCAAAATGAAAAATATTGTTACTGATCGTGTGTCGATTATGCATACTGCATAGTGCAAAAATATCAGCTATAAGGCATTAACAACCAAATTCTACTACCCCTTAATTCTATGAATTTGGACATTTTAATACAACCTGGAGACTCATATCAGTATTTTACTCATTTTAATGCCCAAGATTAACACTAAAATCTCGAGAGAAGCTGAAATATTTTGTTGTTGCTACTCACGAGAGCATAAAACTAGGGTTTCGCCTAATAACTCAACAGCGAGATGTCTGAGAACTGTCAAACCATGTTGAACACCTCCCCCCCCCCCCCCCCCCCCCAATAAAAAATTCTTTAAATTAAATATGAGATTGCTGCATGGCGGAAAAACGATCGCAATCGTTTGAATAAAATCTTTTATGACCCGAATTTCTTGAAAATAGTATAGGCTATGTATCAAGGGACAGGGTAGATACCTACTAGACATTATACAATGGGTCCTGCCGTAGGTTATAAAATAAAAACAACGGTTGAGCTACCAAGATCAAGAAAGAGTAATGAGTATATGACCAATGCAGCCATGCAGGATCAGAGATGCAATGGTTATTGACCAGCGCATATCTGATCATGCATACAGATCCCTTTTCTACTAAAAAAATGGTTAGATTCCAGTTGACTCAACTATATAAAGCTGGATTTTATGGGGCGTTTGCGTTCCAGCTCTTTGCCTGGGGTCAATATTACCGTGCTGTCCCAATACCATTAGTGAGCTAGTAACTCACTATTCACAAAGACCATTATATTTTGCCATAGCAGCAGTCCCAATACCATTAGTGAACTAGTTACTTACTGCCTATTCGGACTAAGGACGTATGTAGAAACTATTACATATGGTGCATATAACATCGTCGTTCTAGAGAGCAAAGTAAAGCAAAGGAATATCAGAGTTACCCACTCTGTCTGTATTATAAAAAGTGAATAAGCTCTTACCCGGGGACCTCGGGATTTTGTGTTCATAAAAGATAATATGACGGAATGACAGGCTGAGCGCCGCCAAATAAATAGTTGTTTTAAAACAACGCTGGAATTTTCAAATATTTGATTGTGTTGCCAAATCTTCAACGGGGTCTTTGTTGTTTGTATCGTAATAGTTCTATCATGATGTCTGGTAAGTGGTAGGACTCTTTATTTATTACGTCATCATGTTATTAATAGTTTACTAAAAGTTGTAGAACGTAAACTTAGAGACTTAGAGACTTAGAAACTTAGGAATATGGATACTTGTCTAGATGCTTTTTTAATTACATCAGCAGTTGGCATGCACCTGTTTACGCATACGGTAGGCCGGAGGGATAGTGCTGCATGGTGCAGGCAGAGGAGTCAGGAGAAGGAGGGATAGTGCTGCATGGTGCAGGCAGAGGAGAAGGAGGGATAGTGCTGCATGGTGCAGGCAGAGGAGAAGGAGGGATAGTGCTGCATGGTGCAGGCAGAGGAGAAGGAGGGATAGTGCTGCATGGTGCAGGCAGAGGAGAAAGAGGGATAGTGCTGCATGGTGCAGGCAGAGGAGACGGAGGGATAGTGCTGCATGGTGCAGGCAGAGGAGAAGGAGGGATAGTGCTGCATGGTACAGGCAGAAGAGAAGGAGGGATAGTGCTGCATGGTGCAGGCAGAGGAGAAGGAGGGATAGTGCTGCATGGTGCAGGCAGAGGAGAAGGAGGGATAGTGCTGCATGGTGCAGGCAGAGGAGAAGGAGGGATAGTGCTGCATGGTGCAGGCAGAGGAGAAGGATGGATAGTGCTGCATGGTGCAGGCAGAGGAGAAGGAGGGATAGTGCTGCATGGTGCAGGCAGAGGAGAAGGAGGGATAGTGATGCATGGTGCAGGCAGAGGAGAAGGAGGGATAGTGCTGTATAGTGCAGCTGCAGAGGAGAAGGAGGGATAGTGCTGCATGGTGCAGGCAGAGGAGAAGGAGGGATAGTGCTGCATGGTACAGGCAGAAGAGAAGGAGGGATAGTGCTGCATGGTGCAGGCAGAAGAGAAGGAGGGATAGTGCTGCATGGTGCAGGCAGAGGAGAAGGAGGGATAGTGCTGCATGGTGTAGGCAGAGGAGAAGGAGGGATAGTGCTGCATGGTGCAGGCAGAGGAGAAGGAGGGATAGTGCTGCATGGTGCAGGCAGAGGAGAAGGAGGGATAGTGCTGCATGGTGCAGGCAGAGGAGAAGAAGGGATAGTGCTGCATGGTGTAGGCAGAGGTCAGAGGAGAAGGAGGGATAGTGCTGCATGGTGTAGGCAGGATCTGTCGGTTTCGGTTGTTAGTGTTACAGACTTACAGCGTCAAGGACATTTTAGTTTAAGCAGGTTAGGAGTTCTAAATTGGGAGGGTTGCTAATACATTAATAGTAATCACTATCAGTTTGTGTTATTATACAGAAACATCGTTATTATACAGGGGATCGAGATTGCAATTGCATTTGTGACGCATTGCAATCATCTCCTAAGGTCTTTAATCTTAACTTTTTAGCGTTTTATTGAAAAATTATACCACCCTGACTATGAAAGAATGAGCTTAATTACAATAAATAATTACAATAAAATGGACGCTGTTTGCTCATGCTGTTGTCGAGTTTATCCTCTGTATCTATACTGATACAATGTATATATACATTAAGCCTCAGCCTGTAAATGTAATATAACCTGCCTGGTACATTCTTTTAGTTATAGTTATACCACATTGAACACGGCTGAGTTAGAGCATTGATCGTACCTTCACTACTCCTCTAGTGATAAGTGATAAGTGACTGGCTATATTCAGATTTTAGAGGCGTGTGGGTTTTGATTGCAGTCCAGCTTGTAAAAGTTGTAATTGTGTTTGATTTTTGGTTTTGTGTTTAGTCCTGCGTGAGATTTTCGTATTTTGACTAGGGTTGCCATTATCGGTACAACTTTTTTAAACCACAATATTCGATACATTTTTCAAAATTATCACGATAATATCGGTTTTCGGCGATAAATTTGGCAAAATAATAAAAGTAATATGTGTCAGCACTATGCATACTTGAATTATGCTCCTATGCTATGTAACCTTGTTACATCATCATTATATAGTTACAATATCATTAATTGAATTTAATTTCCAAAAATCGGTAAATAAAAAAATCAGAACTTTAAAGAATAAGATAAAAATAGAAAACTTTGATAGCATTATCCGTATCGTGTGCTTTATTGCTTAATGCTTTGCTATAGAATCAATTGCAATATTAGCATTGCCCTTTAACAAGCCCATTTTTCATCGACAAATTTTCTTTAGGACTATTTTTTCTCTGCAGAGAATTAGAATTACGTATCAAGGTTTACGTATCAAGGTTTTTGTAGTCTTGATAATGATATACATCTGTTGTAGCGCGATGCGTTACTGTGCCGCGCCGAGCTGCCATGAATTGACATCGTCAATTAAATAAATCTGCAGCTAGAATACCGGGGTCCTATAACGTTCCATATTAGAGATCAATATCGGATGCTGCTAAAATTCTTGTTGCTTATCAGTTGCCTATCAGTTATCACGAAGTTGATAAGGCTTGCTTGTTTTATTTGCAGCTTGTTGACGGTGTGCATAAAATATTTCCGTAATACATAAATTTACCGATAAGAATTGTTTCCAGAAATATTTGAACAGTTAATGCTATTTTGACTAAGAAAGCGAACTGCGAAGGTATTCATCATACAATATAAGGAATATGAAACAAAACTTTAATATAACATATTTAGGGACTACAGGTGGAAGATGAATAATTAAAATTCCAACAGCATCTTGTTCCCTTTATTGTGCTGATTCCGGGAAGCATTCTTTTTACGCTCTCATCATACTGTAGAATGAGATATCGTTCATTTACAATTGGGTAATTATAGGCCTCTCAAGGATTGTAGCCCAATTAAGAGCTGATCAATCGAAGCTACTTGTGCCATATAACTATATAAGAGATAACTGAGGTCACGAGACAGTCAATCCTATCACGTGACCGCTGATCCTATCACGTGACCTTGATTCGTAAACCTTGATTTTGAAACCTAGCAGGCAGCTGGGCCAGAAATTTGAAGATAGAAGGATTTTTTGTTAATGAATATCGAAGCGAAAATCATGTAACCCTATGTTTTCGAGGACGCTAAACAAAATAAAACTGGTTATAATTATCATACTCAAGGGCAAATTACTTTAAAATGCACTTGGCTGTCATAGATGATATTATAAGCTATCGGCTTATCGGATGGCACCGGTCTCTCTGCCGAATCTCAGTAATTGTAAACAATGACTCTAGTTCTCAGCTAATGATAGGGCTTATGAAGGAAATATCTCGAGTTCAGAAGACGAAAGACATTTTTCCAAATATTTGCTTAAGATCAACGAATACGGATATCAACCAAAATCGAAAAGGACTACCAAGGATTTTATCGGGACTTCTATAAGCACTTAAGCAGTTTTTCAAGTCTTCATAGCATTTTCAGGATGAACTAACAATATTTTAGGGTTGTGTTAGGGCTGCTTACGGATAGGTTGACGCTCCTGTTATATGAACTAGCAGGAACCCGTCTAACCCTAAAGCGGTGTCAAGACTCGAGAGACTAAAATAATTATTACATATTTAATTCGCGTTTTTGACGCGTCCAAATTTTGGGCACTAAAATTCTTATTTCTTGGCCAATTTTTTCATGCAGATTTGAATGCCATTAAAGCATCAGTCAAAAAAGTTTCAGTTGTCCCTACATCTTTTACGGTTTTTGCGGAAAGCCGCGTTAAAGTTAATACCGTGGTGTCAGTAAAATGGTACGGATCCATCCATATATATATCGCGTCTCGCTTTATATATATACAGGGTGTTAGATATTGATAGAGGAATTTGTTTCCCTTTGAATCAATCAAACTAGATGAATTGTTGTAAATACTGAGATCAAACTATCAATCTACAGGCTATCGTCAAACATGTTGCAAGGCGTCATCTTCAGTGACATAAGCCCTCAATAAATGTATTTAATTGTAGTTGTGAAAATAGTTTAAAAAGGATATTGATACGAGATTGCCGATACATATTAAATCGGTAACGGGTTATAACTGCGAATTGATTAAACAATACGTGCACTTGAGTGGAAAATTCGAACATCAGGCGCAGTCTGCAAACAAAATTATCTCCTGCAGAGCACAATTCTAGGAGTGAAGTAAGAAACTAAGCGAGTAAATTTTCCGAGCCTCGACTTGAAAAATCGTAATCGACAATTTGCTCTCCATTTTGCCGTAATTATTGTCTTTGAAAATCATGTCTTCAGCTGTATGCTTAGCAAAAGTACCATTGCCGAAGCATACAGCTGGGGATAATTTTCCAAGAAACGTTCATGCAGATGAAAATTGTTCCCAATTTTCGACTAATGATTACTTTTAGATTTTTTGAAAAATAGATTATCATGATCGTAAGTTCTATGAAGAAGCCACTACTATGAAAATTACTAAGACATTAATATACAAGTCCAACTGTTTGTGGGTGACAAATAGTAACGTTCGCGTTACGCTATAAGCACGTGTACATAACAACGTCTTGGTTGATGCGGCTAGTGACTATTATTCAACATTTGCTAGATGTGACCACTGACCACGTGCCATAACTTCGTCCCAGACAAATAATGGAACAATTGTTTTAAATAAAAGGTTATTTCAATCTATAAAGCAGACCTATGAATACAATTGACCACTCGAATCATGAAGTTTTACACTTTAATAGTTTCCACTTTGGTTTTATTTCATTATTATCTTGAAAGATTTGTTCGAGGAAATTTAAAAAATCAGATATGATATGTTTTAATTTCTCTTCATCATCTAGCTCTGTACCATGTAGTATGGCTTTTATTTGGCAACGACGAAAACATAGGGTTACATGATTTTCGCTTCGATGTTCATTAACAAAAAATCCTTCTATTTTAAAATCTCTGGCCCAGCTGCCTGCTTGGTTTCAGAAGGTGATACCAGATCAAGATGCTGCAATAAAGTTGCACAGCTCCTATAATTGAATCCAATTACACGCGATACACTAGTCCATGTAAGGTCTGATCAAGTAGCTTGAGCTCTGGTGACGTAGTCGTATGCAGACTATCCTAGTCGGTATGCGACACGTTACTTATGAGAACGCGTGTCCGAGTATTTACGAATCAAAGTGAGTCACGTGTGATAGGATCAGCGGTCACGTGATAGGACCGACTGACCTCAGTTATCCATTGGAATTTTAATTATTCATCTTTCACCCGTAGTCCCTAAAAATATTTTACAACACAGAAGAGAGATTGTATAAAATAATAAAAGATTCTGTTCTGGCAAGGATCATAATTTTCTATAGTAGTATCTTAAAGGTTAGTGGTCGTGATGTACAACAAGCCTGTAACTCTTTCAGTATCTAGCAACTGTAATCTTAAAGGTTAGTGGTCGTGATGTACAACAAGCCTGTAACTCTTTCAGTATCTAGCAACAGTAATCTTAAAGGTTATTGGTCGTGATGTACAACAAGCCTATAACTCTTTCAGTATCTAGCAACTGTAATCTTAAAGGTTAGTGGACGTGATGTACAACAAGCCTGTAACTCTTTCAGTATCTAGAACTGTAATCTTAAAGGTTATTGGCCGTGATGTACAACAAGCCTATAACTCTTTCAGTATCTAGCAACTGTAATCTTTAAGGTTAGTGGTCGTGATGTACAACAAGGCTATAACTCTTTCAGTATCTAGCAACTGTAATCTTAAAGGTTAGTGGCCGTGATGTACAACAAGCCTATAACTCTTTCAGTATCTAGCAACTGTAATCTTTAAGGTAAGTGGTCGTGATGTACAACAAGGCTATAACTCTTTCAGTATCTAGCAACTGTAATCTTTAAGGTTAGTGGTCGTGATGTACAACAAGGCTATAACTCTTTCAGTATCTAGCAACTGTAATCTTAAAGGTTATTGGTCGTGATGTACAACAAGCCTATAACTCTTTCAGTATCTAGCAACTGTAATCTTTAAGGTTAGTGGTCGTGATGTACAACAAGGCTATAACTCTTTCAGTATCTAGCAACTGTAATCTTAAAGGTTAGTGGCCGTGATGTACAACAAGCCTATAACTTTTTCAGTATCTAGCAACTGTAATCTTTAAGGTTAGTGGTCGTGATGTACAACAAGGCTATAACTCTTTCAGTATCTAGCAACTGTAATCTTAAAGGTTAGTGGTCGTGATGTACAACAAGCCTGTAACTCTTTCAGTATCTAGCAACTGTAATCTTAAAGGTTAGTGGTCGTGATGTACAACAAGCCTGTAACTCTTTCAGTATCTAGCAACTGTAATCTTAAAGGTTAGTGGCCGTGATGTACAACAAGCCTGTAACTCTTTCAGTATATAGCAACTGTAATCTTAAAGGTTAGTGGTCGTGATGTACAACAAGCCTGTAACTCTTTCAGTATCTAGCAACTGTAATCTTAAAGGTTAGTGGCCGTGATGTACAACAAGCCTGTAACTCTTTTAGTATCTAGCAACTGTAATCTTAAAGGTTAGTGGCCGTGATGTACAACAAGCCTGTAACTCTTTCAATATCAAGCAACTGTAATCTTAAAGGTTAGTGGCCGTGATGTACAACAAGCCTGTAACTCTTTCAGTATCTAGGAACTGTAATCTTAAAGGTTAGTGGCCGAACCGAAGCGAGCTTGGCAACACCCAATAGTGGAGCTCTAAGTTAATGTTGTTGTTTAAGAGATTCGCCACCAGAATTTTAAACTGTTCAACTGACCAGCTCTAAGTTAATGTTATTGTTAAATAGATCTCTAGCTGCTACATTACTACAAACTTAAGGAAGTTGGACCCCTAGGAGTTGCTCAGAGCATGAGCACTGACAGAGTACTTGTAAGCTTTATAACGGGACTAGGAAACTTTCCAACAGACCCTGCTCTAAGTTAATGTACTATTGATAAGGCTTAAAATCTCAACAACTGCAGCATAATCTCTGTCTCATGTCGTAACCATCGGAAGGAACAACCAACAAGCAAATAAACATTTCTGTAATAGGAATAGTTTAATAGAATCTTGCTAACGAACTTAATATATCTTGAAATTTACAAGGCTGAATCATGTACGATTGCCGTGTCATCTTATAGCGACCCCCCCTCCCCATTATTATTATTTTACGGACCGGAGTTGTCGTACCTGAAAAACAAACATTAGTTCTCGAGGCTTGCCATCAAGGTACAGGACACTTTAAAACCAGAGGACACTATGGCGGAGGGGGAGTACTCGGACTGGACAGTGCAGCTGAATCACACGAAACAACTCTACAAACTGAAAGCAAGAAACTGTTGAGCGCTAGTGTTAGACTAGGTTCTCAGCTCCCGAGCAAGTAAACACAAAAGGCAAAGATCACTATTCTGTTAGTCAGTAGTCTTGTTGGGATGTTGATTTCCTGAGTTCATAGGGGTAATGTTATGTGTTCAAGTACTAATACCATTTGCCGTCTGCTATCAGTGGCTTGTCGGCTACTATCCTTCCTACTAGATCACGAGTACTAGTTTTACTTACATCACATGAGTCTCGCTTCAAGTTATTGGTCTTTCTGTAAAGGGTGTTCTGACCCGTGACCTAATGGTGCTTCGTTGGCTCCTTCGTCCAAGTTTAAAGTAGACTTTCACAGTGCTAGAATGTGTAGTAGAGCTGGCAAAAGAGATCATGTTATTAAGTTACTGAGTCAAAACCTGCATTATGTGACCCATTTCTCCAATTGTATCGTTATAGAAATTAACCCTTGTTAACTCCGCACCACACCCGCCTATTATATTTGAAAACACGCATAACATGCATTGTCGTATGAACTCTCTCTCTGCAGTCAAAACAGACCCCAAACACTAACAGTGCCCCCTCCCCTAATAAACGTAGGGTATAACATTACAGCGAATCTTACCGGGCTAACCCAATTATGCCGCTACTTATGCAGCCACATATACAGTAATGGGAGAGAGAGAGAGAGAGAGAGAGAGAGAGAGAGAGAGAGAGAGAGAGAGAGAGAGAGAGAGAGAGAGAGAGAGAGAGAGAGAGAGAGAGAGAGAGAGAGAGAGAGAGAGAGAGAGAGAGAGAGAGAGAGAGAGAGAGAGAGAGAGAGAGAGAGAGAGAGAGAGAGAGAGAGAGAGAGAGAGAGAGAGAGAGAGAGAGAGAGAGAGAGAGAGAGAGAGAGAGAGAGAGAGAGAGAGAGAGAGAGAGAGAGAGAGAGAGAGAGAGAGAGAGAGAGAGAGAGAGAGAGAGAGAGAGAGAGAGAGAGAGAGAGAGAGAGAGAGAGAGAGAGAGAGAGAGAGAGAGAGAGAGAGAGAGAGAGAGAGAGAGAGAGAGAGAGAGAGAGAGAGAGAGAGAGAGAGAGAGAGAGAGAGAGAGAGAGAGAGAGAGAGAGAGAGAGAGAGAGAGAGAGAGAGAGAGAGAGAGAGAGAGAGAGAGAGAGAGAGAGAGAGAGAGAGAGAGAGAGAGAGAGAGAGAGAGAGAGAGAGCCCCGCAACTCTTGCCATTCTGCTAAAGCTATTTTATGTAACATTTTTACCTGGGGACCCCAGGCTATTATGTTTATAAACAAAAAAGATTCGGAGGAATGACAGGCTGAGCGCCGCCCAGTAAGTAACATTTGTGGTACAAAACCATCAACTAAACCATCAATTAAACCACTTACCACCGACCGATTTAAAAAAACCTTTACCATTTGGCTTCCTCATGTCATAGTTTTGTTTACCTGAGGACCCCAGGCTATTATGTTCATTAAAGATTTGGCGGAATGACAGGCTGAGCGCGGCCCAGTAAAGTTTTGTCGGCACTATACCGAAAAAAACCAGCCCCGTAACTCTTACCGTTTTCTTGATTAACATTAAGCCGCTCGGAAATTACACGCGGACACACAGACAAAACACACACATCTTGAAAACTTTATTTTAGATTTGTCGGTCTCATTGTTAACAAGTGATCTGACCAGTGACCAAATCACTTTTAGTTTGTCTCTTGGTCTAAACCCAGGATGTATGTAATAGGAAAAAAGTAATGTATACGCGCTAGAAAAGCCGCGCGCGTGCTGAGATAGCTTGTAAAATCTGGTTATTAGATAGTAAAACGGCAACAAATAAACTGCGCCAGCTTGCGCGTTTGAGTCGCTCCTACGAAATTCATGCCAACCAGGCCATGCCATGGGTGATAGGAAAAGCGGTAGAAAAGCAATCATAAGCGCCTATAAGCGCTTTTAAATCCTGACTCTGCCGATGCACCCCAGCTAAGTAGAACGTTAACAGCGATCATACGAAGTTAAGGTTCTTTCTCCTGACATATCGTGTACGTATCCTATCAAGAAGGGTTCGAGAAAGTTGTGATTCTATCTCTCGACTCTTCCAGCTTGCTATTAATAAACTGAACAATTAATTCTGCTTGAAGGAGATTGTTGTCTCTTTAACACAGTCTTAATGGTGTCTTTAACTGACTCAGTCTCTCCTGTATTCCGTATTAGATTACCAAGCTCCGAGTCAACCACAACTTCGTTCACTGCATCAGTTATCCGGTCATATCTCTTCAACATACTACACACTACATAGCAAGCTCGAACAGGTTTTGCAGTCTCGTTGCAGTATGAGTTTCTTTCCGTGCTTCAACAAACCAAAATAACTGCTTCTGATCATACAACCTCCAAACTACCAAACTTAACTCATAACTAACTAGATAGTAACTAACTGGATAGTTACTAACTAAGATGCGATAATATAACACGACATTTAAATTTTCACTGCCGCAACTTTATAAACACTTATACCGACTACATAGCACGTCAGCATACCATCACATTGCAATTATTATGGTAGCAGTCGGGTTTAACATGACAAACAAAGAAACAGATTAGAAAAATATGTTAAATTTATATTAGGCTATTTTCCCTTAATAAAAATTGGTAGATTATCGCGATTATTCTCGAGAATTATCGCGATAATCGATAAAGATTTTGGCAAATTATCGCCAATAATTATCGGCCGATAATATCGGTTGGCAAACCTAATTTTGACTCGCGTCGTGCACTTGTTTCATAATTGATTAAGCTCACTGCTAACTGCATGAGTAATCGTGGATCTATGAGGATTCTTAACTCGATACCGTTCTTGATTCGAAATAATATTCATACTATGTAGTTCATAGTTTCGTCAGATTATATGAGTTGATTGTTGGAGCCAATAATTGGACCAGATGTTTAACAACCATGTCAATAGGCATTATTAAGGCACAACTATCACTCAGCGGTTTTCCGTGTTTACTAACTAACGTTTTGCACTAAGAAGTGGAATCCACGTGGGCGTTTGCCATTACAATCTCGTCCAACATGTAACGTGACACCCAGTGATCAGTGACTTTAAGTGTGTGTTCCTCAGAACACTCGCTCGGTTTATTAGGACGGTAGGTAGTGGTACTTTAGCTTTACAATCTAACAGGTGTTTGAAGCTGTGTTGAGTTTCCACATGTCGTTTATAGTTATTATACTACTGCAGCGCTCACTTGAGTATCATGTTTAGCACACGTTATGGTGCTAATTTGATTTACAAACTTTATTCGGTTATAGATTCATTTTTTGCGTGTAACTTTGTCAGCCGATTTGACGCAACAGTGCAGTTGTGATATGAAATTATCATGGTCACCTGACAGTACCGATGACATTGTAATCGAATCTGTGCATGAAATCATTGTTACCGTGGCAGTTTAGTGGCAATGGGGCAGCCAAACTCTTTTAGATGAATGATAACAGTAAGATCAACGGTTCTTGCTAAAGTGACTAAATTGAAAAACCAAATTGTTTGTCGCAGCAAAACGCTAAGCCATTTTATTTGTTCGCAGCAAGTTATGTAATATATACAATTGAAATTGAATTCAGTTCCTTAGCTACAAGTATAAGTACATATGACTGTAAAACACGTATACAATTTCACATCACTTTTGGACAACCTATTGTTTAAAGCAATATTTCCGCTAGCCCTTTTACATTGTCTCTTCAAAATGTATCATGCAATAGCTTCAAGCCCATCAAAATTAAATCGTAAAAAGGTTTTTAAATAACCCCGAATAATACGGCCCTGCTCGTTATTTCTGTGTAAGGTCCGTGTGTTTCTCCTTTGTTAATTCGCGATATTGGCCCTTATTATCACAATATTATCACCTCGATGTGACCTTGCATACCTTGTATTAAATGTATAATGAGTACATTGTATCAAGTATACACGTTCTATATTCTATTATAACGGGGTGTGTACAATGTTGCTAAAGATAATGAGGTCGTCGAAGTTGGTATTATCGTTGTGTCCACTCTGTCTTGGTACCATGTGTTGATATTTTGTTTAGTAAAAGGTTTTTTTGGCCACCCGTTTTGGCTTGTATGATATTATATTTGTATGATTAGAGGACGTTCACATATTACGTAATCAGCTGAGGGGGGAGGGCGGGGCGTTTCCGAATGATTACGCTAGCGGCTATAGTGTAATTTTGACACAATATCTATGTGTAAAACTGATTACGGAGGGGTGGGGGGGGGGGGTAAAAATGTTCCAAAAAATGATTACGTAATATGTGAAAGATCCCTTATCAAATTTGCAAATTGCACATCCATTTACGTGCATATAACGTTGTATGTTATATGATTCGTAATTATCTACCGTAGAGATTAAACTTAAAGATAAAGACAATTTAAGTAAGCGTAAGACTGCCTTATATGTCTTTCTTTTACTTATGTGCTCACTGTACTAACGTTTTACTTGTACTCAAAATTTACTATTGTGTCTTTTTGTTCACTGTCCGTATTACATCCGCCGTACTGGTAGGCAGCTAGCATTCGTTTTCTTTTGTTCTTGATGGTTACTCACACTTTTATCTTTGCTGTAAGTGTAAGTCCAGCTTGTGGTACGTGAATATACCCCACTGGCCATTACACCTGCACGTATTCGTGACGCACAAACTACAATCAGTGTGCAGCTGTAGGTCTTGCAACATAGATATCTGATCTACGATTAAGATTTATAGTTACGAGGCTTTCGAAAATTGTTTAATTACCGCCGTATAGTAGTGCACAGTGGACCTCAGCTGTCACGGTGTCAAAGTTCAATAATAATCGTCATTTAAATTTAACTTAAAAGTTAACAATTCCCACCCCAGGATGATATAAAAGTACCTAAAATGCTGTGTAAGTCAGCTGACTGACAGGTATGGCTGATCAACAAGGCACAACTCCCCCGCCTCCGTACGAGTACCCGGCCGGACCGTACCAGGCTGGAACAGCCCCACCTCCTGAGGTACAATTTTCAGTTTCTTATCCATAACAGCATAACTGCCGGGCAAATCCTTCTTTAAAAGTTCATGATGACTATCATGTAGCCAACGGTCAGCCAGTATTAATAATTATTATTAACTCTCTAATTCTGTTGGAATCTGACGCACCACATTGTCCAGCTTCAGGAGTATCCAACACAAGTGTATGCTCCAGGATACGGGACTGATCAGTCTGTTTCATATCCTGCTCAACAGTACCCAGTTCAACAGTACCCTGCCAGCCCTGGTAGGTACCTTGATTTATTGTGCGCTTTATACATTAGGCACATTATCACATGCGATTACATATTATTATACATTGTTATACATATATTATACATTATTCAGATTGTATTGGTTGTTCATTGGAACTGAAACAGGCCGAGGTAAGTGTAAACCATAAATAATGAAGATTATTACCTTTCAGGGTATGGAAACAAAGAGAAGACGCCCTTGGTGGGCCCACCGCCCCACGGAGTAGTTCAACAGAACACAATAATAATACCAGCACAGAATATAGTTTGGGGTAGGCACCCCATACAGACCGTCTGTATTAACTGTCAAAATACCATCCTCACGGAGATCAACTATATTACAGGTTTAATATAAAGATCTTAGAAATATGAATATCTTATTATTGACTACCCTCTTAGTATGTAAGGCCCCTTCCATCCAGTGCCACTGCGAATTTAACCATAATCATGCCTACTTAATTGCGAAGTCTGCGATATCATCACTCCTGCCTAAATAAAATTATTTAAATCCACTAGTGTAACCCGTGCCTATAACGGCCGGGACTTCACTATCGCAGTTGAAATGCAAAAGTATAAACCCGCCTATTATATTTGAAAACACGCATAACATTGTCGTATGAAAGTATGAACTCTCTCTACAGTCTAAACAGACCGCAATGATCCTAGTGCCTCCCCCCTAATATGATTATAGCATTAAATAACGATAACTTGTAAACCCCAGAAGTCTCCAGTATCGTCATGAATCGATATACTTACTGGGCTTGGCCATGAGAAAAGCTGGGATTGACCGTAAAACTCTATGGAAATAAATGCCTTTCGTAACAGTTATTCCGGTTCTTTTGCGATAGTCAAAACGCGACAACTAGCGCTGGATGGCGACAACTAGCGCTATCCAGCGCTAGTTGTCGCCATCCAGCGCTAGTTGTCGCTATCCAGCGCTGGATAACGCTGGCCAGCGCAAAATATATATGTTCGATAATTGTCGCTATCCAGCGCTAGTTGTCGCCATCCAGCGCTAGTTGTCGCCATCCAGCGCTAGTTGTCGCTATCCAGCGCTAGTTGTCGCCATCCAGCGCTAGTTGTCGCTATCCAGCGCTAGTTGTCGCTGGCTATGCGACACTATCGCAAACTATCGCGTGCGACAGTGTCGCATAGCCAGCGACAACTAGCGCTGGATAGCGACAACTAGCGCTGGATAGCGACAACTAGCGCTGGCCAGCGCTGGCCATCGATATCTAGCGCAAAATTTTTGCGCTATTACTCGTCAGCTAGCGCTGGCCAGCGCTGGCCAGCGCTAGCCAGCGCTAGCCAGCGCTAACCATCGCTAGCCAGCGCTAGCCAGCGCTAGCCAGCGCTAGCCAACGCTAGCCAGCGCTAGTTGTCGCTAACCAGCGCTAGCCAGCGCTGGCCAGCGCTAGCCAGCGCAATGTATCAAAATCATATACTTGCGATATTAGTCGGATGATGATTAATCACTTTACACTCGACTGTCACGTGACTTTTTTAACCCATTCTCTGACTCTAGCTGGTTCTGAACGACTTTTCGAAACCTTAACCCTCTAATCTGATCCCAACCCTAACCCTAACCCAATCCTTAACAAAAACATATGCTGAAACCCTAATAATAACGAGAAATTAGACTAACTTCCTTATACGGTCATATCACGTGATCGATACATGTACAGTTTTTCGCCAATATCTCGTCAGGAGAGCATTTTAACCATATGTCATGGGCCCATGCGGGTTGATTCGGAATTAGCGTCCGAAAATACATCGATTGAAGTTGGTTACAACCATCGGGGGCCCTTTCAGAACAATCTCGAAGATCGACTGTAGAGTGATTTAGCACGCTCGATATTAGTATTACTCGTCAGCCAGCGCTGGCCAGCGCAATATAATTGCGATATTACTCGTCAGCTAGCGCTGGCCAGCGCTGGCTAGCGCTGGCTAGCGCTGGTTAGCGCTGGCTAGCGATGGTTAGCGCTGGCTAGCGCTGGCCAGCGCTGGCCAGCGCTAGCTGACGAGTAATAGCGCAAAAATTTTGCGCTGGATATCGATGGCTATCGCTTAGCGCTGGCCAGCGCTAGTTGTCGCTATCTAGCGCTAGTTGTCGCTATCCAGCGCTAGTTATCGAACTGTTTTCTGCGATGGCCAGTTGCGCTGGCCATCGCAAACTATCGCGTGCGACAGTGTCGCATAGCCAGCGACAACTAGCGCTGGATAGCGACAACTAGCGCTGGATGGCGACAACTAGCGCTGGATGGCGACAACTGGCGCTGGATAGCGACAATTATCGAACATATATATTTTGCGCTGGCCAGCGTTATCCAGCGCTGGATAGCGACAACTAGCGCTGGATGGCGACAACTAGCGCTGGATAGCGCTAGTTGTCGCCATCCAGCGCTAGTTGTCGCGTTTTGACTATCGCAAAAGAACCGTTATTCCTCTGAATTGAAAAACGATGTTGGTGCAAAGTATCAATCAATATGATGTATGAAGATTAGATACACCTCTGTGTAAAAAAGATGCACTGACAACACCAGTTATCATCGATTTATTGAATTCGAAAATATGCACCAATTTCCGATCAAATATCACATAATCTAAAAATACCTGCAGCTGCATTCACTAAATGTAATAAAGTAGGTAGTAAAACGATAAAACATGTGTATTTTTAGGTTATGTTCAGCTGCTACAATCTTACACTGAACAGCTGTACTGGTAGTTGCACTGCAACTGAAAAAGTGCTGTCCTCACTACATAAGAACATAGCAATCTAATCTAAAATGGCAATATAAGAACTTAAGTTAAGCAAACAGTTATTTTCCAATAATAATCGGTTTTTATACTTTTATACTCAAACTTATCATAGACCCCCGTGTTGGTAACAGTGGACTAATATGCAGCGGCGAAACGTACCTAAGAGGCCGCCCCCCTCCCGCATAGCAGGGGTAGCCGGGGCGGTCGTTTCGCCACTGACTAGTGACTACATGACGTATAAACTATAGAACCATGTACAATGTAGTATTCTGTAGTTGCACAACCGGAACCCAAGTCTCAGTCCTATTCCTTACAGTTATACGATCATTACAGTATTCCACATTGTACACTCAAATTATCCAAATACCTGCCAATATAGGTTTAATCACGCAACAAGTTGATTCGAATTATTTAAGCTTACGCAGGATCTGCATTAAATCTGCAGCATTCGACTTTATATTTAACGGAAAACTTGCCTAAATAGAGCAAACCTGCTGTGGGTAGGGGAAAGGTTAGGCAGGTTTTGTCTTAATTTTGCAGGCTTTTCTAATAATCAACAACTCAATTTAATAATCACGTGAGATACATCTCTGCGCGTATAAAATAAATAGGCAGGATTGCGGTTAATTTTACGGGAATCATATTAAGGCTTTAAATTGATTATCAGCCTTACTGTAAAACCTGCCAAATTAGGTGGCAGGTGACAATGGCTGGAAGGGACCTTATCCTGTAATACGAATATCTTGATTAATAACTTATTACTGGTTTTGATAAGTGTAGAAAATAATGCTAACTTATGGAACCGCTGTTCTACTAAACAAGTATAATCGAGCAATATTTCTGACCCTCAGGTACGTTCACATGGCTAATAGGTGGTATAATAATCTTGATTGGAGGCTGGTTCATGTGCTGTATCATACCCTTCTTTGCTGACTCTTGTAAGGACGTTGAACACAAGTGCCCACATTGCCACATGCACATCCACACGTGGAACAGACTTTGATTTGTACAAGTGGATTGTACTGAGTGATCTAGCGTTTTAATAGTGTGATGTGATTGTATGGAACATCTTTTGTTAATACTTAATTTAACTGAACTTTAAAGTTTAATAAAAAAATTTAATAGCTTTCAATATATTTCCTGATTTGAATTGTATGTGTTCTGATTTTCAAACAAACGATAGCACTGATGGACAAATGATAGTTTAGTTGACAAATGCTAGTTTTTAACCGATGAATGTTAGTTTTTTGACAAAAACAATCAATGTGAGATTTCTTTAGATTTAATTGTTGCAAAATTAGAATAACAAACAACATGATTCGTTTTCCTTAAAGTTAAAAACAACTAGTATGTCGTAGGCAGTTCGATTTGAACGCTTAACAGTCTACAAAAGTATGGCTGATCAGCAACAAAGATCAACTCCACCACCACCCTACGAGGGACCGTACCATGACCAGGCTGGAACAGCTCCAGCTGCTCCACCTTCGGAGGTACAACTTTCATTTTCTTCACTGCTGGGCAAATATTTTAGTTTAAAGTTCATGATAACTGTTACATACATGTTGATGTAGCCAACGGTCAACCAGTATTAATAATCGTTGATTATATCAATGATTATTAACTCTCCAAATACAAAAAGTTGCAACTTCTGTTTGAATCTGACGCACTTTGCATGCTTCAGGAGTTATATCCACAAGTGAGTCAGCCAACTGGGTACGGTACTGATCAGTCTGCCACATACCCGGCTCAAGCTGGCTACCCTGTAAATCAGTACCCCATCAACCCAGGTAGTAAACAAACAACAAACAAAAAACCTAGGTAGTTACCTACAATTGCCAAGAATTTACCCAGGCAGGTACCTAGAATTGTTAAGAATTTACCCTGGCAGGTGCTTAGAATTGTTACGCGCCATAACTTCTTGAACACTCCCGAATTCACATGCAATTATACCGATTATATTGGTTGTTTATTAAAACTGGAACAGTCTGAAATTAGTGTAAACCATAAATAATAAAGCTTTAACACTGTTCAGAGTATGAAAGCCAAGAAAAGACGCCCCTGGTGGGAGTACCGCACCCTGAAGTTGTTCACCAGACCCCTACTATTACTAATACTGTAGTAATACCGGCACAGAGTATAGTTTGGAGCAAGCATCCCACCCATACATTCTGTCTTACCTGCCAAAACACTATACTAACTCAGATCGAGTTTATTACAGGTTTACTATGAATGCTTTAAGAATAGGAATATCTTAGTGATCATGATTACAATTCTGCTGCAGTACAGTCGCAGTACAGTCGCAGTACAGTCGCAGTACAGTCGCTGTACAGTCGCAGTACAGTCGCAGTACAGTCGCAGTACAGTCGCTGTACAGTCACAGTAATCTTGCAGTACAGTCACGGAATTGTCGTCGACGAACTGATGAATGACCCTGATACAATATGTAAATGGTATTTGTGCTGTTCTTCTGAAAAGTATAATCTGGAACTATTTCTGACCCTCAGGTACGTTCACATGGCTGATAGTGGGTATTATACTGCTGGTCGGAGGCTGGTTCATGTGCTGTATCATACCCTTCTTTGCTGACTCTTGCAAGGATGTGGTTCACAAGTGTCCACACTGTCACGTGCACATTCATACTTGGAATAGACTTTGAAAGTTTTGTGTGTTCAAGTGTAGAGTACTGGACACAGTGGACAGTGAAGGATAGTGCTGGGTTATATAGCGTTTTAATAGTGTGATGTGATAGTATGGGAACTCTTTTTATTTGTTAGTTTGAATGAAATTTTTGTAAAGGTTAATAAAAACAGTTTTTATCTTTAAATATATTTTCTGAATTATTTTTATTTAATTATTTATTTTAATTTCAAACAAACGATAGTACTGACTGATGAATGATGGTTTTTAATAGAGAATTTTTTTAAATAGATAACTTATGTGAAATATCTTTAGATTTTATTGCTGGACAATTACTATTAGAATAAAAAACAACAGGAATTGTTTTCCTTAAAGTTAAAAACAACTAGTAAGCAGTTCGATTCGAACGCTTGACCAATACACTCACATCTGAATATTGAGTCGACCCATTGAACAACTTCAATTACATTCGACCATTCCAATTACAGTTATGCAATAAATAATCAACCATGCGGAAATCAGGACACGCATTTAGCCCAATCAGCAAATTCAACTCCTAATATCGCAGCCCAAGCGATTATATTAACAAAAAACATTTAGCTACCCTAATACAAATAATAATTTAACTTATTTTAAGTTCAATAAGTTAGATTGTCATCATCAAAATTTGATTTTAAAGCGTCTCTTCTAATTTGAGAAGAGTTTTCCCAGTTTTATATGTAAACAAAACATACAAACATAAAAACCATCTTGAACGATGGTAATTCTTACTTACTTTTGATAAGTACCTGTAAAAAACCATCAGTAGATTTTGTTTTCAAACTGAGGTTAAATAAAGATTTTTAAAGATTTAAACGTTATAAAATGTATATATTACATTTCAAATATCTATTATGTGCAATTACTAATTTAGTGCAATTACTAATAATTAGTGATCATCAAAAAGCTAGATTCCGGATCAGAACATCTAATTAAGTGATTGAACAGATAAAAGGCTATTTTCCAAGTTCTTAAATCATATGCTGCATCAATTACAGTGACCATTCGCCAGTGAGAATCGGCCTCACTAAATCGTCTATTATATCTTTCTTACCACAATTAAGATAATTAATCGTCAGAAAAGGGCAGAAAACCAACCAAGTATTAATCCAAAAAGGAAATTTGGAAGATTTTCAACTGAATTTTCAACAAAATGAAATTTAAATTGTTAATATTATTCTCCTGTCAAAAAGTAAACACAAAACAGCATTTACATTTTACATACAAATTTTAAATCCAATCTGCTTTCCATGTTAGATTTACATTAGAGTATAACTTGGGATATTCCTTCTAAGAATTCTTTCTTTTTTCAGTTCATCTTTTGATTAGCTGCCAGCACAAATACATAACACGTCCTATTAGTTCCATAATTTTCCATCCGATAAACATTAAGCAATCACATTCTCAAGTTATAAACCATAAGTTTTCCTAACTGACTTAGCAGTAGTTTTCACTGTTCATTATATCGTTCATATCGGAGTTCATCTCGTTAAGTATAGGAGACTAAATATTTAATATTCTAGAATTTCCTGCACTCCTATTTCCACATCAGAGACCACTAATCGCTTCTATTGACTCTATACAGGAGTTGCCGGTATCCCCATACATCTACAACGGTTCATGCCGCACGTGCACCAGATTAAGATAGGTTCCACTTCCTCTATAATGACCTGAAATATAACGAGCATGTTATTTAGCTAATATTGACGATTAAAGGGTGGGGTGACTAATGATTCTGCAAATTAGTTTGCTGTTAAAATTAACTTTATATTGACAGGCCTAGAGGGGAGGGGGTGTGAACCTAGCAGGAATTGTATGACGAGGAAAACTTATATTTCAAGAGAGAGACTTGTTACATTTCAGGGTGGGAGAAAACTTAAATCGACGCGAAGACCGAAGTTTTCAGAATAATAAGGAAACTAAGAGTTCCAATGGGTTAAAGTTGTGTGTTCTAAGTTTTCTACAAGTGAAATTGGAGTTACGGAAACCTAAAAGTTTCACAATTTTGATGTTGAGTGTCAGTCTCAAGCTAAGCTGTTAGCTGTGCAATATGAACTAATCATGAAGTACATGAGAATCGCTCAGCTTGATGAAACTTAGCTTGGCCGCTTGGCACCGATGATAAACATCAATTCTGAAACTTTCAACCGTTACTCCTGATATCTATTTTTACAGAAAAGCTCGCTTTGATTGTCAAAGTTAGAGCACTCTACACATCACAAACCACTTATGCCATAATTCTTATGTATCCATCAAAGAACTCTGTTCTTTGAAGTTTCAGTCTTTCAAAATTCATTACCTTCAAATTTTAAGATATCATGACGTGCGTTAAACTTCAAGGGATGAGCAATAATGAGTACACACAATCAGAGTACTGTCGTACCGATAAAAATACAGTATTATAAAGCAACTCACATCTTTTAAAATGCCGGCAGGGTTCCTGTCCCCGCTTGTTCTCCTACTAGCAGCACCAGCTTGGAACCCTTCTAGACTTGTTCTTCTAGAGTCTGTGGAGCTCTGAAAGAAGCAAGGATTTAAAACTAGTAAAATCAAGATATGATTTTAGATGGAAATATTCTACAGCCTAGCTTGATAAAGATAGATTACTAGGACATGAGAACATGTTCAATTGCGAAGAAGATAAGTAATAAAGTAACAAAGTACTTCTTAAAATAGGACAATTCTTAAATTACAGGTATAACTTTTATCAAAGGATTGTCCTGTGGTCGCCTCTTACCTGTCGTTTGACGGAGTCGGTATCTTTACTAGAAGCGATGGAAGTCAGCTGAGTAATACAGCGATCTTGTGGGGTAGCTGACAGTAAAGGGTCCATCGACAGCCCTGAAAAATCTTATTGGAATCCCATGAATATTCATTTTTGAAATTCGGAAAAAATAGTAGATAGAGGTAAATTTCTGAGACGCTCGCACGATTATTGAAACTTTCAGCCGACTCCGTAAGCTAGACGTCATTACAACAGAATCTATCAAAAATAAATTATCAAGACTTTAAGCTCACCTGATCTGTTGTTGATGGTGACTTTGATGACGAAGTTTTCCGACTCAGATCGGAATATTTTAGGACACATTGTACTAGTCACAGCTTTTTTCATTGCTTTCACATCCTGGAATTTATAATTTTCCTATCACCTGATGGTAAGCATTTGATGCTAAATGCCAACATTTTGATGGTATGCCGCATGTCTTCGTTAAATTGCGATAAAACAATCAAATAGTCGGTTCACGGTCCTAATAATAAGCCTTAATTAACATGTTCCTAAATGTTAGTGGTACTAACCTTTCTGATGCTGTGAGCACACCGGGTCAGGTAATCAGCCACACTGTGTCTGATCCTGTGTACCAGACCACCCTCCGCAGTGAAGGTGTGTCTTATCGTCTCCGCTGTGCTCTTACTGATTGCTGCTAACAGTTGCTTACACGCTCCTGGAAAAGAGGGATTGTGAGGTGTTCTGATGAAGTAGAGGTTGCAGTCATTCAAGCTAAATTGAAGTGTTTTCCAACGTGAAGTAAAATTAATTCAAAGCTCCACCAGCGGTCGTTTAAATAAGAAAGTGGACCCAAACCTCTGAACTTTTTACTGAGAAAAGCGCATATCATAGGGTTGACACAGGAATCTAGTAACAGGACCCAGTGTATTATGTTGTAGTGGAAGGGGGTCAGAGCTGACAGTTGGTGCCCCTCGGTGAACAGTAATATCACTAAAATCACGGTTGTAGGTAGGGAGCACAACACAAAGGCAATCTGAAAGAGAAGTTGTTAAACACAAGGATGGGTGACGGAGGTTACGTTCACATATCCCGAAATCACCACAACTGCAAACTATACGAGTTCACTATTTGAAGGAGAAAGTTTTATGAGCGGTAGTGACCTACTTGTCCAAAATTTGACGTTAAATCAAATGGTTTCGTTTTCATTTGCTGAAACATAGTACATGTCAAAAAGCAAAGCTTGTACAATTTGAAAATTTGTTTGTTTCTATCAATATGAATATCATGTCAAACAATGGTTTTCCAATCCCAATAGTTGAATGTTCATTTAAGTGGACTCGCTCTTTAACATCGTCTATTAATGGATAACAACGAAAATTTTCCTGACTTCTGCTTATTTTAGAATTCTTGAAGGTGGACCGAAATTTGGATATGCTTTGTCATCTTTCGTCATTATCTGTCACCAGTCCCCGCAATATTGCGTTAACGTTAATTACTTTAACCACAGATGCAGACACCAAGCTGCGGATGGCTGGTGGTATACACTCCTTGGCTCGTAGGACTAACCCCCTGCAGCTAGTATACTAGTAAAGTGCCCTGGCACAGAGACCAGAGTGGCTTAGGATTACTGAATAGGAGATAAGTACCAACACCGGGAAATGTTTAGCTCGTTTTAGAATACCGTGTATTAATGAATTATGTTTTCAGTAATTACCTTTTCATTTTTTTAATTTTTTCGCTACAGGCTATTCCGAAACTAGTAGTACGATTTAAAAAATATATATTTTCGGTTCTGACGAACATTTTTTTGAATTTGTAAAAACTTACTGTCACAAATTATGACTAGCTTCAATTCTGTTACAACAATCATTTCAGTTATGTATTCTAGTTCCGTATAAAATGCGAACAGACTTGAACAAGACACTTTACGTAATAACAGATGACCGGGAGCGATGTATCTTCATCTTATGGAGCTTTATTACTCTTATGGCGTCCCTAATTGGGGACGGCATCATTCTAGTAGCGACTATAAGATACAATGCCATCAAACTTCAGAAGGTTATCATAGCGGTGATGCAGCACATGGCTATCTGCGACCTTTTACAAACTGTTTTCAAAGTATTCCCAATCACTTTGGCATTCATCACAGACCGCTGGGTGGTAGGAGAACTACTTTGTGAAGTTTCAGAAAATATGAGCTGGATATGTGCACAGGCGACCATGTTCCAAACTTGCACTCTGACAACCCTTAAGCTGATAATCTTGAAATACCCCTTGAAATCCAGAATCTGGTCCTCACAGTTCGGACATAAAATCTGTACTGCAGTATGGCTTCTAGCGGTGGGTGTTTACTCTCCAGCGCTTACGGTGAAGATAATCTATTTAAGAAATGCTGTTTACTTTAGTTATGAAGACTATGTTTGTAACTATGGTTTCAACTCACCAAATCTTCCATCATGGTACACATGGTATCTTCTGATAACATTACCTGTCGTTACTCTCCTCTCCTACGTAGCTATCACGGTCACATCAATTGCTATTCTGGTTGTCGCCAAAAAGGCTAGCTCGCAGCACGGACGAACATTACGGTGGGAGGGGGTGATAACAGTGCTGCTAACAGTGGGAGTCTTGCTACTTTCCACTCTGCCGTTCATTGTTGCATTTATAACCAGTCTCCTCGGAGCAGAGCATGGCACTGGAGTGTGGCGACCAGTTATTTTAGTGCAGTACCTCAACATAATGGCTAACTTCTTCATATATTCCATTACAGTTAAGAGTTTTAGAAACTTCTTAAAGCTTAATATTTCCCAAATCATGCTGAGAATGTCTACTCGACGAACACAATTAACCCCTGAACGAGCAGCACCACCTCAAATGCAAGTTACTACTCAAGAACTGGGAGGTGACTAGCAAGATGAAGCAGTACTAGAGTGAAGGACACGACCTGCAAGGGATGGCCAAATCACGCTGTCACCATGGTTGGATACAACGCTGAATCCTTCGCTATTAAAACAGTTGGGGAGGACACTGGGGTGAGGGAGGTTACCTTATCGGACCTTATTTGGACGGACATTACTTGAACGCTGGAGGCCCTAGCGTTCATCTTAATGTCCGTTCAAATAAAGTCCGTTCAATTAATGTCCGTCCAAGTTAAAGTCCGTTGAAATTTTTTCAAAAATTTTTCCATTTCGAACTTTTTGTCCAGAATATGACAACTTTGAGAACTTTATTGTGCCGTAAGTTAACGACGGATAGGTTCTCCTTGGTCTGCCGGAGGCACAGAAAACTCTACTAGTATATGATGTTTTCAAGGGTCACTTGGCGGGAAAAAGTCAACAAAATTATGGCACTCAACAACATAGTTCATGAGTTAGTCCCCGCCAAAATGACAAACTTGTTCCAGCCTCTAGATATTACGGTAAATCGTGTTGCCAAGGACATTGTCCGACGTTGTTATAGTTCATATTACTGAGGGGAGGTAATGAAACAGTGCTAGGAAAGCTCTACGTGATGTTAAGGTTAACCTAAAGTTGTCTAAGATAAAACCACTTCACGCCGAATGGCTTGTAAAAGTTAACAATGAAATGCAGGACCGGGGTAGTTTGATAAAAAAAGATTTCCATAAAGCTAGAAATCACTGATGCTTGTTTAAGCATGGACTATTTCATGCACGAAAACCCATTTAATGAAGATGATATGTGATATTAGGGTACCGCGACAATTGACCCCCCGACAATTGACCCCCCGACAATTGACCCATATGTAAATTGTAATTACACTGGGGTCAATTGTCGCGAAATCTAGGGTTTAGTACGACAATTGACCCCCCGACAATTGACCCCCCATGTAATTAAACTGGGGTCAATCGATCGGGTTAGGGTCAGGGTCCTTGGTCAGGATCCTGGGTCAGGGTTAGGGTTAGGGTCAGGATTAGGGTCAGGGTCAGGGTCAGGGTCAGGGTCAGGGTCAGGGTCAGGGTCAGGGTCAGGGTCAGGGTCAGGGTCAGGGTCAGGGTCAGGGTCAGGGTCAGGGTCAGGGTCAGGGTCAGGGTCAGGGTCAGGGTCAGGGTCAGGGTCAGGGTCAGGGTCAGGGTCAGGGTTAATTGTAATAAATTATATTGTCGGGGGGTCAATTGTCGGGGGGTCAATTGTCGCCCACCCGATATTAGACACTGATCATGTACACATATTTTAACATTTTTACTGCTTAATCATAATGACTGCTTTTCTTACTTACTGTATGAAAAATGGATTAAAAAATCATTTGCTGAAATTTAAAAAAAGTCAAAAAATTGAAAAAAATTCGGATTTTTTATGGTTTTGAATGCCTTCGAGCGTTCATATTAATGTCCGTTCACAATTATGTCCGTTCATGTAATGTCCGTCCAAATAAGGTCCGATAAGGTACGTTCACATGTCCATACACCACCACAACTGCAAACTATACGAGTTCACTATTTGACGGACAAAGTCTGAATTCTGTCCGGAAAATTTCGAAATTTTGCCGCCCAATTTTTTGAAGGGCGAAATTTACAAGAATTGCGCCCGTTGTTTTGTTGTGACGGACGCTAGATTTCCATTCACTACAATTCTACAAGCTCTACTCAGCTCACTTCATAATATGAAGTATGAACATTATGATTATGTTTTAAATAGGGAAACACTTGTGATTCAATTCAATTGTCGTAGAACTTAATTTTTATCTGTAATTCAAGAAATTGTAAGCAAAAAGTGAGCTATGCTCATCTTACTATATATAAAGCGAGACGATATATATATATTTATCTGTGCCATTTTACTGACACCACGGCATCAACTTTAACACGACTTTCCGCAAAAACCGTAAAAGATATACAACTGAAACTTTTTTGACTGGGTCAAATGCTTTAATGGCCTTCAAATCAGCATGAAGAAATAAAAAATTGGCCAAGAAATAGGAGTTTTAGAGCCCAAAATTTGGACCCCTAAGTGGTGTCAAAAACGCGAATTAAATAGGTAATAATTATTTTAGTCTCTTGAGTCTTGACACCACTTTAGGGTTAGACGGGTTCCTGCTAGTGTTTTATAATTGGAAAATATTGAAAAATGTAGAAGAATTAGGTTTTTGAGTGAAGACACCTACGAGATTTTGTTAATTTTGGTGGTCTAATTGCCTTACGGGTATATGCCTCACAGAATGGCCAAAAAAAGGAAGTTCTCTCAAAATCACAAAACACACTTTATCCCAGTTTTTATCTCATAAGAAGCTAAGTTGACACTCATATTTTTCTTCCCGGGGGTTGATTTAATCTCATAACCATTTTTTCTTTGAGAAAAATTGGCCGGAAAATCTTCCTCCAAAAAAACATGCCTCACAGAATGGCCAAATCTGAATTTCTATAATTTTTTGATGGAGATACTTTTTAAATTTCTATCACCACACGTTGTTAGAAAACCTATTAAGGAATGGGGTAATAACCTAAAACTCACGAAAAAACTGAGCTGTGAAAAATTATTTCACAAAAAAGAAAAAATGCCTCACAAAATGGCCAAAAAAAATGAAAAAGAGAAAATTTTATTTTTCTAAAACCTTTGGCTCTTGTTTCAGGCATGCTGCTGGTATAAATATGCCTTGTTAACACCCCCATATAGGTGAAATTTCTTAGAACTGAATAAAAAGGGCATAATTTCCTACACTAAAAATGGCCATTTTGTGTGGCGTTGTTCATATTCCCTGATTTCATGATTTATAACCTTCATTCGGCTGTAAAAACACTCCATCTGGGGTGTTATTGTATGATAAATAGCTTGTGAATACTTTAGACTTATTGTTTCATTGAATAAAAGGAGTTTTAAATTTTGGCCATTTTGTGAGGCATATTTTGGCCATTTTGTGAGGCGTTTAGCCATTTTAGCATTTTTTTCTTCCTATATTGAACAATGTTCGTTTTGTTTGATGAATACTATTCTTTAAACATCTTCTGTCATACTGGTGCCAGAAGTTCTCACCAAAATGCAAACTTAGTTCACAAATTTGAAAACAAATTTTGTGAGGCATATTTTGGCCATTTTGTGAGGCGTGTAGCCATTTTAGCATTTTTTTCTTCTTATATTGAACAATGTTCGTTTTGTTTGATGAATACTACTCTTTAAACATCTTCTGTCATACTGGTGCCAGAAGTTCTCACCAAAATGCAAACTTAGTTCACAAATTTGAAAACAAATTTTGTGAGGCATATTTTGGCCATTTTGTGAGGCGTGTAGCCATTTTAGCATTTTTTCTTCCTATATTGAACAATGTTCGTTTTGTTTGATGAATACTATTCTTTAAACATCTTCTGTCATACTGGTGCCAGAAGTTCTCACCAAAATGTAAACTTAGTTCAAAAATTTGAAAACAAATTTTCAGTGCTCAAAATTTCTACATAAACAGTCATATTTATGCCAGAAAATGTGGTCCTAGTTAATGATTTCACCACAGGAAGTGTTGCCAGAAGACTTTTGTTTCATATGGTATCCACAAAACCTACCAGTCTTATATAAAAAATTAGTTACAAAAACATTTACAAATTTGGCCATTCTGTGAGGCTAGCCATTCTGTGAGGCATATACCCGTAGTTTCAACGTCTCGATAAACATTATCCTACATATCACAGAGAATATATTGTTTACCTTTCATATTATTAAGTTAGTCTCATTCAAAAAATTGATATTTGTCCAGTTTATGGGCTGAAATCAGGGTTGACTGTTGAGCAGCACGCCTGGACAACAATAGTTGTAAAAGTAAGCTTTATTACAACACCAGACCAAACCTTTCTTTATTAATTAAGGAATACAGTCTATCTGTGATTAGTCTGCTGCTAAATATTTAACATATTTTGAAGGTGTGCCCTGACTCTCCACATCAATATGTGTTGTGCTAGCTTTACTTTACTTTTTGTCTTTCATTGTTCCAGTTATTGTGATTAAAAATTATTACGCTACTAATATTTATATTAGTTTATAATCTAATACTGGTCAGTGGCGTAATGGGACAAGGATATGTTTTTATGAGGTTCATAAGACCAAGTTATGATGATTTCGATGATTATGGCTGAGTGTAAAAGTTGCATCTTAATAATTCAACTTTTTGCCGGTGTTGTATAAAAAATATATTCGCTTATCATTATATTATCATTATCACAATCACTATCCAGAAGTTTTTAAGAAACATCGTTCGTCGAAATTAACTTACAGTTATTAAAACAAGTGGTATAACCACTTTAAGATGGTTGTTTCGTTCTACCGCGTTTCGTTTTGGTAGTCTCCTGAAAGCAGACTTTTAGCATTTTTTATCTGTTGGGTGGTTATGATGGTACTTTTTTGACGTTCAGAAAAAAGAAATGAAGCTCCATCAAGCAATGATAAAAAGGCATCACTTTGGGATTGATATGGTAAAATAACTTACGCTATAAAGATGAAAACATAGGAGTAGTTGAATAAAATTATCAGTAGTGGTCCTGAAAATAAAGTGTGACCTCAATGTTTCAGAAAAGGAAAAAAATGCGATGTTCTTATTTTTGGTATCATTCTTTAAAAAAATACAGAGAGCGTAGACAATTCATTTTAAGCTTTACAGAGCTAACAAGGATTTGTCGATGAACCACACAATACCTGGCAGGACAAGAATTAGAAAAGTGATGAAGTAATATTTGTGTATCCCCTTCATAAACCCATTAATAGCACAGCTGAAGGTCAGGGGACTGTACACGTATCTGTTCCAACCTGGCGTGGGAATTCGGAAATAATTAAAAGGGGATGAAGATTAAAACATGCAGATGAAGAATTAATAATTTGGATAATGAATCTAAGGTTAATAATAAAATATTGTTTATCATCAGATTAGGAAACGACCAAATCAGGAATTTTTTGCCGAACCCGACCCGTACTTTTTGAACATATTTGCAGCCAGTGATTATAGACTAATAGGCTTATATCAGGGCTTATTATTATAGGCTTGTATATGTGGCTGAATTGACACGCGTGTGAGCGTTCTAGAACATTCCACTGAAATTTCCCCGTATTGTAATATTAAAACGCGGTACTTTCACATTTTTATTGTGTAGAAATGTGTTCTGCAGTGTAGAAAAGAGGACTTTAAAGCCCAGGATAGCATATTACTGCAGTTTTCATTCCTTGGAATTGAAGAAAGGTGCGGTAAAAAGTTTGCCGAACTGGAACCAAACCCAGTCGGTCAACAACAGCCGAAACCCGAACCAAACCGGTCGTTTCCTGCATCAGGTTGATAGGATAGTGAATTATTCAATATTTTTACCGGAAATTAACGAAGCATATCAAAAGTTAATTGACCAACCTAGCACAGGAAGAGCCGCAAGAATAATACTGAATATCCAGATACTGCCACAGAAGAGGATGGCAACAGAATAGCTCATAGTCTCTCTGTTCTTTCCTCGAGATAGCACCAGGTAGAACCTCTCCAAAGATCCTGCACGGGATATCAGGATCAAGAGTAACGCGCGTGCACCGCGACTGCACGTGTCAGCATGTGTCAACATGGTAATAACTCGTTGAAAGGTCAGTGCGGTGAACTCATTTACAATAAATGTTATCATGTGTTGAAGTTAAACTTGAACTTGAGCGTTTTACGTTAACTTAATACAAAATTCTAAGCCATTCGATATCGGCAGGAAAATGATATATCATAACTTTATGTGTGTGATTATAAGTTTTATTGTAAACTCATAATCATACTTCCCAAAGTCAGCGACACGGTTAAGTACCAACTTACCGAAAGCAAGAGACCAAGCCGAACACACGTAGGATGCATTGTCAAGAAATCCACCCAGAGAACACAACCAGATAGGCAGCGGCCACCTACAGGTAAAATATCAGATTAGGTTTAGAATGCTAGTATGTACTATGTAGTAGCAACCAAACTTTTTGATAACCAATAAGAATACCAGTTTGAATATTGAGCCATGATGTCAAAAAGTGATGTAGAAATGGTCATAATGTTTCCAAATTTAAAGCAAAACTAGATTTTACAAATTTTGTAACATGAATAAACTGAAAGGTTTACACATTCTTACCATCCTTTATTAATACTAGCAATCATTAGGGGGAGAGTCCAGAGACATATGATAAGATCAGCTACGGCCACATTGCAGAGGAAGATGTTGGTAGGGACCCTCCACCGTCGAAAAGTGAGGACTACAGCGGCGATCAGGAGGTTTCCTAACGCTCCTGCTAGTGCCACTAGGGAGATCATCACCTTCAAGGAGATTTTCTAATTATCTATTTAAAGCTTTGATGAAGAGGGCTTATTTACCATGTCGCAGAGGCGTTTGAAATTTGGAATTCATTATTCAAAATTGAAGCAATGATCAATGATCATGAGAGTTCTTTAAAGTAAATCGAAGAGAAATTATAATAAACCTGCATTATGATGAGCTGAAAGCTGGAGAAATGATCCCGAGGATCGGGAGCCTCAGTTGTACCGAAGAAGATTACATTATGTGGAAGATCTTTGAGTGAAAATTCGCCTGTTTCGTTCCTGAAATGAGTAGGTTTTGTGTATATCTTGCAGTGTTGAGCAGGATACTTTGCAGTCCACCGACCACCCCAATCCACTCGACCATCACTGATCAGTGATCAAAGCCCTAATATTGTCGTAAGATGAGACATGCTCTGCTCGTCTGTATACCGAATAACAAGATCTTCAATCTATGATCTTATCTAAATCATAAGTTTTAGAAATGAAATTTTTAGAGGTATGTCCTCTCAACGAAAATAAAAAAAATTAATGACTTGATTAAAAAAAACTCACATCTTGATAAGATGGTTTGCAGTTCATCTATCGTCTGATATAACTTCTTCAGACTCTACAATGAGAGTCGTTCCCGGTGCATTGCCTATAAAGACATCGGTTTTATAACGGTCTGGTTTATAAAGTGACAAGTTTCGCACTCTATCTTTAGATTCGCAATCTATGAAGTTGTCCCGGCGTTCAGACGCGTCAGATTAATGATAATGTCAGTCAAGGTTTCGATGAACCGCATTAGAAATAAATCGTTAAATGTCAAGATTCTATAAAACAAGATTATTCGCTATCATTATTATGAAATATGAAGTGTCAATTTGATAATCAGTTCAGTCGTGGGTTCAACAAATCATGAAATGGACAGCTAACGCACCAGAAACCAATCCTTCAAAGCTTCAATGTCTAGGATTCTTGTTTGATCAGATCCTTGCTACGTTAGTGACTAAATTATAGTGGTAAAGACTTGCACGATAAATACCCCAGATAGATATAATCGATATCAAATACGAATGAAATGCTGCTTGATAGGTCTATAAATTTAAAGTGATCCGAGTTTAATAAAGATATTAAAATTAAAGCAGCCAGTATTCATGGTAAATACAATAGAACTCAACAAATTTAAATTCTGAAGTCTAGTTATACGAGTACGATTACAAGTTTGCAGATACTGGCGCCTGCAAGGAAGCAAGGAAGCAAGGAAGCAAGGAAGCAAGGAAGCAAGCTCCAACAGGAGTCAAGGAAAGACAAACTGACTACTACCAAATTCAACATGAACATTTTTATTTCTTACGTTTGGCAAGCAACATTAGTTTAATTTTCAAAACACAGCAGGAATACTGACAATATTGCAGAACGAGTACTAAAACATTCATATAGTGTACAGACTAATCCACGGAGATACCATCCTGTTATTATATCGGCAGCACAGATATCATAGTAACTTTCAGTTTAACCACAACACAACATCACAGCCACTCCCTATAGCTGAGGAGCCAAGAACAGACTTTAAAGTATAACAAATTGATGGAATATGTGGCTCTTAAGTATAACTCTCCGACCGCGCTCGCTCGGTTCAGATACTACAAAACGGGAGAATTATTATTAGATATTCCGTCTGATTATATTAACTATCTTAGTATCTAGTATTCCGGACTGTAAAATGAACATGGAATAATAGTTTACCTAGGTTAAAATTGGTCAAAATACAGCTACGGCATAGATTACGATCATTTTGCTCTTATTTTGTGCCACTAACGTTCACGTGCGTTACACTAACTATACTTATTTATTATGTTGGAGCCACAAAATGGGGCTATGGCGACTTTACAATTTTAATTTTTTAAATTACACATGAGCTCCTTCAGTAGGGATTTTACAAATTTCTAAATCAGTTCAGATGGTACCTGAGTTTATATATGGTACCTGACTTATATCTAGCTCCCAACGCGTCAATGCAGAAATAGCATTCATTAAATCAGCCGAATCTATGTTTACTTCAAGCAATATTCTTATTTAAACCGTGTTAGGTGCACTGTCAAATCTAATCCAATCAGCACTGGACACTGGTGGACGCTGGTTCTAGATATAGAAACATATCGGCCCCAGATGAACATATACTGAAAATTCTTGTCTACCAATCAGAGTTTCAGGATGATGCCAGGTGACAGGTTAATGTCATTGGGTGGCTAGGATTGGAGTTTCGTTGATTAAACATACTTTCATTCACATAGCCATGGTGGAAATGAGCAGAAACTGAGCTGACGGTGAAAATCATAGCTTACTTAGCTGAATATGATTATGTTAGTAAGTGATGCAAATGATGTCTTAGTATGGCTTCAATGTGTATTGATCGGGCAGAATCCGCCGCTAAAAATGGATATGGATGGTCGAATGCTGTTCCAAGCGAAATGGCTAGGCCGTTAAACTGTCGGACTGCGGTCATCATTCGATTCCAACCATTTCTAGTTATGAAGCGAACAAGAGTATCAGCTAGACTATGACATGTACCGCTAAATGTTCAACCTTATACCACTACCACTAACCACCCACTCAATGATTTTATAACTCAAACTGTAACGTGTCTGCGAAATTTTGCTGGTAATTACGGTTCCTTTGAGGCACACCTTCTTTGTCTCAGTGCAGGGAGTCAACCATTTCCCCAGCCAATATACCGGTAAACTACCATTAAAAGTAGCAACCTGGCTGTTCTGCACGGGTTGCAGCTTTTTTGCCAATTTTTGCGATGGCTTTACGTTTAGGGTATGATCCACGCGTTACTAACGCGTTACTCGTTAGCGTGCTGGTCATTTATCAAGTTCTACTGTCTCATGCGTTAGCGTGATTGTAACAGTCGAGTCGCCGGCTTCCAATGACCATCTTAAAATTAGTGCCCAGGTGATGTGGTAGATGGACCCTTAGTGTTTGTGACAGAGTATAGATTATGATTCCTCCCACAATCTACTAGGATGATCAACGGTCTACACTTAGTACAGAGGTAGAGGGATAGGAACCACAAATCAACCAAGTGTCAACAAACCAAACGGTTTAATCTTCCTTCTTGACTGGACAGAGTCAACTCAAATTTGGAGTTACCTCCAATGTCTGAACTTCTGAAGGCTTATTAACTTGCAAATCAGCAGAGACCTTTTGTATATTTCCTATTATGATGTAATTTAAGTTTGTCCCAATATACAATATCTAACAGGTGCTTTTGGGACAAACAAATGGAACTTTGACGAAGGCTTCTAGGTTAAACGATTAGTCGAAAATAAAATAAAAGTAATCAAGATTAAGTAAAACTTGTATGTTATTTAGATGATTTTTATTCCCATACAACGAACCAATAATGCTACCCCTGAGAATTCATTCTGCAAAAAGAAAAACTTCAAATAAATACTGTTAATCAATTGTAGCAAAACTTATCGTTGACTCGCGATTCGTTCAGCCCACTCTAAGAAGTCAAGCCCGCTGAAACAAATCAAAGTCCAAGCCGATACTAATGTAATCAGCATTATCAATACTCAGCATTAGCAATACTCAGCAGAAAATATTTGCACAACGCTGCACTACTTGCAACAATAAGTTTACAACGCGGCTTATTATTACAATCATTGTACAGATCTACTAATCCAATTTAGCGCAGATCCTTACCAATCTTTTGAATCCAGCAAAATTGAACCGCCGGTCAGTCTGAAAGCTAGGTCTAACTAATAATAACAATTAAAGCTAAGCTGGATAATTTGTGACATTAATTACAAACAATACCGGACAAAGTTGTGTAGTAATGTTGTTGCTTAATAATATGTAACAATAGGGCTTATTTGACTGCAATCAATTAAACAAGTTCTGTTGTGTTACTGCTGCTGTGACGAAGGATTTTTCTCAGAAAAAATCAATAAGTCAGAGAAAAAAAACCACCACCGATTAGATTTCAGTAATTTTGTGATAAGAGTAATGAAATAATAATCGATTATGGAATTACATTTTCAACTTCATGTTAAATGTGTTTCTGTAGAAGCTATCTTGTATGCGAAATAATTTTTTACAGTGGCCGGTCGTTCCTGAATTCATTAGAGTTATTGGTCGATTATACGAAAAAAGGCAAATTGTAGACTTGGGAGTACTAGGTAATCTCAGAGAAGCGTATGGGATCGGTTTAATATTTTATAATAACAAACCGCTATAAATTAATAAAATTAAAGAAGTAAAGACAAAAAGGCTGCACGGAAATATCCGTTGAGGCGGTATTGTCTATTTTGTATTACAATAAAAATCACAGTCTTTGTTATGTTGTATTAGAATATAAATCATAGAGTTTGGAGCAAATCTTTTTGAAGGTACAGTAATATCTATATTTCAACATTTTGTATTCAAACCTTGTATGGCAAAATTGCTTGTCTTGCTCTCCTGAGCGAACAAAAGAAAAAAGAACACCAAAAAAGTGGGGTAACGAAATCGAACTGAAGTTCAAACATTCTGAAATTTAGCATATTAGCATATTTATTTCTTGTAGTAACTAGTGCAACGTTTTTCCGGTTCCACAAGTTTATAGTAAGTTAAGTTATAAAGTTTTAAAAGTTTTGGGAATAATCTTTAACGTCATTGACATTCGGTGTCAGAAAATCTTACAATCATGTTTAAAACCTTTTTATCCACTTGAAATATGTTACAAATTGTAAAACAAAATCCGAGCGTGCTAAATCAATTTAAAAAAGCCCCCCCCCCCCCCGACAGTTGACACCAACGTCAATCGATGTATTTTCGGACGCTGGTTCCGAATCACCTCCATGACATAGGGTTAAAATGCTCCCCTGGCAAGATATTGGGGTAAAACTGTCTCGATCACGTGATATGACCATATAAAGAATTTGGTCTAATTTCTCGTTAGGGTTTCAGCATATGCTTTTGTTAAGGATTGGGCTAGGGTTAGGATAAGATTATAGGGTTATGGTTTCGAACAGTCGTTCAGGGCCAGCTAGAGAACGGGTTGAAAAAGTCACGTGACAGTCGAGTGTAGAGTGATTAATCATCATCCAACAAAATCAGATGAAATGATATGACGTCAAACGACAAAATAAAACGAAAAGCTTATTTTACCGATCAGTGAAAGCCTTGTTCAATGGTACAGTATGTCAAGATATGAGCAGGGTTGATGTTAAATTATGCTATGTACCCTCTTTGATGATGATTTATTTTTAGACGTCAGAATTTTCCATTAGAGTGGTTTTTGATTGGTTCGCCGCGTGTGTTTGGGATCAGAACAATGATCTATTTTTAGACGCTAGATTTTTCAATCTGAGTGGTATTTGATTGGTTCGTCACGTGTTCGGATCTTTTAGCTCTTGAGGTCTTGTTTTATTTTAATAGGCTCTAATCTCCATATAGCTGCAAGTACTGGTGGTTGGTTTACAAAATTGCAATAACCATATTTTTGATTATTTAAATTTAGTTTTAAATTAAGTAACGGCCTGAAATTTGCCTTATCTGCCATATTAATTACCTATTTTTGAGCAAGTGGAGCAATATCAATATGATCTGCTCTCAAATTAATATTAATTGCACATTCGAAATATTTTGCGAGTACCTAATTATTGTGCAAAATCGCATAATCATAGAAAGTAAACCCTGTTTTCGGCAAAGGCACTATTGTATCGACCACAGCAGGTTCTGCAGTTATGTGTAACACTGATCACTGATATAACTGGGGTCGAGTCTGTAAGTCACCCGAATATACGGTTATAGGTACTCCTGCTCTAGTGGCAGGAATCAGGATACAGCTGTCGAAATGGAAACTCGTTACTGGACTTGGGTGGAATAAAGGCAGCGATCTCGCTGTCCGGGTGGTCAGCAAATCTAATGACCCGATAGAGGATTCTATGAAGGACACCAAAGTAACCAAAGTAAGTACTCATTGTCAGGAAGTCTGACGAGATCATCAGATCATGACCTTTAATGTTAATAATTAGCCATTTTTATTTATAGCTTTCAATGTTTCGTGCAGTGAATTCTCCCCTCGATGACCACAAAATACGGTTACTCTGTAGTCTGTACCTATAACAGTGTACCGGGTACACATTACTAAATACACAATTAACAAAACATATAGATCAGCACTTTAGTACAAAAAAAAACATGTACAACAAAAACACGTACATGGCCCACGTACTACCCTCCTAACATATGCACTAGGAATGAGAGGGATGAAGTGTCTCGGGTTTCACCCCGTACCACCATTCGCAGGTAATTAGATTATTTATATAAATGGAGGGGGGCCTTTATTTTTAGTCGCGGCTAATTTTAGTGTTTAACTCAGTGATATTATTAGAATATAATCATTGAAGCCGAAGCTGCGATAGTTCAGTTGAGAAATGAAGTAGCAACTGTTCATGGTGAAATTTATCAAATTTTAAAATCGTAAAATGTTACTTTTTAGCTGATGTCTTTTCTTAAAAGTGAAAAGCGTCCCCCTCTTTAAAATAATCACAAAGGAAGATATCATTGGAGTTCAGCCAATAATATTTTTATTCATACTCGTTTCTAGAGGTAAATCACATGGACTTTTGAACAAATTTATTATCATGTAAAATATAACACAAGAACAGGTGGCCATAATGGCGTTTATTTTTAAACATCAGTTTTATAATTTCATTCATTTACTGGTATGACACGGTGACGCGTGACACATGACACAAGCATCGTGACGCGTGACACAAGCATCAGCGAAAACTGGTGTGACGAAGCAGACGTTAAAGCAGAAAGAGACAGTTATGAGTTCAAAGTTTTCTTCTACTTCCTTACTGAGCCTAGCATCATTGAATGCAAAAGGGCTCTCTAAGACGGAGAAACAGGAAGAACTCGGAACGGATTGTTTTGAATATAGTGTTGATATCTTGTGCGTTCAAGAGACAAAAGTCAAAAATCATTCCACTAGATATCTCAGAAACAATTACAAATTGATCATGATGGAGCAAAATCAAGGACGACATGGTGGACTAGGTTTCATCATAAGTCCTAGATTACTACCTTATGTCACAGACTATCAGTATACCTCAGACCGGGTTTCCTATCTTAATGTCGTCATTCCTTCTAATCTCTCATCCCATCCTAAAAATATCAGAATTGTTAACGGTTATGGCCCGACTAATCCTAAAGCAGAAGGAAACCCTGCCCTTCTTAGAAAGTTCTACAGAGAACTCACCCATGCTATTTCAGTTCCTGCATCTCATGAATTGTTTGTTTGTGGTGATCTCAACAGTAAGTTGGGAACCTTATCTCCTTTGGACTATCAGTATGGTGTAACAGAGTATATGGGCAAGTTTGGAATGGGTACAAGGAATTTCAACGGTGAACATTTATTAAACTTCATGTGCTTAAACAAACTGTTTGCTACCAATACCTATTTTGATCATCCTTGTAGACATCGAACTACTTTCTCTATGTGTATTTCTGCCAAAGGTCGCCCTAAAGGTAGCAAACTTACTCGTCCAGTCTTTGCCCAATTAGATTATATTCTGTGCAGAACACGCAGCAGATTCATGTTCCAAGATTGTAGAGCATATGGCGGTCTTGCTACTAACTCAGACCACAGACTCGTTGCTTGTAAGATCAAACTAGCCCCCTACTACAAAATCTTTCCTACAAAAAAGATAAGTTCAGTAGTTAAGAGATATAACAACTCCCTGCTCACCACTGACCTCCCCACCAAAGTCAAATACCAACTTTCAGTCGAACAGAAAGTCAACAACTCTCAGGTAACATCAAACCCTAATGATGATCTCACTAACCTGATGGATGTCCTTAAGACAACTGCTGATGAAGTAATTGGGACACTACCACGCTCCAGAAACCGTAACTTCAGTAGTGACTCAACTGTTGAAGCCCTTGTAAAAGAGAGACAAACCCTGCAAGCTGCACTTAACTGTAACAACCAAGTTGCTGACAGAACTCAAGTCCGTACAAGGATCAACAGGTTACAGAAAGACATCCGTAAGCATCTCAAGAACCTTGCTGACACACGTGCCGATGACATCGCTCGAACCATCATGTCAACAGATGACACAAGGCAGATGTTTGAAGCTGTGCGTACTCTAGCTGACACTAAGCCCAAATCTACTATCAGTGTCCACAATGAAGAAGGTAACTTTGTTGCCACAGATGCTGGTAAAGCTCAAGTGATCAGAGACTACTACGAAAAGCAGTTCACGTGTGAGGATGAACCACTTCAAGCATTTATAGGGGATGGACGCTGCCTAGACATACCCATCACATGTGATGAAGTAAAGAAAGCCGCCCAATCTCTCAAGAACAACAGAGCCACTGGTCCAGATAAAGTCTACAACGAGTGGTTGAAAAATGCTGGTACAAAATTCTGGTCAAAATATGCCGAGATCATCAATTGCGCATTGGAGACCAATTCATTTCCTGATGTTATAGGTGAAGCCATCATCACCCCCTTACCGAAACCTCGCAAACCAGCTGGTCCTGTCACTAGTCTACGACCTCTATGTCTATCAAATGGTGCTCGTAAGATATTATCCATGATTGTACTGAAGAGAATTGAAGACAAAGTTGATGCTTTCACTGGTAGCACGCAGGCGGGGTACAAACATGGTAGAAGTTGTGGTGATCTAGTGTGGGCTGAGCGGATGTTGATATCGGTTGTCACGCGTAAACACTTCCAGTATCACAAGATGGGCATAGATATGTCTCGAGCATTTGACACAATCAAACGCCAGACTATACTTGACCTTCTTGTCAAAGCTGGATGCACAGACGACGACCTCAGGCTAGTAAGACTCCTCTTAACCAACACCATGCTCAAGGTCAGAGTGGAAGGAGAACTATCTGCTGTATTCGAGAGTCTTCTTGGGTCCTTTCAAGGTGACAGTCTCTCCGGCAAGCTTTTCACTCTTGTCCTAGCAGGAGCTCTTATAGAACTACGCCATCGACTAGCAGAGTCTCCCCCACACATACCCAATCCCCCTATTTCAAAAGAAGGTATGCCACTGGAGTCAGCGTATTCAGATGATTGTAACTTCATGAACGTGGAAAAAGAATCCTTAGAAGCTATCCTACCAATAGCTAAGGAAGTCTTCAAGGAGTTTAACCTGTTCATTAACACAGAGAAAACAGAATTTACCCATGTTTTCCTCGCTCCTGTTGGAGAAACAATCCCTGGTCGTGATGATACCATGTTACGTGGAAATGAAGATTGGCGGAAGAGTAAGATTCTTGGGTCATTGTTGTGTAGTGAAAGTGATATAGCTGCTCGATGCATTGCTGGGAACAATGCCTTCTATAAGTTCACCAAGATCTGGTCTCAGCAGAATATCTCCGTTACCAGAAAGATAGCAGTTTACGAAGCCCAAATTGTATCAATCATCATGTACAATTGCAGTAGTTGGTGTCCTACTGCAAAGTCACTAGAAAAACTAGACATTTGCCATAGAAAACACCTTAGATCATTACTGAACATTTATTGGCCTCATGGAACAATATCCAATGCAAACTTATACCTAAGATGTAACTCAGTTAAGCTATCAGATCGTGTCCCTAAAGCAAGGTGGAAGCTCCTAGGTCATATCTTGCGTAGTGCTGATGACTCCCCCGCTGCATTAGCGTTAAAGTTTGCTGTCACAACAAACTGTAAAGGGCGCGTCGGTGCGCATCGTAAGAATTTGTTCAAGATTATTGTGAATGATTTGACCCGTAGAGGTTTAAAACTTAACTCTTTGAATGATCTTAATAAGCTTAAGATATTAGCCGATGATAGAGTTGCTTGGAGAAACAAATTTTAACTCTAGCTGTCTTGATCTGTACTGATCACCATTTTAGGATGACTTGATTTCTTTTAGGGGTTTTGAATATTTTAATGGTGTAAACAGTTTCTTAATAATAATTCATTTACTGAATGATGAATCTATTGTCGAGGGCCAACCAGAAATGTGGATATCATGTTGTACAAGTGTCATAGAAATTAAATAGAATACCAGATTTAATTGTTGGTCGAAACTTCGTAGCACAAGTGTATAACCAGACAGAATAACTCGGTGGGGTATAACCTGATAACAAGAAATATCAGAAGAGAAAGCAGTGAAAAGATTTGAAACTGACCTTCCTAATTCTCATTAGAAAGCAAAGGAGATGACTACAACGAAATGTGATGGGATGTTTTCGGAAAGTGTCGCAAGCGGCCGCCAAAAAATCACCAATTGTTTATCAATAAAACTGCAGTGAAACGAACAACAGCAGCATGATATCTCGACACCCGCCAGACTACCACAGTGCTCAAAATGGGCTAATGCACTCACTACAATGACGTCTGAAATGTAACAACAGGGAAATCATTTAGTGGACGCGTGACAGTAGGTAGTTCACCCCTCATTTACACCTTGCAAACAGTAGGCACACAGCCAGAAATACAGGAAGTTTCACATTTAAAGTGGTCCCAGTACCCACGTACCGAAAGTTACCATCATTAGAAACGGTTGGAAACTTGGAGAGTGGGAAACTTGAAGAGTGGTAGAGCATTAGTAAGGTGCAGATGTTTTTGTTCAAACCTCCCGCGTCGTTTTATCAAAGGTGAGGCTATATCAGACAGTATATGATGAATAATGGATATGACAAATTGGATATGCTAATGTACGACGTATAACAGCTGATATGGGATACAGAGCTATATAACAGAGCTATATTATAAGCTATATTATAAGCTATATAAGCTAAGCGATTGTTCAATAAAGGGCAGCTATAAAGGGACTGTGATCGTGACAGTTATTCAATATACATCAGTAATCAGTATAGTAGTACATATCCGGTCGTGAGAGATAGAGATGAGCTAACTCTAACTAAACTCTAACTAAACTCTGACTAAACTCTAACTAAGATCTAACTAAACTCTAACTATAACTCCTGACTTTCGGACTAGTCTCATCAGAGAGAATCTAACATTCAGCTCTACAAACTACGACTCTTACAGCACATCTCACAATTATCTTACATCTGGTTGAGTGAAAAGATGTTAAATTTACAATGAACGGCTTCATTTAGAATGGCAGTACTGTAAAAATGTAATTGTATACTCCATTTGAATCTCACAAATTGCGACGCTTCTTTACCGATATTTTAAATTCGACATCTTATAGCGCTAGATGACGCTAGATGTCAAATTCAACAATCATTAAAGAACCATTGCCTCCAAATAAAATTATAAATGCTTGGCCACACCTCACACCAGGCATTCATGTTGGCTTTTGAGAATAATTGTGCCGACATTCATCATGTGCAGTGACATTTTTCATGTTTATAATTATATGAAGTTATCCGTGAGTTTGATATTTTACCCGCTTTTACTGTTTACAGTGCTTAAAACTTAACTCTAAGCAATGCCCTCTGAAAATTGAGTTGCTTGCAATGAGAGTCAAACATTTTTTATTTAATTAAAATAAATACCATTTTAAACTCCAACTTGACCCCAATAAAGTATCACACACCAAGCTGAAACATATCAAAGGCAACATATAAGTGTGGTGGGTGCAGAACAAGGACAAAAGGAAATCGCGGCACGTGCGGAATCGCAATTTTTCCCATTCTCCGCGACAAATCGCGATTTTTCACGTTTGCCGCGACAAATCGTAATTTTCTCAGATCCTCGCGACAATTCGCGATTTTAAAAGTTCTCCGCGACAAATCGCGGAGATATTTTCGGCTATTATTGATCAGGGTACGGGTACCGTAGCATGAATAGATGAATCGTGAACAAAAGTAGTTTCTAGAAAAACTTTGAAACAATGTTGACTTATACAATTTTCGGTCCGAGTCATCCTCGATACGTACTCTGAAGGCACAGCTCCTATCCCGCTTCCGAAAACCGAAAAAACCACATTTTAGGCGATCATATTGATCAGGGTAGCATGAACCATCACATGGCATGGATCAGTGCGTTTAGACACTTGATTTCATTTAAGAATGTGTAGTGTGTGAACGGCAATTCCAGAACATGTAAGACTATTGTCCCTCGATCCTCGAGTCTCTCCCGATCGGCAATAGTTAACACAGCACTCAGCAGCTCAATGTGCGATAATAAATAAAATAATAAACGCTATAATGTATAAAGGAACCAGGATGTATCACATTCTTTTCAGATTTATAGGCAGCGATCATAGCAGTCAGGCCCCACATGATAAAATCTAGACTACTACTAGACAGGATTAACTACCTGAACATTACCAGATAACCAACAAAAAATGTTAGGCTCATAATGATCAGGGTAGCATGATTTCTGTATGAACCGTGGAGAAAATTGGTTTCCAGGAATCCACTTTCACAAGCATTTCTTAACCCACTCCCACTCGCTTGCTGAGTGCTGACGTAACCTTGTTGGCCAAAGACATGACCACTAGACATAAAGTTGACCACTAGACATATAAAACTTGACCACTAGACATAAAATTAACCACTAGACATTAACTTGACCATTAAACTTATAAAACTTGACCACTATAGACATAAAATTGACCACTAGACATACAATGGATTATGAAATCGTGCAATAGGTGAAATCAGTGTTGTTATTGATTGTCACTTGTCAGATACTTGTCATAAACGTCGTCGGATCTATAGTTATTGATTTGTGTTTTGCTTGTTATTGAACAATGGACCGCTTGTCGCGGCGCCGCGATTTTTTGCCAAAATAATCGCGATTTTCTTTTGTCCTTGGTGCAGAATCGCACTATTGACCTAATACCGCATTTTTCCGCACCATTGGCCGATACGTGTTCTATCAGATTTGTGGACTTGTACAATGAGAAAAGATCGACATTCGACATGCCGATAACCATGATAACTATGATTATGGTGTAACGTTTTTCATAACGTAACAACAAAAAATCGGAAAGAAAGCATATCAGACGGCCAGTATAATACTATCGATAATAAAGAAAAAACAAAAGAGGATGAATCTTAAGGCAAATTAATTCTAACTCCTCAAGCTGGATCACAATCCCTAGCCGGTTGAAATTAAGTCACTTAAATGTTACGTTTATATAATATAATTTGCAGGCATTTTAGCTTATACACACATAGTGTTGGAATCTCATGTTGTAAAATTACAATATTGTATACCTTGTCTCAATTATGCTCATCACCAGCTAAACTAATCCCGTCGACCGTCATCATACCCATATATAATTATATGGCATATAATTACATATATGACATATAATTACATATATATGACATATATGACATATAATTATAAGAGCATCTATGAGGGTAATCCTAGAATTTTACATCTTGATTTGTCTCTCGGTGTAATACTAATACATTAACCTTGTAAGTTATAAACTACGCTACTGAAAAAAAACCAACCTAAGAGTACCTAAAGGCTAAGAATTTGGCGAATTGTTCAGCTTAATCGTGGTTTTTCCCTCCGAATTTGCCGCGAATTTTGTAAATAGTGTGCGGGATCACACTATATTGCCTCTGAAGCATACCTTACCGGACTTTATTTGAACGGACATAAATTGGACGCTGGAGGCCCTAGCGTTCATTTTAATGTCAGTTCAAATAAAGCCTGGTTGCGCAATGTCCGGTCAAATAACGTCCAATAAGGTATGCAGTTTATATTGATTAATTGTCAGTGACGTCACCCTACAACTATAAATCCCAGAGTAATCACGATCATGGATCATTATAAATTGTGTATAAATCACATAATTATGACTCATTACATGTGAGAGTAAAGCAGCTCTATAAGCGTTAAACCTAATGTAAACGAGCAAAGGACATAATTTAAATGCACTAGTCGGTTATTTGTCACTTGTACGATTATTGTGTTCCGGTTCGTGATTAAGGATCGTTTGCGTTATGGGTAAGATCATATTCATCACAAATTGTTTCAGTGCTCATAAATGCGGTTTTCCGATTTCTATGAGTTTTTTCTTACAGCTGCATTTGTCTTAACACTCTTTAAGAACTCTAACAAGAAGCTTGAAAAGTTTAGCATTGTATGAAACTGACCCTAATTTCATCTTAGTTCTAGATATTATATTTAGAACAACAAATTGGTAGAAGAAAGAAGACCCTCTGTACATGTTCACCATCTGCCCATTTTGCCCAGAACTTCAATATTTTATACTGCTGAGATAGGCTGCTAAGACTGTTGTGTCCTTGATAAGTTTATAATCAACCCTCTGGCCATTAAATGGTAATTATAAGTACATAATAGTAATTAAAGGCACGTAATCATCAGACATTTGGTGGTTGCAGCGATAAATATGTACAGATATATTGCTCAGTATAAGGATCTTAGAGGCAAAACAACAACAATAAGTAGCCACATCTAAAGAGTTTAGTTCATTTTGGTTATATCATGACTTCGTTGAAACTAAGACACTTAACTCAGTTGAAACAAATATGTAATTCTCATTTTCCATACATATAACATATACATATATCATATATGTATGACATATGCTATATGATAAAATATATGCCAAATTAAAATTACATTTTGATGTTTATAATATATATATACTGTATGCAATCACCAATTTCCAGGTTAATTCTGTTAAAATTGAAATGTCATGCGTCATATAATTATGAAATTTCGGCCGCATATCAGTTTCGCACCAATGGTGCCACACTCGTCAGCGTCATAGGCACCATTCAGTGAATCCGATGAACCCCGTAGGCATTAGATGATACCATCTTTATGGCCTGAGAACAATGGCACCGTTGACCATCCCAGTTGAATTTATCCATCAATTGGCAATATTGACTTCATTGGTATCATTTATGAATCCGACAGTTTCCATTTGATAAGTTGATCTATATATAATTGAAATCAGTCGTTGCTGTAACTGTCGTTAATTATCATTAACGATAGTTACAGCAACGACTGAGTTGTTGTTTGTTGTTGTTGTATTAATCATTGTCGAGTTTTTTAGACTCTGTTCAGGATGAAATCCTAAAGTTCCTTCTATTATAGAGCCTACTGATGTAGCCTAGTGATGTAACTTTTAAACCAAGGCCAATGGGCATTGGGCAAGGAGACGCACAATAAAGTAATAATAAATAATATAAGATGGATGATAATACCCTAGTAAGTTCACCTTACTAGGGTAAGGTGCCCCAAGTGTGCTTAGATAAATTACCAACTGGCCGAATATATTAAATAACATCACACTATTTATAATGCGGATGACATATTATATATTATTTATTATATATTACATACAGTATTTACTATTTAATATGAGGTTGTGAATTGTGGATGTGTTACTCATACTGTTAGTATTTATGCCCTCGATCATTTTAACCTATTTTAACCTATGTTAACCTATTTTTAAAGCTATTTTAAGCTATTCTTAAATATTTCAGGTTACCCTCACTAACTGAAACTCTTTAAATGGAAGCATTATACTTGCCTTACTGTCTAGTATAGTCTTGAAAACACAAGCTTGAGAGCAAAAGCTTTTACTCATAAGCAGTAAACTGCAATTATTGATCCCAGGGATCTGCTCTTTTTTTACAGTAACACCGAGTCACACTGGAAACCCGACCAATGGCCAATTTTCCAGCTATTTCACGCAAAAGACCTGTTGCAAAAGACCTGTCGTGCTATTGTTTACGTGATCACTAATTCCTGATATAAGATATTTTAGTCTTATCTTAATCCTATTGTAGTCTTATCTAAGCCCTTCATCTAGACACTTTTGTCTTAATTACCATTACCATGTATTATGATTCCTCACTCTACAATTAATAATTGGATGGCAACCGTCCGTTTCAGGAAAAGACTGAAACGAACTTTTTCTTCCAAACTAGTGGTTGGTAACCGGCTCACTTCACAAGCTATACAATGTACTGCCTTGCTCCTTACGTCACGTTAGTCGACCAGTCTGTCTGGTCTTCGAACAGAACTTACTATGGAGCACTCATGAGTACTGATGGATCTATATATACCCATGTTTATCTATATGGATCTGTATTTCCTCTTTGCAGAGGAAGCATGGTCCGGCAAGTTTGTAAAACATACCGCGATAACATTTACCAGTTTACTGCAGTCTATCAGTGCCAATATGCTTTAACCGACAAACAGTTATACACTTTATTTAGTTGGCGATCCTTGTTTGTTATTTCTACTTTTAAGTTTTAACGGCTTAAGAGTATCATTTTATGGGTTCAGGGATGCCTGTGTCCACAGATTTATTGGTCTCTCAATTCTCCGCGTGCAGCTATGTTGATCATGTATGGAGTACAGATAACTCAAATGCTTCTTTAATGATAGGAAAATTTGTCCGGAAAAATCCAGTATTTCAAAAATTTGTCCGGACAATGTCCAATTCTCCAATTTTCAGCCTAACTCAGGCAATTAAAGTAGGATCTGTGACACAAAAAATACTTAGTTGTAATTCCATATGATTTACTAAGTAAGACATTTAGTGGTTTATGAGTATCATTATAGACTTTGGGAGTGTCCGAGTTTTCCTGCAATTCCCGGTTACATCTCCACTTTAAAGTTTCAGAATCCAGATTCTTATTAGACGCTAGCTAAACTGTATGTGATTCTGCATGTGATTATGTAAATCTGTACGGGATTCTTTATCTAGCTTCTGGTGCTAACTGGACAGCACGAGACGCGTATAATAGATTGGAAACCGTCTCATTATAATGTATCTTTGTGTTAAATAACCAGACATGTAATTGATCTGGTCTGGTAGTGGTATGACTCATACCAGATCAATTACACGTCTCACTATCTCCGACTGTAATTGGCGGTAAAAAAGCAGAGTTCAGATGAATCCCGTCACATTTCCCTACGGTATATACCGTAGTGCACTGAATAAGCTTCAGAGCTAACCAATGTAAATTACCTTCGACATCATTTATCTAAATTAGCAGTGATAATTTAGCTCGCACTTCAAAATTACTACCAGAACTCGACTGGGCTCCGCTTTAAACTTCTCACTCTTGTGGTATTAAACTAAAGCTGCAGACACGGACGCTTCAAGCTAACCGTCCTAATTCAACGATTAATGGTTTAATTTTAGTGAGCTGGCAGTTCTACATCCGCTTTAATTGTGTTTACTGTTGTCCACATTTACAGTTTTGTTGTCTCATTCATCAAAATTTTGTGCCGTCGTAATCGGTCACTAATCGTTTCGTTAAGTTGTTTCTTAAGAATGTGTTAAATTTATTGGCTTTAGACTGATCATCAGTGATCCTCATCGATTCGATTTTACTGCTGCGCATTTTCTTGGTTATTGACGTTATTCATGTATGTTTAATATTTAATATTTGCATTTCCGTAGGATTTTTCATTGATTTTTCATTAGAATTATGGAAAACAAAAAGCTATTTAGACAAGGCTTTCGTCCTCTTACTCGCAGACATATGACTATTTAGGCCTTTAGGGCAGGCCGAGCTTGATAACATAGACATTTTCTGCTATTAAAAATAGGTCTTTGCTCACATATATTCAATTATGACATTTAAACTGTGAATAAATTGATCATTAACCGATACCGGCCGTTTAGAATGGATACCGTGTATACAAGACTACTCTTCAACGTGTAAAGTGTCGTACGCACTATTTGGCACTAACGTCGTTTATAAAAACTTTAAATATTTCAACATCCGACAATTGAGCTATCTTGGAGAATTGTGGGATGTTTTGAGACACTGTCGTGGGCTTGTGACAATGTGGGATAATTTAAGACTTCTGCAAAGTGAGATAGCGGGGATAAATGCTCATTTCTTTTTTACTCATGATTGATTGAGAATCTCCTATTATTAGACCCGATCCAGTAAAAGCCTCATGATTTTACACTAGTAGGATCTCCCGAGATTTCTATTTTTGTTGACTATTTTTAACCCAACTTCATGAGTGTTGCAAGGAAGAGGGGTTTTAAATACTGGTGTTTTGTATGACAGGTCGCATTATGGCTAGTCATAGATTCACTTAGCCAGTCGCAGCTTGTAGAGTTTATGATTGGTGTTTCTTTTGTCAGTGTGTAGTTTACCTAGTCGAACACTCATAACCCAGCAAATCCTCGTAGTTATACACCATAAAAACCTTTAACTTATCTATATGGTCAATAGTCATGGGGTGTTGTGCTGAGGAAGGAGCTCTGCCCTCTATATAATAACATCTATAAACAAAAGAGCACCTAAAGAGGCTCAGCAAAGTGCTGGCCTATTTACGCTTACGAAGACTCATTCGTTCAATATGTCTCAAAGTAAATAAACTCCTCCATCCTACTCTATCTCTTGCTAAGTTCACTAAGTTGGTAAAAACATCTTCATTTTTCAAATAAATTTGTCTCTTAAATAGGTCCTTTTTCACAATAATATCATACAAATTAGTCCTGTGTCTACCCACTCGTCCCTTTAGTGTTTGACATCCTAGTGTAGCAAATATCAGAGACTGGTAGGCAGGCGTGTCGTTGTCACTGCGTAGAACATGACCTAGCATTGTCCACCGAGCCTTTTCCACTCTCTCGGAAAGGGGCCTGGTCTGGGTACGAGCGTAGAGGGCCTTGTTAGATATTGAGCTAGGCCAATAGATGTGTAGGATGCGCTTGAGGTGCTTCCTCTGATATTCAAGATACCGAAATGCGCATCGTGTAGAATGCTGATCTGTGATAATTATCCTCCGGAATTTATCTAGTTGACGAATCTATTTTGATTAAACGCCCTGCGGTACCCGTCGCACCGAGTGCTAAGTGCATCGAATAGTAGTAATAGCAGCTTGTCACCTTTGGCTCAAGTGTCAAAAGCTTCCGATTAGCATGGAAATATTTCTGCGTTCTTTCATGAGTTAGGTTATTGTTGCTCAGCGAGGGATTGAATATTTACGGCACACCAGTAATATGAAAGTCGCATAAAATCAGAATTCTCTTCATCACTTCCTGTTTCGTTTTCCACGGAAGGCAACGAAGGGATTGCATGGTGGTTGAAACCAAAATATAACGTCTAGGTATTCAAAAAAATGGTTGGCCGGCCATTTGAAGAGTGCAGTTTTCAGTCATTAATATTCAGGAAGTTTGGACACTGCTATTTTTAGAACTTGGAACAAACTTTGGGGTAACCTGTGCTCTTTCAAGATAAGCATTTTATCCGGATCCGTGTAAATCATTCTTCAGAATGTACCTAGTAAACGACCCAACGTTCAAGTGAAGGCTCAGCAGTGCCTGTTACCACAAAAAAGCAGCTAAGTTCCTTGTAAGTTGTGACGTTGTATTCATATAAATGAGACCGAATCTCTAAAATGTTTGGCGACTAATGTCGTGGTAAGCTTCGTAGTCAAGGCTCAAAGCTGCGTTGCCAGGGTAATCATATAAACACGCTAACACTTACAGATACTAGCTGTGTGATAGGTCTAGTATGTGAGTGATGGGTCTAGTATGTGGGTGATGGGTCTAGTATGTGGGTGATGGGTCTAGTATGTGAGTGATGGGTCTAGTATGTGAGTGATGGGTCTAGAATGTGAGTGATGGGTCTAGAATGTGAGTGATGGGTCTAGTATGTGAGTGATGGGTCTAGTATGTGAGTGATGGGTCTAGTATGTGAGTGATGGGTCTAGCATGTGGGTGATGGGTCTAGTATGTGGGTTATGGGTCTAGAATGTGGGTGATGGGTCTAGAAAGTGGGTGATGGGTCTAGAAAGTGGGTGATGGGTCTAGTATGTGGGTGATAGGTCTAGAACGTGGGTGATGGGTCTAGAAAGTGGGTGATGGGTCTAGAAAGTGGGTGATGGGTCTAGTATGTGGGTGATAGGTCTAGAACGTGGGTGATGGGTCTAGAATGTGGGTGATGGGTCTAGAATGTAGGTGATGGGTCTAGTATGTGGGTGATGGGTCTAGTATGTGAGTGATGGGTCTAGTATGTGAGTGATGGGTCTAGTATGTGAGTGATGGGTCTAGTATGTGAGTGATAGGTCTAGAATGTGAGTGATGGGTCTAGAATGTGAGTGATGGGTCTAGTATGTGAGTGATGAGTCTAGTATGTGGGTGATGGGTCTAGAACGTGGGTGATGGGTCTAGCATGTGGGTGATGGGTCTAGCATGTGAGTGGTGGGTCTAAAATGTGGGTGATGGGTCTAGTATGTGAGTGATGGGTATAGCTTGTGGGTGATGGGTCTAGTATGTGGGTGATGGGCCTGATTTCAGCAGCCTTAAGAAGTGGCTTATCAATGTAGTTGGCAATTAAATCCCAGTCTCACTAGTACAATTATCTCTACTCTGACAGCAGCTGTAAGAGTTTTCTTGTAACAGTAAGACGTGAGTCTACGTATGCAAATATAAACGTTTCTGAAGAAAGCAGTACCCGTATCTCAGTAGATTATAACAGCTACATATATATATTATATAAGCTATCCGTGATACCAGATCGCAGCTGAGCAGTGTTGGCTGCTGTTAGGTAAGGATATAATGGAATATAATACAGCCAGTTATCATATGACAATACAGCGTTGTAATTCTGTAATTATGTCTTCGCTCAGGGTAATTGTGGTCCATTATCGATACGACACTGATTATAGAGACCTATCAATATATTTCACTGGTTCTGGTAGGGGTTTCGCAGCTGATTTAGAATCAGTTTGTATGAACCAGTTGAATTCGTCCACGGGCTGAGGTTTACGGGTTGATGTTAAACTGTTAATGAACCATTTTATGAGCTTAATCGAATTCAGATAAGCAATTGTGTCGTTTAGGACGATTGTTTGCGGTATAGTTGGAGGGATTTCTAGTCAGTTCAGAAGTTTTACTGGGAACATTCCATGTCCAAATGTTTTGTAAACGTCATTTGTCGCAATATTTGAACACACAGTTAACTTAATAGGGGATGAGTTCTGCTTAAATTACTTTGGCGTCGCAAGGGATTCCGATAAAGTAATGTGAATTATGAATGCGATCAGCAGTGACGAATAATGAGTTGTTAAAATATCTTAAGTGACCTTTTTGACACGTTTACTGTGGAATTTGGATAGTTCTAGGTTTACTGACCATGTTAGCTTAATGATTTTTAACATTTTTTAGGTTCAATGTCACTGGAGATGACTACAATCGAAATATATTTGGCAAGAATCTGAACATTTTCAGTGTTGAAAGTTTAGTTTCTTAAATCCTGGAGTAGTCATTCGTGTCCCTGATATTTGGGTTAATTCTAACTCTCTTAGCTTAATGATTTTTTCTGTGAAAAATTACGATTCAGCTGTAACTGAAAAACTTGTTTACGTTTTATTTTGACTCAAAACAGTAATTCTAGTCATTCGTTTGGTTGAAAAATGGAGGCTGATTGGTTATGGATAAACTTTCTCCACTATTAACCAACTCGTGTGTTTAAGCTTCAACACCATGTAACTTGTAGTGTGCAATGTGGTAGTCTATGAACAATTCCTATAATCCTACATAATTCAATAAATCGGCTTAATTATTTGCTTGTAAGTATTTGTCGAATATTCGTAATTTTAACAAACTACTAATTTTAATTTACAGTCCATCTGACGTCTTTTGTAGCTACTAGCTACGTGTAAGAATTTCAAGCTTTTTGTAAATCCATTTAGAACGACTTAAATGGTTAAGAAAAATTATTATGTATAATCAGGGAGATTAAATGATGGGCTAAAAATTGTGATTAGCGTAAGTCTGTCATTAACCTCATTTCAGATCTACAGCCACGCTCGTTTTTTTCAACAACGAATAAAATATCCCGGATCCCCGTTTATAACCGTGGTTTTGCCGCCAGATCTATTTTAATGTTTTCCAGCATTAGTCGTGGATGTCTACTTTGAAAGTTTGAAGGAGAGACCACGCTAAGTAGTATCGTTATTATCATGTTCTTATTCGTGCCATTATCATGTTATTATCATGTTCTTGTTGTTAATTTTTGCCTTAAATATGAAGCTCAGCACGACATCCTGTATTGATAATCGGCCAGCCTGATAAAGACTTGGTAATGGTCTGCAACTATAAAAATGGCAAACTTCAGAATTGTGTCAGCATTATTTCCCCCATTTCTTAAAATAAATTTCGTCAAAGAGACTCATCAGTATACTTACATAAGTTGAATTGAAAAACTACTGAGAGATGCATTGAATTTGGATTGTGACTGCGAACTTTCCTATTAACCAGTGTTACCTTTGACCAGGGTGTCCTCCACGAAAGTTATATCGTAAGTTATATCGTATACTCTTAGATCGACTTACTGCACTACCTTATCTGGGTATCATCTAGGAGAGTGCTTATGTCAGTCTGGCGGCACACGTCTAGTATTATACAAATCATTTCGGCCGATTTTATGATTTCTCCAAAATCTTAAATCACGGTTTTTATGATATTCAAACGACCGTTATTACGATATTATCTTTTTTATCAGGATTCCGGTCTCTATAATTATCCATATAAAAGGAGTGGTCACTATGCAGTAAACAATGTGGACGGTTCAAAACAAGTTCTAATCAGGCTAAGTAGGCTAAGTAGGCTATCTTATAGATATAAACTTGCAATATGATACAATGGCAACCGCCAAGAAGGCTCAATTCTGTAACAGAATCTTTCTTCCAATTACACAATTGCTTCTTATTATGGAGGATATAACTGTCGATCATCTCGTAATTTGCCATCATTTCTTCCATTTGATCGATCGCAGAGAATACGAACGATTCTTATACTTAAAGTTAAACATTTACTGCCAAGATCACACACTGAACTGCCAGACGATTTGAATAGTTTACATATGTATGCTCATATGTTGTCCGCTCATTAATTACCTTGAGGTGGGAACAAGACTCAAAACCAGTCACACATTCCGTCAATGATTATTGTCTAGGTCGAGTTAACACGTGATTAGCTTAATCATCTTGGCATAAATTACTCGATGGCTGAAGAGAGTTAGACATTACGCAGCTTCCCGCCTTGCACAAAACACCCAACATTTGCATCGCAGTTTATAATTTAGTTTTACTGCACACCATTCGGATCAAGCACGATTGATTGCGGAGGAGTTATCAGCCTAGTGTCAGAGTGAGTGTGGTCGACGTTTTGCTTGTACTTAATAGTAACTGATCTATCCTTTATTATACTCATGGATAATTATGATAACCGATATTCACTGTATACCAAGCTTCTAATGATCATATTATATGAACTGTCCTGTTTGCGGTCTGTAGAATCACAGATCATCTCGCGTTTCCTCTAGACCTACGGAGTTACGTACACGTTTCCTCTATACCTACGGAGTAACGTACGTTTATTTCTCTGAGATTTTCCAGCAAAGATTTAAGTAGTTAATTAGCTCATTACGTCAAGCCTCACAGCAGCTTGTAGATTAGAAAAGCGGTAAGTGAGTTGTAATCTCGTGTAATGCACTAGAGTATATCTTTACAGTTCCGGTATATGTTTACAGTTCCGGGCAGCACATTTCGCCTTCTTTGATATAATAAACGTCCGCTTGGCGCTTCGTTGTGAAGATTGTGTATACATAATTTGTGTACAAATTGTATACTCCTTTGTACTTAGTATCATAAGCTCCACGTGTCGTCATGAAATGAAGAGAAATACACAAAGCTCCCTGTAAGGAGATTTCAGTACGTGGACTAAGCAGTTTATATTGTGCAGTGTTAGCATTATACAAGGTAGTGTGGTTAACCACCCCCTCTAATCGGCGCGGTTACAGACTCATCTCCAGCTAGAACTGCATATAGAGGTCGGCCAGCTCTTCACATCGGAAGTTTGGTATACAGTAGTCGTGAAACTTGTACCCGGTTGTAATTTTTGTAACCATGTCATTTCTAGATAGTCTCGAAACGGATATGTTGAGCCTCTTTGAGACGATTAACAGCAAGGCAAACGAGATGACTGAATCAGTAAAGTCGTCTCTGAACGGCCTTGATTCTGACTCGGTCCGTGATTTGTTTATGGAGACAAATGAAAAGGTCAGCCGAATGTTTAACCCTGAAGAAGAAGAATCAGACTCAATAGATCAGAGACGTAATGGAAGTCTCGTTAATTTGTTGGAACAAAATAAGCTAGAGCAGAACAACCGTCCGGAGCCAGCCCGCAGAGTAAAAAAACAGGTCACTCTCCCGCACGAGGACTCTGTAGAGGAGGATCTTCCGTCGTACGAGGAGGACCAACCCGGGTACGCCAGACTTGGTGCGTACGTGGACCAGAAGGAGGTGTGTCGAAGGGTCACGGTAACGACCCGGAAATTAACAGAGGCCGATTTAGATGAAAACAACCCGCTTTATTGTGACAGAGAGACGCGGGAAGCACAGGGCAGTCCTAACATGCAGCTACTGGCAGAGGATGAGTCGGTTGGAGAGGAGATCGTTCAGTGTTTAAGTAGACATTTTGAGCGCCTGAGGATTATGCTCATGGAGTCTTTTATGGAAATGGATTTGACGTAAGAACAAATGATTAGGACAGTGTGCGATGTGATAATCATTTGCTGTTCTTGTTCTAATTATAGGGTGAAGTGCTATTTCAACCCAGGGGGAAGCTCACGTTACGAACGATATAGTATCAGAAAAACCAGCGATTTGAACTTGATCATTCTTGTAAGAGGGATGTATATTTTGTGGAATTGGAAAATGTTTTATTATCCAGTTTGTTGATGTGACATGCAGCGTCTCTGATATTCTGCATCTTATGGACCGAAGAAACATTGTTTAATCATCTCTTCAGATATTGAAATTGAATTCAGCACTATGAAATGTTCAGAATCTATGACACGGATAGACTGAAGAGAGAAAATCTGTTCTTTTTAGTCTAGGTATATGCAATGCAGGAAGATTATTATTAAAACGGAAAATATCATGCTTTGGTGCAGCCGGGCCTAATAGAATTCATGCTGACAAATAGTGTAATCAGGACTTAAAATAGGTTTAACCACTCATCTTATTAAAGTTGATTATTGTTCTGCAACTGTGGAGTGAATGATTCGCCATATTGGTATTTAATTATTAATTTAATTAATGTAATAGATGACATACAGGGTGGACCACATTTATACACTCCACGTGAAAAGACGTTGGATACAGTTCAAAGATAGCCGACTTTTTTCTTGATATTGACAAGATTTTTAGAGATACTGTTCCCGAGTACCTTGGTACTAATCACGTGCAGCAAATTCAGGACCATCCTGTATTTTGTATAGCTTGCGGAGTGAACAGCTACTTTTAAGTAATTATCATTATGAATTCTCTCAGTAAAAATTGATGATTTTGAAAATTGATTTTAGATACATTTTTGTTTAAATGCAACCGAGTGTCGTTTAATAACAAACGTCAAATTAATTGACAACAATAATTGTTGTCTAGTCTATGTCACTAGTGGAAATGTAACGGAAAATTAGAAATTATTTATAAACTAGGATTAATGATAATTGTATCAAAAGTATGACTCTGTTAAAATTCGCAATATTTAAAATTCGTCTGCTTCAACTGAATCTAATCATAAACCAAAGTGTTCGTTTTCCTAAAATAAATGACTTACATATAGTAAGTAAACTGTAAAGCTTATATTTTGGTTGAATAAGAAACTAGTTAATTTTCCCTATTTCCAGTCATATTAATCTGGCTGAGGACTATAATAACTAATATCAAATCAGTTAAATTAACAACAATGATTGTTGTCTAGTCTATGTCACAAGTGGAAATGTATCGGAAAATATTATTAAACTAGGATTAGCGATAATCGTATCGAAAGTATGGGTCAAAACTTTTGACCCATACTTTCGATACGATTATTGACTCAAAAGAGACTTTTAAAAAACATTAGACATGCAGTGCTGCAACTTCTAGGGTCAACTCCACTAACAACGAAGCATACAACTAGAAATATGACTGAGTACTGCATGAAGAATTCTCAAAACTTCCAATAGAAACACTCCCAGCACTAATAATAAAGAAGCAACAAAGTTTCCAATTTGACGGCATTAAAACGACCGGCATGACACGTGTGTGAGTCCACGACTGTCACGATAAATCCTCCTCAGTTTTACTTTATGGGTCATTCGTCAGCAGTGCTGACCCGTGTCTGTCACCCACTATATTATTACTATTACTAATAATAAAATGTTGGTAATGGGATATCTAACCAGACTTAATTTACCATAAATTGACTGACAGTCGGCATTAGCGCAGCCATATTTCTGTAACAACGACGTTATTTGACGGTTATCATTGCCAACCGGTCGGGGGTTGGCACGTTGCATCGTGATAATGATATCAGGCCTTATGTTTAAGCGATACGAGTAAACTTTAAATAATTCGGTATTTTGACAGAATAATGGCTTCATAAGGCCCGGAAGTTCGTACAAAAGCCTCTATAATTTACGCAAAGATCTATTTCACTAAAATAACATGGAAGCATGTGGTGATCGTCTCTCCGAAGGATACGACCAGCAGTAGTCGTGAAATGCAGCAGGTGCTAATATTAAATAACAATGCATATCAGCTTACAACTCCGCTGTCCCTCCAGATCATGCGCTGTAAGTCACAGTTACTGCGGCGAAATGGAAATTATGGAGGCTATAGTAGAGTGTAATCATTATAGAATTTACCACTAAATTTGAGAGTAGGCAGTGCGATTTGTAAGCATCTTATTGAATTTAACCGAAGTTAACGAGCTTGTGGAATGTAGGCGTCATAAAACAGTAGTCCAGTTTTATTTTAAAGAATTTACTGGAACGCTGCCAGAAGCGTAGCTTTTACAATGTTACAGTTTGATCTAACCACACGGGAGAGAGCAAGATGAATTGCTGCCTGAGGTGCTGAGTCGGCAGCAACAAACACTGTGCAGTGGTCCACTTAAACGGGAAAATAAAACACCGTGTCAGCAAAATATTTTTCAGCGCGGGCGGACAATTATCTGAATTAGGTGAAGCATAAAAAGTGAATGGCGAAAAGTGATATTTAAAAGGCAAGGGCATTGGACCATCAGGGCAAATCAGCATGTCCAGCTGCAGTTAATTGGGGTTCTGAGAAACCAGGTCAGCGAAGTGTAAATATATACTTAACTGAGCTGGACCAGGTATGACTGACTATATAATGCAATAACTTTAACTTATAATTATCAATTTATAGGGTACTTGCATAGCGAGTACTGACTACTGAGTTGACCAATCGCTAAGCTACTAATAGTAATACTTCTTAAACCCCGTAAAGCTAATTCAAGTTTAACAGATGTGTCCCGGGCACGTGAAAAAAGGTTGTTACAGTATTAAGTGCCCTCTGAGAAGTTCGGACGAGTATAAAGTGAAACATAATAAAATTCGATATTACTTTCAACAGCTGTCAACATTTACTAATAACCTACTAGTAGCAGTAACACCAAGATTATAAAAATAACGCTGGTTTGAACAGAGTGGTCCATACAATAATTTGGATAAGACTTTCACCAAAGCATTACTACATACTACGAAATTATGACAATATCTACTATAATAGAAGCGCCGAAAAAAGCAGGAAACAATAAGAGAACAATGGTGCAGATTTAGCAACAGCCATATCTCTTAATTAGCCAAACTGTCAAACTGCTAGTTAGGCCTTAAACATTTGACGACTTAAGAAAACTTAGTAGCTAAGCCAATTTACTATAATTACTCAGAAAGGAAACAATCTATATTATATCGTTATTATTCCTGGCGCTGAGCACATATACCGATATGCCGAAATCGTGAAATTTCCTGCCATGAAATCATAAGATATAGTTTAATAAACAGTCGTGAGTCGATGAGGTATGAGAACAGAGATGGTAGGTCGGGAGGAGGGACGTGAGACTAAACTAAAAACGATGCGGCGGGAAAAGTGTGAAGCGTATCTTGACATCGATCTTATTAAAGTATTTAAGACGTGCAAGTATAACGCGCGCGCAACCACGTGACAGTAGCTGAGTGGTGATCACGTAACGTAATCGATTAACGAGTGAAAAGATGTCTGTCGTAGCCTGTAGGTTTTAATCCTGAATCCGATCATGTTTTACGCGTTCAAAGGACTGCCAGTTGCTACATAAACTCTTCATTTAGTGCATGTCACATACCCAATCCTTAAAACAGTTTACACAGTTGTGCGGTCTCTGCCCATCTCCTGTCCAACTTACTGTTACCCCGGCACTTGATGGGACTAGGGGGTTCCAGGAGGTCCCAGTTCGTGATAATCTAGGTCTACGGTCAACTCCCCATACAATGAAGAATAGGAACAATTCAGTACTTGGTATCATAAATCCGCACTTGCAGGGAACAACCCAAATCGTGGTACCCAAGCTCTGTAGCGATGCCAGATCGTTGTACAGAACGACCTCCGGGTAGTTATAAGTTATCAATATAGAGATTGCATCATTTGATGTCCTGGCCCCTGGGACCTGGGTATCATGAGTACGATAGTGATAGACAGTCACTGATAGTGAGGGTCATTGTTAGGATTAGTGGCCTGGTATTTGTGGTCACAGTCACAAGGTTAGGGGAACTAGTCATGGAACCTTTACGAGATGGAACTAAATGAACCTCAATTATAAATAGTAATATATGTGTCGCACGATCAAATCCAGTTCAAATTACAGGTACTTAGAAGTTAGAAAACGCATCGGATGTTTAATTTTATAGCCCAAATTTGGATTACCGCTATCAAGATTCAAAAAGTTTAACGTATTCCTCAAACGTATTACTATTCTGAAGGAAACGGAACTCTATTATATGTAATTTGAATTATGAAGGTTGGGAGTGTCTGGTCCACGTACTGCAAATAGCGATGCATTATGTCGAATGCTAATTACTTACTCTTAGCAGTTAGCAATGGCAGAAAAAAATCAGCAAACCTGTCGATAAAGCACTTTGAAGGTCGGTGCCAATAAATTGGAAAAGACACAAAGCTACTCCCCTTACAGGATATTCCCATAGAAGTTAACTCAATAATTCACAATAAGTTGAGGTGTTTATTATCAACAATGCTTTTACTTGGAGAAACTTGGAGCAGTGCTAATTGGTTAAGCGGAATTAAGATGGTTGCAACGTTAAACTCGATTATAAACAATTTGACATTTATTTATCATATTATGGGAGTCTCGAACGGGGGAAAATTTTCAGTGAACCGTTACCAGTAAATATTTACCAGTGAACCTTCACCAGCAAGATAAACTCAATGGTCTGTACTAAACTATTTTTGCTCAATGCAACGAAGTCTCGGACGATGAAATATTTTGTCAGATGAAAGTTGTCGAAATTAAAACGATCGAATTAATTCTGTCCGGTTCATAAAGTATATGGGTCAAAATTAGAGCATAGAGATCTACTGAACATTATTGATTTTGCGCTCTGTAATTTAACGTTACTGGAGAAGGTGAGAAAAGCTTAATTCGTTGATCTTTAAATAGGATTTGGAAATTATTAACCATTATTTTGGGCTTTGACAGCGCATGTTGTTATTACTCTTTGAAGTTTAAACTGTTGATGTCTATAAAACATTAGCCACACTTTAATCTTTATAAATCAAGATCACAATTCGATATAACTACCGTTGTTTTAGTTCAGGATGGTTAATCTAGATCTCAAGAAGATAAGGAATAATAGAAGCTACTGACACTAAAGATAAAGACCCGGAAGTATAACCTAGGGAGGGGTGCCAATAAGATGAGTAATTTCCTTTGTTGCTACCGCCGACTAATGGTGGAGTTTATTTCGGTCCATATCATGCTATACATACGTGGCTCTGAAACATGGACACTAACTTTAGTCAGAATTAGTTCGTCCCCAACAAGGGAGTACAATTATACCGAAAACGGTAACTACCACGGTCAACGGGCTTATAGTAGAAGTTCTTTGAACTTCAGAATATTCTGAAATTGAGAGTACAGCTAGATAGCCACGACCAGTTTACATGCTGATCAGCTGCAGAAGTTTTACCAAATCACCTTATTTTTGGGAGTTTGTTTACGGGGTGAGGGGTGAAGGAAGACGTATTTAATCTTCGAGCTGAGCCGCCTGGCACGAGGCTGATTGGAAGGACACTGGAGATATTGAGGAAAATAAAAGATAAGTATATTCATATGGAGAAAGCTTATCAATACTCACCATGATAATGAAGCCCAATGTTTTAATAATAGTCATTACTATTATCTAAGTAGTGACATTTAGTGAGTTCCATTAGGCGGAGTATAATAACCGAGACAGTGCACTATATACTACAGAGGCTACAGATACCATTATACGGTCCAGATAAACGACAAAAACAATGGTACGAGGTGAAAGTACCGGTGAACTGGTCCCCCACCACCCCCACAGTACTTATTAAATCTTGAAGTACAGACAACTACCTACCACGTGATATTGCCGGCAGCTAACTATTGGACCAGATTTATTGCACGTGCTGTAAAAGTGGAGCAGTAATTGGTAGTTAGGTAAACTTGTTATGAGACCCCTACTGCAGTGTAGGACCTTGGCCAGATAATATATCAATATTCTTCATATCATATGTTCAGTACCAGGGAATGAAAAATGGCGCGAAATGCAGCTGAGATAGTTAATTAGTTATTTTAAATTCAGGATAATTTCTCATATGCCGAAGATAGTTTGAAGAATCTGAGCAACAACACTCATGGCACACTTATAACTAAAAATGAACCGGACAAGATAACTTATTTCGGACTTGTGCAAATAGCCGGTATTCCATCACTTTAATCATGAAGTATTGGACTTGTCTGAATTGTCATATATTTTGATATCCCGGCTATCGATTAACTATAATACATAATATAAGCTTTAAAGGGGAATTGGAAAAACGTTACAAAGTAAAATACTGTGCAGATAGAAAGTTGGTCCACCTGATGACTGATAATAGGAAGAATTAAATTTGATGGGCAAGTAAGCACAAACTTATCACAGGCATCATCATTAAAAATCTAAGAGGCATTAAAGGATCGAGATATAAATATTACCTTACATCATCCAGCATTGCGACACTGTAATGAAATATGTATCCTCAAGGAAATATAAAGTGCCGAAAGTTACATCTTTACTAAGCACATTGCACCTAAACACCTTTTGAATGATACGAAATATCAGTGAGACTCAAGAAACTTCGAAACTGATCGAACGGGGATTTGTCGCCATTTGCTCCAAAGTGACGTCACAAAAACATGCACAGACTAAAGAGAGCTTAATTTATGACTCCCCTAAATAAAGTGTCCCTCCTCTCCAGACGGTAACACTGTCACAGAGCGGTAGAGTTATTAGGTACTACCCACATACGGTGGAGCTATTAGGGTATTAGAATATTAGAATACTGTCGGTATTAGTAGGTACCAGTACCACCAGTATAGTAAATTACATGAAGACATGAGTTGGAGGGCAATTTTCATTCTTCAGAAATATACCTACACGGTTTAGAATACTCAATACGTGGTGTTGTTTATTGGTGCGGCATATTATAGTCTGTCACCACCTGCCACTTCCCAGTTCTACCCCTCTCAGCCCCTCTTACCTCCTTCCCTGCCCAGCTCTAAGCCCCCCCCCCCCCAGCCCCTCCCTGCACCGGGCCCTCTTCTAGGATCAAGTCCCAGCTGCTGTAAGGAGAGTGCGGTGGCAACCACTCGTTTTAGTTATAAAATGCACTAAAGTACGGAGGACAGCTCACTTTTTGTTGTACTTTCTAAAGAACAAGGTACGATTCAAAGTGTGCACAATAAAACGTACCTATACAATGTACAAGCATACATTGTACAAGTATACAAATACAAACTAATTGAGCCAAGTATACGGAGATATAGGAACAAGAAATGCGGAGATTGGAGAACAGCGGTGAAATGTCATCGAGACGGGTATATTAACATCGCGGGGATCATGATAATGACTTAATGAACATGAGAAAAATGTAGTCCGGTAAAAGATGGGAACCAGGGACATGGCAGAGAGCCAGGTTTATTGGGAACAGGATGTGAGCTTAATCAGATCATTGGTGAATGGAGCTTATTCGATCAGTTCATTTCTATTTGTCGTAGGGTGATATTCCCAAAACACAAGATACTATTACCAAAACACAGACCGATAGTTGCAAATTAATGCCAAAAATAGTAAGGACTTTAATCCGATAAACTTGGCTTCAAATATTTATCAACAACCAGGAGCAATATATAAACAGCAAATCCGATGAGTATTCTCAAACATACGTCCTTCAAACAAAAATGTTCGGCAGTCGGCACTAATGAAACGTTTTCGCTTGACGCTCCATTCCTGCGGCCTCTCCCTTCGTCGTCATACAAATAATAAAGCTATTTTGCTTTGAAATAGTCGGCAATCTGTTCTGGAAAAAAACCCACCAGAAAAATCTCTAAAAATAACATACTTCTAACACTGTCTAACACTTCATCCGATACTCGTGCCACTTTTGCGTCCCGACATTTCTTCTTCAAAGTGTAAAGTGTGACTATAACATTGGTGACAATTCAACGGCACTGCAGATTCTTAGTGTTTTCCGGCGAACCCGCCCTAGGAGAAGAAGCTCACTGTAGATAAATTTTCAAAACTTGGCACTGCACGGTACTTAAATTTCAGTAAAAAATAGTATCCCCAAAATCCAAAGTTTATTTTAAAAGTAAAATGATATCATACAGATCTTAAAATGGTCATAACTCGGCTTAGTTGTAAACAACCAACTTGAAATCTCGGGAAAGCACTTCAATTATCAAACCAAATGTGTCTAGAAACTTTGGAGTTTTTAGCTCAAAGTGTCCTCAAGTTATGGTGATGATAGTGAAAAAGAGGGAGTGGCGTGCCACACCCTCTGTAATCGATGAAATTTTACGAAATTTTTAGAAAATCTTAGTTTGACCCATATCTATATTTTTTGAAATTTGTGAGCAATTCTGATACGAATTACGTGAGTTATTAAAGGGTTGCGTGTGGGTAGTTACTTCTGGGCCACCCTGCATATGTAATATGTTTAGTAACGCATATTATATCTCAGTGGGCGTAAAATATCGCACGCAGCTTACCGATCAACTGCAAGCACAACTGCGCCGGGTCGGTAGGTTGTAAACCTACAAGCACAAAATGCAAACACAATTTGCCTTTACGTCCACAATGTTTCTAAATTTAATTATTGTTATTATATAAAGAACTTTCAAACTTTTACCAATGATAAAGTGTTCGACTTTCTCCAAAATGACTACTTTCATATCATTATTTCTTTGACCCAACATTTCTGATCAGTTGCAGAAGAAGTAAAGGCCAAAACTTATGGCCGTTTAGCGTTTCTAACCGTAATATGGCGTATAGGTTAGCAATATAAACTAAAGAGTAAAGAAGGGTATCATATCCAAAATACTCACGCGTGGCACTAGACCACGTCTAGTAGCACAAGCCACAAGGGGACTGATTAATGTCACTGTCTGTATTGCATGCAAAGTTCACGGATGTCAGTCCATTAACAATGGACGACATGCAATGATGTTTTGTGGAAGTTGGACGGAAGCCAAATGTTAGAGAACTTCAGTTAGTGTCGCCTGAAATCTGTAATAACTTTCGGTGAAGTAGCGTGCATAGTGATACGATTTTGATTAGCATTGCTCAACTATACTAGATAAATCGTGCCTCAGATATGATGTAACCAACAACGTAACCATTATATTTTAATACTTTCAACACTACTATATAATTATAACAAATAATTTGAGGAAACGATGTAACAGAGTCGATATACTTTAATGTTGCCAGGGGTGGCAAGTCCCCATACATTGTGGTCCGGTAGGTTCATTGCGTCTTAATATTATTAGGCTAAGCATCTGCATACATATAGAGTCTTAAAGAATGGTGATATAAATATAATCATATGTATTTATAGTGCTGTAAGACAGCTTAGAGGCTCGACAAATGAGTTAATTGATAGTCAATTAGAAATCAGAATAGCTTAATCAATTCAGAAGATGGAAATGAAACAATCAGTTGAGCTCTATTATTCTGTTTTTTCTCAAGGTCAACCCCATGCACTAGCTGATGCGGTGAGGTTGGACCTATTTACCTGCTATGCACCTCGCCATTTTAAAGAGTCGAGTAAAATGACGATATATAGAGGCTGCAGGACGATGAGCTCTTCAAAATACCAATGGAATTAATTTCATATCCCAACACTGCTGTTTACAATT